>NC_056058.1:99715195-100340195 GCF_016772045.2 Ovis aries
GCACACCAGGCTCCTCTTTCCTTTACTATTTCCTGGAATTTGCTCAAATTCATGTCCGTTGAGTTGGTGATGCTGTGTAACCATCTCATATTCTGCTGCCCTCTTCTACATTTACCTGTCTTTCCTAGCATCAGGATGTTTTCTAATGAGTCAGTTGGCGTTTCAGCTTCAGCATCAGTCCTCAAATGAATATGCAGGACTGATTTCATTTAGGATGGACTGGTTGGATCTCCTTGCTGTCCAAGGACTTTCAATTCTTCAGCGTGCAGCCTCCTTTATGATCCAACTGTCACATCCGTACATGGCCCCTGGAAAAACCATAGCTTTGGCTACGTGGACCCTTGTCGGCAAATTGATGTCTCTGCTCTTATTACACTGTCTAAGTTTGTCATAGCTTTCTTTGCAAGGAGCAAGCATCTTTAATTTCATGGCTGCAGTCACTGTCCACAGTGATTTTGGAGCCCAAGAAAATAAAGTCTGTCTCTGTTTCCACGTTTTTCCCCTTCTATTTGCCACAAAGTGATGGGATTGGATGCCATGATTTTAGTTTTTTTAATGTTGAGTTTTTAGCCAGCTGTTTCACTCTTCCTCTTTCACTTTCATCAACAGGCTCTTTAGTTCTTCTTCACTTTCTGCTATTAGAGTGGTATTATCTGCTAATCTGAGGTTGTTGAAATTTCTCTCAGCAATCTTGATTCCAGCTTGTGATTCATCCAGCCCAGCATTCTGAATGATGTACTCGGCATATAAGTGAAATAAGCAGGGTAACAATACTTTCTGAGTGTTACCTTGCTAGCATGTGGACTTCCCGGATGGCTCAGTTGGTAAAGAATATGCCTACAATGAAGGAGAACAGATTCAGCTCCTGAGTCAGGAGGATCCACTGGAGAAGGGCTAGGCTACCCATTCCAGTTTTCTTAGGCTTCCCTTGTGGCTCAGCTGGTAAAGAATCCGCCTATAAAGTGGGGGGTGACCTAGATTCATTCCCTGGGTTGGGAAGGTCCCCTGGAGAAGGGAAAGGCTACCCACTCCGGTATTCTGGCCTGGAGAATTCCATGGACTGAATAGTCCCTGGGGTCTCAAAGAGTCAGACACAACTCAGCAACTTTCACTTTCACTTCACTCGAATGTGAAATGAGTGCAGTTGTATGATAGTTTGGACATTCTTTGGCATTGCCCTTCTTTGGGATTGGAATGAAAACTGACCTTTTTCAGTCCTGTGGCCACTGCTGAGTGTTCCAAATTTGCTGACATACTGAGTGTAGCACTTTAACAGCATCATCTTTTAGGATTTCAAATAGCTCTGCTGGAATTCCATCACCTCCACTAGCTTTGTTCGTAATAATGTTTCCAAAGGCCCACTTGACTTCACACTGCAGGATGTCAGGCTCTAGGTGAGTGACCACACCATCATGGTTATCCGGGTCATTAAGACCTTTTTTGTATTGTTCTGTGTATTCTTGCCTCTTCTTAATCTCTTCTTCTGTTAGGTTCTTAGGCTTTTTGTCCTCTTATGTTTCCATCCTTACATGAAATGTTGCCTTAAAGTCTCTATTTTATTCAAGACATCGCCAGTCTTTCCCATTCTGTTGTTTCCCTCTGTTTCTTTGCATTGTTCATTTAAGAAGACCTTCTTTCCTTGGTATTCTGTGGAACTCTGCATTTAGTTGAATGTATCTTTCCCTTTTTCCCTTGCCTTTTGTTTCTCTGAGTCTAATAGAGAGTTCTTTCTTAGGTGTAAACTGAATCATGAGCCTCCTCTTAAAAATTCTCTTGTGGATCCTCATTGACCACAAGGTAATAATCAGACTTTTAAGGCTGGCATGCAAGCTACTTCATGGCCTGCCCTCTGTACTACAAACCTTATTTCTTACAGTAGATACCATAGCAAATAACGTACTCTCACCTGAATATGTCATGCTGTTTCGTTCATCTGCCCTTTGCGTTTATTAGCTTTGCTTAGAGTGCCTGTCCCTCTCTTGTCTGCTTTTGAATTCTCACTGCCCTTATAAATCTTCCTTCCATGCTTAGATCTTTATTTTGGTGGTTACTTTCTTCTATAATTTTTTAGTCATTTATACCTTTTGTTAAACTAAAACAGTTTGAGAAGGATCACAGCATTATGCATTCTAGTATTCCCTTATAATGTTCAGTATAATTTTTTAGAGAGAACCTCATTTTACCAGTTTTGCTGTATTACTTATAACCTCTTCCAGTGTTGAGAATTTTCACATGTAAAATAGACTGATGTATCAAAAAATACCTCCTGGAAACAGAGGTATTTTTTTTAATTTGTTGCCTGCTGTTATATATTTACAGATATATATCTTTTTAAAGTAATGTATATATTTTAACATTTCTGAAAGGTTTATACAGTGGGTCCAGATTATGCCCATGCTGAAGCTCGAAAATCTCCTGCACTTGATGGCAAGGTGGAACGAGATAGTGAAGGAAAAGAAGTAAGATACCCTGTTATTCTCAATGCACGAGAGAAATTAATTGCTTGGAAAGTCTGCCTTGCTTTTAAGGTAAGATGTTATGCAGGCCATGTAGACTCTTGTAAAAATTTGAATTTTCTTTTTTGAGTGAAAGCGATGTTGTTTGGGCTTATAATAGGAAAGAAAAATAGAGAAAATGAAGTGGTATATCTGAATAGTTTTTTTTTGAACTTTACAAAGGATTCTTGCAGTGCCATTAATAAGAATATATGATAAATGAAGGCCTTTCCTTCTTATTCTTTCTTCATTATATAGAAGGAAACTGACAGTTTATTCAGAAACTACAATTAGAGAAGAAAACAACTGAAATGGTAGAGTTATAGGAGTATTTTATCAGTATACTCCTATAATAAAACTGGTTGTAAGTATTTAATCATAGAATTGATACGATTTGTTTTTTTTTCTTTTAAGGAAGTCTTCCACCTTTCACAGTTGATCATTTGGCCTGTTAAATATAGTAAAATATGTTCATGAAAACTACTAGTACACTTAAAAAACTTTTTACTTAGATATTTGACTTGATCCCTCAATCTGTATTATTAGGGTTTGATATACTGTGCAGTAAAGATTAAAACAGAAGTAGTGCAACTTGCATCTCATAGAGGATAAACTTTACCTTGTTGAAGCCTTGTCTTGGATATGTAACTTAAAACTAGTGTATATTGTTAGTTTTTAAATAATAAATTCTTTGTGTCTTAATAATTTGAAGTCTCTCATGGAAGGAATCTTAACCTAAAGTATGTTTTAATAGCTTTACATTAATTGGGTTTTATATTAACTGTTTTAACTTTGTAATGGCCAGGATTCCAAAAGCCATGACTTAAAATCATATTATACTAATACATGATGGTTTGAACGTAAAACCTAGAAGATCAGAAAATTCCTAGAACCTAAGCAGGACATTTATTTATACCTTTTTAACTGTTATCTCCCAAATAAAATAAATTTGTTTCAAGGGCTCACAAGTGTGTAGTTGTCAGAATTTAAAAGATTCATAACAATAATTGGACATTTCTTCTGGGCTGTGTCTTCAAAGCTTTCTCCTCTTTTTTTTCTTTTTGGTGTTTTTTTTTTAATTAAAAAAGTTAGAATTTCTGCTAACATAAAATTTATCAAAGTCTTTAAAATTTTTTTACTTTTGTATTTTAATTAAACATTAATTGAAAAGCTTCTTGAGTTCTTGGCCTCTCTAGTCTCTTACGCATTATTGTTGTATATTTACTTCATAGAAGAATTTAAATAATCATGTGGTGTGTGCTGTATATTTTAGAGTATTCCTATTACAAATAAGTAGCTTCCTTGTTTTTTACTTACTTTGAAGTAAAGGGCACTTATAAAATTTGTATTCTAATAAGACTGGAAAACTCAGTCTTAATTAAATGGAATTTTAAAGTGTATAATTTATTTTAAATAGCAAACAGTTTGTGGCTTTGATTTGCTACGGGCCAATGGACAGTCCTATGTCTGTGATGTCAATGGCTTCAGTTTTGTGAAAAATTCCATGAAGTATTATGATGATTGTGCAAAAATACTTGGGTAAGATTTTTTTTCTTTGTATTTTTTCCTCTTTACTTTTGTTATAGTTAGTGCATACTCGTTATTCAGAAACCAAATAATTGTAAACATCAAATGATCAGGGCTTTATAAGCACTCTAGAGTAAAAAATCAGTGTTCATAAAATGACATCCCCAAATCCTGAATTACACTTTGGGTTATGTAAGACAAATTAATTTATGAACAGTGTAAACTTTTAAAGGTATTTAACCTCATAGATTTAGAAGTGCTGTATAGCAATGATTTACACAGTGATGGTTGATCATTCATCAAAATGGCTGATTTATTAGATTACCTTGTTTCTCAGGTTTTTGTTAGGCAATTATAGTATTTAATGGTACAGAATTAACATTCATGAAATAACTAACGAGAATAAAATAGAAATAATTGGAATTTAGAGATCTTGAATGATTCAACTTTCTACAAGCATATGTTACTCGAAATAATCTCATGAGATTATCAAGTGAACATAAAAGAAATTATTGTGTACAGAAATGCCATTTTTGTATTCTTTGACTTATTTTCATACATCCTGATTTAGAAGACTTGAAAGACAGTTTTTAACATTATTTATTTATTTTATTTTGGGCCTTGCTGGCTCTTCACTGCCATGTGCAGGCTTTCTCTAGTTAGGGAGGGAGGGGTTCCTCTTTGTGGCTCTGCGCAGGGTTTTCACTGGTGGCTTCCCTTGCTGCAGAACAGAGACTCTAGGCACACAGGCTCAGTAGTTGTGGCACACAGGCTTAGCTGTGCCTGGGGGGAGGTCCACCAGACCAGGGACCAAACCCACATCAGGGAAGTCCTGACAAAGACTGTTTTTAACCATTTCAGAGTATATATGACAAAAGACTTATGTCAAAGCCATAAAAAACTTACACTTAAAAATTTATTTTAATCATTGGAGTCAGCAATTATAGTATATTTCAAAGGTTTGTGAACTTACCTTTAAAGTAAAATTTAGCGGGGCTCAGTTAAATTTTAGCATGAATAAATGCTAAATTTAAACAAAACAAAAGATGTCTTGTAATTACGTAAAATTTTGTTAACCTTTTTAGCAAACTGTAATAGAAATCTGTTAAAAATGAACAATGGTATTTAAAATAGCTTTATAGGTGATCAATAAAAGCTGGTAAGAAATACTCAGTGTCCACAGAGATAATCTTGGATTTTAGAATCTATGGAAGTGAACAGGCAGCTCTAGTGACATGAGAGTGAAAGTCACTCAGTTGCAACCCCATAGACTAGCCCATCCCTGTCCATGGAACTCTCCAGGCCAGGATACTGGAGTGGGTTGCTGTTCCCTTCTTCAGGGGATCTTCCCAACCCAGGGATCAAACCCAGGTCTCCTGCACTGAAAGTGAATTGTTTACCATCTGAGCCACCAGGGAACTTACTTGCATCCAATGTGATTTATATTTTTAAAAACTAAATAAGTAAATTCCAAATTCATGATATCCCATTACTATATTCTATATACCAGTTTAGCACTGCTGATCTAATTTTTTTTGATCAGGATTGATTTTTTTCTTAGTTTACTTTTTATGTACTGTATTCACATAATTACTAGATAGTTTGACTTTAACTTCTATGATTTTCTTTTGTCATTAACACCCAGGTTTGTGTTAAAATGAACTAGTTTAAGTTTTCTTTTTTTGTCTTGAAGGAACATTGTAATGCGAGAGCTTGCTCCACAATTTCATATCCCCTGGTCAATACCCTTAGAAGCTGAAGATATTCCAATTGTACCAACTACATCTGGAACTATGTAAGTTTGAATATTTTCATTTAGAAATTCCTTGTGTTTCCCTGTTGGTCTGTACTATCACAGTAAAGATTATATATCTGAATAATACTAAATACTTTACTTTGTGTATTTTCATATGATTCACTTTCCAGGTGGAAAAATAGATTATAAGCTTTTACATGGACTATTTAGAATGAAGGAATTTCCCAGGTGATTCAGTGTAAAGAATCCTCCTGCCAACGCAAGGAGATACAGGATCCCTTGAGTCAGATATTCCCTAGAGGAGGAAATGGCAACCCACTCCAGTATTTTTGCCTGGAGAATCCCAGCGCCGGTCCATAGATTCACGAAGAATTGCACACAGCCGAGGAACTGAGCACTCACACACGCATTTAGACTAAAGATCTTTTCTGTTGTTAAAATCCCAAAAAATTTTTGGATAATTATGGAACTGTTGAATTAAGCCATAAGAATAAAGGAGGTGCCAGCAGATACATTACTTAAAGGTTCATGGTCAGTGGTTTACAGTTCTGGTGCTCTTAGCATGTAAAGGAAAAATACACAGTTATATCATGAAGTAAATTAATTAGACCAGTATTGCCAAAGTGTTTTATAAAATTTCTAGTGAAATTTACTACCTGAAATTCACTTGTTATTCATGTGAGCTAGGAGCTTTATGTTAGCATGTTAAATATTCTGAGGATTCCTGATTGGGGCAGAAGAGAGGACAAAAATACTTAATTTTGTTTTTAAACCAGTATTTCCAAACTTATTTAATACAAAGTATATTTTGGGGTAACTTACTCTAGAGAGTTGTGTTCTGTGTCTTATAATTTGACAAGTGGTAGTTTAAACCCTCCCTTGTGGCTCAGCTGGTAAAGAATCCAGCCTGCAACGTGGGAGACCTGGGTTGGGAAGATCCCCTGGAGAAGGGAAAGGATACCCATTCCAGAATTCTGGCCTGGAGAATTCCATGGGGTCTCAAAAAGTCGGACACCACTGAGCTACTTTCACCTTTACTTTCTCTCATTCTTACTAAGACAGTTGTATCTTCCAGTAATTTTAGTTTGAGATACTTTTCTTCCTACGTGGGCAAAATAAATATAGCAGCTTTATTTTGTTTGATTTAATGAAATCTCTCTGTATAACGATCTACCACACTGGGCAGGTAATTAATGAAGTTAGGGAATTATAGTCCATTTGCTTGTATCCAAAGTTAGTATAACATCTCTGGAGAAGAAGCAAATATTTTATAGCTTGATATTACTCCCCCTCCAGCCTCTTAAATTCTTTTTAGGATTGACTTCATAAAATTAAAGCTAGTTGTTACAAGTGCTTTTCTTAATGGGAACGAACTTGAAGTGGTAAAAGATAGTTCCAAATAAACAATTAGATGTATTAATCTTAGGTATATAACACAAATCTTTGTTAAAAAATTGAGAATGTTGTTTCTTTTTTAACTGAAGGATGGAACTTAGATGTGTCATAGCCGTCATTCGTCATGGGGATCGAACACCAAAGCAAAAAATGAAAATGGAAGTGAGGCATCAAAAGTATGTTTAAAGGGGAATAATTTAATTCACAGGATGTGATCATTCAGGATTTCTGATGGGTGCTTATCTATTTTGATTAATACATCATGCGGAAAGACTGCCATTATTTCTTAACCAGTAAAATTTAAACCACTAGAAAAACTAAAATCAAAACAAAATCCATCTTAAATTGTGTGTATCAGTATCAGAAAATTACTGTAGCAATATCCATAAATGGTCATCATCCTGACTTAGCTTTTATTTAGTGTTGTAAAGATGAAAATTAATAGAATGGAAGTTTATTACTTATTCAGCTAATCTAGTGATTATTAGCTTAATATGGTTTAGGAAAATACGAAGTTTTATCAGTCAAGTAAAAGAGTAATACTGTAGAGTGAAAGAGAGCACACAGTATGTGAAGTCCATAGACCCCCAAGTCCGTTATCTGTTACTAATTATTATCTTAGTCCCTTATCTATCATTCATTATAGTCACTTGTTTCCTAAAGATAATATTATTGCAAATGCCTAACAGTATTCTGTCTCTTTTATAAGATTCTTTGATCTCTTTGAAAAGTGTGATGGATATAAATCTGGGAAATTAAAACTCAAAAAACCGAAACAATTACAGGCAAGTACATTTGATTTCTTGTTGGGTTTTAAACTACTAATGGCAAAATTACATAAAAATTCAGTTCTTTATTCCTTTTACAGGAAGTGCTGGATATTGCACGACAACTTCTTATGGAACTGGGGCAAAACAATGACTCTGAAATTGAAGAAAACAAATCAAAACTTGAGCAACTTAAGACTGTGTTAGAGATGTAAGTGTCTTTTTGAAACCCTTAATTTTGATAACTACTTATAGTGCTCTTTTTTTTTTAAATATGTGTGACTTTTCATGTTAATTTCCTTCACAGTTTGATCTATTTTGCTTTTTCTCACTGTAAATCAGGTGAAATTAGTGAACGTCTAGTAAGTTTTTATTTTTACCAGTGAGAAAAGAGATCGTTACATTGAAGGTTCTGTTTTATAATGGTATTAATTTTGATGAGACCATGGAAGGAGAACACATTTGGATTGTCGGTGTTGGATTGTCACTACACAGAGTGACACATTGTTAGGTTCACCATAGACTCAGTGCTGTTTAAATGAAAAATAACTTCACTTTAATCAGGTGAAATTAGTGCCATCAGTATTCTTCTTACAAGATTTATTTCTTTGACCACTTGAAATTAAAAAAAAAAATCATTATTTTAATTTTTAAAGACAAGGTAGGTTTTAGTTTTTCTTTAGGAGGTTGTATTGCGTGCTTATTAAATATTGTCTGTTGTATTTGCCATTTTACTTTTCAGGTATGGCCATTTTTCTGGAATAAATCGTAAGGTCCAGTTAACCTATCTCCCTCATGGTTGTCCTAAGACATCTAGTGAAGAAGAGGGTATGTCACTATTAATACTTATTAGTTTCTAATTATATGTAGGAACTTGCTACTCACTGTTGATTAACTTTTTAATCTTCTGTCAAATAGTTAAGGGGTTGGCATGCTGAATCGAGGAAAAATAATGTACAGCTTTGGTAACTATGTTTTCTATCCTTAAAATAAAAGGTCTTTTACCTTTTCTCCTTTAGGTAAAGGATACCTTTTATTATTTTAAAAACTGCTTGGGAGTGCTGTTTTATTCTTTAGAGAGCTTATTTCTTTATAACTAATTATTACTTAATGGATCCCTAACCCATACAGGGTAAAAAGGAAGAAAACTTAAGTAGGAAAAGAATATTTGAAAAAATGTGCCATCACCATGTTTCTAAAGCAGATATTTTTCTCCACTCAATAAATCAAAATAAGCATTTAAAATGAGTCTCCTAAGAGCAGTGAGCACAAAAATCCATAATTTTATTTACTTTTCAAAAGAATAATGGTCAAGGGTTGGGGAGCCATTTTATGGAGAAATAGAAATGCCCAGTACAATAATAATCAGTCTTGCCTGTCACACTGACAGAGTGTTTTCTTGTTTTATTCTTTTTTCAAATGTCAAATGGTAATAAGGAATTCTGATGAAAATGCAGTGTGACAAATTTTATCCATTGGTAGAACTGTAAATTGACAATAACTCTTTGAAAAGTAATTTGGCAGTACATACCAAAATCTTCATGGGACTTCCCTGGTCGTCCAGTGGTTAAGCCTCCGTGCTTCCACCGTAGGTGGTGTAGATTCCATCCCTGGTCGGTGACCTGAGATCCTGCACGTTGTGTGGTGCAGCTGGAGGGTGAGGTGTAGGGGAAACTTCAAAAATTTTTCATATACTTTGACCTTAATTATACTTAAGAGAATCTATCCCAGTGGGATAGTCAGATCTTGAGAGAAAGATCTTCTATAGGGATATTTACGTGGCCCACTATTTATAGGAGCAAAACTTGAAGTAAAGATTAAATGCAAGCAGAAATTTGACTATGTTGATCTTTATTCTGAAAGTTCATATATTGCTCTCTTGTCACACCGTGTGATTAGTAACAATGCAGATTAATTTTCTACATCTTGATGTTTATATCAAAAGCATTCTGTAGCTATAATTAAAAAGTCAATTAATTGCCTTTATTATAAGTGAATGTTGGCTTGCATGGTGAAGCACATACAATTACTAACTAGCCCCAGGGTAAAGGATGATTTTCTATCACTTTTAGTGAATCATTAAATTCTTTAGTGTTTATTGTGGTACTTTTAAAATGACCTTTGTTTCTGGAACCCAACACAGATATTAGGACATAATAAAGAGTAGGTCAAAATTCAGAATAGAAACTCAGATGTCCTTTGTGTCTGAGAAAATACTTTGTTCTGGAACATACAGATTCCACAACTCCAAATTTAAAAAGTTGTTCTTGGCTATATTTTATTGTATATCTCACTCTTAAATGTAAATTATAATAAATATTAAGCTCTGTTGTCTTATATCTCCTTAAGAGTTATACAAATCACTGGTTACTAATCCTAAAAATGTATATATCTTCTTCCCTTCAGATAAAATTACCTTTCGTGTGGCAGCACTGCAAAGACAAGCTCTGAACTTGCCATCAGGGAGCTCTTAACCTAGCATATCTAGTACAACTAAAAACATCCCGCAAATGCCTTGTGCTCTCATACCATTTTGAGAGCAGGGAAGGGAGAAGTTTCCTTTCAGAAAACTGGGAAAGAGCCTTCTTTCTAGAGTGTGGGAAAGATTTTGAAATTTTAGTAAGATTTTAATAAGTGAAGCAAGTGATATTCCTAGTAGAAGCAACAACCTACAAAGGATAGATATGTTTAAAGAACAAATTAATCTACATAAGGCCTGCATTTCACTGCAGAAGAGACAAAAAGAAAAAAAGTAATCATGAAATATATCTGTTTAAAAGAAGAAAACTTGACATTTGCTTTATCCATTCACATGTATCTTAGACAGCCGACGAGAAGAGCCATCCTTGCTTCTGGTTCTGAAGTGGGGAGGAGAACTAACCCCTGCAGGCAGGGTCCAAGCCGAAGAACTCGGAAGAGCTTTCAGGTGTATGTATCCTGGAGGTCAAGGTAAATCTTGGCGTTTCTTTACTTCAGTTAAATTCATACATCATCTTTCCAGATCCTCATTTTGAGATGTAATTAAGTATAGAAATACAGTGAGATAAAAATATAGCTTAAGTGATTTGAGGATTTATTTTCAGGAGATTATGCAGGATTTCCTGGTTGTGGTTTACTTAGATTACATAGTACCTACCGACATGACCTTAAAATATACGCCTCTGATGAAGGACGAGTTCAGATGACTGCAGCTGCTTTTGCAAAGGTATAAATAAATGTTTTTAGAATTTTTAAAATTTTCATCTGATATAGCATTTCAAAAGATTTTTACTGAGGTAATATTTTAATATTCTAAAATCGAGACTTCAGATTAAAACCCTGAAATGACCATGACAATTTGTATTAGTAAAGTTTGTTATAACAGTAAGCATATACCCTGTGAAATTCTGCATGTAACAAAATAATAATTAAGATGCTTTCTATTTTCATACTAATTCTTAAACCTCTTTTGGCTTTTATTTAATGTGTTTAGGGTCTGTTAGCTCTAGAAGGAGAACTTACACCCATTCTTGTTCAGATGGTGAAAAGTGCAAACATGAATGGCCTTTTGGATAGTGATAGTGATTCTTTGAGCAGTTGTCAGCAACGTGTAAAGGCAAGACTTCATGAAATACTTCAAAGAGACAGAGATTTTACTGCAGAAGATTATGAAAAGGTGGGTCTTAGCAAATTCCTACACTGTCAAACATTATGCACACGGAAAAACGCATAAAACATAAACTCAGAGCTTGTTGTATTACAAAAGCAAAGGGACATATAATCCCTATACAGGGGGACAGAATGTTGGAACAGCTCTATGTGCACCTCTCCCCACTTGCAGTTCCTTCTTATCTGCTAGAAATAACCACCATCCTAGCTCTTTATACTCATGTCCAGAATGCTTATTCAGCTTAGTACGCGTTTGTAGCTCCCGTAGTCTCGGTTTATATTTTTTAAGCTTCCTGTAATGGAATTTTTTTTTTTAATGTCTGATGCCTTTTTCTCAATATTATGTTTGTGAAATTCATCTATATTTTTGAGAATTTTCATAGTTGATTAATTTTCATTTCTATGTGGTATTGTTTTCAGAGGTTGGCTAACTTTTTCTGTGAAAGGCCAGATAGTAAATATTTTTACACCTTGCTGATCACATATACTTACTTGTTGCATTATTCTTTACTTTTTTTTAAACCATCTTTTAAAAATTGTAAAAACCATTTCTTAGCTCATAGGCTATTATAGGTCGTGTTTGGCCTAGAGGCCATAGTTTGTTGATCTGTATTCTATTTTATGAATATGCTCCAATTTAGATATGCTTTACAATATTGTTAAAGTTTCGGGCTGTTACAGGTAATGCTGCCATGAATATTCATATACACTTCCTCGTGTAGATGAGCATGTTTCTATTGGTATATTATATTCTAGGAGGGCAAGTGCTGCACCCCGCAGTCTGCGTATATTTCAGTATCAGTATATGATGTTAGACAGTTTTCAAAAGTCACTAAGCATTTTATACTTCCACCAGAAGTCCATGAAAATTATCATTGCCCTACATAGTCTCTAGTCTCAGTATTTTTGAACTGTTCAATTTTGACTTTCTGAAGTGGATGTATGGTAGTACCTTACAGTGGTTTTAATATTCATTGGCCATTTAAGTACCTTCTTTCATGAAGCCTGCTCCTAATTCGTCCTTTTTTACTACCAGTTGCCTGTGTTTGTCTTAATGAATGATAAAATTTCTTTGTATATTTTGGATATGAGCTCTTTGTTATGCATATTGTAAGTACTACCATCTGCTCTGAGCCTTAATGATTTCCTTTGATAAAGTTAAGTTCAGTTCAGTCGCTCAGTCGTGTCCGACTGTTTATGACCCCATGAACCGCAGCAAGCCAGGCCTCCCTATCCATCACCAACCCCAGGAGTTTACTCAAACTCATGTCCATCAAGTCGGTGATGCCATCCAGCCATCTCATCCTCTGTTGTCCCCTTCTCCTCCTGCCCCCAATCCCTCCCAGCATCAGGGTCTTTTCCAATAAGTCAACTCTTCGCATGAGGTGGCCGAAGTATTGGAGTTTCAGCTTCAACATCAAGCCTTCCAATGAACATCCAGGACTGATCTCCTTTAGGACGGACTGGTTGGATCTCCTTGCGGTTCAAGGGACTCTCAAGAGTCTTCTCCAACACCACAGTTCAAAAGCATCAATTCTTCGGCGCTCAGCCTTCTTCACAGTCCAACTCTCACATCCATACGTGACCACTGGAAAAACCATAGCCTTGACTAGACAGACCTTTGTTGGCAAAGTAATGTCTCTGCTTTTTAATATGCTATCTAGGTTGGTCATAACTTTTCTTTCAAGGTGTAAGCGCCTTTTAATTTGCTGCAATCACCACCTGCAGTGATTTTGGAGCCCAGAAAAATAAAGTCAGCCACTGTGTCCACTGTTCCTCCATCTGTTTCCCATGAAGTGATGGGACCAGATGCCATGACCTTAGTTTTCTGAATGTTGAGCTTTAAGCCAACTGTCTCACTTTCATCAACAGGCTTTTTAGTTCCTCTTCACTTTCTGCCATAAGGGTGGTGTCATTTGTGTATCTGAGGTTATTGATATTTCTCCCAGCAGTCTTGATTCCAGCTTGTGCTTCTTCCAGTCCAGCCTTTCTCATGATGTACTCTGCATAGAAATTAAATAAGCAGAGTGACAATATACAGCTTTGATGTACTCCTTTTCCTATTTGGAACCGGTCTGTTGTTCCATGTCCAGTTTTAACTGTTGGTTCCTGACCTGCATATACGTTTCTCAACAGGCAGGTCAGGTGGTCTGATATTCCCATCTCTTTCAGAATTTTCCACAGTTTATTGTGATCCACACAGTCAAAGGCTTTGACATAGTCAATAAAGCAGAAATAGGTGTTTTTCTGGAACTCTTGCTTTTTCCATGATCTAGCGGATGTTGGCAATTTGAACTCTGATTCCTCTGCCTTTTCTAAAACCAGCTTGAACATCTAGAAGTTCACAGTTCATGTATTGCTGAAGCCTGGCTTGGAGAATTTTGAGCATTACTTTACTAGTGTGTGAGATGAGTGCAATTGTGTGGTAGTTTGAGCATTTTTTGGCATTGCCTTTCTTTGGAATTGGAATGATAACTGACCTTTTCCAGTCCTGTGGCCACTGCTGAGTTTTCCAAATTTGCTGACATATTGAGTGCAGCACTTTCACAGCATCGTCTTTTAGGATTTGAAATACCTCAATTGGAATTCCCATCATCTCCACTAGCTTTGTTCATAGTGATGCTTTCTAAGGCCCACTTGACTTCACATTCCGAGATGTCTGACTGTAGGTGAGTGATCACACCATTGTGATTATCTGGGTCATGAAGATCTTTTTTATACAGTTCTTCTGTGTATTCTTGCCACCTCTTCTTAATATCTTCTGCTTGTTAGGTCCAGACCATTTCTGTCCCTTATCGAGCCCATCTTTGCATGAAATGTTCCCCTTGTATCTCTAATTTTCTTGACGAGGTCTCTAGTTTTTCCCATTCTGTTGTTTTCCTCTAATTCTTTACACTGATCACTGAAGAAGGCTTTCTTATCTCTCCTTGCTATTCTTTTGGAACTCTGCATTCAGCTGCTTAGATCTTTTCTTTTCTCCTTTGCTTTTCACTTCTCTTCTTTTCACAGCTATTTGTAAAGCCTCCTCAGACAGCCATTTTGCTTTTTTACATTTCTTTTCCATGGGGATGGTCTTGATCCCTGCCTCCTGTACAACGTCACAAACCTCTGTCCATAGTTCATCAGGCACTCTGTCTATCAGATCTAGTCCCTTAAGTCTATTTCTCACTTCCACTGTATAATCATAAGAGATTTGACTTGGGTCATCCCTGAATGGTATAGTGATTTTCCCCACTTTGTTCAATTTAAGTCTGAATTTGGCAATAAGGAGTTCATGATAAGAGCCACAGTCTGCTCCTGTCTTGTTTCTGCTGACTGTATAGAGCTTCTCCATCTTCAGCTACAAAGAATATAATCAGTCTGATTTCAGTGTTGACCATCTGGTGTTGTCCATGTGTAGAGTCTTCTCTTGTGTTGTTGGAAGAGGGTGTTTGCTTTGACCAGTGAGTTCTCTTGGCAAAACTCTGTTAGCCTTTGCCCTGCTTCAGTATGTACTCCAAGGCCAAACTTGCTTGTTACTCCAGGTATTTCTTGACTTCCTACTTTTGCATTCCAGTCCCCTGTAATGAAAAGGACATCTTTTTGTGTTTTAGTTCTAGAAGGTCTTGTAGGTCATCATAGAACTGTTCAGTTTCAGCTTCTTCAGCATTATTAGTTGGGACATAAAGTTAGATTACCATGATTTTGAATGGTTTGCCTTGGAAACGAACAGAGATCATTCTGTCATTTTTGAGATTGCATCAAGTACTGCATTTCGGACTCTCTTGTTGACTGTGATGGCTACTCCATTTCTTCTAAGGATTTCTTGCCCACAGTCGTAGATATAATGGTCATCTGAGTTAAATTCATCCATTCCAGTCCATGTTAGTTCACTGATTCCTAAAATGCCGATGTCCACTCTTGCCGTCTCCTATTTGACCACTTCCAGTTTGTCTTGATTCATGGCCCTGACAGTCCAGGTGCCTATGCAGTATTGTTCTTCACATTATTGGACTTTACTTCCATCACCAGTCACATCCACAACTGAGTGTTCTTTTCGCTTTGTCTCTGTCTCTTCGTTCTTTCTGGAGTTATTTCTCCACTGATCTCCAGTAGTATATTGGCACCTACCGACCTGGGGAGTTCATCTCTCAGTTTTCCTATCTTTTTGCCTTTTCACACTGTTCATGGGATTCTCAATGCAAGAATACTGAAGTGGTTCGCTGTTCCCTTCTCCAGTGGACCACGTTTTGTCAGAACTCTCCACCATGACCCATGACACCATGTAGAGCTTGGGTGGCCCCACACGGCATAACTCATGAGTTAGACAAGGCTTTGGTCCGTGTGATCAGTTTAGTTAGTTTTCTGTGATTGTGGTTTTCATTCTATCTGCCCTCTGATGAATAAGATTAGAGACTCACGAAGCTTCCTGATGGGAGAGGTTGACTGGGGGGGAAACTGCGTCTTGTTCTGATTTGCAGAGCCATGCTCAGTAAATCTTTAATCCAGTTTTCTGTTGATGCGTGCATTGTTTGGCCACTCACAGGCAAATCTGGCGCAGTCTCCCACTGTCCTCCAAAGTCAAATTCCCTGGGACTTCTCAGTCCCTTTGCCGGATTCCCACGTTTGGAAATCTGTTGTGGCTCCTAGAACTTTCTTAACAGTGCAAGTATTTCTTTGGTATAATTGTTCTGTGGTTTGTGGGTCATCTGCTTGGCAGCCCTCTGGTGGGGCTATTGACGACCTCCTCCAAGAGGGCTTATGCCACACGCTGGGTGGCCCCAGTCTGCTGCAACCAGAGCCCCCGTCCCCATGGCAGGCCACTGCTGACCCATCCCTCCACAGGAGACACTCAGACATTCACAGGCAGGTCTGGCGCAGCCTCTGTGGTTCAGTGCATTTTAATGTATTATTTATAATACCCTTTTTCTAACAAGGGGGTCATAGAATGTGTCCGTGTATGGTCTTCCGTGATTTTTGTTTTTTTCACGCTCATTTATCTGCCATACAGCTAAAAATTGACTTTTATGTTTGCCATTAGATAAGGATATCAAAGTTGATATTTCCCTGCAACCATATGTACATCCAGGTGTCTCAACACCACTTACTGAAAAGACTATCCTTTCCCCACTATCTTGTAGGATCAGCTTTATCATATGTGTTTAGTTTCTGGAACATACTTCTTTGTTGGCTTTTGTGCCATTGAATGAGATCTCCCAAATCCTACATGGGTCCTTCAAGTTTTCTTGACTTTTCCTGTATTCTCATATGAATTTTAAAGTAAGCTGGCCAAAAGTCTTATTGGGATATTGGTTTAGATTGAATTAGATCTTTAGTTTGTGGAAAAACATATTTTTAAAAAAATATTTGTTTTATAAACAGTACCTCTAAAACAGTTACTGTCTGTTGCTGCTATGTACAAAGTTTTTTTCATATTGACTTTATATACGTCAACTGTATTAAACTTATTTATTAACTTGGTAATTTATCTCGGTTTTTAAAAAACCTTTCCAAAGGATATCCACAGGTTTTTGTCTTCCTTTCCAATCTTTATGCTTTTAATTCTTTTTCTTGCTTTACTTTAATTGCTAGCACCATCAAAGCCATATTAAATTGAGTGGCTTTTCTGTGTTTGTTCATATTCTCAAAGGGGAAGCCTTCTTAACACTGTACATTAAGTATAATCTCTGTAGATTTTTGTTAAAAGTTTTTGTCATGACATGTTTTTACATTTTATATTCTCTTTCTGTCTGTTAAATATATGATTTTGGAAAGCGTCTACCTTGGTTCCTAGAATAAAGTCATTTCAAAAATACCTTTATCACTGGTTTGGGTTTACTAATATTTTTGGTCAGGAGTTTTACATTTGTGTTCAAGAGTCGAATTGACCTTTATTTTTTATCCCTGTTGTCTTTGTCTGCTTTCAATATCAAGATTATGCTGTTTTCATAAAATCGGGAGTCCTCCTTGGGGGGAATAATTCATGTATATATGTTTCATTGGATGTTTGGTAAAATTTACTGATAAATCCCATGGGCATTTTCTTTATGGGAAAGCTTGTACTTACGGTTCGTAGAGTAATTTAGTAATTTTTATTTATTGTATCTTGTGTCTGTATTATTACATTCATTTAGAAATTTGTTTATATAGTCCTCTTCAAGTTCTTTGTAATGTCTGCAGGACCAGTAGAGATACTCCTTTTTGTTTCATAATATTGTACAGTTTTTCTCCCTCATTTTTTTCTTAATCATTTTTGCCATAGTTGATCACCTTTATTAGTCCTGTAAAAGAACTGTCTTTCGGATTTATTGGTTCATTAAATTATATACTTGTTTTCAGTTTTATTAATTTTTATTGTTTAATTTATTCCTTCTACATCTACAGTTTTATTTTGCTCTAATTCTTAAAAACTAATGTCCCTAGAAGGATGCTTATTAAATCATGAATGTTCTGTCTGTTCTAAAACACACATTCTATGTCATAAATTTCCCTTTATACACTGTTTTGACTGTATTCATAAATTGAGATTTATGCCATTTGGGGCATTTTCTAATTGTGATTTGCTTGATTATAGGTTATTTAGAAGTATACTAATTTCCAAAACTATACATTTTTAAGTTATATTTTTCTAACTTTATGTCATTTTGGTAGAAACAGATAGTCTTCCTGATATTTTTTGATCTGTTTTTTCTTTCTTTCCTGTGGTGTGTCACATTTCCCACCTGTAATGGTGGGTTTTTCTTGTCTCTGTAGTCTCTTAATCTTTGTTATGTGTTTTGATGCCATGCTATTAAGTGCATACAAACTAAGAGTTGGTATGTTTCAATGAATATTTTTTTGCCTCAGAATACTTTGTCTGAGATTAATATAGCTGCAAAAATTTTTTCTTTTACTTGGTGTTTGTATAATACCCTTCATATCTCTTTTAGTCTTCTCTGAAACTTATTTTTAGATGAATCTCTTAAAATCTGCATGTAGTTTTTTTCAGTTTGTTATGAAAATCTTTGTTTAGGGCAATTATTTACTCAAATTTATGTATGAATCTAGTATCGTTTTAAGTGCTTTAATATTTATACTGCCTGTTTTTATTTTTCTCTCCTTTCTTGCTTCATTGGAATTGGTACTTTTTATTTATTTTTATTTCCCTGGTAGTTTTAATATTGTGTTTGATTTTATTGTTTGTTTTGTCATTACCCCAGAGGTAACAGTAGGCTTTAATGACATCTACCAATTGAATGTTTGCATCATGCTCTTACCCTCTTCCTGGACAAGGCAAGGACTGTAGAACTAGAGTGTTTTACAAACTTATACTTGAATAAGAGTCATCCAAGGTCTTATTAAAAATGCAGACTACAGTTTATAACTTTTTTGAACCCCAGATGCAGAGTTTACCAGGGTTCTACGTCTGGAAATCCTGGACTTCACTTTTGTCCAAGTTTCAGTCGTTAGATTGACCCAAATGAACTAGTTCACCATAACAGAAAGTGGAATTCCACTTTACATTTTTTGTATTTATAGAAACTTATTTAGGGTTAAATTGCCAAGCAAAGTTTCAACAGTGAAAATTGAAACTGTTTTGTCATTAATAGCTTTTGTTGACTTGGAAGAAATCTCATCACAAAGGCATTTACATGGTGATTAAGAGCTCAGGTCTCTAGCCAGGATACCTGATTTTTTATGCCACTGTTTACATACTGATGGTTTGATCTTGGGAAAGGTGCTTTAATCTCTCTTAAGTACCTCATCTGGAAAAACCAATGATAATCATAGGGTTATTACTTATCAATATGTGTCAAATGGTTAAACCATATTTTCAGATACCAAGTGAGTCAGTAAAATATCACTATGTTAGAATCTATCTCTTTGTAAGATAGAGCACTTTTGTTAAATTTTCCGTGTGGGTAATCTAATGTTAGCTAAGGCTTAAGACTTTTTTAACTTAAAATTTTTAGTTTTTTATTTCCTTCTCTATATCTGGGGATTTAATTTGTAGTTTGAATTTAAACTCCAACTACTAGAAAATTTTGTATATTGTCCTTTTGGTCAGTTGAGCATAACTAGATATAAAAATGTATACTCTATTCATTTATAGCTTACTCCATCTGGAAGCATTTCTCTTATCAAATCAATGCATTTAATTAAAAATCCTGTAAAGACCTGTGACACGGTATATTCCTTGATACAAAGTTTGACTTCTCAAATCAGACATCGAATGGAAGATCCTAAATCATCAGGTAAATATTTTGTTTTCCTTGGGTCAGAAAATAAAAATCACTATCCCGTTGCTGTAAACATTTTAAAATAAGATGCACCAATCATAAAAAAGCTTTAATGCTATCAGTTCAGTTCAGTCGTTCAGTCATGTCCGACTCTTTGCGACCCCTTGGAGCAGCATGTCAAGCCTCCCTGTTCACTGCCAACTCCCAGAGTCCCCCAAAACTCATGTCCATTGAGTCGGTGATGCCATCCAACCATCTCATCCCTGTTGCCCCTTCTCCTCCTGCCCTCAATCTTTCCCAGCCTCAGGGTCTTTTCAAATGAGTCATTTCTTCACATCAGGTGGCCAGAGTATTGGAGTTTCAGCTTCACCATCAGTCCTTCCAATGAATATTCAGGACTGATTTCCTTTAGGATGGACTGGTTGGATCTCCTTGCAGTCCAATGGACTCTCAAGAGTCTTCTCCAGCACCACAGTTCAAAAGTATCAATTCTTCAGTACTCAGCTTTCTTTATAGTGCAACTCTCACATCCATACATGACCACTGGAAAAACCATAGCATTGACTAGACGGACCTTTGTTGGCAAAGTAATGTCCCTGCTTTTTAATATGCTGTCTAGGTTGGTCATAACTTTTCCTTCCAAGGAGTAAGCTTTCTTTTAATTTCATGGCTGCACTCACCATCTGCAGTGATTTTGGAGCCCGAAAAATAAAGTCTGCCACTGTTTCCCCATCTGTTTGCCATGAAGTGATGGGACCAGATGCCATGACCTTAGTTTTCTGAATGTTGAGCTTAAAGCCACCTTTTTCACTCTCCACTTTCACTTACATCGAGGCTCTTTAGTTCCTCTTCACTTTCTGTGATAAGGGTGGTGACAACTGCATATCTGAGCTTATTGATATTTATCCCAGCAATCTTGATTCTAGCTTGTGCTTCTTCCAACCCAGTGTTTCTCATGATGTACTCTGCATAGAAGTTAAAGAAGCATGGTGACAATATACAGCCTTGATGTACTCCTTTCCCAATTTGGAACCAGTCTGTTGTTCCATGTCCAGTTCTAACTGTTGCTTCCTGACCTGCATACACATTTCTCAAGAGACAGGTCAGGTGTTGTGGTAGTCTCATCTCTTTCAGAATTTTCCACAGTTTATTGCTATATCTAAGTATTATTTGAGTTAATATATATCCAGCAAAATAATAATAGCAAAGTTGTAGTTGCTTTTAACTATGGTAGCGTGAATAAAACATTGTTAGCTGATTAATTATGTAGTATTACCATACAGTTGGGGCTTCCCTGGTGGCTCAGTGGTAAAGAATCTGCCTGCCAATGCAACAGACAGGTTCAATCCCTGGGTTGGGAAGATCTTCTGGAGAAGGAAATAGCAACCCACTTTAGTATTCTTGCCTAGGAAATCCCATGGATAGAGGAGCCTAGTGGGCTATAGTCCATGGGGTCATAAAGAGTTGGACATGACTGAGTGAGTAAACAGCAAACAAAAAACCATACAGTTGAGCAGCAAACAGGCAGCATAATAATAATAAGAAAGCAATAGGAAGGTGATCTCTGCTCTGGTGCTGAGAGTGGCTTAGTTAATAATGTGGGAAACTGATGTATAAATGGAAAACATATGAAAACATATGGAAAAAGGTCTTTTATAAAAGCAGTTCCTAACCCATGTATTTATACCTTTATTCAAATCTACAAAATATATGGTTGCTAATAGTATATGCCTATGATGATGTTTCCTAGCTTGTTAACAAGTTTAATATATTAAAATTGTTATGCTGTTTTAGATATTCAGCTTTATCATAGTGAGACCTTAGAGCTCATGCTCCGTAGATGGTCCAAGTTGGAGAAAGACTTTAAGACAAAAAATGGAAGATATGATATTAGCAAGATCCCTGACATATATGACTGTATAAAATATGATGTCCAACATAATGGTTCCTTGAAATTAGAAGACACAATGGAATTGTATAGGCTTTCAAAGGCATTAGCAGATATAGTTATCCCTCAGGTAAGTAATTTCTTCATATCAATTTTATGGTACTGTTATATAGATACTTTTAAAATATCTAGTCACTGTTAGGAGAGAGTTGGTTTCTATGTCCCAGTAAACCTATAACTTTAAAAAGGAAATTGAGTCGTTATGAATTTACAAAAACTTGTATTAAATCACTGTTTGGTTTTTTAATAGTTTGTAATGACCTTTTAAAATTTAAGAATTGATACTCTTAATTAAAAATAATTAAAGAACAAACCACTGAAAATACAATGGGATAAATCACTTTAGTACTTATTGAGCGTTTATTGTGCACATGCCAGTGGTGTGCTATGGGAATGAGTGCAGAGTGGGAGAAAAAGGTAGTTCTGTCTCTTTTGGAAGTTGTTTTTTTTTTTTACTTTATGTGAAAGTATTTTGAAAAGAATATTTAGAGGTCAAGATGTAAATAGTTATTTGTATGGTGTGGTAGAGGGATCTTTTCATTATAGGAGAGTAAAAATAAAGGTGTAGTAAAATTCAGATAACTGAAATTAGTTAGACATAGATTCAGATTGATAATAACAAGTCAAGTGACAAAACAAGTTGAGATAGGAGGTGTGTTAGAAGAAAATAGTGACAGATGCTGTTTGGAGATCTTTTATCACCTTCATTACTCAGAGATTATTTGGATATTGTAAAAGGGAAATTGGAGTAAATCACACATTTCCAACTGTGAACCGAAGTTAAAAAACAGGAAAATGAATTACAATTGATTCTTGAACAACGTGGGTTTGAACTGTAGTACATCCACCTACACGTGGATTTTTTTCCGGTAGTAAATACTACAGTACTGCACAATCCACAGATCCATAAATGGTTGCATCTGCTGTGGATTCAGAGCCACAAATAAGTTACACTTACATTTTCAGTGGCATGGAGGGTTGGCAGTCCTAACCTCCATGTTGTTCAGGAGTCACTGTACCTAAAAAGTGTAAGGACTGTATATTTTTGAAAAAGCCTCACTTAAAGATACTGATATATAGAAAACAATAGGGAGGTTCTTTAATAACTAAAACTGGAGCTACTGTATGATTCAGCAATCCCTTTCCCTGCCATGGATCCAGAAAAGATAAAAACTCTTTTTTCAAAAAGATGCATGCACCCCAATGTTCATAGGAGTGCTGTTTATAATACCTAAGACATAGAAACAGCCGAAGTGCCCATCAGCATATGATTCATTTAGGACATGGCGTATACATGTATACTTGCATGTGGAATACTACTCAGCCATAAAAATAACATATTGCTGTTTGCAGAAACATGGATGGACCTGGAGAACATTGTCCTAAGTGATTTAAGTCAGAGAAAGACAAATGTTATATCACTTGCATGTGGCATCTAAACAAAATACAAATGAATCAATATTAGAAAATGGAAGCAGACTCATATACATAGAAAACAAACTTACAGTTACCAAAAAGGAAGGAGAGAGGGGAAGGAATAAATAAAAAGTATGGAATATAAACTGCTATGCATAAAATAGATTAGTAACACAAATTTACTATATAGCAGAGGATACTATATTCAGTATCTTGTAATAACCTATAGTGGAAAATAATCTGAAAAAATATATATATCAAACTGAATCACTTTGTTTCAATCACAGTTGAAACTAACATTGTACTGTAAATCCACTACAATTAAAACTGCAGTTTCCCTTTCCTAATATTCACAGAATGTCCATGAAAAACTATAGAGACTTTGAAAAATTGGGAATTCAGACTTCACGACTAAGTATGTGTGTACCTGTTAAAGTTTAGCTTATCCTTTCAGTATGAAAGAGCAACTTTTTTTCTTTTTGGTCAGTATATATAATGCAGATAATTATAAATACATTGTATAAGTCAGTGATTTGAAAATAAATTCATTTCAAAAGAGGGTAAAAATACCTCATACTTGAAGAATATGCCTTTGGGACTTATTTTAAGAAACACAGAAAACAAGAATTGACTCTCTGACAGCATCTTTCATTTGTTAAATAAGTTTTATTCTGCAAAACAAATTTTATTTTACACAATAAAAAGTTGTATTTTTATAACATTTTAAGATTGATATCAAAATAAACACACTAAATTCTGCAGAACTCAGTTTTAGCTACATGATATACATAGATTATAGAACTAACACTGATTTGATTATATCTCTTTCAGTAAAGTTACTAAATCAGCATCTGTCTTTGTTATGAAATTCAAGAGAGAATTTATTCAGATTTTACTTACTGAAAAATTTGAGAAGAATGGTTCCTCTTAATTCTGATAAGCATGTAATTAGTTTGCACTGGAAGCATACACAAGACTGATTTTTTTTATTGCATTGAATTGCTTTTACATTATTCCAGGCTCAATGCATCTTAGTTGTACATACTCTTAAAGTGAAGATTATTTTAAAGTATACTTTTAACAGATAAGCTGTAAATATGTGACCCTCTAAAATATTTTTTGTAGCTGTATGCATTTGACAAGGTAGGCTTTCAGTATATCTTAATATCTCACCTACTTGGTGGCTAAATAGGTACACTAATGATTTATTAGCATAATCATGTCTTGTACATGGCTTCTTTAATCTCAAGCCTTTTCTTTCTCAATTATGTATATAAGAATTCTAGAATTGGGAATGGAAAGTTTGTTTCTAAGACTTGGGCTCAAAAGAAAAGTTACGTATTAATGAGTTTTGGATGATAATTTTTCCTCCTTTCATGGTGTATGTGTTTTAGGTACGTTACTTACATAGATGAAGAAAATTTTCACCATGTCCTTGTAATTTAATATTTATAATGAATTTTTAAAGCTTTTTAATTAAACACTATAAGATTAGAAATAGTTAAGAAAAATTTGAGATATTTACCTCCCAAACTATTTGGTTTGACATTACTTACTATAACAGAAACTTGGGATTTCCTCTTCTTTTTAATGGACATTTAAATTCAGTTACTTAAAGTTTGTTACTAAAGTCTTCATAAATCTAAAATCATAGATAAGAGATAGACATTTTTGATCACTGAACAAATAACTAAAGTTGTAAACATTTAATTATAATGAAGCTGTAGTTTGCAATGAAAAAAATGAGAAATGTATATCTTTACTTGACAAAGATATTTCAAGGTTAGAGACTTGATGACTCAGTCAAATAATGTATTAGTTTGGCTAACTTAGATTGAGAGAGTATCAGTATCTTTGTAAGAAAAATGTATATGTATTCTGCTGTGCCTCAACAAAAATCTGTTTTCACTCTTACATTGCATTGTTATAACTATGCTTTGCAGATTATGTAATTCTAATCACATTGTTGTTGCTCAGTTGCTAAGTCATGTCCAACTCTTTGCAACCCTATGGACTGCAGCAGGCCAGGCTTACCTGTTCTTCACTACCTCCCAGAGTTTGCTCAAATTCATGTCCATTAAGTCACTGATGCTATCTAACCATCTCATCCTCTGCCACCCTCTTCTCCTTTTGCCTTCAGTCTTTCCCAGCATCAGGGTCATTTCTTACATACGATAAACATGATTTATTACTTTTAGTTACTTTAACAGTTAATAGTTGTGATTATGGTATGTATTTTTGCTGTGATAGAATCAACTTTTCAGCCTCAGTCCTCTAAAAACCCTGGCAGTCTAGTGGTTAGGACTCGGTACTTGCACTGCTGAGGGCTTGGGTTCAATCCCTGATTGGGGAACTAAGATCCTGAAAGCTGTGTGGCACAGCCAAAAAAAAGAAAGTACTTTAAAAATAGTCACAGTGTGATGTGACATCAAGCGTCATGGCCGTGTAACATGCTCCCTTTGTCTATCCCTTTCAATCTACAACCAGTAAAATATATACAACTCAACAAAGGTGCCTCTGTGTAACACACCAGGGCACCACAAAATTCTGTCCATCTTATACCTGGAAGTAGCTGGGCTAGAAAACAGAGGACATGCCTGTGTTGCCAGACCCCCGGTCCTAGTTGGCTGAGCCTTCAGCCTTGGGGGACACAGTAGCTTTAGGAGTGGTGGCACCCACGACTCCAGCGTCTCAGCTGCAGTGGCACATGGCCGCCAGGAACTGGGTGTTAGCGGTCGTGGGGCCTGCAGCCCCATCCTTCCAGCCACGGAGGTCCTCCCACTACGGAGGCGAGAGCTGCAGCTCTCACCACCCCAGCAGTGGCAGTGCCCCTGAACACTAACAACCTTGGACATGACAGAGGTACCTGTGACCCTGGCTCCCTTCCCCTACCTCATTTGTCCCCTTGTAGTGGCAACGCCTGAGACCTAGGAGACCCTGGACGCAGTGGAGGGGCTCCCTTTCCCGGCGGCCTAGGCAGAGATACTGGCAGCACCCATAGAAACAAGGCATCAGTAACCTTGGAGGTAACAGCAGCAACAAGGACACAGGGTGACCACACCTAGCAGATGCAGTGGAGTGTAAAAAGTTTCTCAAATACAACCAGTGGCTTAAGAAAAACCAAAAGCTTGTGCTATAGTGCCACCTACTGGAGAAGAGATCAGGATTGCCTGGAGAAATATCAATAACCTCAGATATGCAGATGACACCACACTTTCGGCAGCAAGTGAAGAACTAAAGAGCCTCTTGATAAAGCTTCAAGGGGAGAGTGAAAAAGCTGGCTTAAAACTCAACATTCAGAAAACTAAGATCATGGCATCTGGTCCCATCACTTCATGCAAATAGAAGGGGAAACAATGGAAACAGTGACAGACTTTATTTTCTTGGGCTCCAAAAATCACTGTAGATAGCGACTGCAGCCATGAAATTAAAAGATGCTTGCTCCTTGGAAGAAAAGCTATGACAAACCTAGACAGCATATTCAAAAGCAGACATTACTCTGCCAACAAAGGTCCATCTAGTCAAGGCTATGGTTTTTCCAGTAGTCATGTATGGATGTGAGAGTTGGACTGTAAAGAAAGCTGAGCGCCAAATAATTGATGCTTCTGAACTGTGGTGTTGGGGAAGACTCTTGAGAGTCCCTTGGACTGCAGGGAGATCCAACCAGTCCGTCCTAAAGGAAATCAGTCCTGAATATTCATTGGAAGGACTGATGCTGAAGCTGAAGCTCCTATACTTTGGCCGCCTGATGGGAAGAGCTGACTCATTAGAAAAAACCCTGATGCTGGGAAAGACTGAAGGTGGGAGGAGAAGGAGACGACAGAGGATGAGATGGTTGGATGGCATCACCGACTCAGTGGACATGGGTTTGAGCCAGCCCCAGGGGATGGTGAAGGACAGGGCAATCTGGCACGCTGCAGTCCATGGGGCTGCAAAGAGTTGGCCATGACTGAGTGACTGAGCAACAACTGAAGAAGAGAACAGAAACTAACAAATGGTACTGCTGCTGCTGCTAAGTCGCTTCAGTCGTGTCCAACTCTGTGCGACCCCATAGACGGCAGTTCACCAGGCTCCCCCATCCCTGGGATTCTCCAGGCAAGAACACTGGAGTGGGTTGCCATTTCCTTTTTCAATGCGTGAAAGTGAAAAGTGAAAGTAAAATCGCTCAGTCGTGTCCGACCTCAGCGACCCCATGGACTGCAGCCCACCAGGCTGCTCCGTCCATGGGATTTTCCAGGCAAGAGTACTGGAGTGGGTTGCCATTGCCTTCTCCGAACAAATGGGACTACATCAAACTAAAAAGCTACTGTACATTAAATATTGAAAAATTACCAAATGAGAAGAGATGTTTGTAAATCATATATTCAATTTGAAGGTAATATTCAAAATATATGAAGAACTCCTACAACTCAACGAAAAAACCAAATAACCCAATTAAACAGTGAGCTGAAAAGCTAAGAATTGTTCCAGAGAAGACATACAGACTGCCAAGAGACTCATGAAAAGATGTTCATCATCACTAATTATTAGGAAAATGCAAATCAAAAACAGAATGAGAGATTATCTCAGGCTTGTTAGAATGGCTATCATCAAAAAGGCAAGAAGTAACAAGTACTGGAAAGGATATGGAGAAAAGGGAACTCTGGTACCCTGTTGGTGGGGATGTAAATTGGTGCAACCACTATGGAAAACAGTTTGGAGGTTCCTCAGAAACTTAGGAATAGTACTAGTGTATGATCTAGCTATTCCACTTCTGGGTATTTATCTAAAACATATGAAGAGAGTAATTTGAATAGATGCATACAACCCTGTGTTCATTGTGGCATTATTTACAATAGCCAAGACATGGAAATTGCCCATTGATGAATGAATGGATGAAGGAGGGTATATAATACAGTGGAATACTACTCATCCATAAAAAAGATACGTATCATCTTGCCATTTGTGGTAGCATGGGTGGACCTTGAGAATATTGCATTAAATAAGCCCTTCAGATAAAAATTGATACTATATGATTTCACATAAATGTGAAATATTAAAACTTTTTAAATAAGTGAGCAAACCTAGCAAAAGAAACATATTTATAGAGAAAAGAGTAATAATTGCTAAAAGGGAAAGGAGGTGAATTGAGTAAAGGGGGTCATCTCTATGGTAATGGGTGGAAGCTAAGCTTTTGGTGTTGAGCATACTGTAGTTTATACAGAAGCTGTATGCGTGAAACATGTTATAAACCAACATTACCTCAATAGATTACATAGTGAAAATAGCCTCAATGGTGTGGAAGATAAGGATATTTAAAGATTATAGTAATATTTGATACAGCTGAGTTATCCTTTGGAAATGTTTAAAATACTTTAGCATTTACAAAGTTTTTAGAATTTATAATATTTTATATGTATTTTATATGTACATTTTAATAAATATTAAATTTAAAGTAAAAGATTATATTTAGTATTAATATTCTCTTAAGATGGTGACTGAACTGAACTGAACTGAACTGAGCAACTGAACTAAACAACAGAATTGAGATGGCACACATTTGTTGAAGTTGGAAGATCATTTCTTTGGTTATTTGTAGATAATGAAACACAGAGAGTTCTTTATAATAGTATTTGCAGTATAAATTGCTGCTGCTGCTAAGCCGCTTCAGTCGTGTCCGACTCTGTGCCCGACTCTGTGCGACCCCATAGACGGCAGCCCATGAGGCTCCCCCATCCCTGGGATTCTCCAGGCAAGAACACTGGAGTGGGTTGCCATTTCCTTCTCCAGTGCATGAAAGTGAAAAGCGAAAGTGAAGTTGCTTAGTCATGTCCTACTCTTAGCGACCCCATGGACTGCGGCCCACCAGGCTCCTCCGTCCATGGGATTTTCCAGGCAAGAGTGCTGGAGTGGGGTGCCATTGCCTTCTCCGATAAATTGCAGTGATATTTATTAAATGTGTCACATAATAAACTTTCAAATATCTTCAGCTGCATTTTAGTCAGTTCTTTTTATGGCAGAAATATTATAAGAGAACTTGAGTATCTAACAGTTAATTATTTGGTCCTAACTGGTTGTGGCAACTTGCTTTTTCAGCTCCGCAAGATATGTCACTGTTTTGAAGGGAAAAACTGTTTTGAAGGGAAAGAAGTCTTTAATATGAAAATAATATCTTTGTTGTAAAATTAGAAAATATATGGCCCCAAAATATCAATATGGCATTACCAGTCAGACAAAAACATTTCACAGTTGCAGAAAATTCTGAAATGCCTTTTCCCTTAAATTCATGGACATTTTTTTTTTGTAAATTCATATATATAACAAATATATTCTTCACAAAAATGGAACCAGGAAAGCGTACTGTTTTACAACCTGATTTTTTTTTTCTTGGCCTCAAGTTTTTTCCAAATCATTAAAGCTGAATATACTTCATTATTCCTAATAGCTGATGAAATAATACTATTTAACCAAGTTCTCACATTTGGAAATGTGGATTCCTTTAATTTCTTTCACCTTCCTTATATATATGTCTTTATGTACAGTCAAGACGACTTCTTTAGCTCAAGATCTCTTACCAGCTTTCTTCCAGGTTCTCAGTGTATGAGAGTGACTATTTACTTGTACCTTGCCCAGTAATGACACAAAAATATCCTTTGATGATTTTAAATTTCAGCATTATCCTTTTGTTTACACATACATACACAGTTACATACACATTTCATATTTTTCATGCCCAATTTCTTTATGTTGGTGAGATTACCGAACCAGCCAAGCTTTTGTGTTTAAAGATAAATGACCCAAGAAGTTCCATTTTTATACATCCTCCATATGTAATCAATCAACCTTTTTTTTTATTAGGCAGTTTTAAGATTTGTTGTCCGTATTAATTTTTTGCCCTCTGGGAAGTACCTGATGTAACCTTTAAATGCAGGTGTCCCAGAAAAACCTTGGGGAGAGAATGTATGCCTGTTTCTTCCCTGCTTATGTCTACTCTTCTTTCTCTGTCCCTGCTTCCCTCTGCCTTCACCCCATTTCTGCCTTCTTCCTCTCAAACCTTCTCTTCCTATTTATACACTCATCACAGATTTTTTCTTCAGTTCAGTGGCTCAGTCGTGTCCGACTCTTTGCGACCCCATGGACTGCAGCATGCCAGGCCTCCCTGTCCATCACCAGCTCCTGGAGTTACTCAGACTCACGTCCATTGAGTCGGTGATGCCATCCAACCATCTCATCCTCTGTCGTCCCCTTCAATCTTTCCCAGCATCAGGGTCTTTTCCAATGAGTCGGTTCTTCGCATCAGGTGGCCAAAGTATTAGAGCTTCAGCATCAGTCCTTCCAATGAATATTCAGGATTGATTTCCTTCAGGATGGACCAGTTGGATCTCCTTGCTGTTCAAGGAACTCTCAAGAGTCTTCTCCAACACCACAGCTCAAAAGCACCAATTCTTCGGCACTCAGCTTTCTTTGTGGTCCGGTTACCATTTATGAAAACAAAGACATGAGCAGTGGAAGACAGACCATAGAATTAAAGATCCCACCTCCAGGTGGAACCCTCATCTGTCCCCCGGCTGACCGCAGAGTGTCCCCCTACCTCCTCTCCAGAGCATCATTCCTTCGTATCTGCTGCCAGAGCCACATTTCCATTCACTCCAAGGACTGACTTTCCAAAATTCCACACCTGGAGTGACCTCTAGTCTCCCAGCATCCACCTTATGTCTCCAAATTGTGTAGGACTGCAGTTTCTGAGAAAACGCAATGAAGCATTTCACTCTTTTAATTTAAAGCCACTAATAAAATATGTAGTTGGTCAGCCCAACAGTTTCTTACCTGCCACCAGTACCAGTGTTTCTTGTCATTCCCTGGGCTTCAACAAGTCGTATCCTAGCCAGTGTTCAGTCTTACTCCCCCAAATTCATGAAATAATTTTCTCCAGGATTTTGGTGAAGGGTGGGCTGTGTCTAATTTTGCTAATGCATCTCCTAGATTTCAGAGAACTACCAGCTTTGCCATGAGTCAAAGCTTAAAGATCTAGTTCTGTTGTTCAGTTTCTCAAACCAAAGCTCATTGGAAAAATAATGTATAGTGTTACTTGTTTTAGTATAGCAATTTCCTAATTAAAGCAGTTAATTAATTAATGCAAAAAATTATTTTTTCATGTCAGGTCATTTTCTCATCTATCCCTGAGAACTGTAATTTTTATTACTATTATAATTATGTTATCTTAACACTTTTGATTATAATTTCTCATAAATTTAATTAACTTATAATGGCAATATAGCTCATTAAATTTGATAATTTTATGGCATTTTTGGCTCACCACTCGTTAAAACTTTGTATTGGCCAAAGACAAATAATTTGTTAGCATTTTTAATCGTTGACATTCAAATAGACAAAAATTTCATGGTTTCAGTTTGTATGTTTATTGACTGTTTGTTCTATGCTTTACTAGTTGTGCACTTAATCCATCTTTCTTTTAGGGTTGTTTCTACATTTAAAACCTTATCGAGTTGAATACTTATCATAATGGTTGCATTCATCATTCATCCTCTCCTCTTTAGAAATTACTTGTTCTTTCAGTTCCACCAAAAAATATTCTTTTAATTACACTTAATAGTGTGGGGACTAATATACTTGAAGTTATAGAAATGTAAGTTAGTAATTGTAATGTTCAAAAAAGGCTTAATAAAAATATTTGTCAGCCACTAAAATTCTTAAATTTAGTAATACCTTTGTTGGAGTTCTTGATTACTATACCCTTTTTCTAATAGTGTGTATTTTCTGCTCAGGAATATGGTATAACTAAAGCTGAGAAACTAGAGATCGCCAAAGGCTACTGTACTCCTCTAGTGAGAAAAATCCGCTCAGATCTTCAAAGGACACAAGATGATGACACTGTAAATAAACTCCATCCTGTGTAAGAGACTGTGCTGGTATTTAAGTCTATAGGCATCTGTTTTTGCATACTTGAAATCTAAATTTTTGTTGTTCCTATGACTAAGGCAGGAGTGTATCACTTGGTACACTGTGGAAATACAGATTACCTATATGTTCCTAATAGTGAACTTTTCAACCAGTATTCTTTTTGGCTCCAAACTGGAGGAAAAAACTGAGGGACACAAGGAAAGGGGATGTGTGTTACCATTCACATGGCGATCATCAGTGATCATCCTCATTCAGCAGCATTAACATCTGTGAGCTCCTTTAGTGCTGTGATCTCTTTCAGTGTTAATAAAGGTGCTTAAACGACCTTCTTACAGTGAACTTGACTAATGTTAACTCTTCTTTGACTAATCTCAGTGGTCTCAGTTTCAGTTATCTTCGTGTTAGAGAAATGTCTACTAAGAACACCTCAGTTGTGATGGAAAAAATGATAGATTCACTTACTATGTTCTTTTACTTCTAGAAAGATTAAATTCCATTTTACAAAATAATTTCAGTACTTAATAAGTCTTAACCGTGTGGTTATGTTTTAACACTGTCTGCTCCTGACTTTTAGGTATTCCAGAGGTGTTCTGTCACCTGAACGTCATGTCCGTACCAGATTATATTTCACCAGTGAAAGTCACGTACATTCTTTACTGTCTATTCTTCGCTATGGTGCCTTATGCGATGTAAGTAGAATAAGTTACATCAATCTGCTTAACAAGTATGTGTTAACTGAATCTGTAATCAAATCACTGACATCATTTTTTATTGTACAGTTTTTAATAATTCATTATTTGCCATCATTTGTCAAGAGTCTACTGTTTATCAAGCTTTGTGCTAGATGTTGGAGATAATGACATATTTTCTTCCTTCTGGAGAAAATCCCTTTAAGCCAACAATAATACAAAATATTGTAAGTGATCTACAAGCTGATGACAGTAAGATGAAGAGAATCTGATGCGCAATATTTAGTGATTAGAATCAACAGGATTTGGTGTTTGGACATTGTGACTCTTTTACTGTAATATAATGAATCAACACCAAATCTTACTGGCTTAAAACAAGTGCAGGCATTTTTTTTTTCTCTGTCATGGTTTAAATGCTTGACTTGGGTCATTTAGGCAGTTTTGCATTGTGTCTCTAATGAGACAGCAGTCAGACAGTGGCTGGAGCTCAAATCACCTCACAGCTTTCTTCTCATATCTCACATCTTGATGTGCTGACTGTCAAGTGGGGGCTCGGCTGGGGTTATGGACCAGAATACCTACCATGGCCTCTTCATGTGACCTCAGAATACAGCGTATTCCTCAGAAGATAGCAGCTGAGTTCCAGAAGTGCACTAAGAGAAAACAAGAGCAAGCATAAAGTATTTTTATGATCTAGCGTATGAGGTTACATCCTTTCACTTTTACCGAGCATTTTTGGTGGAAGTGGTCACAGAGGTCCATCCAGGTTCAAGGGAGGGAAGATAGACCCATAGTACTGGATGAGTGGACTATCACTTGTCACTCACTATAAGATGAGTCCTTGGGATTGGATATATATTGGTGGCCATATTTGAAAAACACGGTCTGTCACGGTATGTTACCATACAATCCATATTTCTCCCATGTGCAGAATTCACTTGATCTCCTCTACAGTATTCCTCCAGGCTTATCTATTATAGCATAAACTTGACCTCCAGGATCTCATTATCTAAATTGTTCAGATATGGGTGGGACTCCTTGGGTAGAAACCTTTGAGTGCCCAGGAGAATTCAGTCTCATTTCAGAGACCTATGAAATGAAGATACCAGTTATCTGTCTGTCATACATTTGACCTACAGTATTGAAAAGCATAGGATAATTGCTGTAGGCAACCTTTTCAAAAAGAGGGGAAAACAGAAGGTACACCATGGTCACTGATCCATGGCAGTGTTGACGTGTGCCTAGGTACTTACTGCCCATTCCTTCATCAGGGCTCTGTCATGCTACTAGGAGTTGTTTTTAATGGTTCATGGCTTTATACTTTTTGATTCTTGATAGCTTCATCTAGGTCATCCTTCCTTCTCCTTAAAAAGTAGCTCATGCTTGCAGCTAAGTAGTTTTTTAACCTGCTTCCTGCCCAAAGAAGTTTAGAGATCCAGAGGTCTGTTTACTTTTAGTTCAAGATGATGTAATTTAAAAAAAACAAAAAGGAATATATAATCTACTCTATTAATTCACACACAGATCTCTTAAGAATAAGTCGATTTATACATTGGACTCCCTCTTTGGCTGCTGAGTACTCAGCAGTCTTTATTGTTTAACAGGGAGTATCTGAGAGACATGCTCATATGATCCTGAGAAAGTCATTGTGTCTTTGAAAAATCTGTGAGCCTTAAGTCTTTCTGAAGTCTTAGCAAGTGTTTTTGCCATCATACCCATGTTTTCATGACAGATTCTTGTGTTTCCATTCTTCCTAAAAGCCACCTTTTAATTATAGCATTGTTCACTCTCTGGAGAGGCTGGAAATAAGAAAGTTTTATTTCTGATTCCTGCAAGTCTTGGCTCCTTTTTAATTAACCATTTCCTATAGCTTATCTCTCTCTCCTCAATGTTTATCAGAGGCAATGAGAAGAATCTTGATGGTGTTTTCAGAATTTTTTCTGGGAATCTTGGTAGCTAGCTCATTGAATTACACTGTCTACAGGCTATAGTATTTCTGTATTTTATGCCACTATGTAGCAAGCATTTTTTATCTATAGTTTCCAGTAAGGTTTTTTTAACCCTCCTATGATCCCTCACCAACAGTCTCCTCAGTGTCCTTTAGGCTTTCATTAACACTCTTTTTGAGGCATCTTAACTTTCCTTAACACTCTCCTTGAGGCCCTTCCTGTGCTTACAGGTATGGAAAGTAAGAAAGGAGAGTCAAGGAAGGTTCCCATATTACCAACATAGGATCATTTACAAAATTATCCATCATTCACTGAGAAGAATAACATTTGCAGAAATATCAGGTATTAGAAGGAAAGCAATCAGTTTAGTTTTAGACAGCTTGAGTTTGAGGTGCTAGTTCTCAGGAGAACTCAATCTCATTTCAAAGACCTATGAAATGAAGACACGAATTATCTGTCTGTCTTAGGTTCAACATACAATAGTGAGATAAACAAGTGAAGATAAATCAAGTGGAGATGACCAGCAGCATGTTGATATGTAAGGCTAGAGGTATGGGTTGAAGGCACAAGAGTTGGGAAGCCACAGATTAATGATGGCTGAGGCAGTAGCTGTAGATAAGATTCCCTGGAAGTCTGTATTTGAAAAAGTGAGGAAAATGACATTTTAGAGATTAGCAGTGGAAGTGCTAACAAAGCAGATTTAGAAATTATAATACCCGTTTCTCAGTACACTCAAACCACAAATTATATAGAATACACTGTCACTTCTATTATATATCAAAAATATCTTTTCAGCCATCTCTAAGGTACCAAAAAATAAGAATTAAAAAAATTTACATATATAGGTATATACATTTATGCTCATCTATAAAAAAATAATCCTTAAAATGAATTCAACTTTGTATTCTTTTGTACTTATTAAAATAAAGGGTAGTGAAATGTATATGAAGATTTGGCATATGTCTCTTGATTCTTAATCTCTCTTATTATTGGGCCTTGATGAATAATTATTAACAGAGTTACCCTAAGGCTATGTTAAGTGTTCTGTTCCCATCAAATTTTCTAATTCATCTGTTCTTTCCGCCTTGTTTTTATTTCTGTTTTTATTCCTTAATGGAATAGCAAAGTGGCATCCCTTGATTACATATAGATTATGTGTGCTCAATCACTCAGTCATGTCCAACTCTTAGTGACCCATGGACTATAGCCTGCCAGGCTCCTCTGCCCATGGGATTTTCTAGGCCAGAATACTGGAGTGGGTTGTCATTTCCTACTCCAGGGCACCTTCCCAACCCAGGGATCAAACCCACGTCTCTTGCATCTCCTGCACTGGCAGATGGATTGTTTACCACAGAGCCACCTGGGAAACCCATGTGGATTAGTGGAGCTTTAATAAAAGAAATAGAAAAAAATGACTCTTAATTAGCAAAGGCAAGAGCTTATATATCCATTAATAATGATGGAATTGTTTTTGTTGGGGAGAGATACATTTCTTATGTGGTCACCCTTTAACCTTGCACTTAGTTATAAGATAGAAAGAACAAAGGATATGGGAATGGATAGGAAGCCTGTGGTTGGAGAATAAAAGTGAATGATGGATAAAATTGTAGCAGATAAGATTGGAGAACCATTCCAGGATGGGGAAGCCCTTGAAATGTTTTAAACAAGGAATTGAATGGCTTTGGTTGCTGTGTAGGCATTAGATAGGTAGAAGTAGATTTGAGGAAACCAGTTAGGAGGCTGTCTCACAGTGATCTAAAGAATGTGGTGGCTGTAGTATATATTGCATTCAGCTATACTTCTAAAACAAGCTGAACAACTCCACTGGCAAAAATCTGGGCTTCTGGGATTTAAAAAAATTAAAGTGAAAATTAAGCTCTATACCAAAATGATGTCCTATTTTCTAATTTTAAAACTTTAAAAAATTTATTTGAACTATAATTAATTATCCCAGCTCATGTTATTCTAATAAGAGCCTGTAGCTAATATAATTAAAACCTTGTATGGTCTCTTCGCAGTTGAGATTTTTCAATGTAAACTTGGTAAAATCTGTCTCTCCATAGTAGATTTTTTTTAAGATTTATTGAGGAAATAAAATTATAAGTAAGATTTCAAGGAATATATTTAATGATCCTCAATTGTTTAAAAAAGATTTTTATGAATTCTTGCATATTAATTGTGTTTAGGAAGAGGCTACAAAATATTTTATCTTTTCATTACAGCAGACCTAGCAAAGTCTGTATCTGTACCACTGAATTAGATATTATATGGTGTTCTCATTAATAATACCATATCACAGAATCTAATAGATATTTTCAATCTTGAAAATTTTCAGTATTTAACTTAAGCCCATCACTTACAATAATTTACATCTAGTGGTATTCAGTAATGCTATGCTAATTTGTTTTTCCTATAAGTTTTGAAAGAAAATGTACGTACATCTTTGTATATATCCCCTCCTCAAACATAGAGAGACACACACAAACACACAGATGCAGTTTTTACTGTGGAGTGTTGCTTAAGTTGGGAGCAACTGCTCTAGAGCATTTAAACGTGTTAATAGCCATTTGTTGAAATGAAACTTAAGTATACATGTAATTACACAAATGACAGAATATTGCTTTAACTTTACTTTCCAAAAACTTGGAATGCTTCCTCAGAGATAGATGATGTCCAAATTTTAAAAGGATATACGTGTTGAATTTTCAAAAAATCAGCGTGTGGTCTTGACTTTTGGCTTTTGCATGTCAAATTTTATTTTTTCTTAAAACACATTCTGTGTTAAAGCCGAAACTCTTATATACTCTCAGTGTGTATACAAAACCCTTATATACAAAAAAATTGTTGGATGCTTTTATATATTTGTAATGTTTATGACATGAGATGAAGGACATTATCTCTGATGTACATAATAAAGTCTCAGTAGACCTTGTTGATTATTGACTGTAGAGTTTGAACTTTAAGTAGTTTTGCCTTTTGAGATAGAATTTTCTACTTTGAATGCTTGTAATACATGTTCTGTAAGGTTCCTTTCAGTTCTGATGCTCTTTAATTACATGTTTAAAGACCATTGATTCTCTAAATGATGGTGGAGTGATTTTAGGAATGAAGGAGATGGTTTTAAAAATCTGCCTGTACTTTCTCCTGCTAATTGTTTTCAAATATCTACAGTTTAAAAAAATACAGTGGAATGAGAGATATTTAATTATAGTCATTACTTTCATGGGATAGTGTTCTGTTTATGAAGCATGACACTATATTAGTTACATTGGAACTTAAGGTTAACAACTGCCCCTTAACCTTAAAATTCAATTAATAGGTATCATATCTCAAGATAGTCTTTATTTTTACTTTCTATAAGTTACTAAAAAAAAAGTACCACTAGAGTTTCTAATACTGCTGATAAGAGAATAAAATTATTTAAGCTTCGGTGATTTGTTAAATTAGTGGGGTTGTTTTGAAAGATTGTGTGTGGAAGTATTTCATTTGTGTGATGTCAATCAGGATTAAACGAACTGTCCTAATGAAAATAAAGTGATTTTCAAGTAATATGAGAAAATGCTTTCTATATACCTTTGCTCAGGAATCAAAGGATGAACAGTGGAAACGAGCTATGGATTATTTAAATGTTGTCAATGAACTCAACTACATGACTCAGATTGTTATCATGCTGTATGAGGATCCTAACAAGGTAACAGAGTTCTTGATTTGCATGTGTTGTTGTTCAGTCGCCAAGTCGTGTCCTACTTTTTGAAACGCCATGAACTGCAGAACACCAGGCTTCCCTGTCCTTCACTATCTCCCTGAGTTTGCTCAAACTTGTGTCCATTGAGTCGGTGATGCCACCCAACCATCTCATCCTCTGTCATCCCCTTCTCCTCCTGCCTTCAATCTTTCCCAGCATCAGGGTCTTTCCCAGTGAGTCAGTGCTTCACGTCAGGTGGCCAAAGTATTGGAGCTTCAGCAGCAGTCCTTCCCGTGATTGTTCAGAGTTGATTTCCTTTATGATTAACTGGTTTGATCTCCTTTCTGTCCAAGGGACTCTCAAGAGTCCTCTCCAGCACCACAGTTTGAAAGTGTCAGTTATTCCATGCTCAGCCTTATTTATGGTCCAGCTCTCACATCCGTACGTGACTACTGGAAAAACCATAGCTTTGAGTATATAGACTTTGTCAGCAATGTGGTATCTCTGCTTTTTAATATACTGTCTAGGTTTGTCATAGCTATTCTTCCAAGGAGCAAGCATCTTTTTAATTTCATGGATGCAGTCACTGTATGCATTGATTTTGGAGCACAAGAAAATGAAATGACACTGTTTCCGCTTTTTCCCCATCCATTTGCCATGAAGTAATAGGACCGAATGTCATGATCTTCATTTTTTGAATGTTGAATTTTAAGACAGCTTTTTTACTCTCCTCTTTTACCTTCACCGAGAGGTTCTTTAGTTCCTCTTCCATTTCTCCCATCTGCATATCTGAGGTTGTTGATATTTTTTCTGATGATATTCAATCTTGATTCCAGCTTGTGATTCATCCAGCCCAGCACTTCATATGATGTACTCTTCATATAAGTTAAATAAGCAGGGTGACAATATACAGCCTTGATGTACCCGTTTCCCTATTTGGAACCAGTCTGTTGTTCCATGTCCGATTCTGACTGTTGCTTCTTGACCTGCATACAGGTTTCTGAGGAGGCAGGTAATGTGGTCTGGTATTCTCATCTCTTTAAGAATATTCCGCAGTTTATTGTGATCCACACAATCAAAGGCTTTAGCATAGTCAATGAAGCAGCATTAGATGTTCTTTAAATTCCTTTGCCTTTTCTATGATTCAGTGTATGTTGGCAGTTTGATCTCTTTGGCCTTTTCTAAATCCTGCTTGTACATCTGCAGGTTCTCAGTTTACATACTGCTGAAGCCTAGCTTGAAGGATTTTGAGCACTATCTTGCTTGCATGTGAAATGAGTGCAGTTGTGTGAGCACTCTTTGGCATTGTCTTTCTTTGGGATTGGAATGAAAACTGACCTTTTCCAGCTGTGTGTGGCCACTGCTGAGTTTTCCAAATTTGCTGGCATAATGAGTGCAACACTTTAACAGTGTCATCTTTTAAGATTTGAGATAGCTCAGATGGAATTCCATCACCTCCACTAGCTTTGTTCATAGTGATTCTTCCGAAGGTCCTCTTGACTTCACACTCTGGGATGTCTGACTCTAGGTGAGAGACCACACCATCGTGGTTATCTGGGACATTAAGAGCTTTTTTGTACAATTCTGTTTATTCTTGCATGTGTTACCAGAGGTAAATCAATAATTTGAAGTTTCTCATTTTGAAGATGTTCTATAATATTTTTTTAGGATCTTTCCTCTGAGGAACGCTTTCATGTTGAGTTACATTTTAGTCCAGGAGCCAAAGGATGTGAAGAAGACAAAAATTTACCCTCTGGCTATGGATATAGACCAGCTTCAAGGGAGGTAACGAAGATGAAATTCTCATTGCATAGTTACTACAGTCCTAAATTTAAATGTGACTTCTTTAAGAATTTTCTGTTACATACTGTAATTCTTATCTCAACTACTAAACAGCGTGGTTTAAACTTCTTGAGGTTTGGTTTGGATGGATACACATTTTTAAGCATATTAGAATTTTATATTTTATCCTTTCTCTAGATTTTTTGGGGAGTTTTAAGATAATTATTTAGAATGGATAACTGTAGTTTCTGTTTTTGCTGTTTTGTTTGTTGTTTTACTTGAGGACAGTCCATGCTTTACTAAACACTTGGAGTTAATTACCGCATTTTAATTCTTATAACCTTACAAAGTTAAATATGTATTCTGCTTTAAACTTTTTTTTTACTAAGCTATGATACATATTGGTAAACATTCCTAAATCATAAGCTTGTAGTTTAATGATATATCACAAAATAAACACAGTTGTAAAACAACTAGCCAGGTCATAGAATAATATCATTTGAGAAGAAATAATTGTGTCCCTCAATATCATAACCACCCTGCTTTCTCCCCAGAGATAACTACTATCTTGACTTCTGGCACATAGATTAATTTTGTCTACTTTTGGACTTTATATAAAGTGAACTCACAAAATATGTGCTTTTTTAGGGATGGGAAGTAGATTTGGCTTCTTTCATTATGTGTTTGAAATTCATCTGTTCTTCATTTCTGTTGCCATGTAGTATTACATTAAATAAATATGGTGCAGTTTGTTAATCCATTTCACTCTGATGATCATTTGGTTTGTTTGCAGTTTGAAGATGGATGCTTTTATGAACATTGTTTTTATTTTTTTAATTTTTATTTTTACTTTATTTTACTTTATAATACTGTATTGGTTTTGCCATACATTGACATGAATCCACCACGGGTGTACATGCGATCCCAAACTTGAACCCCCCTCCCACCTCCCTCCCTACAACATCCCTCTGGGTCATCCCCGTGCACCAGCCCCAAGCATGCTGTATCCTGCATCGGACATAGACTGGTGATTCGATTCTTACATGATAGTATACATGTTTCAATGCCATTCTCCCAAATCATCCCACCCTCTCCCTCTCCCTCTGAGTCCAAAAGTCCACTATACACATCTTAGTATTTTTTGCTGTCTTGCATACAGGGTCATCATTGCCATCTTTCTAAATTCCATATGTATGGGTTAGTATACTATATTGGTGTTTTTCTTTCTGGCTTACTTCACTCTGTATAATCGGCTCCAGTTTCATCCATCTCAGCAGAACTGATTCAAATGTATTCTTTTTAATGGCTGAGTAATACTCCATTGTGTATATGTACCACAGCTTTCTTATCCATTCGTATGCTGATGGACATCTAGGTTGTTTCCATGTCCTGGCTATTATAAACAGTGCTGCAATGAACATTGGGGTACATGTGTCTCTTTCAATTCTGGTTTCCTCGGTGAGTATGCCCAGCAGTAGGATTGCTGGGTCATATGGCAGTTCTATTTGCAATTTTTTAAGGAATCTCCACACTGTTCTCCATACTGGTTGTACTAGTTTGCATTCCCACCAACAGTGTAAGAGGGTTCCCTTTTCTCCACACCCTCTCCAGCATTTATTGCTTGCAGACTTTTGGATTGCAGCCATTCTGACTGGTGTGAAGTGGTACCTCATTGTGGTTTTGATTTGCATTTCTCTAATAATGAGTGATGTTGAGCATCTTTTCATGTGTTTGTTAGCCATCCATATGTCTTCTTTGGAGAAATGTCTGTTTAGTTCTTTGGCCCATTTTTTGATTGGGTCGTTTATTTTTCTGGAATTGAGCTGCAGAAGTTGCTTGTATATTTTTGAGATTAGTTGTTTGTCAGTTGTTTCATTTGCTATTATTTTCTCCCATTCAGAAGGCTGTCTTTTCACCTTGCTTATAGTTTCCTTTGTTGTGCAGAAGCTTTTAATTTTAATTAGATCCCATTTGTTTATTTTTGCTTTTATTTCCAGAATTCTGGGAGGTGGATCATAGAGGATCCTGCTGTGATTTATGTCTGAGAGTGTTTTGCCTATGTTCTTCTCTAGGAGTTTTATAGTTTCTGGTCTTACATTTAGATCTTTAATCCATTTGGAGTTTATTTTCGTGTGCGGTGTTAGAAAGTGATCTAGTTTCATTCTTTTACAAGTGGTTGACCAGTTTTCCCAGCACCACTTGTTAAAGAGATTGTCTTTACTCCATTGTATATTCTTGCCTCCTTTGTCAAAGATAAGGTGTCCATATGTGTGTGGATTTATCTCTGGGCTTTCTATTTTGTTCCATTGATCTATATTTCTGTCTTTGTGCCAGTACCATACTGTCTTGATGACTGTGGCTTTGTAGTAGAGCCTGAAGTCAGGCAAGTTGATTCCTCCAGTTCCATTCTTCTTTCTCAAGATTGCTTTGGCTATTCGAGGTTTTTGGTATTTCCATACAAATCTTGAAATTATTTGTTCTAGTTCTGTGAAAAATATGGCTGGTAACTTGATAGGGATTGCATTGAATTTGTAAATTACTTTGGGTAGTATACTCATTTTCACTATATTGATTCTTCCAATCCATGAACATGGTATATTTCTCCATCTATTAGTGTCTTCTTTGATTTCTTTCATCAGTGTTTTATAGTTTTCTATATATAGGTCTTTAGTTTGTTTGCATTAAGATTAGATCTCAATTACAGAAGAAAAACTATTAAAAATTCCAACATATGGAGGTTGAACAACACACTTCTGAATAACCAACAAATCAAAAAAGAAATCAAAATATGCATAGAAACTAATGAAAATGAAAACACAACAATCCAAAACCTGTGGGACACTATAAAAGCAGTGCTAAGAGGCAAGTTCATAGCAATACAGGCATACCTCAAGAAACAAGAAAAAAGTCAAATAAATAACCTAACTCTACACCTAAAGCAACTAGAAAAGGAAGAATTGGAGAACCCCAGAGTTAGTAGAAGGAAAGAAATCTTAAAAATTAAGGCAGAAATAAATGCAAAAAAACAAGAGAGACCATAGCAAAAATCAACAAAGCCAAAAGCTGGTTCTTTGAAAGGATAAATAAAATTGACAAACCATTAGCCAGACTCATCAAGAAGCAAAGAGAGAAAAATCAAATCAATAAAATTAGAAATGAAAATGGAGAGATCACAGCAGACAACACAGAAATACAAAGGATCATAAGAGACTACTATCACCAATTATATGCCAATAAAATGGTCAACGTGGAAGAAATGGACAAATTCTTAGAAAAGTACAATTTTCCAAAACTGAACCAGGAAGAAATAGAAAATCTTAACAGACCCATCACAAGCATGGAAATTGAAACTGTAGTCAGAAATCTTCCAGCAAACAAAAGCCCACCCAGGTCCAGACGGCTTCACAGCTGAATTCTACCAAAAATTTAGAGAAGAGCTAACACCTATCCACTCAAAGTCTTCCAGAAAATTGCAGAGGAAGGTAAACTTCCAAACTCATTCTATGAGGCCACCATCACCCTAATACCAAAACCTGACAAAGATACTACAAAAAAAGAAAACTACAGGCCAATATCACTGATGAACATAGATGCAAAAATCCTCAATAAAATTCTAGCAATCAGAATCCAACAACACATTAAAAAGATCATATACCATGACCAAGTGGGCTTTATCCCAGGGATGCAAGGATTCTTCAATATCCGCAAATCAATCAATGTAGTTCACCACATTAACAAATTGAAAAATAAAAGCCATATGATTATCTCAGTAGATGCAGAGAAGGCCTTTGACAAAATTCAACATCTGTTTATGATAAAAACTCTCCAGAAAGCAGGAATAGAAGGAACATACCTCAACATAATAAAAGCTATATATGACAAACCCACAGCAAATATTATCCTCAATGGTGAAAAATTGAAAGCATTTCCCCTAAAGTCAGGAACAAGACAAGGGTGCCCACTTTCACCACTACTATTCAACATAGTTCTGGAAGTTTTGGCCACAGCAATCAGAGCAGAAAAAGAAAAGGAATCCAAATTGGAAAAGAAGAAGTAAAACTCTCACTGTTTGCAGATGACATGATCCTCTACATGGAAAACCCTAAAGACTCCACCAGAAAATTACTAGAGCTAATCAATGAATATAGTAAAGTTGCAGGATATAAAATCAACACACAGAAATCCCTTACATTCCTATACACTAATAATGAGAAAGTAGAAAAAGAAATTAAGGAAACAATTCCATTCACCATTGCAACGAAAAGAATAAAATACTTAGGAATATATCTACCTAATGAACATTGTTTTTCAGGCCTTTTTCTTAGCATATGTATGCATTTCTTTTGGATATAAATGTAAAAGTTGCTGGGTTATAGGGTATGCATACGTTTAGTTTTTAAAAATAAAGTCAAATAACTTTCCAAAGATACTGCCATGTCATTATCAGCACTTGGTATGATTAGTGTTTTTAATGAGTTGTTTGGGGGATTGTGGCTTAAATTTACATTATCCTCACAACCAGTAAGGATTAGTACTTTTTCTTATATTCATTGGCCACTTGAGTATGTTTTTTGTGAAGTGCTACTGGCTAGGACCAGTAGAGTGCTGAGTAGAAGTATTGATAAGCATCCTTGTTCATTCCCAGAGTAAAACAGAAAGTAATGTTTGGGGATTTTTACTGAAATTAGATAACCTCTGCAGATCATGTTGAGAGATACAACACTTGTAGTTTTCTCTGGACATAACACTTCAGAATTGAATCTTCTTGTCTTAGGACTTGGTATATATATATCTCTGAATTTAGTTGGCTGTTCTTTATATCTTTTTGATAAAATTAAGATTGTTTTAATATCTTTTATTTGTCAGTTTAATTCCTAAATTCTTTTTTAATACTGCCATAAATGACTCATTTAAATTTTATTTTGTTTGCTATTTTCAATTGAATTTTAACTCAATTTTTGTATAAAGATTTTATAACTAGCAACCTTACTGTATGCTGTTTATTCATTCTGATAATTTATCCAGTCATTTTAATTTTCTATGTATATGATCGTATCTCTGAATGATGACAGATGTCCAGTAAAATGTTGAGTAGATTTCGTGATGATGGGCATTCTTCTCTTTCCGTGATTTATCATTAACCATGATGGTTTTTTCTAGTTATTTAGATATCCCTTACCTGGGTTGAAGAAGTTTATTTTTTATACCCCTTAGTTTAATGAAGGTTTTTACATACTTTGGCTTCTTTTAGCCGGCGTGTATTTGTGAGGTTCACTGATATAATTGGTTTTAGTTTGCCCATTCTTACTGCTTTAACATATGTGTTTCACTGTATGACCATGCCCCAATTTATCCATTCTATTTAGATGAATATATAATATAACGTTTTTAAACTTACCTGTTTTCTGTACTATACTGTGAGACTCTTATATTTTGGGGACAGTATCTTATTCATCTGAGTCTTGACACATGGTAGTACTCAGTAAATATTCAGTGAGTCATCAAATGGTTGTTATTTAAGTGTGCAGTCATCACATTTGTTGGAAATATTTGGAATAGAATTTGAATTTTCTATAACCAGATATTGTTTCAGTTTGTGCTTGAGTTGCTGACATTACTTGTAACAAAACTGACCTCTGTCATTTATGAATATTGCTTATTTATTTGGACATTGGATGAAATTTTATTAAGCATTTTGTTTTATATGGCTTTTTAATTGTTATTTTATTATTTCATTTATCCAGAGAGTATATGTATTTCTTGAAGTTAGGAACTCTGTCATCTGTCTTACAATACCCAGAATAATACTAGATTTTCATAAGAATTCATTTATCAGTCCATTTGAATAAATGAATTTGTATATATGTACTTCAAGTGACCATACCAATTGGTGGTTTAATTTGTTCATCTAAAAAGAGTGATTTGTTTTATCTGATTTTTATTATGTTATATTCTTTCTGCATAGAGTGAAGGCAGGAGAGCTTTTAAAATTGATAGTGATGATGAACCACATACTTCTAAAAAAGATGAGGTTGATCGAGCTGTGATATTGTTTAAGCCTATGGTATCAGAGCCAATTCATATACACAGGAAGTCCCCACTTCCAAGATCTAGGAAGATGGCTACAAATGAAGTAAGTATATTTGTCAGAGCATGTTTTTTTAATGAAGTAAACTAACTATATATTAATAAAACAGAAAAGAAAATACAGCTTTAATTATTAAGCTTGGGAACCTACCAGATTTTTAGTTGTCAACTTTATCAATTTTTCAAATAAATTTTTTTAAATGTAGAGGCAGAAAATACAAAGATCACTTTTAGAATTTGGAGCTTTATAGATTTCATAACAAAGTTGAATATAAGTAGTAAAATAAGGCCTTTCTACAAACTGATCTATTTTTTTCCTTGTCACTTTAGGTTAGTCTAATAAAGAACTTTTAAAAAAATCTGATATAATGAATCAGGAATAATTTTTGGTTAAAAGTAGTGAGGAATTGCCAGAGACACTTCAGCAGCTGATTCCAGTGACAGTGTAGGTTAAGATGTGACATTCCAAATTGTTAACCTGATTGTAAAAGTCAGAATAGGAATTTGGAAATTTGATACTGTAGTTGAAAACTTTACCTGTGTATTTAGATCTATAATTAAATAACTTAGGCTAATTGTTATGCTCACTAACAAAATAACATTTAAATAGCTACTAAAATAACATTGAAAAGGAAAGTTGAGCAGTTGGAATGAAGTTTGTTAAGTAAATCTTTAACATCTGTATACATTTTTATTCTTTAAATACCTTCATTTTGGGTTATTTATATTTTCTGTAGGATGATTCAGCACTGATCTGAGATCAGTGCTTATGTTTCTAAATTCTCAAGTAAAAGTATAAAGATAGGAAGCACCATCAACTTTTTAGCTAAAATATTTTTTGATGATCAAATATGCCAAATCTTAAGTTAGGTATACTATCTAGCAGTTGGTAAATAAGAACATATATACCAAAAAAAAGAATTATGCTCATTTCTCTCACCCCAAATTATATATGTGTTTTTGATTCTCCCAATTCAACAATTATGCATAGGAAGAGCATCATATAAATAAAATAGATTGTTGTAGTTTTATAATGCAAAGTGCATACTAGTTAGGGTTTCCCGTGAATGGGATATTTTAAGTTAATTATAAAAGAGGATGATTAACAATTGTAGGATTTGGAGTTATTTGTTCTATTATAGCTTAATTTAAGAATGAGAAACCTGGGGTTAATTTTAGAAAATTGGGAAATGACATTTAGTAATATAACCTAAAATATCACTTGTGTGAGGGCAGTGATTTTGATGATTTTGAACAAAGCAATCTGTAATTTATCACGTTTAGAATTTCACCATTAAACCTTTTTCTGCACTCCAAAAAAATTCTGTAACATTGTTACAGTAAATGTATTCCTTGACTACATTTTCCAACAGAACTATATTTGTAAAATCTTCAACAAAATCATTGCCCTTTGTTAACTCTTAAAACATAGAACACGTTGCTAAACCTTTTTCTCATAAATATTTAAATAGTTGCTTTCAAGAGATTATTTCTATGCCATGCTAAACTTTTACTTCCATAAGGGAAATTATTCAAGTAAAACCTTGAAGACTTTTTCAGCGTCCATCATCTCCATGGATATCAGAAGTCTGTACTTCCCAAAGACACACAGAGAAAGAGACTATTCTCTTCATTTTGTGCAAGTAGATTTTACTGTGTCCTCACTGCCTGAAATCTGAACATGCAAACATGTAAAATGAGAATGTTTGCTGCATGTTTTGTCTACTGAACTCTACAAATAATCTTTGGAAGGAGTAAATAAATAGATAACATATAAGTGTAGACAAGTGCAATTTGAATTGTCCATCTAATGATCTCTAATTTTTTTTGTCTGGTGAACAAATTTTCCTTTATACATCATATACACTGAAGTCTCTTTAACACTTTGAAGGATTCTTTAGTGCTTTGGGTTGAAAAGTTTACCCAGTATAGCATAAAACCTCTTGATACCTAAAATTAAGCAGAATATGTTCAAATTTTTAACTTTGCCAAGATAAAAAATTGTTAAAATCTTTCCAGTTCTAAGAGAGAAGGGACAACTATTAAGCAGTATAATATTTTACATTTTAAGATAAGAAAGTAATTCTCATAATTGTTATTACTCACAATTAGATTTATAAGTGAGTCCTATCAATTTCTCAAATATTAAAATATTTGGCTCCCAAATTACTGTTTAATAGTTTTTTAAAAAAATTGATAAGCGCAAACTGTATTTTTTTTTCTTTCTGATCATTTGGCTCTGTTGTATCTAACTTTGCATGCTCTGCTTTTTTTTTTTTTTTTTTTTTTGCCCCTTTTCTCACTTCTAGGAAGAGAGCCCCCTGAGTGTGTCTAGCCCAGAGGGTACTGGTACCTGGCTGCATTACACCAGTGGTGTGGGCACTGGGCGTCGAAGACGCAGATCAGGGGAACAAATCACTTCTTCCCCTGTCTCCCCCAAATCATTGGCTTTCACATCCAGTATTTTTGGCTCATGGCAACAGGTTTTTAAACTTTACTTCATTAAACATTTTTCCTCCCCGCATTCAGAGCAACAAACAGCTGTCTTGGAGGACATCTAATCCCTTATATTTTACATCAGAGTAAATCCTTCCATTTTTTAATTTTGAATTCATTTTAAAACACTTGTGATGTCTGACAATATTTTGAGGGAAAGAAACCACTTACATTACTTGTGTTTAGCATTTTTACTGGAGGGGGTTAAATATCCAGGATTTTAAAATTAGTCAATAAAATTTACATTCCTGGAACTTTAGCTTGTTAATAAAATTTTTTTTAAAGGAAAGAAATTTTTAAAATTTAATTGTCCTTTAAAATATTCAGAAATAAAGTTATATAATTTTATAGTAAGGAAATTTAATAACGTTTTCCTCCATAATTGAAAAATAGATTCCATTTGGAATTTGCTGAGAACCTAAAAATTTTTTAAAAAATATCCAGATTTATGTGGCCCTGTGTTAACTAGCAGGATACATCTAATACTGGTGATTCTCTCCCTCACTTTGTATTATCTGAAAGTATTGTCTTAATTATGTACAATATGGGGTGTTTTTTTTTAGCTGTATAATATCTTAATGCTTTCTTTAAGATAAAAGGGGACAATGTATATGTGCCCATCAACAATATACCCCAACAAAAGGAGTCAAAATAAATGACTTCAGAAGGACTTTTTGTGGTGACATTTGGAAACTTAAAATACTGTGGGTTTTGGGGGTTTTTCACAATGGAAGGTCTGCTGTTACACATGACTTTCCAAGAACTTCAGCAATTTCCATTTGGAAATACAATGCATTGATTATAGGAAAAGGGATTATGGTATCCATTAAGGCTGTGAATATTCAAAGGTTACTCTGATAAAGCCTGTGCATGGATCAATAATTGTATGGTGATCTCAACAGTCTCTGTCTGTCTTTTCTTTTGTTTGTGATTGTTTTTTTCCCCCTTCAAATACAGGAGCTGTTTAAGAGTGGGCATTTGGCTTCTTTTAAGAGAGAGTGAAATTATATCAGTCTGTATTAATTGTTTCTTTTCATCTGTCTTGTTTCATACGTGACATTTATTCTGAATGCCTGCTTCGCACCACTTCATTGCAAGGACCTCATATGAAATGGACTCCCTTCACAAGGGGATCTTGCATGATCTTTCATATCTTGTGTATTTCTACTAATATTTATCATACAGCTTATTAACCTTTGTCTGTCTGAAACAGGCTGCAAATGAAGTATGGACTTTTTTAGTTTATTTTACTGTTTTACTTCATTTATTTTGCTTTCCTTGTGCAGGTTGTATCTGAAAATGCTAATTACTTGCGAACACCAAGAACTCTTGTAGAACAGAAGCAGAACCCTACTGTAGGTATGTGGTCTGAAGGAAATTGTATTCCAAACCTTAAACTCAATATTTTGCACACATGTAAAACTTTTCAGAGGTGAAAGCATGACCAAATGCTATGCTTTAGTTTTTCTTTAACATGCACTAATTCAGAAATGTTGAGTTGTAAAGCTGGAAATATACAGTCAAGTTTTGATGAAATGAACAAGAAATGACATTAATTTTATTTTATAACACTTTTGAATGCCCATAATGTAAACTACTCAGTTTAATTGCCAGTGCTCATTTTTAATCTTATATTCTATAAGTTAAAATCCCAGCATGTTTTAATTTAGGGAGGAAACTTCATTTTTCCCAGTTGATAAAGTTGAAAATAGGCTACTGCATACAAAAAGAACTACTTTTCTGGTTTAAAAAATTTTTAAGTGGAGAATATTTCACTTAAAATTAGTTTACCTAATTATTTACCTGTCTAGGTATACTAGTGATCTTTTTGGTCATCTCTTAAGGAAAGCCAAAGCAAAACTAATGTTTAGTGGCAGTGTTGATTTTTTTTTATTGACCTATAGAACATAATTGGTTCTTTGCTAACACTCAAGCAAAGCAATGTTGAAGAAAACCTTTCTAAATTTATTTTGGTTTTAAAATCATTATCGATAAACTACATCAGATGATGACATTTTCTATAAATAATTGTCTAAATCAGTTTAATAAAAAATTTCATTATGTTTTAACTATGTATGTTCTATTATTTCTATTCTAAGTATATGAATAGTCCCTTGATACCTACATACTTGAAAAAAATCTTTCTTTAATTATACATGTGTTACAATGATACCTTTTGATATCCCCATGATATTTTGCCAGATAAACACACACACATACACACATACATTACTCCTTTCTTTATATATTGTAATGTATCTGATAAAAATTTACTTAATCCTTACCTAGTGGTAAAAGGTTTCCTTGGTTGTAAAGACTTTTACTACAAGTTAAGCATCAGATTGGGCTTCTTATTAATTAAGATCTTAAGTTATTTAAGTATTAGAAATTTAGAGTGATTTAGGCCTGAATGACCACATTGTGAAAGAAATTGTTTCACCTGGTCTTCTTGCAAATAAGTAAACTTTGATTTGCTTTATTTCATAACAGATATTGATAACTCACATTCAGGGGCATCAGGAAAGCTTCTTCATTCACAGTTATACGTTCAAAAATATTGATTTAATAGTTAATTTGTACTAGGAAAGGTTTTTTAATATTGCCTACTCATACAGATTTATTGACAAAATTCCTTATCATCCTAAATTAATTTTTATGATAGTTTTTTAATATGTATATGTCTAATTATTGTGTGGGTATATTATTTTCCTCAAAAAACATTTTCTCCAGTGTAAAATGCCTCCATTTGTACATATGATAAATGGTGACTGTATTAAGTTGACATAATAAGTGAATTGTGGGCCTGTTGAGGGCACTGCCAGATATGTGTGGTAAGAGCCATGTTGTTGCATGCTGCATGAATTCCCAATGTGAACAGAAGAACACCCGTTGCTGTATGTATTTTCTCTAACTCCCATCAGGGTCTCACTGTGCGGGCCTGTTTAGCACCTCGGTGCTCGGGGGTTCTTCAAGCGCACCTAACCTACAGGATTATGCTCGTACTCATCGTAAAAAGCTGACCTCTTCTGGCTGCATAGATGGTATGTGCACACATGCACACACAGAATCATACCTGCACCCATGCACACACCCATGAGCATATGATATTACTCAAAGGCAAGCCTAAGGCCACTGATGGATGCAAATAGAATCCCATCACCCTTTGCCTAAGTGACTATCTGTGTGCTCTGTTATCCAGTACTTAGGTCCATGCTTCATCAAGCAGTTAATTATAGTTACATTTACAGTACTTGTTCAATGAGTATTTCATTGAAATATGAAATTTAGAACTGTATCATGTATATTCTTTTAAATAGTTAATAAGCCATTTTATAAAGAATAAACTTCTTTCATCTTTCAAACTTTTTTTTATTCTTAACCCTTATTTAACTTCTAAATAAATAAAGTGAATGAAATGTTTATAAGAAAACATATTGGCATTATTTTAAGAATAAACATAAGATGAGAGTATTTTAGGATCCCTAGGTGAAGGAAATCTTCTCACTGTTGTTAATGCACCTTGAGTTTCAATATTCAGAAAGTCTCTTGAGGCTCATCAAAGCGTGCCTGTTTTGTTAATAGGAGTACTTACTAGCCCTTTTGAAATTAGCTTATCTAAAACTTTTTCTCATGTATCCACAAGTTTATTTTAGTTAGTAAAACATGGATTTACCAGAATTGCCAGCTCATCCTGCTTTTCTTTCTTTTGTGTATTTTATTGAACACTTTGCCTCTGTCATCAAGCCATTTTACTTCTTTTAACCAGTATTTGGCTTATTTCCCTCTCTCATTGTCCCTTCTGCATGTCACCTAATTCTAACCTCCTTATATATTTGTTTTTCCTCCTCTTTTTTTAAGTGTCCTTCTTTTGGTAGCTGTTACGAATTTCAGGTACCTGTTTTTCTCTTTCTCAGACGCCACACGCGGTTCTGCTGTTAAAAGGTTTTCTATCTCATTTGCTCGACACCCAACCAATGGTACGTTTTGCTTTTATTTTAAAAGATAATCCCCTGCTTCATCCTTTTTTATTTTTCTTTGATTTTAAAATGTGGGATATACAGTATCATACATTTCTCAATCCTTAATTTCAATTGGCATACAATTCTAACTTACTGTTCACCCCAAATATTGATACTGTCTAACTCCCTTTTTCAGCTATAATTTATGCAATAATTTAGCACTGCTCATCAAACTTTTAAATGACCACAATGATGAGTTTTAATACTTAATTAGCACCTCAGATTTCCTTCTGATTTCTCAAGTGATCAATCTACATAATTTTAAAAATGCAACAATAAATATTATTTATTTTCTTTTTAATTCTTAATAATTTAATGATCTTCTGAATTTCTCTTCTGATCACATGATTGTTTCATTGAGCTATTTATCTAAAATACAGGATCATACCTGTCAAATAGCCAAATGAGATGTATCCTTGAAAAGTTCTTGGGAACCAGAGGATGCATGTTTCGCTGTGTAACATTATTGATCCCTGATTGTCTAAACAAAACCCAGTTTTGTCTAGAGCACGCTGAAAACATTATTCAGCATTCGCTTAGTCCTATGGCAGTATGGTTTGCCACTGTCAAGCAAACAGTTTTGGGAAGGGTACCTTACTTTTTGTTAGAATTTGGAGGGCCACCTACAGGAAGAAGATTAGGCTAAAAATCTAGACAACCAGTTCAATTAAATTCAGTATTTGAGCCTGAAGAGGAAAATTGTGTGGCCATTACTTACACACCGAATTTTGCACTATTACAGCTTTCTTACATAGAGTGTTTTTCTTATGGGACAAGGGAATATTTACTAATCATTTAAAAATAGCTCAGAATCAAAGAATTTCAAAGAAAGCCTGCATTTTTTCACTTTTATTCTGAGTGAAGTTGTTTTTAATCCCTGCAACTTTTTTTTTTCTTTTTAATTGTAAGTAAGTCTTTCAAAAATTCAAGTCAGGTTTTTCAAAAACTTTTATGAAGTTCAAGGATTGAACACAAGCTTGTTGTCATTTTCTTCCTTCTGAATCCTTTTAAGAGGACACCTAAGTAACTGCACTAATACTTCTTGAAAGTGGAATATGAAGATCCAGTTCTCAACAAGTAAAAATTTAGCCTTAAAGCTAAATGTTCTTTTCCTCCATTGTATCTGTTTATATGCATCTTTTTGAAGAAAAAGATCCTTATTTGATACAGCTACAGCTTCTAAAGAACCAACATGTGTAAGAACTTCTTAGAAGAAAACTGAAGTCACAGGAAAAACCAAAAATCGCAAAATTCTGAAGATGAGGCATTGAAGGTTTAAGACTGACTGTAGTTTTTGTGCAGAGTGCTTATGTGTTATTGTGCCAGTACTGCAAGTTTTATATAGGAGAAATATTTGCTTATTGAAGCTTAAAAAGAAAAGCCTTTGTTAAGTTTAACAGAAAATAATTTTATATTCTTTTGATTTAGGCTTTTTTTTAAAAATGTGGATTTTTCCACACATTGTGACTTGATGTTTATAAAATGCATCCCTTTCAACTCTAGGACTATTTCTCTTGGGTTTTCAAATTTTCTTTTCTTTTTTTTTTTGCTGTGTTGTCTTACCTGTCCTATGAATTGTCATTTGACTCTTTCTTTTACTTTTTATTTTCCTTAACTTTCATGTTTTTTCCATCTTAACACATATCATGGACTTAACCCCTGCCCTTCATCTTTAGTTCAAGGAACATGGTGAAACAAGTATCTTCTGACAGTGCTTTACCTTATTTTCTGGGCCTCTGTGCAGAACACCTACACCTCTATAGGTGCTGGTCCGTTTCCTCTGTGGAGTTTCTAGGCTCCAGTGGTATGTTTCTATAGTTTCTAAACATGACAGCAAGGTGGCTTTTTAAATTGCTGCGCTAACCCTTTCATTGTGCATTAAAGAAAAAGTTCACTATAGATAGATGGAAAAGGATACAGTCCAAAGGGACTCAATTATATTGTCATTTGCCTGTTACAAAATTTAACAAGCAAATGCAGGAAAATAGTTTTACAAAAAACTAATAAACATTCTGAGGAAAGGATTTTTTTTAAAAAGCCACAATGTTTTATGTAATGCAAGGAAAGGGTTTGCGCCTTTTTGCATGAATCTTGTAATTAAAAAAAAAAAAAGTAATACTTGTGCAAGCCTAATTTCTTTAGTGCTTAACTTAGGTGCTTTAGCTGCTATTATGGTATTATAGTTTTGTTTTAAGTATATGTAATGTTCTGTCATGCTTTGGTTTGCCCCTGGAAATCAAACATACCAGTTTTGTAATCCTTTGGTTGTTTTCATTGAAAAATTAGATTCTCTTTTAACTAGAGTTTCCCTATTCCAACTAAGAATTAGACAATTCTTAGGTCAGTATTTTCTCCCAAAATCAAATATAAGTCAGTGTTAAAATGAGCACATTTCTATTGAAGCAGAAAGTTTTCCAATCAACTTAAGTTTAATTAATTTTTAAGTTAAAAATATTAGACTTTATATAGAAACTAAACATTAAAAGTATTTCTTTTTGGAAGAGAATTAGTTTAAATTCTTAAAAAATTAGATGCAGAAAGACTTGGTATTTTAGTTGTATCTAAAAGCAATTTTAAAAGCCATTCAGTTGGATAAAATGTAAATAAGCAATATTTATAAAAAAGTAAGTAACCTATGTCCTAATTGTTTAAAGAAGCTGTATATTTAAGTGCTTTCGTTTCATGGATGGTATTGATACATACCTGCATGGTTTGTTTCATGAAATTTTTGTATTTGTGCCATTGTTGAATGCAGAAATATTTGTATTTTGTATGGCTTTTTACTTGGCCTGACTTGTCTCAGCTAGCAATTTCCAACAATAGAATTAATTGTGTTAATTCAGTCAAGGTAGGTGAAATATGTTTTGAAATTTTAATTGCAGCGTAAATGAATGCATGTTGTTTTGGGGTCACACTAGAGGTGTTGTTGGCCTTGGTATGACTAAAAAAGTATTTAAAATCACTCTTCATAAATAATTACTTAATTGTTTTTCAACAAGAAGTCACCTTTAGCATTCCAGCATCAGGGACACATTATGGCATCAGCTTATTCATCTATCGAATAGACCTGATTTTAAAAAAGTAAAAACCGTGAAAACACTGTATTTTTTGTTTGTTTGTTTTTTATTATTCCCCAGGTTTATTAAGTATTACTCTTAGATTTTCCAAATACAGAATGAAATCGTGTGCATGCTGTACCTTGTGATTATATTTAAAATGAAGTCTTTGTCACATCTTGTTCCAGCCCCATACTGCATAGCATCTGGTGTCATGACTTCAGAGATCTTGTGTGTTTGCATGTGGTAGATTGAAAAGACCTAAACTGTCCAGTTCTAAGCAATGATCTTCTTTTTTAAATAATGAATTTTAGAATATCCAACTATTGGTTTTGGTTTTGTTTTTGTTTTTTTCCCTCAGGTTTTGAATTGTATTCGATGGTGCCATCTATTTGTCCTCTAGAAACTCTTCATAATGCCTTGTCCTTAAAGCAGGTGGATGAATTTCTTGCTTCCATTGCTTCTCCATCAAGTGAAGTTCCACGGAAGACCCCTGAAACTTGTAGGAAAATTATTATTATTATTTGATTTTTAGACAGTAGATTTTATCTGAATATAAAATAATTATGTAAATATAAATTCAAGTAGTGATAGTAAGTAGAATTTTAGGGGAGAAGGGGGTATACAAGAACATTGTTTGGAATTCTGTGGTATAATGTGCAGTGTACCACTTGTCTTGACTCTTCCCCCAAATTTTTTCTCTTACCAAAAGGAGGAAGAAGTCTAAGACCCAGCAGTAGAAATCAGCAATATATAATACAAAATCATAGCCTTATTTTCTACTGTCATTGTATAATAAGCTTTTTTTAAAAGACAGGATATTAGTCTGCATTAATGCCCATGTGTTCATCCACTCAATACTTTTGACTCAGAGCTCTTAACTGAAGAGAGCAAATTAGGGCAGCAGTTCTTCAAATTGTGTTCTGTAGGAAATATTCTGAAGAGGTTAATTCCTTTGTGTAAAGTAAAGGGGTTTGTGGCTAAGCCAGTTTTGGAAACTTTATTATAAGGAAAACTCCATACTCACATTTTCCAAAACTTGTTTGTTGAGAAAACATTTTGGTAACGCATTTAAATATTGTGTAGAATTATTCTGAGGGACTTCAGTTTGGGAAGTGTTCAGGGCTTCCTTTTTAAGTGTAAGAAGTCAGCTGGCTGTTGTCATTTTCAACACTGTAGGATACTTTGACACACTGGAATTCCAGTTTAGGAAGCGTTCGTTTTGGGAGAGAGTGCTCTGCTGAGAGTTAAGAGTCTTACTAGTCTTAGTCATATGTCTGAAAAAGTGGGCTACTCTCCATGGGGTCTCAAAGAGTCAGAAATGACTGAGAGACTAAGCACATACCAAGTAGTATTTCGTAAGAAGAATACTGTAAAAGTGTTTTCCCGAAGAATAAAATTGTAGATCTTGGGATGAAAGCCACCGTCATGTGTTGCTGTGACTCTCTTCCCTTTCCTGGGCCACAACATTGTATGATTCTCCAGAGATCTGTTCAGCATATTCTGTCCAGATAGTGCCCCCTGCATTTTTGCTCTTCTCTTTCACGTCTGGTGGCAGAGGTCACCTTTCAACCGGAAAGGTATCTTGGTGTGAATGTTTTAAAATATTTCACTTTAGAAGTGGTTTGGAGAAGTAGGTTTCCATTTTAAAATGTGCATATGATTTGTCTGATACTAAGAATTGATAATAATCCAAATGAAATAATCTGCAAGCTGTACAGTTGAAGTGAGGAAACTGAAGGACATTTTTCCTTTTCCTTTCTCTGTTAGCTAATAGAAAGGCCAGTGCTGTTCCTCGGAACACAAGAGAGAATCTGAGTAAATAAATTCTCATTTTTTTCTTCTACCTGACTTTATATTCTATGCTTCCTTGGGGCAGGGATTTATAATCTTAAAATAGAGATTAAAGAAATACCATAATTAGTAAATAAGAGTTTAAGGTAATCATTAAAACTGTTTTGAATTTAGAAGATCTTCAGTCAGTGACTTAAAGCTAAAGTAGCAGTAATGACACCTGTTTTGGAAAGAGGCTTTTGGTGGGATATTTACAAAAAAAAAAATCTTTGTTTATACTGTGGCATTGTAGTTTTATGATGGCTTCATTTCTGTGGTTAGTGAGTTCAGTTCCTCAGAGTGCATTATTGAGATATATTAATGATTGAAAGATATTAAATTTCTTTTCCAGTTCTCATTAACTCTTCCCTATATCGTAGATACAAGCTGTACCCCAGTCCCTCTAGCTCTCTTAAAATTTCATTCCATTACTTACTAAGGGAACTAAATGAGAAAATAAATACAGTTAATGGAGTTCATAAAACTGGATAGACCTTAGATTTTATTTAGTTCATTGGTCTTCAGACTATATTCCCAAGAGCTTTAGGAAGTTCCATGAGGAAGAGAAAGAAGCTGAATTATTAGGCCTTGCTTTGATCGATTTTATGTAAGATTTCATTTGAGAGAAGTTTACTGTATTAATGGAAAAACTTAGAGACACCATTGAGGAAATCAACCAGTTAGTGGTCAAGCAAGACTAAAACCCAGGTCTCCTAAAGTGTGTGGCTTTTTTCATTCTCTTTGAATATTAAAGAAAATAGGGTGCCAGTTAGGGCTTCGCAGGTGGCGCAGTGGTAAAGAATCTGAATGAATGCAGGAGATGCAAGAGACGTGGGTTCAGTATCTAGGTCAGGAAGATCTCCTGGAGTGGGAAATAGCAGCCCACTCCAGTATTCGTCCTGCCTTACACCAAGGCACTAACCCTCAATTTCAGAATACTAATTGGTTCAATTACAGGTTGGAAGTTATAATAGAAGATGTAAGCAGAAAAAAGCTAAGTAATGATGTGCTGCTTTATGAGATGTTTTAAGCACCTTTTTGAATCAGTTCAGTTCAGTCACTCAGTCGTGTCCGACTCTCTGCAACCCCATAAACTGCAGCATGCCAGGCCTCCCTGTTCATCGCCAACTCCCGGATTTCACTCAGACTCCTGTCCATTGTCACATATATATTATTTCACTAGTGGCTACTTTGTTATTCTGCCAGTGTGAACTTTATATTCATTCTGCATAGTTATTAACCACTGTAGGCGCATTTGCCACGTCTGTTCCACATACTGATTTTTCAGAGACACAGTCTTTACTGCTATCAGGCCCTCTTCCAAACTTGCAAAAATTGACAGATCTGCCTTTTGTTACCTCCACCATCATTTGTTTGGGATCCCAAAAGCTCATGCCAGTAGCACCCCCTACTGCAGCCTATTCCAGAGGTCTTCATACTTAAGAATTGTACCTACTTGTTCTTTTCATGCTGCTCAATCTCCCCACCTTAATTAGAAAGAAGAAAGAATCTTTAACATTTTCTTGCATGAAAATAAATCTCAACTGGGTACTATGTTAATAGGAAGACAGTCTGACTCAATTATTCATAATCTGATTAGTTTAAATTTGATAGACTTGCTTCAGAAAATTATTGAATTACCTCGTTTGATTTTTCTTTTTCAGCCTCTTTAACTTCACGTTCCAGTCCAATAATGAGAAGAAAAGTATCTTTAAATACATATACACCTGCAAAGATCCTCCCAACACCACCAGCTAGCATCAAGAGTACTAAAGCAAGCAGCAAACCAGGTTAGGCGTGTGTGTGAATTTGTGGATTCTGTATAGCAATTAGAGGAGTAGTAATAGCTTGCTTTGTAGGTATAAAAATCTGTTTTTAAGTAGGATGATTACAGTCTAGGAAATCTGTTACTGTAGCCTATTGATATGTTTGAGGTGTTTTTTCTTTTGTTAATTATCCCCCCTCCCCTGACGTATGTTAAAATATATTTGATACAGTTTTCTAAACTGCTTTATGGACTTTCTTCTCTTGCTTTTCTGTTCAGCCAGGATTCTACCTGAATCTTTTTACTGTTTCTTATACTTCTTATTTGTTACTATATCTGAAAATAATCTTTATTTTACCTTCATTCTTGAAAGGTAGTTTTGCTGGACAGAGAATCTCTAAAGTTTTTTCTTTCAGCATTTTAAGGATCTTGTTCCACTTTTTTCTCATTCCCCTTGTTTCTGAGGAGAAGTCCTTGTTAATTTGAAGACTTGTTCTTATGTATGCTGCCTCTTGAGAAATCTGTATGCAGGTCAGGAAGCAACAGTTACAACTGGACATGGAACAACAGACTGGTTCCAAATAGGAAAAGGAGTACGTCAAGGCTGTATATTGTCACCCTGCTTATTTAACTTCTATGCAGAGTACATCATGAGAAACGCTGGACTGGAAGAAACACAAGCTGGAATCAAGATTGCCAGGAGAAATATCAATAACCTCAGATGTGCAGATGACACCATCCTTATGGCAGAAAGTGAAGAGGAACTCAAAAGCCTCTTGATGAAAGTGAAAGAGGAGAGTGAAAAAGTCGGCTTAAAGCTCAACATTCAGAAAATGAAGATCATGGCATCTGGTCCCATCACTTCATGGGAAATAGATGGGGAAACAGTGTCAGACTTTATTTTTGGGGACTCCAAAATCACTACAGATGGTGATTGCATTCATGAAATTAAAAGACGCTTACTCCTCGGAAGAAAAGTTATGACCAACCTAGATAGCATATTCAAAAGCAGAGACATTACTTTGCCAACTAAGGTCCGTCTAGTCAGGCTATGATTTTTCCAATAGTCATGTATGGATGTGAGAGTTGGACTGTGAATAAGGCTGTGCACTGAAGAATTGATGCTTTTGAACTGTGGTGTTGGGGAAGACTCTTGAGAGTCCCTTGGATTGCAAGGAGATCCACCCAGTCCACTCTGAAGGAGATCAGCCCTGGGATTTCTTTGGAAGGAATGATGCTAAAGCTGAAACTCCAGTACTTTGGCCACTTCATGCGAAGAGTTGACTCATTGGAAAAGGCTCTGATGATGGGAGGCATTGTGGGCAGGAGGAGAAGGGGACGACCGAGGATGAGATGGCTGGATGGCATCACCGACTCGATGGACATGAGTCTGAGTGAACTCCGGGAGTTGGTGATGGACAGGGAGGCCTAGCGTGCTGCAATTCATGGGGTCATAAAGAGTTGGACACAACTGAGCGACTGAACTGAACTGATGCAATGGGTTAATGGATTTCTTTTCTCTGCCAACTTTCAGGTTTTTGCTCTATCTTTGGGTCTCAGAAGTTTGACTGTGGCATGCTTTGGACTTTTTTTTTTTGGTGATAAAATCCTGGTTGATAATCACTTTTACTTGTCATCTGCATTCTGCTGTTAAACCATCCAGTAATTTTTATTTCAGGTATTTATTCTTTAGCTTTAGGCATTTGTTTTGATTCTTGATAGTTTTTTCCTTCGGAGATTTCCTGTATTTTTATTCATTATACAAATATTTTCCTTTGTTCTTGAGTGTAGTTGAAATAGTTGCTTTAAAATTCCTGTCTATTAGTCAGGCTGTTCTCAGGATTGATCTCTTATGAACTTAACCATTCCCAAGAAGGAATGTTTTTTTCATGTTTTTCATATATTGAGTAATTTTGGATTGTATTCTAGGTCAGCTCTTGACTGTTGTATCTCTTATGTTCCTACAAAGAGTGTTGGGTTGTTTGGGGTTTTTTTTTTAAGCAAAGTATTAACCTTGGCTGAACTTAGATTGCAATCCTATGTCCCCTGACGTAACTGACAGCTCACATTTCACTTCACTGGCTTTAATCTGAACTGGATTTCTTTAAAGCTTATTCTGCTGAACTCATACATTGGATCAGTGTTTACACAAAGAATTGGAATTTCCTACCTGGCTTTCCAGCCATTGTTTTTGCCTCAGTACTTGTCTTCTGGTGCTTCATACTGGAAAGACTGAGTTTTATGTTGCAATTTTAGGCATTCTACATGGTGCACACTGGACCCTATCCTTAAGCCAAAGCTGTTTTTTTTTTTCTTTTAAAAAGGACAGGGAAACTAATTCCATGTTGTTCACTTCTTCCAAGTATTGATTCTTTTCTAGTATATCTCTGCTTTTGTTCCCTCTTCAGTGTCTTCAGATAATTTTTTTTCAGGAAGATTCATCTGCAGTAGCTTACCCATCCATACAGAAGTGTAACTTGGCTTAGAATAATTTTTTGATAACTCACTGGGGCTTGAGGTTGGTTTGGATATAAAAGGATGATTCCTGAGTCAAGAATGTTTCTAGTTTTCTAATCTTTTAGCTTTTTAGACAGTGATAAGTAGAACAGGCAGAGGAACCAGAGATCAAATTGCCAACATCCGCTAGATCATCAGAAAAGCAAGAGAGTTCCAGAAAAACATCTAATTCTGCTTTATTGACTATGCCAAAGCCTTTGACTGTGTGGATCACAATAAACTGTGGAAATTCTGAAAGAGATAGGAATACCAGACCACCTGACCCGCCTCTTGAGAAATCTGTATGCAGGTCAGGAAGCAACAGTTACAACTGGACATGGAACAACAGACTGGTTCCAAATAGGAAAAGGAGTACGTCAAGGCTGTATATTGTCACCCTGCTTATTTAACTTCTATGCAGAGTACATCATGAGAAACGCTGGACTGGAAGAAACACAAGCTGGAATCAAGATTGCCAGGAGAAATATCAATAACCTCAGATGTGCAGATGACACCATCCTTATGGCAGAAAGTGAAGAGGAACTCAAAAGCCTCTTGATGAAAGTGAAAGAGGAGAGTGAAGAAGTCGGCTTAAAGCTCAACATTCAGAAAATGAAGATCATGGCATCTGGTCCCATCACTTCATGGGAAATAGATGGGGAAACGGTGGAAACAGTGTCAGACTTTATTTTTGGGGGCTCCAAAATCACTGCAGATGGTGACTGCAGCCATGAAATTAAAAGACACTTACTCCTTAGAAGAAAAGTTTTGACCAACCTAGATAGTATATTCAAAAGCAGAGACATTACTTTGCCAACAAAGTTCTTTCTAATCAAGGCTATGGTTTTCCAGTAGTCATGTATGGATGTGAGAGTTGGACTGTGAAGAAGGCTGTGCACTGAAGAATTGATGCTTTTGAACTGTGGTGTTGGGGAAAACTCTTGAGAGTCCCTTGGACTGCAAGGAGATCCACCCAGTCCATTCTGAAGGAGATCAGCCCTGGGATTTCTTTGGAGGGAATGATGATGAAGCTGAAACTCCAATACTTTGGCCACCTCATCTCAAGAGTTGACTCATTGGAAAAGACTCTGATGCCAGGAGGGATTGGGAGCAGGAAGAGAAGGGGACGACAGAGGATGAGATGGCTAGATGGCATCACTGCCTCAATGGACGTGAGTCTGAGTGAACTCCAGGAGATGGTGATGGACAGGGAGGCCTGGCGTGCTGCGATTCATGGGGTCGCAAAGAGTCGGACACGACTGAGTGACTGAACGGAACTGAAGATAGGTAATACCAAAGAAAATAGATGTTCCTAGGGAACTTGATGAGTTCAGTTTTAAACATGTTTATATTTGCTATCCAATATCTCTATAGAGGTTTCTAGTAGAATATACAGATCTTGAGGAGGGAGAAGACCTGGGCCAGAAGTAGAAATTTGAAGACTGTTAGCATAGTCATCAGACACGACTGAAGCGACTTAGCAGCAGCAGCAGCAAAGTCGTTGTGGCTTCCTAGGTGGTGCTGGTTGTAAAGGACCCACCTGCCAATGCAGGAGACGTCAGAGACGCGAGTTCATTCCCTGGGTCAGGAAGATCCCCTGAAGGAGGGCATGGCAACCCACTCCAGTGTTCTTGCCTAGAGAATCCCACGGACAGAGGAGCCTGGTGGGCTGCAGTCCATGGGGTCACAAAGAAATTAGTTTCCCAGGAAGAATGTAGGGAAAAAGAGAAGTTTGTGTTATTTGATCTTTTGTTGATTGTTTTTTATTGTTTGAACTTGGATTGCTTGTGAAAATCTAAGCCGTAATTTTTCTTTTTTTTTTTTGTATAGCTCCCAGCGGACCTTCTAATACAGCTGTTCCTAATACCTCATCGCGGAAAAAGGGTATGACTAGCAAAACAGAAATGCATGAACACAAAAAAAATACTTCGAAAAAAAAATGAAATCTTCTAAGCAGAAGCTGGAACTCCTTGTAAAAATCATGTGTTCAGTAGGAAAAAAAAAAGGCATGTAATAAACCTTGACTGAAAGATATCAGAGCAATTAATTTGTGTCTCCTTGTACATCTCTGTATTCACTTAAAGATAGATTAAATCAAGAGAATTCTTTGTATATATTCAGGTAAAGAATTTTTGTCATGATCTGGAAATGTTTAAAAACAATGTTTATTAGCATCTTATGAGTAGCAAAACCTATGGTGATAAAGGTCTGTTGTTATTGTGATATTTGCCATGTGCCTGCAGTAAAGAAAAAGAACGTGAAAGCCTACCCATGTCACACAGTGGTGATGGTTACTGAAGAGTCTGTGAGGTGGTGTCTGTACATTTTCATTTTCATGGGGTTGCATCTTGGCTGTAAAATCCTGTAGCTTGAAATCTGATGGCTATACTGGAGACTTCTTAAAAAGCATATTTCCAAAGAAATTTCACTGACCACAGTTTAGAGTAGAAACTTTCTTCTCCCAGTTGTTATAATTACATATATGCTGCAATATTTAATAACTGGAGTATTGGCATATGGGTTATTTTTTCAATCTGTGCTTTGAATTTTTTATTGTGTTTTATTTAAAATATGTGCATCTGGGATAACTATACCTTTATGCACATAAATTTGTACATTAACTTGTAGAAAATATTTTCTTTATATATTTCTTTACATAAGGTGCTTTTGATCATCAGGAAAATTTTTGCTTCATATATTGACAAGAAAGACATCTTTAGAGTTTCTTTTTAAGAGGTAAAGTTGACAAGTTTATAAGTGTTAGTTATTTTCAGAATTCTTTTTAGATCTGAAAAACTGAGTTCCAAAATGAACCTCATCAGTGTAAGGAAAATATCTGAATTCCACTGTCAGTAGATATTATTTGTGGCACCTATTTTTACCATTTCCATTCGTATCTTTAGAATATCAATTGATCTCACTAAGATAATTTAAAGATTGAGCATTTGAAATAAATGCTTGTTTTAAATTATTAGATTTTGGAGGGACATTAAGATTATTGTATTGTGATTTCATCTATGATGTGAAAAATATTTATTATCCTTGGTGCTTATTTTCCCCTGATGTGCAAATAATTATAAACCAGTTGAAATGACTTAAACTATAAACCAAACAGTACATCTTGATAAGAATTCATCCATTGCTAGTCAGGTAACTTAAGTTGCTAAAGCTTTAGTTTGAGACTTAGGTTTAGAAAAATTATTGAATTCTTACATGAATGCCTCTATTAAAATTCTTCGTAGAAACTCTTCTAACCTTAAATCATCGTATATGAACTGACTTTTAGAAATTAAGCATATTACAGGTTCATTTTAAAAGGTACCAGATGCAAAAGTCACAAATATGTACAATTATATAAGTTAGTATGTCAGTACTTCACATGAATGTAAATGTATTATGGAGACATGTTTTGTAAACAGTTGAATGTACCTAAGCTTTCTGTACGTGAAAATGTGGTTAATGTGCTCATGGTCGGAGTAAAGAAACTGCTTTTATTTTTTCAGTGGAATTGAATTAAAATATTTTATTTCTGGAATCAGAGGATGACTTAAATGGCAAATTATTTTTTTTATTCTTTTCTTTGTCCCTTTACTTTTAGCTTTCAGAGTAGAAAGAATGAAGGAAACTGTTTTAATATTCAACAGTGCTCATCTTAGATAAAATTTCATAGTATTAGCCATAGCTTCCCTAGAAATTAACTAGGAAGTTCAGTACAAGTCGCGTTTTCCCATGGTTACACGGGAACTAGGATTTCACTGAAGTCACCGAACTTGGTAACACTGCTGTATAAGCAGGACAGTTTTATTTACAAGGATCTTAGATTCATTTTCCAAAACAAACAAAAAGTCTCTATATCAGAGCAAGAAATTATAGTTAATCACCATTCAGTGGAAGTTTGATTGAAGCATCTGTTTCTCACTGTTTCTCTCCCTGTAAAGTGTGCTTTTTGTTTGTTTTAAATACTAGAAAATATTTCTTCTCACAGCCTAATCCTCCAACCAACCAGCAAAGAGATGGGAAGGCGCAGCCTGAGGTACTGTCACTTTATCCTGGCATGTTAGTCTCCATAGTGCGTTATTCAATCTTTTCACCCTTAAAAACCCTGTGTGTGAACCCAGACTCAATTTTTGCCCTTGAAGTCCAGAGCCAGCATGTCCTGCTGCTGTGGTTCTAATGAGTTCTTGCGTGCCACTCTTTAGCAACCAGCAAACGTTCTGGGGTATTCTCGGAGTCCATTCTTAACAACCAGCAAACGTTCTGTGGTGGTCTCGGAGTCCATTCTTAACAACCAGCAAATGTTCTGGGGTGTTCTCGGAGTCCATTCTTAACAACCAGCAAACGTTCTGGGGTGTTCTCGGAGTCCATTCTTAACAACCAGCAAACGTTCTGGGGGTGTTCTCGGAGTCCATTCTTAACAACCAGCAAATGTTCTAGGTGTATTGTACAGTCTCGGGTTATGGGGAAGAAGTGTGCTGAACACTTTATATCCTGTTTCCTTTGAGCAGCAAATGGAGGCAGCAGGAGAGCATGGTGGACAGACAGAGGACAGAGAACGTGTGACTTTATACTTTTCATACATGTACCTCGAGCGTGAGGGCAGCAGATGGCATCATGAGAGAAAAGTGAAGTGACAGTTCTTCAAGAACTGTCTTGTTAAAACTAGACAAAGGAAGTCTTTTTTTTTCTTTTTAATTCAAGTCACCCAGATTTTTCTCCAGGTTCTGCTGACTGATCTACCTTCAGTTCAGTTCAGTTCAGTCGCTCAGTCGTGTCCAACTCTGCGACCCCATGAATCGAAGCACGCCAGGCCTCCCCGTCTATCACCATCTTCCGGAGTTCACTCAGACTCACGTCCATCGAGTCCGTGATGCCATCCAGCCATCTTATCCTCGGCCGTCCCCTTCTGCCCCCAATCCCTCCCAGCATCAGAGTCTTTTCCAATGAGTCAGCTCTTCTCATGAGGTGGCCAAAGTACTGGAGTTTCAGCCTTAGCATCATTCCTTCCAAAGAAATCCCAGGGCTGATCTTCAGAATGGACTGGTTGGATCTCCTTGCAGTCCAAGGGACTCTCAAGAGTCTTCTCCAACATCAAAAGCATCAATTCTTTGGCACTCAGCCTTCTTCACAGTCCAACTCTCACATCCATACATGACCACTGGAAAAACCATAGCCTTGACTAGACGGACCTTAGTCGGCAAAGTAATGTCTCTGCTTTTGAATATACTATCTAGGTTGGTCATAAATTTTCTTCCAAGGAGTAAGTGTCTTTTAATTTCATGGCTGCAGTCACCATCTGCAGTGATTTTGGAGCCCCCCAAAATAAAGTCTGACACTGTTTCTACTGTTTCCCCATCTATTTCCCATGAAGTGATGGGACCAGATGCCATGATCTTCGTTTTCTGAATGTCGAGCTTTAAGCCAACTTTTTCACTCTCCTCTTTCACTTTCATCAAGAGGCTTTTTGAGTTCTTCTTCACTTTCTGCCATAAAGGTGGTGTCATCTGCGTATCTGAGGTTATTGATATTTCTCCTGGCAATCTTGATTCCAGCTTGTGTTTCTTCCAGTCCAGCGTTTCTCATGATGTACTCTGCATAGAAGTTAAATAAGCAGGGTGACAATATACAGCCTTGACGTACTCCTTTTCCTATTTGGAACCAGTCTGTTGTTCCATGTCCAGTTGTAACTGTTGCTTCCTGACCTGCATACAGATTTCTCAAGAGGCAGGTTAGGTGGTCTGGTATTCCCATCTCTTTCAGAATTTTCCATAGTTTATTGTGATCCACACAGTCAAAGGCTTTGGCATAGTCAATGAAGCAGAAATAGATGTTTTTCTGGAACTCTCTTGCTTACACTTCCACAATTTAATTCCATGCCAGTTTGAACAAAGAATTTACTGTTTTGTCTTGTGTAATGCACTTGGGTACAAAGTTCTCAGTCTTTTGCGCTCATCGCAGTTTGCCTTGCATAGATCATTTGTGCGTTTTTTGTCAGTTTACCCTTGCCTTATTTGGAGAGTGAGGGCTGCTGTGTCATTCTTGGTTAGGTTGGGGTGACTTCTGTGAGGGCCCAGCAATGCCCTCTCTGGCCCGTCTCTAATTCTCTTTCTTTGTACCTGCTCTTATCACAAACAGCAGCATTCTTGCCCATGGGAACAATTTTCATGCTCCTGGGTCCCTTGTGATCAGGAGTCTAAGAATAAACTGCTGTCCCTTTGTATGGAGTCCTGGGTATCAAATTATTGCCATGTCAAGTTTTCTTTATATAGATCAGTTTTTGTGGAAGGTCTAGACACTTCAGAGAATGGAGGGCTATATAAAATGTATGTATTTTATACTATATATGAATTGTATTGGGATTAAAGGTACTTCGATTTTCTATAGCCTTTTTGGTCCATATGCTTAGTCATGATTTGAGAGAGAGGTAAGTTAAACATTCCACTTACAGGTTATTGTCAAGTTCTTTTATTTTCTTTGGTTTTTTGCTTTTTTTCTGTACCATATGTGGCTATGTTTTCTGTATAATATGTTGCTTATGAACTCACAGTTTTCAACTTTCCATTGTAAGTTTTACCTTTACCTTTATATTTTTATATTATTTTTTTTCCTCATTGGATGCTTTTGAAATTCCAGATATTACGATTATGACCTGTTTTATTTTGGCTTGCATTTGCCTCATACACCTTTATTATCATTTTATTTTTTATATTGTGTTGATTGATTTAGGGATTTTATTTTAATGTACAGTACTATGTAGTAGATTTTGCTTTGTGATTCTATTTTAGTATCTTATTTCATTCATTCGAATAGTCTAGGTGTATGTATTTATATGTAGTATATCTTTGCTCTTAAGTTATGCTTTCTCATATTATTGCTTAGTTTATCTTTTTGTAGAGGGTTACTTTTCATTGCAAAGAAACAGTGGAAACAGTGTCAGTGACTTTATTTTGGGGGCTCCAAAATCACTGCAGATGGTGATTGCAGCCATGAAATTAAAAGACGCTTACTCCTTGGAAGGAAAGTTATGACCAACCTAGATAGCATATTCAAAAGCAGAGACATTACTTTGCCAACTAAGGTCTGTTTCTAGTCAAGGCTGTGGTTTTCCCAGTAGTCATGTATAGATGTGAGAGTTGGACTGTGAAGAAACCTGAGTGCCAAAGAATTGATGCTTTTGAACTGTGGTGTTGGAGAAGACTCTTGAGAGTCCCTTGGACTGCAAGGAGATCCAACCAGTCCATTCTAAAGCAGATCAGTCCTGGGTGTTCTTTGGAAGGAATGATGCTAAAGCTGAAACTCCATTACTTTGGCCACCTCATGCGAAGAGCTGACTCATTGGAAAAGACTCTGATGCTGGGAGGGATTGGGGGCAGGAGGAGAAGGGGACAACAGAGATGAGATGGCTGGATGGCATCACCGACTCGATGGACATGAGTTTAAGTGAACTCCGGGAGTTGGTGATGGACAGGGAGGCCTGGAGTCCCGTGATTCATGGGGTCGCAAAAAGTCGAGCACAACTGAACAACTGAACTGAACTGAAGTTCTAAGGAAATTTGTTTTAAACATTTCTGAAGGTACAAAGTTGGTGAGCTCCAGCCACAGTTCTATCAGGCCTGTCATCACAGGCCCAGGTTCCCTCCTGGTCTCCTCCGAGTAAACTTTACCCCAGAGTTGTTTTCCCTCATGTTCACAAGCTGGCTGCATGTTGCCGTGTTCGTGTCCAGCACAACAGAAACAGGAAAAGTCTCCTTCAGCCGTGGAACTGTAAGTCTTCTACTTGAGTGGGATTGAGCTGACTTCTTTGGTCATCTGTCTACTTTCTGCATAAATAACAGTCACCAGGAGAATTCTCTGACCCTAGAGCTGGTGATGGGGTCACGTTCCCCCCAAAGCCTCAGCACCACTGATATTTTGGAGCGCGTAATTCACTTTGGGAGGCAGTTAACGTGCATTGTAGGATGTTTTGCAGCTTGTGCCAAGCTGCAAAAGTGAGACAGTAAGCCAAAATGAAAGTAACAAGTCTATTTGTTTAGCGTGATAAGTGAGAGGCCAAAAAGGAAAGTAGGGCAGTAGAGCTTGCGCCTCACTGTTCTAGACCCCCACTCGCTGTAGGGTGGCGTTGCGCGAGGGCCAGCCAAATGACGGTGGCACAGGTGGAGGAAACTGCTGAGAGCCTGGAGCAAAAGGTTCCTGCCACTTTGTGCACCAAGGGGACCAGAGGAAAGGCTAGGAGTCAGAAAAGTGAGTTGACGTGGAGAAAAGTGTCTTGGTCAAGGCTGCCCTTTGAGGGGGTCTCAGTGGAGAGACCTAAAATGTGCCTCAGGCAAGGTCTCCTGAGGAGGCCTGGGAATGAAGGTGTCTGGGCTAGGAATACAGATACACCTCTGACCATACAGGCCCAGAGGGTCCTGACTGTCATTCCTTTGGGGAACTGTGTGGGAAGGGCAGCCTTTCCCCATGAATCCTGCCAGGCAAAGCCTTTGTAGTGGCCTGCGATAAGGTCTGAAAGATCACACATAGGACTTGGCCTGGAGCAAGTCACCTCATCCTGGCCTCTACCCTGAATGCCAGGAGTACCTCTTTGTGGGAGTCAAAAACCTCTCCAGACGATATCAGATGTCCCCCGGAGGAGCAGAAGCACCTTCAGTTAAGAAATAATGTCCTAGGGCCCATGACAGCAGGAAGGAGGGATGGATCTATGAACACAGTTAGGGTTGTGATAGGAAGGAGAGGTGAGGGGATGGGTAATGAATAAGTAATCGATATACCCTGTGCACCATCAATTATATTATCCACCTTTGCTGTGGTTTCTTTGGTTCCACTAGTAGTTTTCTTTTTAGCTACAGCTTTGAATTACACGCTTTTTAGGTGCCACTGACCCCCTGCTATGAGCAGTGTCCCATCAGTATACTTCCTGCTACCTTTTCTCCACTGCACAGTGTTGGCTGATTTACTTGGTTCTTCCTGTGTTTAACTTGATAAATATTCTTCATGCCTTGTTACATGTTTATCAACTTACATGCTGTATTTTGAAACCCCTGGTTAATCAAGATAAAACATTTCCGTTTATGTTCTCTGCCTTCTCTTAGTTTAGCTCTCAGTCTGTATTCCTTCTGGTGGGACCTTATTTCTGGAATGTCTTTGTTTTTTTCTCTTTTTTTTCTGAACTTACATTGCATCTCCTTTGGTGGTTTTGCCAGCTAGTTTCTGATCACCTGGATATCTGGGTGAACTTTTCCCTAAATTTTTTGATGTTTGATGGTATGTTTGGTCCCATATTTTGTATGCACAGTGAATTTATTTTCTCTGTTGAATGATTTTATCTGCTTTTATCTCCTGTTCCTTTTCTTGGAGTGTTTACATGAGCACCATGCAACGTTATTCTCATCAGTTACTCTTTAAATGAGGTCAGTTTCGTTCTGACTCATCTATTCAGTATTAATTCATATGGTGGATAGGGCACCATTTTGGATTAATAGTTCTTCCTGGGTTACAGTGAAGCTCCTTAGGACAGGACTGTGGGTCTGAGAAGCTATTTGAGCCTTTTTCTCTCTCCAGCCAACAGGGATTGGCAACTGCAGAGCTCCTCACCTCAAGAATCTTTCCTCCCTTCTGACTCATCCACTCACTGCTGATTGTACATACGTGGCGTGTCTGTATTTCCTCCTTTGGCTTTGCCATTCCCGTTTATCTGTGGTACCAGGTAGTATTCAGAAAATCCCCTCCTGCTGGCACTCAGCCCACTTGCATTTTTTTCAGACAAGGAACTGGCTTTTTACCTCTCCAGTTATGCCATCTATTTTGGAGTCTTTTGGTCTAGTGATTTTGAAATCTGGAGCTGTAAGCTTCTCCAGGCATCATCCTGTTTGAGCTTGACTGCATATGTCACCCATTTCTCATCTATTGTGGTTGAGGTTACACTTAGCTTCTAGTTGTGTTGGAGACAGTTTATGCTTCTGTTTTATGTTTGGTGATAAATTTTTAATTGAGAAATGATTCCTTCTTGATTTTCAAACAATTGATTTTTTTTCTTGCTACTGTCCTGTAACAGGAAGGAAGAGGAGGAGGGAGAGGAGGAGAAGCCCTTGTCGTCTCATCACAGTTATATTTTATCAATGAAGCTGATAATGCCAGTCCTGCCTGCAGTACAGTGTCGGCAGGGTCAGATGAAGTGCTAATTTCATAAATCGTAAAAGGAAGAAGAAAACTGAATTCTTGTTCACATTCTTTTGTTGTAGGAGGGTTGTATGTAGTCCAAACAAATGTTGAGCAGGCCTGTTTTCAGGGTATTTCGCCATTTTTTTAGTCGAGCATGTTCTGGACAGCTCCTCGTACACCTTTATGGTTACCCTCTTGTTGCTATGGAAGCAGCCTGCCAAGTAACAATCAGATAAACCGCTACTCCCAGGTAAGGTTATTCTGGCATCTTTCCCATTTTAAGAATAAAATATTTAAAATAAGGCAATGCAATCCTTCTTAAAAGCAGGTTTAAAAAAAACACACAAAGTAATTAATCAGGCCTGCCCTCCCATCCATCCATCTCGTGTGTGGTATGAAGGACACAGTTGTATGACCCTGGTGAGGTAATGGTTGTACAGTTTAGATACCTGTTTTCAAGCACTTATAAGCATGTATCTTGATGAGGAAAGTGAGCTATTTCTTTATCATTCTATGTAAGGTGCTTCAGGAGTGCTTGACACACGGAAAGATGTAAAAGGAAAACAAGAAAACACGGTGCCTTCTGAGTGTTTTGCTGCTTTTAAAACCCATAGGCTAGTCAATGCTGAATAGAAAGCTCAGTGATTTTATAAAGGTAGATAGATGAATGGACAAATGAGGAAAAGTGAAAGAGAGGTGAGGCAGAAAATAAAAGAACACAGGTCCTACTTTGATTAAAAAGCATTATTGCTGATGTAAATTGGAAACCAAATAATTAAAAACTCTTTTATTAAAACACCGAAATGCTAGTTTGTCCTGTAATGTCCAGCACAGGACTCATGACAATAAATGAGACCCAAGAGTCTCAAATGTTATAACGCCACAACTTTCTATTACCAATTCTTCATTGGTCATTAAGAAATCGTTTTGAAAGTCCCTTATGCCATCCCAATGGAATAGATGGAAAAGCCACAAAGAGGATAAGCCACACAGTAGTACCCATGTTGGAAGAAAACAGTGTCTGCTCCACCCGTGGGCAATGCAGTCACTTCAAAAATGTGAAGATTGAAAGAATCACAGCTCAAGGAAAGCATGGGTCCATTCAGAAATCCTGTATGAAATGTTAAATGTCCAGATTGGAATCCGGTGACCGAAACGCCCTCGTGTGATCTTTCCACAGGCTGGGCAAGAGGATAGAGTGCCGAAAAGCTAGATGCTTTAATCCCATTGTTAGCAATGAAGTCTGTGCATGTGGAACATGCATGTGGAACCACCTGGTTAGAAAGCTTTTTCCAACACTGTCAAAGCCTCTTCAGGAACAAAGCAAAGTCACCGCTCTGAAAAGTAAATAAGAGACTGGGAGAAAGGAGACCAGGTTTGGCCTCCTGTGTCTGCTGCTGACTGGGAGACTGTGATGCGCCATACTTTGCTGAACCTCAGATTCCTCATCTCTGCATCTAGAGGGCTTGCCTGATGCCCTTTCTTCTAAAACTTTGTATGCACTTGCTTTACCTTCTCTTCAACTTTAATACCTTAACTATTCCCTCTAATATCACTGGCTCCCTCTTCTTTTATCATAGTCAACAAGTGTTTTTGTGAACCCTTATTTAGTTAGATAGCATAACTCAAAAAACAGTTAGTGGTACTAATTCCCATTACTATTCAGTCTTGTTCCCCAGATGCTCTTTTGAGGAGTTTACTGTTAATACAGTTAATGCTACAATATTTATAATAATAATTTTGAGAATTATCAACTACTGGTTCTTTAAACCAACATGCATAAGATTAATCTGTGAAACAATCATGTAGATCCTGACCTCTCACAGTTTATGATGCAATGATTCTAATAAGGAAGTTCTTTCCTTATTATCTTCTGTTTTCTATATTCTGACCAATGTGGCAATCACATATAAGTACCTGGTATCCTTTCATCATAACACTTGTTTATAAATAGGTATAACTCATTTTGACACACCAAATTATCCCTAAAAAGCTAGAGTGACTCCTTAGGAATTGGGTGACCTCATCTTACTAGGTTCGGCCAAGAGGCTACTACATAAGTGAAGAGTAAGTTGTGGGAATTTGGAAGAAATTTATCTATTCAAAATATCACCTACTTGCTAGATTTAGTGTCTGAAATGTCAACTTTGGAGATCCTTTGAGGGGGGAAAAAAAACATTAAGAAAGCTCAATGAAATCCCCTGTGAACACATAGATAGCCCCGTTTAAAATGCAAATATCCTTGGAAGGTTAACCCCATTAATCTGGCCATTAACCTCATCATTAATCAAATATTTTTCTCAGTCATCTGAGAATAGTCATTTCTTCACCAAATGTTTGCTGATTATCAATCAGTTACTGTGCTGAGCCCAGATAATAAGTGTTTTCTTTCTTCAAGGAATTTACTGAAGACCAAGTTCTCTAATCAGAATCCTTTGGTAAAATGAGTAATTAGCTCTTCCATTCCAAACACTTAAAAATTCTGGACAAATCATTTATTTTGAAAATACATATGACAGTTCAAAAACAAGAAATGAAAGCCAGAAGCTATCCAAGATACACAAACAATAGATAAACTTGACGTCTTTTTTATCCAAGGGATTCAAAGAGTACCTTGATCTCTGATTTTTCAGGGCTAATTTATTTAGTCAATATGAGCTATAGCTAAAGGTACACTTGAGAAGATGTAATAGGGGTTGCAAACTATATGCATGGAAGTTGCTGGAATTGGGCTCCATTCATAAAGGAGAAAGCAGGAAACACTCTTCACTGTTGAGAATCAGAACTGTTAGAAACTCATTTATTATCTTGATTAAGTCCTACTGGACCATAAAGAGAAGCAAACGCCAAAACATACCAGGAGGACACTTTCACAATCCAGAGCACACACAGGGCACTAACAACAGAAAATCAAACTCCAGGGAATCTCTCAGTTAAAAAACAACTTGAAAATCCCATGAGAAAACCACAAGAGGCAGTTGGCATCCTTGGAGAAGAGACTTCTCACCTGAGGAACTACCTGGTGGTGTGATTGTGGCATCAGGCATAGAATAAAGCTGGAGCGGGAAGAGGCCTTCAGGGGAAGCTCGGAAAGGCGGACGGCAACTTCATAGACGTGCCTGGGCTGGTCTTTAGTGGGAGGCTTCAAGAATTTCAGAATGCTGGAGTATAAACTACTGGAGGCAGGGCTGGTTTCGTCCTAATAGAATCCCAAATAAAAAATATACTCTAAATGTTTTTCTGCAAGCTTTTCAAAATAAAACGATATCAAACTAATATAACACTAAGTTAAGAATATTTGAAGTCATTTATTATCCCGTTACCCTAAGAAAGCTTTTCATTTTTCCATCATCTCTTCCAGTTATTGCATTTTATGTAGTTTTAATCATTGTGCCATAAACATACAATCTTGTTTTTCCCTAGGTTCTTTATTTCACATTAGATGACATTTTCCCACATTAATATTACCGTACCTCCCCCCACCCATGCCTTATCCAAGAGGGGTACATTCTAAGACCTCCAGTGGATGCCTGAAACCATGATACTGTCGAAGTCTGTGCATGTTGTTTTTTTCCAACATCACTACTGTTGCACTTTGGGGCCATTATTAAGTAGAATAAAGGTCACTTGAACTCAACAGTGCGATACCATGACACTTGATCTGATAACCAAGACAGCTGCTAAGTGACTCACAGGTTTGAGGGGTGGTACATACAGGGAGGATATGGTGGACAAAGGGATGAGTCACCTCCTGAGTAGGATGGAGTGGGACTCCGAGAGATTTCATCATGCCGCTCAGAATGGCTTGCGGTTTAAAATTTATGAATTGTTTCTGGAATTTTCCATCTAATATTTTCAGACCCTGGTTGACTGCAGATAACTGAAACCACAGAAGGTGAAACTGCAGATGATGGGGATGACTGTATTCTTAATGTTAATTATAATTTTAAAATTCTGGCATTTTACTTAAAATTTAAAAAAATAATTATTAAATGACACGTTAGGTCATTTAAAATGTAGCAAAAGACTTGAGTTCCCTGCCTTTTCTTTTCCTTGACCTTTATCCATCTCTATCCCTACTCTCATTTTCTTAAGTTTTATTTTCTCCTTTCAAATTTTCTAGCTTTTTCTCATATATTTGCCTCCATATTTCTATGTAATAATCTTATACATCAGTGTTTTGATTTACCAGTTTTAGGTACTATGTTGACTTCTTGGACTTCCTAGGTGGCTCAGTGGTAAAGAATCTGCTGGCCATGTAGGAGACGTGGATTTGATCCCTGGGTCGGGAAGATACCCTGGAAAAGGAAAGGGCAACCCACTCCAGTATTGGAAAATTCCATGGATAGAGGAGTCTGGCAGGCTACAGTCCATGGGGTCACAAAAGAGTTGGACATGACTTAGCATTAAACAGCAACAAGAACAACAATTGACTTCTTGTTACGACAAGAACTAACTTCCTAAACTCTTTTTCCTCTCTACCCTCTAAGATTATAATATTTTAAAATCATTAGTCAGCATTTACAGTATTCATGGCTATGTAAACATTGCTTATTGCTGAGCCAAGTAATATAATTGTTTCCTTTCTTGTACAATTTTGGCTTCTTCTGGAATTGTTTCATCGGTTTTCATTCAGTTCATATATCGCATGTTCCTCAATTTCTCCAGTGGATATGCAAAGCACATTTCAGTATTATTTTCAATATACTAGATAACAAGTTATTTCCATTTTCCTCCCCTGAATACATGCTTCCTGTATCTTGTCAGTAGAATAACTTTAGAAGTTGGGCCCACAAAGCTAGTAAAAAGCAATGGCAGATATGCAGAAATCAATCCAATGTTATCATACTATTCCTAAGAATAGTGGTCCCCACCAGTCAGGAAAAATTTGAAATGAATGAATGAATGATGTATAAAGTTTAGTTAAACTTAGGCTGGGAGATATTTATACTTTAAGAAGAGCCAGAGAAATACAAAATCCAGTCAAGTCATATGGTCAATTAGATGGAGGTGGCAGACTTTGTCTATGAGTAGACAGGAAAATTAGGTATGTACATTTCCAGTCTAACAGATGGCAAACTACGTAAAAACCTAGTTCTTTAGGCATCAAGTGCTTAATGCAGCAACTATAAAACGATGCTCAGTAAATCCCATCAGTGTCAAAGGCAAGAATCCAATCCTTGCCCAGGCCAGTCTTCTAACATGAAGACACTTTGGGATTGTTTTGTTTTGTTTTACATAAAGAAACTTTGAACAAGCTGAAAGGGTGGTCACAAAAATGATGGAATGGTAACTTCAATATTCTGGTGGTGGGTAACAATTTTTTTCTAAATGGCAAAGAATCAACTTTTAACTTTGGAAGAGTTTAGAAATAAGTAGCTCAAACTACCTACTACACAGTTGCACTCATTTCACACGCTAGTAAAGTAATGCTCAAAATTCTCCAAGCCAGGCTTTAGCAATATGTGAACCGTGAAATTCCAGATGTTCAAGCTGGTTATAAAAAACGCCGAGGAACCAGAGATCAAATTGCCAACATCTGCTGGATCATGAAAAAAGCAAGAGAGTTCCAGAAAAACATCTATTTCTGCTTTATTGACTATGCCAAAGCCTTTGACTGTGTGGATCACAATAAACTGTGGAAAATTCTGAAAGAGATGGGAATGCCAGACCACCTGACCTGCCTCTTAAGAAACCTATATGCAAGTCAGGAAGCAACAGTTACAACTGGACATGGAACAACAGACTGGTTCCAAATAGGAAAAGGAGTACATCAAGGCTGTATATTGTCACCTTGCTTATTTAACTTATATGCAGAGTACATCATGAGAAACACTGGGCTGGAAGAAGCACAAGCTGGAATCAAGATCGCCAGGAGAAATATCAATAACCTCAGATATGCAGATGACACCACCCTTATGGCAGAAAGTGGAGAGGAACTCAAAAGCCTCTTGATGAAAGTGAAAGAGGAGAGTGAAAAAGTTGGCTTAAAGCTCAACATTCAGAAAACGAAGATCATGGCATCTGGTCCCATCACTTCATGGGAAATAGATGGGGAAACAATGGAAACAGTGTCAGACTTTATTTTTTTTGGCTCAAAAATCACTGCAGATGGTGATTACAGCCATGAAATTAAAAGACGCTTACTCCTTGGAAGGAAAATTATGACCAACCTAGATAGCATATTCAAAAGCAGAGACATTACTTTGCCAACAAAGGTCCATCTCATCAAGGCTATGGATTGTCCAGTGGTCATGTATGGATGTGAGAGCTGGACTGTGAAGAAAGCTGAGTGCCGAGGAATTGATGCCTTTGAACTGTGGTGTTGGAGAAGACTCTTGAGAGTCCCTTGGACTGCAAGGAGATCCAACCAGTCCATTCTGAAGGAGATCAGTCCTGGGTATTCATTGGAAGGACTGATGCTAAAGCTGAAACTCCAATACTTTGGCCACCTCCTGTGAAGGATTGACTCATTGGAAAAGACTCTGATGCTGGGAGGGATTGGGGGCAGGAGGAGAAGGGGACAACAGAGGATGAGCTGGCTGGATGGCATCACCGACTCGATGGACGTGAGTTTGAGTGAACTCCGGGAGTTGGTGATGGACAGGGCAGCCTGGCGTGCTGCGATTCATGGGTCGCAAGGAGTCAGACACGACTGAGCAACTGAACTGAACTGAACTGAGGGGAATATTTAGAAGATCAAACCAGTCAATCTTAAGGGAAATCAACCCTGAATACTAGGAAGGACTGATGCTGAAGCTGAAGCTCCAGTATTTTGGTCGATGCAAACAGCCGACTCATTGGAAAAGTCCCTGATGCTGGGAAAGGTTGAGGGCACACGGAGAAGGAAGTATCAGATAACGATATGGCTGGATGGTATCATCGATGCAATGGACATGAACTTGGGCAAACTTTGGGAGCTGGTGAGGAACAGGGACATCTGCTGTGCTGCAGTCCATGGGGCTGCAAACAGTCGGACACAACTGAGTGACTGAACAATGGAGGAACGTTTAAGAGACTCAAAATTAAAGTAACACTATTTTGTTAGATATTTCCAAATCGGGAAAGGAGTATGTCAAGGCTGTATATTGTTACCCTGCTTATTTAACTTACACGCAGAGTACATCATGAGAAATGCCAGGCTGGATGAAGCAGAAGCAGGAATCAAGATTGCAGGGAGAAATATCAATAACCTCAGATATGCAGATGACACCCACCCTTATGGCAGAAAGCAAAGAGGAACTAAAAAGCCTCTTGATGAAAGTGAAAAAGGAGAGTGAAAAAGCTGGCTTAAAACTCAACATTCAAAAAACTAAGATCATGGCATCCGGTCCCATCACTCATGGCAAAAGAAAGAAAGAAAGAAAGTGAAGTCACTCAGTCTTGTCCAACTCTTTGCAACCCCATGGACTGTAGCCTGCCAGGCTCCTCTGTCCATGGGATTTTCCAGGCAAGAGTACTTGAGTGGGTTGCCATTCCTTCTCCAGGGGATCTTCCCAACACAGGGATCAAACCCAGGTCTCCTGCATTGCAGGCAGACACTTTACCCTCTGAGCCACCAGGGAAGCCCTCATGGCAAATAGATGGGGAAATAATGAGAGACTTTATTTCTTGGGTTCCAAAATTACTGCAGATGGTGACTGCAGCCATGAAATTAAAAGATGCTTACTCCTTGGAAGGAAAGTTATGACCAACCTAGACAGCATATTAAAAAGCAGAGACATTACTTTGCCAACATAGGTCCATCTAGTAAAGGCTATGGTTTTTCCAGTAGTCATGTATGGATGTGAGAATTGGACTATAAAGAAAGCTGATCACTGAAGAATTGATGCTTTTGAACTATGGTGTTGGAGAAGACTCTTGAGAGTCCCTTGTACTGCAAGGAGATCCAACCAGTCCATTCTAAAGGAGATTAGTTCGGAATATTCATTGGAAGGACTGATGCTGAAGCTGAAACTCCAATACTTTGGCCACCTGATGCAAAGGACTGACTCACTGGAAAAGACCCTGATGCTGGGAAAGATTGAAGGTGAGAGAAGGGGAGGACAGAGCATGAGACGGCTGGATGGCATCACCAACTCCATGGACATGAGTTTGAGTCAACTCCAGTTGGTGATAGACAGGGAAGCCTGGCGTGCTGCAGTCCATGGCGTTGCAAAGAGTCAGACATGACTGAGCGACTGAACTCAACTGATTTTGTTAGAAAATCTCTGCATTAAATATTTAAGAAAACATGGTCAATTGAGTCAGCAATTGTAAGATTTGTAACTGATTTAATTTGATTTTAACCTGAAATCAAACTTAATTTTTAGATGTATAAGAATTATATGAGCACCTTGGATTATTTGTCAGACTTTTAAGTATTTAAAATACTTTTTAAAATGCTTAAACAAGTGTCATGAACCAAGCTAGTTAATGGGACTGAATATTAATAAACGGATCCTTTAAAAATTGATTAAAATTTGCTGCTGCTGCTGCTGTTGCTGAGTTGCTTCAGTCGTGGCCGACTCTGTGTGACCCCATAGACGGCAGCCCACCAGGCTCCCTTGTCCCTGGGATTCTCCAGGCAAGAACACTGGAGTGGGTTGCCATTTCCTTCTCCAATGCATGAAAGTGAAAGTGAAGTCGCTCAGTCTTGGCTGACTCTTAGCGACTCCATGGACTGCAGCCCACCAGGCTTCTCTGTCCATGGGATTCTCCAGGCAAGAGCACTGGAGTGCGGTGCCATTGCCTTCTCCTAAAATTTGCTAGACTTACAAATAAAATAATGTCTTAAGGTCAACTTAAGTGCTTAGGAATTTTGAATTTCTAACTTTACTAAGTAAAACATTTTAAAAACCAAAGTGTTCTCTGAATGATCTCTCTGTATCCCCAGGCTGCCCTTGATGGTATTACAGAACTCACATTAACAGAGTCTGCTGCCCTTATGTTCCAGTCTGGACCGATTGCTCTCTAAGCCTGCTGCTCCTACTCACCTGCGTTGGCTTCATGTTACCCAGACCCTGTACACGTGTTCCTCTGAGTCTCAAGGCCACACCATCACACTAAAAGGATTCAGCATTCTTTCAGGAAGGAAGAAGGGCAAACATGTCAGGGGCTGGGTAAGAAGTAGATGTCAAATAGAAAGCCACTGGTTTTCCGGAAATCTTGAAATCTATTTCAAAGGCTGTCTGCCAAATAGCCTTTCCTCCAAGCCCCGTCCTGTCCTAGCCTCCCATAGCACTCTATGCCCCTGCCCCTCAGTGTTTCTTGGTTTCTTGGAGCAGCTGGTTTGCTTTTCTTTGGCATCTCTATCTGCGGTGCCTTCAGATGCAATTGCCTCTGCTCTCTGAATCCAGTAACACGATGTGTGCCTTCTACTTTCCAAAACCTGTTGATACCCTGATATTCCCTTCATTCATACTCTTTATGATTTGTTATTGTTCCTTTCTTGTCATTTTAGAATGGTTTGAGAAGGAGTTATAGTTAAATTGCACGAGTTCAGCTTTCATTATCGGCTTTGCCCATCATTTTTATGGTGGGTATTAATGTTCTACTAGTTGAACTACCATAATTTGTTTAAAGTCCCAATTGAAGAGCACTTAAATTTCTTCTTTTTCTTTCCTGTCCGCTTGATTTCTTCTGGCTTGGTCTTTGGTATGATTCAACCCTTAATTTTGTATATTGCCATCAGTGTGATAAGCAATTTATCTTTTAATCTACCCAAGTTTCAGTACCCAAATTTAGATTAAAGTGAAAGTGAAATCACTCAGTCGTGTCTGATTTTTTGCGACCCCATGGACTGTAGCCTACCAGGCTTTTCCGTTAAGGAATAATATTTCTTCCAAAAATCAAAATACTCTGCAAAGTAAATAAGTAAAATTTAAAGTAAAAGTCTGGCTTAAAAAAGTACTAAGTAGACCCTTCGGTGTTAATATCCTTTTCCATAACCACCTTAATAAATTTAATTCCATTATTTACCATATTCTACCCTTAAAATGTCTCTCATTTTGAAACTTTCTAGTATCAAATCAATTCTAAGTTTTATCTAAGTGTCCATACCCTCAAGGCTTCCTAGGGTAGGCATCTGAAGGTTAAACAATGCTTTTTGCACCTAATTAGGGTTTAGCAAGTGGAATTATAACAGAAACACGTTCTTTCACTGTCTTTTGTAACCCACATGCCAAGTTATTATACCTTTCTAGAATCTTGCCAGCTTTCAGGTAATTACATTAAACTAGTATGAATGGGAGGATGGTTTCCTTGCCTCATTGTCCTACTTGTATTACCGAAAAGCTGATTGCCAAACTGCACAGAACAGATTCCTAGCTTTTCTGTTTCGGTTTTCACTTTAAAGAGACTAGTTTACTACAAAATGTGTTTGAATTGAAACCTGCCCAATTTTTTATTCACTCTCCTCAAGCTACAGATGAGCCATTAAATATTTCCTTGAACATACATCTCACCTTCAATGGCACTTTTTTAAAAGAAAATTTCAAGCAAACACAGTCAATGGGGGTAGTCATTAGAACATCAGAAAGGAACACAAAATGTTTAATGACATTTTTCTGACTGTTCATGCATTTTACCATAAATAAAATACTCAATTAACAATGCTAAGCCTGCTTATTATTCCCATGGCTTAAAGAGCTGAAGCGATTCTACCACAGGACTTTCATTTGTTTAGAGACATTCTTTTTAACTTCATCATAGATTGTTATGCGGAGTTCTTCAAAGATCCCTGGGAGGTAAGCACAGCGTGTGTTCTTACTTGACAGATAAGGAAACTGACCTCCAGAGAGTCTGCCAGAGGAAACGCAGTGAGTCAGCGACAAAGCTAGAAAATGCATTCAGGTGCTACAACGGTACATGTTTGTCTCACAGAATCATCTCTCGGTGAGCTTAGCTCTCTCACTGCTTATTATGCAACACTTCAACTTTCTAACCTTGCTGAGTGGCTGTAGTTCTCAGGGAATATCTTTTTGTTTCTGTAATTAATGATGCAATGATTAAAAATGAATTTTCATGTACACCCATGGCTGCTTCATGTGAATGTACAGCAAAAACCACCACAATATTGTAAAGTAATTCAGTTCAGTTCAGTCGCTCAGTCATGTCCGACTCTTTGCAACCCCATGAATCTCAGCACGGACGCTTCCCTGTCCATCACCAACTCCCGGAGTTCACTCAAACTCATGTGCATCGAGTTGGTGATGCCATCCAGCCATCTCATCCTCTGTAGTCCCCTTCTCCTCCTGCCCCCAATCCCTCCCAACATCAGAGTCTTTTCCAATGAGTCAACTCTTCACATGAGGTGGCCAAAGTATTGGAGTTTCAGCCTCAGCATCAGTCCTTCCAGTTAACACCCAGGACTGGTCTCCTTTAGGATGGACTGAGTGGATCTCCTTGCAGTCCAAGGGACTCACAAGAGTCTTCTCCAACACCACAGTTCAAAAGCTTCAATTCCTCGGCACTCAGCTTTCTTCACAGTCCAACTCTCACATCCATACATGACCACTGGAAAAACCGTAAGATAGTATTATTTCCTCAGTATCGCAGAACAGGTGAAGAGATACCTCTTAGGCTAATATAAGGATGAAAGTGAAAGGCCATTTAAGACATTTCAGCCTGAGCTGTTGTTGGGATTCGTTTGCTTGAATGATAGAAGTTGACCTTTAGCAAAAATTTCCACTATGAAAACAATCTAAGGCTGCTTAACACCAGGCAGAGCAAGGTGAAATTCCTAATCTTCACAGATGAGAGTGCTGGGAGTAAGCTCTAGGATTAAACTCAAGTTCATTATAATTTGGGAGTCTACTAGTTGTTTTCAGATTTTCTCTCTTGCTGCTGGGTTTTCAAATTCCAATGAGAAAATAATTTTTAAAAAAAGAAAAATAATTTAATAAATTCTGTGTGTGTGTGTGTGTGTGTGTGTGTGTGTACATATAGGAACTCACACAGGCAAGGACTAAATCTTTAGAGAAAAACTGAATTGTTCAAAATTGTTTTTGACCTTTTATCACTCATGGAAGATTAACAAAACTTAGAATACAATCTAATGCCCAGCATGGACTACTCATCTGACACAACACACTGAGAAGGTTAGGGTTAAACTTTCTGTTCCTTTAAATACATATTTTTGTGTTTAAACACACAAAAAAATTTCAGAGATGGTTCTTTGTTGATAGTATAGCAAATTCTTTTGACCGAGAACCAAATAACAAAAGTAAAGGCTTCATTTTGTTCTTTCCAGGCCACTTCATGCCTCTGATTTTACTAAACCTTCATCTGGAATCCAGCCTGCTCACATAAAATAGTATTAGGAGCACCCAGGCCTTAATGAATGGTTGATAAAAAACTGTTCATTTAGAACAGTTATTAATGTGGGTACTCTGGATGTTAGCAGCAACTGCTTGGGGGAAAAAGTTAAGTGATTGATTCAATCTGGAAATAAGCTTACATTAAACAAAGTTAAATGGGCTTCATTAATACAGGAGTCCTCATACCCTTAAAAATAAATCTGTGATTCTTCCAGTGGGGAATTTAACAGACAATGTTCCCCAAATATATTTGATCACGAAGTCCTTTTCTCATGAAGGCAACTCTTGGGAAAGTGAGACCATTTAGAAACTGGCATTGGTGTAAATATTAGGAAAGCCTTTAAAATAGTCTAACTAGAATCAGACTCATAGTTGGATCTTTGCTGTTTATTAACTAAGTCCCTAAACAAGTTACAAATGCCTTTCTGAACCTGTTTTCCCATCTGTAAATGAAAATGAGAATACTTCAAATTGTAATTATGAGGATTAAAAAAACTATACAGCAATCTTATAAATGTCAAGGCATAAGAATTAATGAAAAATATGGTTACAGCATTAAAAATTGATCTCACTAAGAATGTTTGACCTACTCATTTTTTTAACATGTGCTTTGACATTAGATTAATGAATGTATAATAATCAGATTCCCTTATTCAGCAAAGGAGAGTTGTTCTCTTCCAGGTCATTCAGATAGTGAAGTATTAACTTTAGGGGAAATAACCATAAAGTAATGAGGCAAAGGTTTCTATGTGGCTCATTATGTTATAACACTATCACATGTGAATTCTTGCATAGTACTTATTGAGCTAGAGATGATAAATGTTAAAGAGTAGGCTTCATACAGTTGGTGAAATACCAGACTAAAATTTTTCTCACTTGGATTACTATTAAAATACTTAGAAATGAGGAGGAAGAATTATGTGAATAAATAATAAAACGATTTTGAGTTTCATCCTCCTAGTACCGACTGGATGGCTGGTGGAGATATTAATAACCCCATAAACTGACAAGAAGCAGGTTGTAGAAAATCGAGGCAGCAGAGATTCTAAGACATTTTGCATTACGGAGATAGAGTGAGTTGGCTGATAAAGTTCCCTTAAGATGGAATATAATTGTAGTGGGCTGAATTGTGTCCCTCTCAAATTCATATGCTGAAGTCCTAACCTGCCTCAGAATGGGACTATATTTGGAGACAGGGTCTTCAAGAGGTAAAAAGATAAAACGAGGTCCTATGGGTGGGTGCTAATCCAGTATGACCGAGGTGCTTACTGGAAAGGAGATTAAGACACAGACCTGGAAATCCCATGTGGACACAGTGAGAAGATGGCCTTCTATACACAAAGGACAGAGGCTTTAGAGGAAACCAGACCTGCCAATGCCTTGATCTTGCTTGGAAGGACAAATGAAAATAGATATTGGTGACTCTAATGTAGGCTTATACTTGGTTCCTGCTTTAATCAAATCTGTGCTATTACATACGATTGTTATCTAATGAAACTTCATGTGGCTTACTCATGGATGGGTTCCTAAATCTGAAAGCCTTGAAGGCTGTGTATTAGGGAAACAGTAGACTGCAATAAGGAATAAGGTTTGGAGCTAGACAGCGTGAGATCAAGACCTAGTCCTGCCACTGTTCAAATCATCCATATCATGGGTATGCAAGTAGTACCTGTTTCATAGGGTACAGCAATCCTATGAACATTAAACCACAGCGGAAAATTAAACCAGTTTGATGTCAAGGTTTACTGTAGACATTGAACTTGCAATTCATATATCCAACACCAGATGGCAGTGTGGCCATCCAAGGTTAGGTAGCCACGCAGTCAGGCTGATGGAGCTGGCACCAACTGATCTGAAACACAAGGCAACCAAATTCTGTAAGATTTCCTGTGAAACTGAGGCACATTTAAAACCTCTGTGCAGATAAGTATATATAAGGTCACAGAATATACACAAAATAAAAGCTTTTTTAGAAAGGAGAGGCTTAAGCAAAATGCATCTGATTGTCATTAGTGGCTTTCCTTCCCTAGTTTATTCAAATCAGAGCTCCACTGTTTCCCTTTTTAAAATGATTTATTTATTTGCTTATTTTTGCCTATGCTGGGGTCTTCATCTCTGTGGGCTTTCTCTCATTGTGGCAGGCAGGGGCTACTCATCGTGGTGGCTTCTCTTGTTGTGGGGTCAGGCTCTAAGGCGTGGGGGCTTCAGGAGTTATAGTGCATGGGGCTTAGTTACTCCTTGGCATGGGGATCTTCCCTAACCGGGGACCAAACCCTGTCTCCTGCACTGGGCAGGCAGACTCTTTACCACTGAGCCACCAGGGAAGCCCTCTATTGTTTTCTAGCTGAATAATCATGAACAAGATACTTACATTTTTTCAGTTCAGTTCAGTTCAGTCACTCAGTCATGTCTGACTCTTTACGACCCCATGAACCGCCTCCCTGTCCATCACCAACTCTCGGAGTTTACCTAAACTCATGTCCATTGAGTCGGTGATGCCATCCAACCATCTCATCCTCTGTTGTCCCCTTCTCCTCCTGCCCTCAATCTTTCCCAACATCAGGGTCTTTTCCAATGAGTCAGCTCTTTGCGTCAGGTGGCCAAAGTATTGGAATTTCAGCTTCAACATCAGTCCATCCAATGAATATTCAGCGCTGATTTCCTTTAGGACAGACTGGTTGGATCTCCTTGCAGTTCAAGGGACTCTTAAGAGTCTTCTCCAACACCACAGTTCAAAAGCGTCAATTCTTTGGCGCTCAGCTTTCTTTATAGTCCAACTCTCACATCCATACATGACTATTGGAAAAACCATAGCCTTAACTAGACGGACCTTTGTTGGCAAAGTAATGTCTCTGCTTTTTAATTTGCTGTCTAGGTTGGTCATAACTTTCCTTCAAAGGAGTAGGCGTTTAAGTCAAGTTTCTTGTCTGTAAAATAATATTTCATTTAACAAAATGTTATTGGGCTCCTACACATGTCAGGCATTGTTCCAGGTGCTAGGGATATAACACTGAAAAAAGAAAAGCAATCCTTGCCTGTGTGATGCCTTCACTCTAGTCACTAGGCCACAGTGAATGGACAGAACCGTTATTGTTTAATATCAGATACCAATCACATACCTGGATGTTACAGTGAGACTCCGTCTCAGTGTATGCTGAATTCCCAAGGGCACAGACCAACACAATGGGTTGAAAGTGGCTCTATATTTTATAGCCCTTGATGAAGAACCTGGAAAGGGGATGGTCAACAACTGCAAACCTCAGCTGAGTGCCTACCTCAAGCATATAAGAAAGCTTGGATAGGCTGAAAGAGAGGATTGTTTTTAAAAGGTAATTTACTTGGAGAGAATTTTGGAGGACTGTGCATCTCCATCACCTCACTGTAGTGAGGAGAGGGTCATGTTCTTTCTCACCTAAATGAGAAAGGATCTTCAAGAGAATCATGAGAAGGGCTGAACACGAGGCCCCTGGAGTTAAAGCACATAAAACCTTTGGTGAGAGAGTCTGTGGCTGCTCCAGGCTGAGGTGACAGAGCTGAGAGAAGAGAGCTGCTCTGGAAGCAAAGTGCACTGCTGTAGCCGACAGGCAAAAAAGCACAGGCGTGTGTCTCACGGGCCACATGTGAGCTCAGAGGGATCCCTGTCTGGAAGGGCAGCATGATGTGCATGCTCAGTCACTCAGTTGTGTCTGACTCTCTGCAACCCTGTGGACTGTAGCCCACCAGGCTCCTCTGCCTATGGGATTTTGCAGGTAAGGATATGGGGGTGGGTTGCCATTTCCTCCTCCAGGGGAATCTTCCCGACCCAGGATTGAAATCACGTCTCTTGCATCTCTTGCAATGGCAGGCAGGGTTTTTTGTTGTTGTTGTTGTTTTCAACCACTGTGTCACCCGAGAAGCCTAGACAATGTGATATCCTCTGTTGAAAGATAAAGTGAGGCACATTAAAATTTCTAATAGTTAAGCAAACATCAATGGGAATCAGGCAGTGCCAAACTGGAAGTTGTAAAAAGCTAATAAACTCCAATACCCTGGCCACCTGATGTGAAAAACTGACTCCTTGGAAAAGACCCTGATGCTGGAAAAGATTGAAGGCAGGAGGAGAAGGGGATGACAGAGGATGAGATGGTTGGATGGCATCACCAACTCAGTGGACCTGAGATAGAGTAAACTCCAGGAGTTGGTGATGGACAGGGAGGCCTGGCATGCTGCAGTCCATGGGGTTGCAAAGAGTCGGACATGACTGAGTGACTGAACTGAACTGAACTGAATAAACAGAAACCTCAGTTTAATACAATTAGGATACCAGCAAAAGAGCTTTCATACCCTGTGACGGTAATGAAGCCCAACAGGAAGAAGAAAGATTCCTTTCCTAACAAGGGCACAGCCAATGCCATGGGCTGTTCATTTAGTATAGCCCTCCCAACGTCCTTCTCTTCTCTTTGAGAGAGTTATCCTTCTCTTGCTGAGTGGGGACTTCCATGTGACTTGCCATGGTTGTAGATACCAATTGCAGTTTTCTGTTGATCCCTAATGAGCTCATCCTTGCTGGAGAACTATTTGCTGGTCTAAAGTCATTAGGAATCTCCTCTGAAAGGAGTTAGGGGAAAGGCTTTTATAAAAGCAAAGCAAGGAATTGTTTGATTGGCTACAGCTTCAGTGGTTGCCTTATTAGGGAGAATCTAGTTGGTTGGTTGTGATTGGTTATTCTTAAATTTGGTTTTCTCCATACAAGTGCATTTATAGAATTGACTCTGGCTTGGGCTACCAAGGCATTAGAGTCACCTGGTATAATGGCATCCTTATTTAATTACTTTAACACCACGAAAGAGACGGATTGCCAGATAGTTGCTCAGGGCACCAGGGAGGAATCCTGATGACCAGCTGAGGCCAGGTGATGTTGGCATCACGGTGTGAAGGTCCCAGCAGCAGTGTCTTTGAGGAGCAGCACCAGGGAGAAAACCAGTGCTGTGGAATCCACCAGCACAGAAGAGCCCCAGAGGTTATGTCTGTGTCAGCCAAGTAGAGCTCTTCCCTCCCTCACTTCTCCCATTCCAACTCAAGTTAGGGCAGGAGGAGGTGCCCATACTCAGACAGGGAGGAGCATGACCACGGAAGAGAATTGGAACATTAATAATCACACTGCACTGAACATTGTAATTGTTAAAATGACAGCATTCTTGTGCCTGGAAGGGATTACAGGATTCATGTTATTATTAAGATTCTAAATGTTACATCAGGAGAAACACTGGGCTGGAGGAAGCATAGGCTGGAATCAAGATTGCTGGGAGCAATATCAATAACCTCAGATATGCAGATGACACCACCCTTATGGCACAAAGTGAAGAGGAGCTAAAGAGCCTCTTGAAGGTGAAAGAGGAGAGTGAAAAAGTTGGCTAAAAGCTCAACATTCAGAAAACTAAGATTATGGCATCCAGTCCCATCACTTCATGGCAAATAGATAAGGAAACAGTGGAAACAGCGGCTGACTTTATTTTTTTGGGCTCCAAAATCACTGCAGATGGTGATAGCAGCCATGAAATTAAAAGATGGTTACTCCTTGGAAGGAAAGTTATGACCAACCTAGACAACATATTGAAAAGCAGAGACATTACTTTGTCAACAAAGGTCTGTCTAGTCAAGGCTACGGTTTTTCCAGTAGTCATTTATGGATGTCAGAGTTGGACTATGAAGAAAGCTGAGTGCCAAATAATTGATGCTTTTGAACTGTGATGTTGGAGAAGACTCTTAAGAGACCCTTGAACTGCAAGGAGATCTAACCAGTCCATCCTAAAGGAAATTAGTCTTGAATATTCATTGGAAGGACTGATGCTGAAGCTGAAACTCCAGTACTTTTGGCCACATGATGCAAAGAGCTGACTCATTGGAAAAGACCCTGATGCTGGGAAAGATTGAAGGCAGGAGAAGAAGGGGATGACATAGGGTGAGATGGTTGTATGGCATCACTGACTAGATGGACATGAGTTTCGGTAAACTCTGGGAGTCGGTGATGGACAGGGAGGCCTGGCGTGCTGCAGGCCATGGGGTCGCAAAGAGTTGGACACGATTGAAGACCTGAACTGAACTGAAAAGTTATTATTGCTTTCCTCATAGCTCAGTTGGTAAAGAATCTGCCTGCAATGCAAAAGACCCAGGTTCAATTCCTGGGTTGGGAAGATCCCCTGGAGAAGGGATAGACTACACACTCCAGTATTGTGGCCTGGAGAATTCCATGGACTGCATAGTCTGTGGGGTCACAAAGAGTAGGACACAACTGAGTGATTTTCACTTTCAAAAGTTATTATGGTATTTCCCAGGATTTCAACCAGGGACAGGAAAATACTTAGCCCTCCAAGTACAGTGCAAATAGATGCAACATATAGAAAGTGTTCCATATGGGAAATAGTTTATATTTTCACCATTGTCCTTATGATCAGACCTTATACATTATCTGAATCCCAATTTACAGCTCTTATAGAGGTTAAAAGAAGATTTTGCCAAGGATGCTAAAATAGCACACAATGGAGAAAGGACCAAGTAGAATGCAACCATTCTTTCCTTCCTTCAACATCTATCCACACCCAAGGGCTCGCTCTGCTCTTTCGGGTCCCAAAGGAGGGCCAAGTCTCTTACCTCAATGTCTGATTCATATTTTCTGTTCTTTGGTATGTAGTCCTTGTGAGCAGTTGGGTGAAATGTGTGGTCACAGCCAAGGAAACAGACACAGGAGTGCACAGACGCAACATCTCCCGACCTGGAGTGGGCCCTCCAGAAGCGTTTGTAGATTGAAGACTCACATGCGGGTCTGTGCCTAGAGCAGGCCCTCCAGAAGGTTTTGTAGACTGAGGATTACCGTGAAAGTCCAAGCCTACAGCAGGCCCTCCAGAAAGGTTTGCATTAAGGACTAGCAGGGAGGTCACAGCAAGGAGCGGGCCCTCCGTAACCATTTGAAGATTGAGGGATCGCGTGGAGGTCCTGGCCTGGAGTGGGTCCTCCAGAAGTGTTTGTAGATTGAGGACTCACGTGGAGGTCCTGGCATTGAGTGGACCCTCTGGAAGGGTTTGTAGATTCAAGACTCTCACGGAAGCTGTGGCATGGAGCAGGCCCTCGTGAGCATTTGTAGACTGAGGACTCACGTGGAGGCCCCGGCCTGGTGCAAACCCTCCGTAAACGTTTCTAGATTGAGAACTTTTGTGCAGGTCCCGGCATTGAGCAGGCCCTCTGGAAGCGTTTGTAAACCGAGGTCTAGGGTGGAGGTCCATTCCTGGCGCGGGCCGTCCGGAAGCGTTTGTAGATTCTTGAGTCATGTGGAGGCCCCGGACTAGAGGGGCCTCCGGAAGCATTTGTAGATTCATGACTCACATGGACGCCCTGGAATGGAGCGGGTCCTCCAGAAGCTTTATTAGACTGAGGACTCACGTGGGGTCCCGGCCTGGAGCAGGCCGTGCAGAAGCATTTGCAGATTCATGACTCACATGGATGCCCTGGAATGGAATAGGTCCTCCAGAAGCTTTATTAGACTGAGGATTCTTGTGGAGGTCCCGGCAGGATGAGGGGGATTGAATCCTGGGATTTTGGTGATGTACCAGTTCTGGCCCCCATGTTAACGTGATGTCATGAGAAGGCAATGGCACCCCACTCCAGTACTCTTGCCTGGAAAAATCCCATGGACGGAGGAGCCTGGCGGGCTGCAGTCCATGGGGTCACTGAGAGTCCCACACGACAGAGTGACTTCACTTTCCCTTTTCACTTTCATTCATTGGCGAAGGAAATGGCAACCCACTCCAGTATTCTTGCCTGCAGAATCCCAGGGATGGAGGAGCCTGGTAGGCTGCCATCTATGGGGTCACACAGAGTCGGACACGACTGAAGCGACTTAGCAGCAGCATGTGAATGGTGCCTTCTGAATCATGTCTTTCCCCACCACTTCTTTCACAGCAGAGCATCCCTCTTTTCAGTGGCATTTTCCCGAATGGTGTCCTGCCAGCTCTACCAGGAATTAAGAGGGATACAGAGAGAAAATAAAAGCCTCTATCATGCAAGCATTTGGGGAATTCCGCACATGTTGTCATCACTACTAGGACAACACATAGGTCGTAGGCATATGCCAACGGAATGGCATACGTTAATTTTGCTAAACTCAGCATGTTTACTGACCCTGTAGGAGCTCAGACAGCACACTGCTGACATTCCTCTGACGAGTGTTCTGTGTCACACCGTTCTGGTTACAGAGGATGAAGGTGTCGTCTCCAGAAAGGCCCTGTGCAAAGGAGCAACATGTAAGTCAGTGTGGAGATACTCCCCAGGCTCAGTTCTGGAAAGCAGAGAGCCCCGCAAGGAGGACGGAGCCATCATGATACAAAAGGTAGCGTTCGATGAGGTGATGGAGGAGCAAGAGGAGACTGCGGAGCACTATACCTGGAAGATTAGGAGGTCAAAGGGTACAGCGGCCCCATGGTGAAATGCAGTGTATTTCACAATTCTGTGTGTGACAAGATACAGAAGCGTTATTTCACGTTGCTATAGGGAACAAAAGGCTAGAGGATGATCAAAGTGCCATAGCCTATAATTTAGTTGCAGTAAATGTTATCTGTGTAATAGCAGCGGTAGAAACAGCACTCACTGTGTACCAGGCACTGTTCAGAGCAGATTACAAACATTACTTCATTGACTTCTCCCCATAACTGCAAGGTAGGTACCATTACTTTCACCTCCGTTTCAAAGACGAGGGCACTAGGACACAAAGATGTTTACTAACTCGCTCAGGTCCAGATCGGCTGTCTCCAGACTCCAAGCTCTGAATCTGGGCTTGGGTGGCCTTTGTGAATCCATCAGGTAGAACGAGATGCGGCTGGAGGTGAGCCCAAATCATCTACTACTACAAACAACAGTTGCATGTGTTAAGGAAAACCTCGCCCTCTTCCAGGCCCTCTGAAATAGGGAAAGTTCTCCGCTTTAATCAAAACTGACTGATATTAATGCTTATTCATGTAACTTCTTGATATGACCTTTTACATACCCAAGATGAAACTAAAATTGATGTCAGGGATAGCATTCCAGGTAAAACAACTCCAGTGATAAAACTTGCTACTTCAGCAATGTTGCCCGAGGGGCAGACTTACATTTTTCATGAAAAATGTTAGGCAGAAGGTCTTGATGTCGTTTCATGCACCATTTAATCAGATTTTGCTCAAGAGACAGAAGGATTTGGAAAGCTATACTTTTCCTTTTAAAAAATATAGCTCATGTTTTTGGTATAAAAGTAATTCATGCTCACTACAGACAATTTTGGAAAAACACAAATTATAGTTAAGAAAATAAAAATTATACATAATTCTACCACCCCAAAACAATTACTTTGATGTATTTACTTCCATTCTTTTTTTTTCTATTTTGAATATATATGTGTGTTTAATGTGATTGAAGTCTGAATATATTTTACATCTTACACATTTTGCTTAACATTATGTTACAGACGTTGTATGTTGTATGTATGTTTTCCCATGTCTCAGAAAAACTTTGTAGAATTGTAGTGTTTGTTCTGTCTGTTATCTTGAGTTGCTTATTTTTGTTTTGGTGCCATCTTTGTCTTTTAATATAAGAAATATATATTGGCTTTTGTCTTCTACAGTGATTTGTATGGTTTTCACTTCTTGTTTGTATTGGCATTGAATAGGTAGGACTCTTTGCAAGTCAAGAGTAAAATTGACTTTTTTGACTCAGCCCATGTATATGGATGAGAAGTTTTCTTGAGTGTCTATTTCTACATACGTCATTTTGGGATTTAAACTATTATTTAATATTTTATATATCTATATATATAAGAAGCTTCCTTCATAGCTCAGTTGATAAAGAATCTGCCTGCAATTCAGGAGACCCAGTTTCGATTCCTGGGTTGGGAAGATCCCTTAGAGAAGGAAAGGGCAACCCATTCCCATATTCTTGCCTGGACAATTCCATGGACAGTGGAGCCTGGCTAGCTACAGTCCACGGAATCATAAAAGTTGGATACCATTGAACGACTAAACCACCACCACTTATATAAATAAAGATGACTTGTTAGCATTTACAATAGTTATTGTAACCATATTTATAAACTTTTTCTTTTTACCTTTTTATTCAGACAATTTCAGACTTTTAAAATATCGCAAAACCAAAAGTAGGGTAAAGAACACTCGCATAGCCTCCACTCAGATTTACAAAATATTTCAATATAGTTAATACATACTTCACCAAAGAGATATGTAGATATTAAATAAGCATGTGAAAAGTGTAACATCACTCGTCATTCGATTGTCGGTTGAATCACTAACCCTCTCCTAGAATGAGTGAGAGTGAAGACGCTGGTTACACTAAGCATCGTCAAGGACGCAGAACACTGGAATCCTCACACACTGCTGGTGGGAATGTAAGATGGTGCGGCCACTTGGGGGAAAGGGTTTGACAACTTCCTTAAAAATTAAACATATGTCTATTGTATGACCTGGTCAGTGTACTTCTAGATGTCCACCCTAGATGAATGAAAGCACGTGCAATAACGAATGTTCATAGCAGCTTATTTGCAATATCTGTATATAGGTGAATACATAGATTGTGATATACCCATGGTACAGAATATGATACAGTATTAAAATAGAACCCGCTATAGACACATGCTGGAGAAGGCAATGGCACCCCACTCGAGTACTCCTGCCTGGAAAATCCCATGGATGGAGAAGCCTGGTGGGCTGCAGTCCATGGGGTTGCTCAGAGTCGGACACGACTGAGCGACTTGACTTTCACTTTTCATGTTCATGCATTGGAGAAGGAAATGGCAACCCACTCCAGTGTTCTTGCCTGGAGAATCCCAGGGATGGGGGAGCCTGGTGGGCTGCCATCTATGGGGTCGCACAGAATCGGACATGACTGAAACGACTTAGCAGCAGCAGCAGCAGCAGCAGTATAGATACATGCAGCTGTATGAATGAGTCTCCACATAAATATGAGCATTATAAGAGTAAGAAAAGTGAAAGTCGCTCAGTCATCTCTGACTCTTTGCAACCCCATGGACTGTAGCCGGCCAGGCTCCTCTGTCCATGGGATTCTCCAGGCCAGGATACTAGAGTGGGTAGCCGTTCCCTTCTCCAGGGGATCTTCCCAACCCAGGGATCAAAGCCAGGTCTTCTGCATTTCAGGCAGATTATTTACCAGCTGAGCTACCAGGGAAGCCCTGGTAAGAAACCAAGCCCCCCAAAACAACATAGTTTGAGTTCATGTACATAACACTTCAGAATATAAAGACCAAATCTGAAGACAGATCAGTGGTTGCCTGAGGTGGGAGAGAAGACGACAGAAGCACAAGGCAACTTTGCAGTTGGTGGACGTCTCCATCATCCTGATCGCTGGGATGGCTGCACAAGTGTGTATATGGATGAATACTTCCCAAATGGTACTTTTCAAGTCAGTGCAGTTTCTTGTATTTTAATTATACTTGAATAAATCTGTAAAAATGTATAATAGCAGACACAAAGTATTTGTTGTATATCAAGTACTGTTTTTTGGCTCTTTATAAAACATATAAAAGACATATAAAAGCATTTAGTGCTATAGTAGGCACTTAAAGTAGGCACTCAATATGTTACTTGAAAATAAATCTGATTTATGTAAATTTTTTCTATGAAAATGTTTGGCATAGAGTAAAAATGTTATCTCTAATTTCATGTAGACTCATAGTTTTTTAGATACATTTTTTAGACTAAACAGAAAAACAACATAAATATAAGGATAAACATTTTCTAGCCTGTGACACCCAATGAGAAAACAGCATGAACAGAGCAACAGTCATCTGCCTTAAGCTCTAAAAATAGATATAACATACATACATATATGTATATATGCATTTCAATATATATATTCTTACAGACATGTAATACACAGAGATGTAAAATTTTAAATTCATCCAGGGATTAAATAGAATCTATTCATTGGTATCTGGATGTCAGAGATTACAAAGTCAATTTAGTAATAAATTGCCTAAAGCATAGTTGGTATTCAATGAATACTTTTTAAAAGTGAATCAATGTACAGTCTTGTTTCTCAAATTACTTTCATATTCATGTAAAAGTCTTTTAGTGAAAATTACTTCCAGTATTTAAAAAGCAAGTTAGTTTTGGTCCTATAGCCCTAAAAGTTGCTGCTATTTATGAAAAACACCAGTTTTAAATAGTTCCTAGTCCAAGATGCTAAAGAAAATAAATGCTGTTTCCAAAATTGTTTTGGCATTGAAGTTAGCATTCTTTGTGTAACACTAATTGGAAATAACTAAAAACGAAGGGAGTCATGCAATGGTTTAATATCAGGAAATAAAAAGTAATACTATAATATCTTTGTATCTAGTTTTTCATAATCTGAATATCTGCTTGTTGTCTTATGATCTCTGGTTTATTAAAGGAGAGAGCTCATTGTAGAGTTAATACTTTAAAAAAAACAGTAAAGCTAAGTTGTGAAGGTGAAAAAAGATGAAGAGGGAAGAAATATGAGAAAAAGAAAGTGGGAAGTTGAAGATTTCTGCTCTTTAGTGTGCAAGATGACTAAACATGCATACCAAATATGCAATTTCCAAAATCACTGTTGAGCCTTGAGCCGGTGTTTCATGGGTTCATCAATCATTCAAAACTTATTAAACTTCTGTAGTTAAGGAACTGTGAGAGACACGATGATGCATGATCCCTAAATCTACAAGAAAGCTAGCACATATAAGAAAGGCAGCCCAAGGGTGGAAACTGAACCTGGGGAAACACATTTATAAGGGATATGGAAGAAGTAAATCCAGTGAAAAAAAGAGAAAAGAGAGAAGAAGAAAGATAAGTGGAGAATCTGAGCAGCATGTCATCTAGGAAATTGCGCTTATATTATTATTGAGAGTTACGTAACTGACAGGGCATTTAGGACACGTGAGATATTACTAGTGGCCACTTGCATCCTGTTCTCCTCTCCTTTCCGGGGGAGAGCACGTTTTCCAGCCCCCTGGTAGGCAGACGTGGAAATCTGACTGGTTGTGGCCAATGAGCTTTGAGCAGCAGTGGCAGGCATCTGTGCAGGGCACAGGAAGGGTGGATAGATGTCCTTTCACCCTCTTTCTCTGCCTGGTGTCCGGGCGGTGAAACGTCCATCGCCTTGTGTCCTCAAAGGACTAACTGAAGCAGAGTACTTTCCTTCCGCATGTAAAGTGAGGGAGAAATTAACTCGTGTGATGTGAAAGGACTGAGATTTGAGGCTGTTTGTTTTTAAAAGTATACATTTAGTTGTCTTGAATAAAAAGGAACCAAGGGGTTAACATTGCTTTGTGTCAGAGACATCAAAGCCAATTTTTGCCAGCCAGATGTGCAAGAACCTGAGGTGGCTTAAAAATAGGTATGATGATATCTTTAGGGGCTTTCTCTGTGTAAACTGGAAAACCAACATAATCTTGTGGCTCAGAGAGACTAGATAAAGCAAATACATAGCAGCATTCTTTGGTGGTATGTACTAATCTGCCCTGTCCAATTTCATATCCTTAGTATGTTTAATCATGGAACACAGTTTACATATATAAAGGTTCCACGTGGCAATTATCAGTGTATTGAAGTACACATCTTACCACTGTGGGCTACATAAAATTTTAACAATTTCCATGAAGTATTTGGAACACTAAAAGATTATTTTCTACAGAGTTTTAGTAAGGTAGTCTTTAATCACCTCTTAAGTATCACAAAGTCATTCCTCCAAGATTAACTCCAGCAGAAATAGAAGCATCAAGAGAGACATGAAGCTGTCAGAAATTCCTGGGGGAATGCAGGGCTGTTTTGAACTGTTGTGTGAGGAGTTAACAGTCCTAGTCTAAGGCATTTTGCTCTGGACATCAGTATTCTCTACCTTGCCTTGAGGCCGTCAGTTGTGCCAGAATCCACATAAATGCAACTGCCCTCAGGCATAAAATCTTGGCAGCACAGATTCTCATTAGGAGCATCAAAAAGCTTGCGATGACTGATAAACCTTGGATAGTCACGCCTCTTCCCCACCCCCTCATCGAAACCTCCAGGATGGGTGATGCGTACTAGGATGGTTTTCTGGTACTCAACCTGCTTCACCTTTAGGCTCCCCACTCTGTTCTGCCCCCACAAGCATCAGGTCTGAGACAGATTGGAGTCTGACCCTTGACTTTCCCCCATCTATGTTACTGGGCAGAGCAATGAATACCTCAAGAGGGATACTAACTGACAGGCTAAAAGAGGAAGATAGCTGGAAGCATAGCTCTTTCCAAGGCAAACAGCAGAGTGGATGGCTGAGTCCATCAAAAAAGAAACAAGCTTTAAAACTGATGGGGCAAAGATAAATCAGCATTTAAAATATAGCAAAACAGGTAAGGAAAGACGTTAACAACATGAAACAATAAGGAAGTGTAAAAGATAAGAACCAAGTAGAAATATAATGTGTTAAAAAAAAAAAAGCAATAGCTGAAATACAGGACACAATGTTGCTGTCACTGTTGCTCAGTTGCTAACTCATGTCCAACTCTCTGCAACCCCACGGACTGCAGCACCCCAGGCTTCCCTGTCCTTCACTGTCTCCTGGGGTTTGCTCAGATTCTTGTCCATTGAGTTGGTGATGCTGCCTTACCACCCTCTTCTCCTTTTGCCTTCAATCTTTCCCAGCAACAGGGTCTTTTCCAATGAGTTTGCTCTTCACATCAGGTGGTCAAAGTTTTGGAGCTTCAGCTTCAGCATCATCAATGGGTATTCAGGGTTGATTTCCTTTAGGATGGACTGGTTGGATCTCCTTGCTGTGCAAGGGACTCTCAAGAGTCTTCTCCAACACCACAATTCGAAAGCATCAGTTCTTCAGTGCTCAGCTTTCTTTATGGTTCAACTCTCACATCCATGCATGACTACTGGAAAAACCATAGCGTTGACTGTACAGACCACAGAGCACAATAGATGAGGTAAAATGTAGAATTAATACAGCTGAGGAATCCATTAATAGATTGGAAATTTTGATTGAGGCACTCTCCTAGAAGGAATCAGGAAAAGATAATGACATAGACAATAGAAAAGTTACACAATATGAAGGTGATATATTGTTCATAAGAAATCGTTACTTTTCTAAGCTATCAATTTGCCTGTTAATTGAACCAAATTGGCCTTGTTTAAAAAGGCTGATCATAAAGATAATCCAATCTGGTCTGAGGACTTGAATAACTAATATAAGAGCAAAATCACTTATTCAGCAAGATCAGGGAAAATGTATCTTTTGCTTGGATAGATGCCATATTTCTTATTATTTTAAAGTCCTAAGCATATAACATTCTGAGTGAACATATTATGCTGTCTGATAACTATGAAGAATTATGTACAGATTTATATCCTAATGGGAGAAAATTAGAATAAACATAATCATATCCATTTAATAGTGTTTATCATCATTGTATTGCAAAGTAACCTTGCTTAGATAGGTAGCAGTTCCTGTAAATGAGTGTAAGTAACATTTTATAATCAAAATTTTTGTTCTCTTCTCATTTTTTGATCCTCCAGCTTAAAACCAGTATTTTAGGTAAGAATTGCCATCATTGTCATCATCATTACCACTATCATCTTTATCATTATTGCCCTCATGGATGTGAGTATTCCCAGCCCTCTCCTTATCCTCAAACAGATACAAACCAGCAACGGCTTGTTTCAGATTGTATGAGCATTGGCATTTCTTTGCCACCCATCTCCTTATACCATGCCTTAAAACATAAGTGTCCAGTTTTTTGTGTGTTTGATTTTGCTAAATCACTGGCAAAATCTTTCCTTTCCTTTCCTCAGCGTTTATTGAGTGCTCACTATGTACCAGTACTGAATGATGTTGGTGATAAAAGAGGGGAAAAAAAAAGAGCTATGGCCCCTGACTCTTGCAAGACCTCAAGGATTGGTGAGCAGTTGTTACACACTGGGTTGTCCTTGGCTGAATGTCCTGGGAGCTGGGGGGTTTGAGAAAGCAGAAATTCTGGACCATGAAGATATTGACTATGTGTCACAGGTATGTTCTTAGGGTGTGGGAGCAGAGAACATTGCTAGTCCAGGACATGCAGCCATGGAAAAGCAAGGGGGGAAAATGTTACTACAGAGATATGATGAAGGTAAGCTGGGTTTTAAGGAATAAAGAATGATCAGCAACTCCTCCAGGAACGTAGGAATGTTTCTCCCTGATTCTCTCACAGACTTCACAGACATACACAAACACACCCCAGGTCTCAGCTAAGGACCAACCTTCAGCACACACACTGTGATTTTAAAAACCAGCTCTTTCCGACTCTGACGATTTAGCACTGAGAAACAAAGGCCTTCATTTGCCTGATGACTATGATACAGTTAAAAGTGCAGTGTCTCTGAGATGGCCAGGTTGCTAAGTAGCACAGGAACCAAAGTGCAGATTTATGATTTCTGGCTGATGAGTCACGAGGATGGGTTTACGTTTCAAAAATAATCAATAAAGTGATAGTGCAGAAATCACAGTGCCTTATAAGGAAGTCACAGTCATGCTACCATTTGCTAATGGTACTTAACGTGATAACATGTTGATTAAATTCACTGAATTGATTGCAGTGTATGTACCACTTCCTTGAAAGACTAGAAGCTGTCAGATGTTGTAGAAGAGGTGATACAGGGAGAATCTCTATAAGGCAGCCAGGGGTCTTTTTCCAGTAAGTAGTTAGATGTTCAAAGAACAGAAAAGGTAGCTTGAAGAAACAGACTCTAAGGCTCTTATCTTCAGGGTTTCCCTGGACAGAGGTCTAAACAGGCCAACAAGAGTACCTTGATACCTGTCTAAACCTATGATGGTATGTGCACTTCTTACTCCAGTCCTAAATAAGCAGGTTTCTAATCTCAAATTGGTTTTCTCTGCTAGGAAAAAATATTTCCCTTCAAAAGTGATTAAGTAGACTTTCTACTCCAAATTCATCTCATGTGACTTTGGGTAGTGATTTTTTCCAGGAAGTGGGTAAGTTGATCTTGATAGTTGGAAAATCACCAACAGCAGCATAGTCTGAGAGAAAAAGAAACTGCACAATACTTTTTGAGTCCCAGTTTATCCTCCATAGCTATATACCTCGCAATAACCTTTCAAAGCCTGTGTCACACACAACTGAAGGGGAGGCCAGTCTTGTAATAAGCCAATCTTTTTTTAGAAATGGAAAAAGTAGTGTCACCGAGATCGGGAACATTTAGGTCTATACTGTTCTGTCTCTGGGAGTCTTCTATTCCTGAATTCTGCTGAATACTTAGGCAGAATGATAACTTCAATACTAAAATCTCAGAGTTAAAAGAAGTCTAAGAAATGATAATGACTTGTTTGGCACACATTAACCCATCTGTTCACCTCAGTTCAGTTCCGTTGCTCAGTCGTGTCTGACTCTTTGTGACCCCATGGACTGCAGCACACCAGGCCTCCCTGTCTATCACCAACTCCCGGAGTTTACCCAAACTCATATCCATTGAGTTGGTGATGCCATCCAACCATCTCATCCTCTGTCATCCCCTTCTCCTCCTGCCTTCAATCTTTCCTAGCATCAGAGTCTTTTCAAATGAGTCAGTTCTTTGCATGAGGTGGCCAAAGTATTGGAGCTTCAGCTTCAGCATCAGTCCTTCCAATGAACACCCAGGACTGATTTCCTTTAGGATGGACTGGTTGGATCTCCTTGCAATCCAAGGGACTCTTAAGAGTCTTCTCCAGCACCACAGTTCAAAAGCATCAAATCTTCAGTGCTCAGCTTTCTTTATAGTCCAACTCTCACATGCATACATGACTACTGGAAAAACCATACCTTTGACTAGATGGACCTTTGTTGGTAAAGCAATATCTCTGTTTTTTAACATGCTTTCTAGGTTGGTCATAACTTTCCTCCCAAGGAGGAAGCGTGGTTTAATTTCATGGCTGCAGTCACCATCTGCACCATCTTAACAAATCTGTACTATTATTGAAATGAGTATATGAAAGTTCCGTGATTTGACTGTCCTTTTGACCATAGTTTGACCTAAGAACTCAGTACATGCAAATTGTGTATCAGTTGGGGCCGAATACTTTGCGTAGTGAATGTTAGTGAAAGTGAAAATCGCTCAGTTGTGTCAGACTCTTTGCAACGCCATGGACTGTAGTCTTTCAGTTTCCTCTGTGCATGGGATTCCCCAGGCAAGACATACTAGAGTGGGTAGCCATTTCCTTCTCCAGGGGATCTTCCCCTAGGGGATGAACCTGGGTCTCCCACATTGCAGGCAGATTCTTTACTCTCTGAGCCACCAGGGATATTAAGTGCAAACTTCAAAATGGCAACTGCAAGCTTATTGCAAAAGGTGTGTCTTTAAAATGTATTCTTTACCTCCAACATTTCGGAAACTCATCTAACACATGTGCCTATGGAAACAATATGGAAATACAGAAACATAAAGAAATTGTCACTTATATATTCACAAATTTGATTCGATGCACACCAGCTTAATGTCTTATGGAATTGCAACTCTGTGGGTGCCATTCTCAATTAAGGTGGACACTTGCGTAGATGCAACTCATTACCAGTGCTACTCTGCCGATTTAATAGGAATTAACCTGTTAAAATGGGCTCAGATTGATTTGCTGTCTTATTTGGTTACCTGACTACACATCTGACAATTCTCTGACATTAGAAGTTTACTTGTAATGAAAGAAAGCCCCCCAGGTTTAAAAAGTGGAGGGGCAAGGTGTGGGAACTCAGGTTTCATTTATTAAGGTTTTTGGTTGTTGTTGTTATATTTTGGCTGTGCCTTGGGACTTGCGTGATCTTAGTTCCCTGGCCAGGCATCAGACCTGTGTCCCCTGCAGTGGTAGTCACTGGACCACCAGGGATGTCCCAGAGGTGATTTTCCTGTTGTGAGTAGGGGTACTTTGTGTCTACCCAGTGTGATCTATGTGGAAATCTCCTCCGATTTTTATATTCCACACCTTGTCTTAGTACCAAATAGTCTAATTCTCCCAGAGCACCAGCAGTCAAGGCTGTATGGGTGAAACAGTTTTCCCTGGAGAACTGGGGGTAATTAAAGAAAAGTAATTACAACAGAGGAAAAAACCTTTTAATATCATATCCTACATATGTCTGTTTCCTTAGTGCAAGGGAAGGAAAAAGACAAATTCAGCCCCTTGCAAGGGGTCACTTAAGGGCACACACCAGTCCTGTCTTGCTCTCTTGCCTTCTTTTTCTTTACCTTCAGCAAGCACCCCTCTCCTTTTTAGTAAAACTCTTATTACCCACCCCCACATGGATTTGTTTGACTCTGGTTTCCATCTTCTTCCTCTAAGAGAGTAATCCAGAAAATGAAGTCATCTTCAATGATATATTCTCAATGACATATTTGATCTGGAACAGTATCAAGGGAACTTCAGCAGAAAGTCCTGGATGAGCTCACTGGCAAATCAAAAGTGTCTGCAGAGGCATCACAGGGAAGAGTGAAGGCTGGATTTGGAATCGAGACTCCAAGGCCTAATCACTGCACGGTCATTAAACTGGAAAAAGGAGTAATTTGTAATCCAAAGATGTAGAGGTGATTTTTTTTTTCATTGGACAACCTGAGTTAATGACTAAATGAAAGGCTGAAGACTTCAGAGGAACATCTCTGAAAGGAAATTTGAGAATTAAATCTAGAGTTAATGTAATACATTGTAAGATATTTGAAAGACTAAGGTATATCTAAAACAACAAGGAAGTCTCTGTTTTACAATGAGTGAGAAATGGAGGGATTCGTTTTTCCCACTCAGCTAATATTTATCAGGTGCTTAATATGTGCCAGGAACATTTAAAGTGCTAGGAAATAGAGCAGTAAATAAAAGAAATAAAAATATCTATGGCTCAGATGGTAAAGAATCTGCCTGCAATACAGGAGACCCGGGTTCGGTCTCCTGAAGATCCCCTGGAGAAGGGCATGCAACCCACTCCAGTATTCTTGCCTGGAGAATTCCATGGACAGAGGAGCCTGGTGGGTTACAGTCCATGGGGTCACACAGAGTCAGACACGACTGAGAGACTAACAGCTTCACCTTCCTGGAGCTTACATTTTAGAGGTGGAAACAGAAGCTAAAGATGATAATTGAATGAGTTGAATGCCATAAATACTTTCAAGGCAAACCAAACCAAAAAGGGGGAGATGGACTTGCTGGAGATGTCAGAGAACAGTGGCTTTAAATCTTGTGCTCAACGAAACTGTATGTTTGTAGATACCGGTGAAAATTTTTCTGTAAAAGAGTCAGAAATGACTATAAACAGAAGCATGAGGATCTACAGAAAACAATATGAATCTGTCACATAAGAGAAAAATGTGACCTTACCTCCTGTCTCTATTCTGAAGACGTCCTTTCACTGTAAGCTGAGCACCATTACGTTGTTACTGAATCAGTGGCTTCAACAAGGTGAGGTTAGGTGCCCCTTCCACAGGCTTCTGTAGTACCTGCTACTTCCTTATTGAAGGAGACCCTCACCCCCAATATTGTTCTTGGAGGAGAAGCTGAATGTAACAAAGACACAGATAATGAAGCCTCTGATAGAAAGACAAGACTTCTAAGCTCCTGCTAACTTTTAAGCTTCCACAAGGTTGGCTGTACTTTTTGCTTCCTGGCCTTATCTTCTGAGATATGTGTCCATAAAATGTTCCCACCCTTAGTTATTTTGGTGGGCCTCTGTTTCTTTGCAACTAAGCTTTTTGCTTTCAGGAATTGTAGCCCTGAGTCACTACCCTGTATTAGGTACTGTATATAGGTTATACTCAAAATACTCAAAAGCAACCTGGAAAAAAATGGATATTATTATGCTTGTTTTCTAGCTGAGGGAACAAATACAGGTAAAATAATTTTAACAAGGTCACATGGCTAGAAATCCTGGACTATATGATTTCAAACTCCAGGCTATCTTGATTTTATCACATTGAATCTTGTAAAGTAATTCGTTGACAAGGTAGGATGTCAATTGACCCATAAATGTAAAAATAGTTCACAGCTGTTATAACAAATAGAAAAAAGACTTTTCTATAAATTATTTTTATTCTGGAAAAGATTGCCTATACAAAAGTGAATCTTTGTAATTAAAAAAGAAGGATTTTGGCTGTTTGGGAATAATGAGAAATTGCAGTAATATCGTGGGCTTTTTTTTTTTTTTAACTTTTTATTTTGCATTGGAATATAGCCAGTTAACAATGTTGTAATAGTGCCAGGTGAACAGTGAAGGGACTTAGCCTTACATATATCCGTCCTCCCCCAAACTTCTCTCCCATCCAGGCTACCACATAACACTGATCAGAGTTCCCTGTGTTATGTAGCAGTTCCTTGAATACTATAGTAGGTTAATGATTAGAAAGGTTGAAAAAAAAAATGCCCCTTTATGTAATTTCTGAATAGAAAGTAACAGTGTAATGTCTGTTAACAATTCCAAAGCATCAAATTTTGATGTAGGAATTTAAAAACTGATATCTGAAATTTTATTTTTGACTAGGCATTACTTTTGCATGGTTAAAAATTCAAAATATACAAAAAATATACATATAGTAAAGAGTTGACTTCCTACCTCTGTTCCCCAGCCATCAGCTTTTCCTTCCTAGGGGCAACTAACGTTTTTCACTTCCTGGCTATGCCTCTAGAGATATGTTCTAAATATACAGATGTGTTGCTTTTAAACTCCTTTAGGTTTTAAAAACATATTATTTTGAGATGATTATGTGTTCACATGCAGCTATAGGAGAGGACACAGAGAGATCCATATGCCCCTTACCCAGTTTTCCCCACTGGTAATTTTCAGTAGAGTACTAGACAGCACTGTACAGCTCAATAGCACATCCAGGATACAGAACATTGACTGTCCACCAGGGTGGCCTCTGGGCTCCATAACCCTGCCCCTCCCTTTGTTTCTCCAATTAAGGGCAGCAGCTGCTAATTTCTGAACTACCTCATTAACCACCTTTAGCTCGGTGAGGTCTTGCATCAGTGGTCTTTGTAAAAATCTGAAGTCGTCTCTATTTTCCTGGCTAGCTTCTGCCTGAAACAAGGTGGTGATGTGGCATTTCTTGCGCACCTGGCTTTGTAGTTTCTGCTTTATATCCACAGTGCTGTTATCAAATCTACCTCTCCTGATCTCTCAAACTGACTGTTTGCTAGGCAATGCTATTTACACCAATGTATACTCCTTCCCAGATAACCATCATTTTTTTTTTTTTTTCCAGTCTCACCCTGTATCTTGTAGAATCTTAGTTCCTGGACCAGGGACTGAACCTGGGGAGTCCTAACCACTGGACCAGACAGGGAATTCCTGACGACCAGAATTTTAAGGTAATTTTTTGGGAAGGATCCTTGAGGCAAAGATATAACTTACAAAAGGGGCATTCGAGATGGAGTGTCTGACCCTGCAGGTTCAGAAGGCCTTTCAGAACACAAGGTTGATCTTCATTTGCACCTAATTTTTTATTAGCATCTCATTTTTCTTTATAGCTTGAATAGATCGTCACAGAACACAGAAAAGCTCTGTTCTGAGCATTACCCCCCACCCCAGATCCCCGCTTCAGCCACAGCCCTTGCAAGCCACGATTGGTCTGAATTAAGACAGCACCCAGCCAGTCTTAGGTGCCACAGATACATCAACGAGTGCATGCCTGCGTGCTCAGTTCTATCTGACTCTTTGCGACCTTATGGGCTGTAGCCTGCCAGACTCCTTTGTCGATGGAATTTTCCAGGCAAGAATACTGGAGAGGATCTTCCCAACTCAGGGATCCTGCATCTCCAGCATTGGTAGGCAGATTCTTTATCACTGCGCCACCTGGGAAGCCCGCGTCAGCAAGGAGCCACACACACAGCTATGATCAGCCTTTAACTGCCTAGTGCATTGGTTTACTGGGTGTGTGACACTCAAGAGCTGACTGGAGTTTCGATTGAGTGAGAAGTCAGGGCTAGGGTGGGAGAATGAAGTGCCGCCACGAAGCGAGGCAACGTGGACACAATGCCCTCTCATGCGGGCTGGCCTTGAGCCTAATAAATTTAAGGGCAAATCAGAACTTTACCACTCTGGCCAAAGAACGTTGCCAACCTTTCAGAGCAAAGGGCAAGAACAAGGCATTCTTCTGAAAAGGTTACAAGATTTCAGACAGAACAAAATGAAAGCAAGTTTCTGAATATAAAATATACTATGTTTTGGAGGTGATTTTATGAGAATGATCAGGGAAACAATACACAACTGTGTCAAATATTACAATCCGAAATATTTTTTGGCATTCTCCTAAAGTACTGATGAAAGAAATGTCCATTCGTTTGTTTATTCAACGCATGTTATGTCGTGCCAGGTTCTGTATTTGAGAAATTATACATATTTTGTATCAGAAAGAAACATGTTTTCCTAAAATTGTTCTATGATCTTCCCATACGTATTTTAGGGCACATACACTAGTATAAGGGTTTCCCAGGTGGCACTAGCGGTAAAGATCCCACCTCCCAATGCGGGAAATGAAAGAGGCCAGGGTTCGATCTTTGGGTCCAGAAGATCCCCTGGAGGAGAGCATGGCAACCCCCTCCAGTATTCTTGCCTGGAGAATCTCACGGACAGAGGAGCCTGGCAAGTTACAGTCTGTAGGGTCGCACACAGTCGGACCCAGCTGAAGTGACTTAGTACCAGCTCAGGCAAGGTAGTATAAAATGTCTTCTAGCTGCAGAGCCAGCTAGAGCTGGCGGGCTCTAACTGCAGACATCACTGTTGAAATAAGGGTTTTCAGATTTTTTATCATTCCAGGGGCACATACAGATTTTGGAACAAGTTTGAATCAACATTTGTTTAAATTTGTCTTAATTTACACCAAGATTATGCTTTTTATGTTCAGATAAGACATTTTGTTAGGGGGGAAAAAAAAGAAGAAAACAAAAACGACAAGAAGCTCTCTTGGATTGAGACCGAAACGCAAATTAGCACCACTTACAAACAATTCTGGGGTTCCACGGCTTGGGTTCAAATTCAGCTCTGCAACGAACTCTTGTGTGTGTGACCTTGAGAAAGTTACTTACATTTTCTACATCTTTAAAATGCAGCTCATAATTGGTCACTTCTCTTACAGAATTGTTGTGGACTCTCAATCAGAAAATGCATGCAAAAAGGCCTGGCACGTAGTGAGAGCCAAATGAATGTCAGCAACTACTCTTATCTCTGAGTCTATTAACCAGTTTGATAGAGGAGATGCTCATGCCTCGGGAATAGGACAGAAGGATCACAGGAGAGCATTTATTACAAGCACGGAGCACATCAAGTCTGAAGATGTGAAGAGCGGCTCATCAAATGAGAATCTGAATTTGCCCCTCCTCCCCACATTCACCAGATAGTCAGCATTTTCCCCAGGTTGACCCTATAGTCTGTCGTTCCACGGGTTTCTCCTAATTCTCCAGCTCTGCTCAGTGCCGCGTCCTCAAGGCTGAGACTCAGGACGAACACCGCCTAAAGTGGGGCGACTTGCGCCTCGCCAGGCCTGCGAGGGGGGAGCTCTTGCAGCCTCGGGCCGGGTCTCGACGGGGCAGGGGGTGTGAGGACGCCCCCTCAGCCGCCCCCTCAGCCGCCCCCTCCCCCTCTTGGACCCCCCTCAGCCGCCCCCCCGCCCCACTTCCAGACCCTCTCAGCAGCCCCCCAGACCTCTTCAGCCGCCCCCTCCCGCCCTCTGCCGCGTCCTCCCCCTATTAGACCCCACAGCCGCCCCCCCACCCCCTTCTCAGCCTCCCCTCGGCCCCCCTTCCCCCTCAGCCGCCCCCCGCCCCCTGCCCCGTCTCAGACCCCCTCAGCCGCCCCCTCAACCTCCCCTCAGACCCCGCATCCCTCGGCCGCGCCCCCACCCCGCGGCGAGCGCCTCAGCGCCTCTCTCGCCCGGGTCCGCCCTTCCTCAGGGCGTGTGAGCCGGGCGCGGGAGGCGGGCTCGGCGCTGACGGGGCTGCGCCTCTGCGGCCTGAGGGAGGAGGGCGGGAAGGCGGCGGCGGCGGCGGCGGGGAGGAGGCGGGGACTGCGCCGGGCGGCAGCTGGCGCCGAGCGCGCCGGGAGCGCGGAGAGGGCACCGGCAGGCTCGAACCGGCCGCCTCAGCGCCGCAGCCCCGCGCCTCTGCCGCCCGGCTCTCGGACTCCGCGGCCCGAGGCACGACGGAGACCGCGGAGCTGGGGCCGCTGGTAGGTTGCGCGCGGCCGGCGCCTCCTCCTGCAGCCTTTTGTGCTGCGGCAAAGGGAGCGGTGGGGACGGGTGGGTGACGGGGCGGGTGACGGCGGGGGAGGCTGCCTCAGCCCGGGCTCCTCAGCGCCCGGCGGCGGCGCCGCCCCCTTCCTTCCGCCTCGCGCCCGGGGCCGGGCGCTGAGGAGCCCGGGGCCGGGCGGCCTCCGCGGTGGGCGCCGCCCTGGCCTTGGCGGACAGGTCCCCTCCCCGCTCCCCGGCGCCCCGGAGCAGGGGCCTGGGGGCTGCTGTGCGGGGCGCGGGGCCCCCGGGGAGCCGGGAGCCCGCCGTTCCTGGGCCCCGGGGTGGGGTCGGCGCCGCGCGTGTGAGGAGGGCGCGACGGCGGCGTGCGCCCGGGTGCGCGCGGCGTGCGGCCGCCGGGGAGGTGCGAGGGGCGGTGGGCGCCCCCGCCATGCGGGCCCCGGGGTGGGTGGGCGGCGGGCCCGCGGGCTCCGGGGAGAAGCGGCGCCCTTCCCGGGCCTGCTGCGCCTCTGGCCGCTCGCCCGGGCCGAGCGCCGGGTGCGACTGCCCGGGCCAGATAGCGCCTCGGGGCGAGCCGGGGCGGCCTTATCTCGCCTGCCCGCCTCGCCCGCTCGGCGGTCTGAGGGGGCGCGGGGTGGCGAGGCCGCCCGGGAGCCGGGGCGGCCGAGGGCGCACGCGGCAGAAGGCGCTGGGCATTGCTGCCCTCGCCCCACCTGTCGCCTTTGGGCCCGGCGGGAAGCGGAGGGAAGGGCTTCCCGGGCGGGCGGCCGTCAGACCTTGAGGAGGCGGGCCCCATTGTGAAGCTGCCAAACTCTCTAGTGGTGGAATCTGCGCGTCTTTGCCAGAGAGGAGATGGGGAGCGCGGCAGGGACGAGGGCCGCCGGCCCGGCCCCGTGCAGGTGTTCCGCATCCTCAGGGTCTCGGTGCTGCTCCAGCCGCCCCGGTTGGCACCCGGGTAGGTTACCGATTGATTTCTGTCGAGCCGAGATGCTCGAGTTGTGTCTGTGGTCCGACTGGGGCGCTCAGGTAGAACTGGGGCTGGGAACTTTCTCATCATTCGAGGAAAGAGGAAGAATGCAGGCATTTTATCGTGTGCTTGCTACTCCTAGCCGAAAGAGCAGTTTCTTGCACAACGTGTCTGGACGTTTCTAGACTCTTCATTTTGCATTGTTTTTCTCAGATAGCCATACTGCAGTTTAGAGTTGTAAGTTGCCTTATTTATTTTTTTAACCCTGTGGAGCAGATTGGACGCTAGGGAAATAGAAATGACCTCTTCCCCAAGTTTATTTTCCCAGTCGTTTCAAAATACAGTATTGGTTATTATGGTGAAGCTTTTTGGTACTTTCTTAATTCAAGATCGTAATTTATGCTTACGCAATTACACTTAATGAATATTTGACAGATTTCTCAGTGTTTTCATTATGTAACTGTATGCATTATAAACTTAATAAAATGACCAGGGCGAAATAAAAGGATTAACAAACCCAAAGACCTCTTGATTTGATGAGAACTGCTGTTTAGAATATGCTTCTGCCTGCGTTTTAGGTTATTTAAGTGTAAATGAGACAGTTTAGTAGTAACTCTTCCAGGATGTAAGATAGAAGGTGTTTATTGACCTTATATAATGGTCAGTGATTTTGTTTACTTTCTGTGTATCATTTTGTATACTTTGGAGAGCTAGGGGGCACATTAACCCTTAAAAGTATTTAGTGTCGTGGGAGTAACACAACGTTACATACGGGATTTTTTTTTTTTTTTTCTGATTTATATTCTCTGGGGGGAAATCAGCTTTTCCTCCAGAGACAGCTCTGATTTTGTCAGTTCCTATCAAAATAAGTTCTTGGTTTTAAGCTTTCATTTGGAACGTTAGGCAATCCCACAGTGTACACCTGTCCCAATTCAGTTATGTTTCCCAAAGGGGAAATTTCTTGTAAAGACTGCATGTAGACCTATAGTTCGGTTACTGTCAGTCATATTTGTAGTGAAACTGAATTCTAAAAGTAGAAGGATGATTTCACATAATGATAAAACACTGGTAATCTAGTTTTAATTTCTACTAGTAGAAATGAAAATGAATGCTGCTTTTTAAGGAATTTGCTATTAAAAGAACTGATATTAGAAAGAAACATATTTTTCTTTCTGAACCAATTATGGGTTGTCTATTTAGTTTGGTGTGGTTAATGATTTGTTTGTAAGGTCAAGGATGGTTTCAGAAAAGTCACACCCTACTTTAACAACTCTTCTTAAAAATAATTGATGATTTAGTTTTTATAAGTTGCAAATAGAAAAGAAAGATTATTTTAAAGTAACCTTTAAGATGAGCATATAGGTATAGCTAAGCATTTTACTTTCGTTGTGAGTATTGTGCTTAGGCAGTTAAACCATTTTATTTCTGCTCAGTGTTTTGTTACTTGAGAGATGTTTTAGTCATCTTTTTTATTATTAATTTTTGAGACCATTGGTAGCAAAATATTTTCATTAGTTTGAATGGAATTTTTAAAAATTGCTTTTTTTGGCAAGTCCTTGTTCATTATTGATCTCTCTTCACATAGCCACTCTGAGGAAACTGCCTGCTTCCATTTTTTTTTTTTTTCCTTTCTGTTTTGGGAGCCAGAATTAGAACCAATGACTTCTGCTCTGCCAGTTTTCTTTGCCTAAAATTTATCTTGCTTTTCATAATGTAATCTTTAATGATTTGTGAGATTTATTTACCAAAATTCTTGAGGTCTGTATGTTGGCCTTGATATTTACAACCTTATGATTTTTGGAAGTTACATTTTGTTAAAATTTTTCATATTGCTATTTTGTTAATAGATCTATGGTGAAGTCGGAGATTTGTGGCTTTTCTGTGTGTAGGAATTTTGTGTGGCCTTGAAAATTTCCATTCGGAGCTTTTATATTTTTGGGAAAATCACTCCCTTCTTTAGGTTCACAATGCCATTCAAGTTTATTGTTACATGTATTAGATTTATATATTTCCATGTTTGTGTGTCCTCCCCTCTTGTCTCAGGCTTCACTTTTTATTCTTGCACCAGTACCTGTACAATGCTGGGACACAGTAAGACCCAAGAAATATTGTTGAATGAGTAAATGAATAGTTGAATGGCTGAGTGGATACACCCAAAGAAATACTCTTTGTAAGGAAAGCCACTGTGTGAGCAGAATGGTCTTTCTTTTGTAATTCATCGTTGTTCCATTGTTATATATTACTTTTGAGAAGGATAACAATATATAGTTACCAAACTGGGACACATTTGACAGATAAAGGGGAGTGCTATGAATAGTTATCCCAGGGTACTGGCTCTGAACTGAGACATATGGTCAACCCTACTTTTGAAGAACATGCTTCTTTTTTACTTGTGATGTTATCTGTCACCTTGCCTGAGAAAATCTGACACACTTGTTAGTTAACTTTCTGTTTGTAGAAGCTTCATTTGCAGTCATATGATGGGTATCTTTTGCTTAGTCACCCTTGACCTAGAGACCTATGGGTAGCTCTTCGCCAGGCTTACTTTATCCTATTTTCATTGCTTACAGGATAATGTTTGTAGCAACTGCTTATAGCTTGAAGGTTTATATACTCTAACCTTTGCTCTGTTTACTTCTGTTCTTTTTTTATGCAGTATTTATTTCATCTTGTAAGAATTTCCCATGAGTTCATTTCCCTCTGTCTGTTTTTGAGAGAGGATCCATTGATACCTTCCCTAAACTTCATGTTCAAACCATTGGCCAAAATCAATTGCAAGTGTTGAGATTTATAGATTTTAAGGTATTCTAAAGTGTTGTTTTGGAGGTCTGTATTTTGGGGACCTTTGGATTATAGTTTTTTAGTTGTTTCTAATGGGAGATGATAGTAAAATCCTTATTAAATTTTCACTAGGTTCCTTTATAGGTAATCTCTTTTCTAATTAAAAAAATTTTTTTAATTGGAGTGTAGTTGCTTATAGGCAATCTCTTAAAGAAGCTGTCTTCTTATACTAGTTTCTGACCTTGTTCTATTTTAGATTCTTTTCCTCTTTTTCATCATCTTTTTCATCCTCTTAGCACCTGTGCATAGATAGCATGCAGTTACACACCAAACAGTAAGCAGAGTCTGAAATGAGTAAAAAATGGAACAGAGTTCCTGCACCTTGGTTTTGCCCTCTGCTGCTCCCTTGGACTCTGTTTGTATTCTATTTTTAGCTTGGCACTGGCTTAATAGGGATAATCAGTTACTACACTTTGTTTACTATGAAATTACCAACCATTTCCTAGACTTCCACATCAGCTCTAGTGCAAGAGTTGGATAATTATTTTAAAACTCCTCTGCTTTCAAATCCAGAATTAAGTTTTAGGTTGGTTTTCCTTTTGGTGTTGAAAAAATATTGGAAAATATGTTTTTCCGAAACATTTGAAAGCTTGAAGAACCTATCACCAGAAATATGGTGCACATTATATGAAAGCTTGAGATTTTAGACTGTTGTCTAAAACTATTTTTACTTAAAATTTAAACAGTTTTTGATTTTTCTAATGTACCTATTTCTGGGCTTTCAGTGAAGATTTCTAAAAGTCTAACTGAAATCTGTCTCACTTTGTGATAGATATAGGCCTGAAGGGGAGATACCTTTCTGTATGTGGCATCCAGCCACATAAATAGCAAATACTGACTGATACATTTTTTCCTGCCTTGGAATTTTTGATTAAAAAAATCTTACAAGCTCTGAGGAGGAAGGGTTCACGATTCAGAATGGTTTTGTATAAGACTGTCCTCTATATGCTTTAGAATTCTAACATTTTTCATGTTGAAAATAACCCTAGAGTTAGTAATTAAAGTTACCTCCCTCTAACCATGTCACAAATGTGGCAATACAGGTTTTAAATAAAATAACCCTCCACATATTTAAAATAGGATTTCACTTACAGAAATTAATGCACATTTTTCAGGAACACGAATATTGTGTAAAAAGCTACACACCTGGTCTTATCACTAAACAGAGCCATTATGTATATAAAGCGATGTCAGTGGGCTTTGGAGCCAGACAAATTGGGGTTTGAATTTTTACTTTAACCCCTAAATAGTATTACTTGATTAAATATTTTAAAAACAGGGGTAATATTTTCCTGGTGGGAGTACATAGTTGTTAAAGTGATATACATGGCATATGGTTTTGACTTGTAGAAAGTGCTAAAAAAAAATTTTTTTTTAAGTTCTTACAATTTCTCTTCTCCATTAAAAATCCATTTACTTAAATAAGAAATCAGTTTGAATCTTGTAACATTAGGATGGGGGAGATTCTTTGGGGTAATTGTATTAAATAAAACATTATCACTAGGTAACAATTTTTATTACATTGTAATTCATTTTATGTTAAAACCAGAGACTTCATTTGTGAAGCAGACTTAGTTATCTAGGTTTCTTGGTTACCCAGTTTGAAAATAATTTATGGCAAAAAATAAATGAAAGAGAAAGTGTCTATAAATTAAAGAAGTTCCAAAGGTTGGTAACCATATTGTTTTCTGGAACTGATAGTTCCGGTAAATGCTTTTATTGATTTAGTAATAATCCATTTCCTTTGGGTCAAACTCTTCCCTGATGATAAGGAAAATAATAAAGTAACAAATGTTTTGGGGAACAAGTTGCACTGTTGCCACTTCCTCAGGCTTTGTGCACCTAAGTAGGTGAAATGAATCTCTTCAGCTGATTTGAGCCACCAGGCCTCCTAATGAGTTCAACACCACAGAAAGCCCAACAACCAAAGCAATTTTACAGGTGGAAGAAACTTCTGAGTTTTCTTGATCTCAAGAAATTAACCCAGTTAACTGGGGAGGTAGGAGATAAAGACAGATTTTCGTATACATTTCCTCCCCAGAGACGAGGCGAAAGGCACAGAAACCATGTTAGAAACTTGTCAGCACTGTAATAACTCTCAAGAAGTGTTTTTCAGGTTGCTCTCTTTTAAAAGAGTGTTTTCCATGAATCTTCCAATCATGTTCCTTGGAGCAGTCTTAGGGAGGATTGTTGCTGTTTTATGGCTAAAAGGAGTAGACACCAACAATTAACTGCATAATAATATCACACATTCCTAAGGGCTCTACTGCATACAAAACATGTTCACCTGCCTCTCATTTCATCCACGTAACAACTTTATGAGGGAGGAAGGATGGGCTTGTCCTCATTTTAAAAATTGCTACTTATGCAAAGTCAAGGGGCAGAGTTCACAGTAAGGCAAGGCCTAGGAGCTTTTCTTTTGACTGGTCTCAGCATTATTTTTTCCCATGGTGTACTGTGCATCTGTTGAGCACATGAATAGCAATTGGAACTCACTTTTAAACCCCTAATTTTTCTTGGCCCTTTATTTAACCTACTTAGCAACTGTTAGTCTCCAGGTAGAATTTAAGCAACAGAACACAGGGGAACAAGCATGATACAATGTTTGAGGTTTAGCTGAACAAACTGGAAATTAATATTGTATTCTGTGTAACTTGTACCTGGTATTGGTACCTCCTGCTGGTGTCATCCTGTTTTGCAGTTAGAATTGTTATAATTGCTTTATAAGTTGTGTTACTTGTTAAATTAAAGGTTTATTTTTATATTTCATGTTTAGTATCTGGAGTAGAGCAGAAAAATTATTATGCCTGTGTTCCCTTGGGACTCACTGGAAATTGTACAGTGACATCTTCTGGGATTTAGGCTGGTGAGTTATATTTTGCTTTTTCTATTTCTTAACCAGTTGTATGAACATAATATTATACTGTGTTTTAAAGACTATATAAACCAGATGAATATGAAATGTCAGTATATTGTTATAAATGTATATACTATAGGTTTGAAATTTTTAATGGTGAGAACTGAAATTATTACAAAATGCTAATGTTATATTTGAGATGTCTGACATTTCGATCAAGTAGATTTTCCTTTTTTTATTCTTATAAAGGAGGTTTCATAGAGTAACATTTTGAAATATAGTACTTAAGAGGTAGTTGCTCTGATTTCAGGAAAGTTTTAAAAAATGTTAATCTCCAAAGAGTGGTGAAATACCTTGCAGAAAGTTTGGTTGTGTATCATCATATGTAAAGAATGGCAACCAGGTGACTGGAAGGAATGTCATTTTCAGGTGCTTGTTTTGAAGTTCACTTCGAGCGTGACGTTCCTTTTATCACATTGTGAATTTAAACTGTTAAAGACAGGCAGTGCTGTTGTTGTCTTTCTTCAGCTGTCTTTTTCCAGTGTGTCTGTGTATCTGGACTGACATTGTTGTTCTTGTGGCTCCAAGTCCTTGAAGGGGACAAATTTTAATAATTTTAGCATTTAAAAAATTAGTGTGAGTTCATGCTTTGGTATGTTATTCTACTTGGTCAGTATCTTTGTAGGTCTTTGCTTTGAATCACGTAAAGTGTTTATAAGCTTTTGGAAAATCAGTTTCATAATAAGTCATTTCCAGATTAGCAGTTAATAGCAGAATGATTCAAAAGAAGGATAGGGAAAAACAAGCACCCTGTTACATTTAATAGATACAACCTGTCAAATTTATGAAATGTATTTTAAGACATTGAAAAATGGAAGTATAACTAAAATTTTCAGAAGATTTTAAGGAAAAGAGAAAAATGTTGAGGCAAACAGCAAGAGGTTTGAGAACTATAAGTAGAAAGTACTTTCAGAGATTATTGAATAAAAATGATGTGACTGGGTCATTAACTCATTCCCCTGAAGTAAAGCACAAACAAGGAGCAATGAATAGAAGCTACAGAAACGTGTGTGTGTGTGTGATATCTCTGCCTCTTTCCATACAGTATACATATATGTGTACATATGTATGTATGCATAGTTATAGATGTACTTATATAGATAAATGGGGCTTCCTTGGTGGCCCAGATGGTAAATAATCTGCCTACAGTGTGGGAAATCCAAGTTCAGTTTCTGGGTTGGAAAGATCCCCTGGAGAAGGAACTGACAACCCACTCCAGTATGCTTGCCCAGAGAATCCCATGGACAGAGGAGCCTGGTGGGCTAGAGTCCATGACTGAGCCATACCCGCCCTGCCTCCCCCCACATATATGTAGGTAAAAATACATACTAACAGAGCTGCCAGAGGGGAAATGAACCAACCAGAGAGATAGTAAGTTACCTGTCATTGAAGATGTTCATAGATTGAACAACTGAGTGCAGAAGACCTGGGTTCAATCCCTGGGTTGAGAAGATCCCCTGGAGAAGGAAATGGCAACCCACTCCAGTATCCTTGCCTGGAGAATCCCATGGACAGAGGAGGCTTGTGGGTTCATGGGGTTACAAAGAGTCAGGCACGACTGAGCAACTAACACTTCACTTCTCTTCACTAAAAAAGATTCCTTCAGATTCTGGGATTATATGGTATCAGGAAGAATTTTTTTTTTTTTTTTTAGCTCTGCTGTACAGCATATGGGATTATAGTTCCCTGTCCAGGGATTAAACCCTGACCCTTTGCATTGGAAGCAAGGAGTCTTAACCACTGGATTTCCAGAGAAGTCCCCAGAACTATTTTAAAGAATTTTAAAATTTGGAGGTCCATCAAAACTTTGGTGGTGGTGGTGGTGTTCAGTCACTCAGTCATGTCTAACTTTTTGCGACCCCATGAACTGCAGCATACCAGGCTTCCCTGTCCTTCACCATCTCCTAGAGCTTGTTCAAACTCATGTCCATTGAGTTGGTGATACCATACAACCATCTCATCCTCTGTCGACCCCTTCTCCTCCCACCTTCAATCTTTTCCAGCATCAGGGACTTTTCCAGTGAGTCAGCTCTTCGCGTCAGGTCGCCAAAGTATTGGAGCTTCAGCTTCAGCATCAGTCCTTCCAATGACTATTCAAGGTTGATTTCCTTTAGGATGGACTGGTTGGATCTCCTTGCAGTCCAAGAGACTCTCGAGAGTCTTCTCCAGCACCACAGTTCAAAAGCATCAATTCTTTGGTGCTCAGCCTTCTTTAATGGTCTAACTCTCATATCCATCCATGACTGCTAGAAAAACCATAGCTTTGACTGTAGGGACCTTTGTCGGCCAAGTAATGTCTCTGCTTTGGTGTGACAGGCTTTTTTTTAAACTCAAGTTTATTGAAGTCTGATGTTCTTACTCATCCCTTTAAGGGGTGTAGTTTGGTGATGTTGACAAGTGTATCCATTGTGCAGTGTCAGTGCATATGACATTTTCATCCCCTAGATTCACTTGTGCCCCTTTGCAGTCAGCTCTTGGCAGCCATCGATTGATTGCTGTCCCAATAGTGTTACCTTTTCCAGAATGTCATATAAATGGAATCACACAGTTCGTAAGGTTTTCTGTTTCTTTCACTTAGTGTAATCCTGGTTTGCTCCTTTTCATTGCTGAGTGATATTCCATTTTATGCATGGGCCATAGTCTCTTTATCCATTACCCTGTTGATGGATGTTTGGGTTGCTTCCAACTTTTTTGTGTGTGTATGTGTGGGGTTATGAATGAAACATAAACATTCATGTTCAGGTCTTTGTATGAACATATATTTTCACTTTTCTTAGATAAATACCTACAAGTAAGATGGGTGGATTGTTTTATAGCATTTATTTAACTTTATAGGAAATTGTCAAACTGTGTTCCAAAGTGGCTGTACCTGACAGAGGCATCTAAGAGTCTGAAATAACTACAGCAAAGTGTGTGCAGATGAAGAAAGCCAGTTCTCATTCAGTGCAGATTTATTTCTATTTTATATCCAGTTTTAACAAGTTTGGTTAGCAGATTTTTTTTTTTTTTTTTAGCATGCATTGGATTAGAAACAGGAAATTAGAAGGCCTTAGGGATAGGTTGTTAGCAGTTGGAAGCAGCCAAAAATGATATTCACTAATGTGACTGTAATTACTGATTAGGAAAAAGAAAGCAGGAACTTATAGGAGTGAAATTCTTCTCTCAGATAAGTTCTATCTGACAAGTTCCCAAGCATGTCTGCATATCAGAATCACGTGAGGGATCTTGTAAAAATTTCGGAGCCCAGGCTATATCCCAGATGATTTACATCACAGATCTGGGGTGGAACACAGACATCAGTGTTTATTGATACTCCTTGGGTGTGTCGCTGTGTAGACACGTTTGGGAACCATGAGCTAGAGGCACAGTATGATAGCTTTGAAGGAGCTGCAGGCTCGGAGCTGGGACATCTGGGCCTGCACTCCTGGCTCTGGGCAGGTCCCTGCTTAACAGCTTACATGTCCTCTTCTCTGTAATCAGAAGTTCCACATAGGTGAACTCCTAGATGATTCTGGCACTAAAACTAGATGATTCTAGATACCACTGGACTGATACTAGTCATGCTTAGGAAGGACTCTGTTTCCCAAGGAATGATTCTATTCTGAGTGGTTCATTTCAAGTACCTCTTGAAAAGGATTTTCAGTTCAGTTCAGTTGCTCAGTCATGTCTGACTTTTTGCGACCCCATGGACTGCAGCACACAAGACCTCCCTGTTCATCACCAACTCCAAGAGCCTACTCACTCTCATGTGCATCGAGTCGGTGATGCCATCCAACCATCTCATCCTCTGTCGTCCTCTTCTCCTCCCACCTTCAATCTTTCCCAGCATCAGGGTCTTTTCCAATGAGTCAGTTCTTCGCATCAGGTAGCCAACGTATTGGAGCTTCAGTAACAGCATCAGTCCTTCCAGTGAATATTCAGGAATGATTTCCTTTTTTTATTCACATGGTATTTTTGTTCTGTATATTTAAACCGTTATGTTACACCTGTTTTGTCTTAAATAGTGTTGCTAAAAAACAAGCATATTGGAGCAGTTTCTTGATTATTGAGGATGACTTTTTTTTGATAAGCCTGATTTTACAACACTCCTGGAATGCAGTACTTCTCAAAAAAGAATTCTTCCTATAGTAGTTGTGAAACTTACCAGCTCTTTTCAGAGCTAGTCTGAGGAGCTGAGGCATCTCAGTTATATTTTCAAAATGTTGTTCCTGGTGCCAAATGTATAGGAAGCTTGGTGTCTTGGAGGGTGTTCAGAACTGAGTAGTTGCCATGCAGTCACAGTCTTTGAATGGGCTGCTCTCGATGCACCAAGTTTTCCTACATGTGTGTCATGGTTTGGACCTTTGTTTTAGTTTCAGCTATACTTCACAAATGCATGCTGTACCCAGTGTTTTCAAAATGTACACTGTGTACATTTTCCTCGTAAATAAAGTGTTTCCTTGTCTGCCTGACTGACTAACTGGAAGTCTCTCAGTCATGTCCGACTCTTTGTAACCCCATGGATAGTCCATGGAATTCTCGAGGCCAGAATCCTGGAGTGGGTAGGCTTTCCTTTCTCCAGGGGAATCTTGCCAACCCAGGGACTGAACCCAGGTCTCCTTCATTACAGGTGGATTCTTTCCTGGCTGAGCCACTAGAGAAGCCCAAGAATACTGGAGTGGGTAGCCTATCCCTTCTCCAGGGGATCTGCCCGACCCAGGAATTGAGCTGGAGTCGCCTGCATCGCAGGCAGATTGTTTAGCAACTGAGCTATCAGGGAAGCCTCATTTCCTTGTTTAGCATTGTCTAGTTTTGAATCTCATATATTTCATTATTTTAAATTAATTTATATTTTTATTGAAGGATAATTGCTTTAAAGAATTTTGTTGTTTTCTGTCAGACCTCAACATGCATCAGTCATATTTCAAAGAAATGGAGTGGGGCCTTTGAACATTGCCGGGTCTTCTGTATGCTGTATAAATACACTTCAGTGCCTCTGTTACTGACTGGATTGTGAGGGAATTTGCTACTGAAGACCTTAGGTGTCATTTTAAAAATTTTTTGTTGTTCCTGTTGTTTATGAAACTTGGTTTTAAAAGTATTGTTCAACTACATGTTGACTTTTTTATGCTTATTGCATTTTCTGTTCAGCTCTATTCCACAGAATATTGCTGCTTCTGGTATCATAACAGCACTTTCTGTTTTCTGTTTGCAGTTTTTGTTTTTGCTTTAAACTACATATGAAGGGCATTAATGGAAGCTGTTAAGGGTCTCTGTTGTTGTTCTCTGATTTGTAGTGCTCTGTGGTTCCAAAGTTAGCTTTGGGTCTGGTTTCTGGGTTCACATGTATTCTTACTGATGCAGTGGGTATGGTGCCTGGTCCACATCCCTGCAGTATTTACAGAGAGTGCTTTGTGATTGTTTATCTTGGCAGTATGTTTTTTGGATACAAGGTTCATCTTAGAATATAAAACAGAATGCTTTGTCATGAATCTTGTTAATAACAACAAACCCGTAAGCAGAGCTTTCATTGCCGTTTATGAAGAATGTTCTGCTAACACGGATTATGTCTCATGTAGTCAGGGTAGTTGAGTTTCCTGATGACTGCCTTTTAAGAAGAAATTTTGCAGTGAAAATTATTGGAAATTCCTATACGCTGACTTGGAGGCCTTTCACTCTTCACTGTCCTTCGTGTCATCCCTGTTATTTTTTATAATTGGGGTACTTCTACCTCTTCAGATGGGACGGTACCTGCACTGCTTCTGCCCATTGAACAGATAATTAACCATTGATTGTGTAACGGCTCTCAGAATCTTGCTCCAGTATTTAAGTCTCGTCAGGAAATTCTCAGCAGTTTGATAACATAAAAAGTTTTGTTTCTGGTCACATTGAAGGATGAAAGGTTATGCTGCATAGTCAGCATTCTCCCCAGCTAAAAATGAAATGTTTACTTGCTAATTGACTAGCTTCTACATCGCTTTCTTAGTGCCACACAGTAGATCGTCTTTAGAAGGACAACATGTAAGTAAAAAGGATTTTTTTAAAAAAATCTAAGCAGTTTGCAGGGTCTTGGTTGTACCATTTATGCTCCTACATAAATGTCGAAATCTGAAGATGTTCTTGTATATAAGACAGTATGCTGCATAGACCATGAAACCACCTCAAAGAGCTGTTAGTTGTGAGAATACTCAGTTGTTCAGAGGAGAAGTATTGATGTTTTACAACTAAAGAGCTCAGTTTTCCAGCTCTTAGAATTGTCATCAGAGGTTCAGCAGGTAGCAGCTATTACGCATGTAATATTTAAAAGGAGCACTTTCATGTTTCAGTATGGCAACCCTCTCATTCAGAAGTTTTACACAGAGTATTGATCCTTGTTGTTGTTCAGTCGCTCAGTCATGTCTGACTCTGCGACTGCATGGACTGCAGCATGCCAGTCTTCCCTGTCCATCACCAACTCCCGGAGCTTGCTCAAACTCATGTCCATTGAGTAAGTGATGCCATCCAACCATCTCATCCTCTCATCCTCTTCTCCTGCCTTCAGTCTTTCTCAGCTCTTTTCCAATGAGTCAGCTCTTTGCATCAGGTGGGCACAGTATTAGAGTTTCAGCTTCAGCATCAGTCCTTCCAATGAATATTCAGGACTGACTTCCTTTAGGATGGACTGGTTGGATCTCCTTGCAGTCCAAAGGACTCTCAAGAGTCTTCTCCAACACCACAGTTCAAAAGCATCAATTCTTCGGTGATCAGCCTTCTTTATGGTCCAACTCTCACATCCATACATGACTACTGGAAAAAACATAGCTTTGGCTAAACGGACCTTTGTTGGCAGAGTAATGTCTCTGCTTTTTAATACGCTGTCTAGGTTGGTCATAGCTTTTCTTCCAAGGAGTAAGTGTCTTGTAATTTTATGGCTGCAGTCACCATCTGCAGTGATTTTGAAGCCCCCCAAAATAAAATCAGTCATTGTTTCCACTGTTTCCCCATCGATTTGCCATAAAGTGATGAGACCAGATGCCATGATTGTAGTTTTTTTAATGGTGAGTTTTAAGCCAGCTGTTTCACTCTCCTCTTTCAACTTCATCAAGAGGCTCTTTAGTTCCTCTTTGCTCTCTGTCATGAGGGTGGTGTCATCTGCATATTTGATCCTTAGTTACTAGGTTAGATATTTTTCTAAGAGGATGTTGTTTAGTCACTAAGTCACGTCCAACTCCTTTGTGACCCCGTGGACTGTAATCTGCCAGGCTCCTCTGTCCATGGCATTTCCCAGGCAAGAATACTGGAATGGGTTGTCATTCCCTTTTCCAGGGGATCTTACCAATCCAGGGATCAAACCCAGGTTGCCTGCATTGGAAGGTGTGTTCTTTACCACTGGGCTGCCAGGGAAGCCCAAAAAGATAATAGAAATGCATCTTTTTAAAAACTTTTTAGTTAAGTAGTGTTTTCTACAGGGGGTGTGTTGTTTAAAAAGTCTAGTAGGCTTTCTTACATATGGTAGGTTAGAGTATAGTAGGCTGCTTGGTTGAAATTTCTAGAGTTCTTAAACCACATCTTCTATTTGACAGTCTAGGTTAAATCATTGTCTATCAGGTTAGATGTCTGAAGATCCTGTTGGATAGTTTTACCCAAGCCAAGTGATATTTTTTATGGTGTTTTGGCTGATGGGGACTTAACCAGTCATAGGTACTCCCCTAAAAGTAGTGTCTGTTTTTTGTCGCATCAAATTTTGACCTTTATACTTTGCCTCACTCACTTTCTTCACTTTTCTAATTTCCTAGGTATTGATTTTTCAAGCTCATGTATACTTTCTGACTTTTTCTCTCAAACCTTTGTATCTTGCCATTCATTATCCTCACCCTCTAGAGACTCTAAGAGATCCCTCTTGGTCTTCCTTGATGCAGCAGCTGCTGCTGCTGCTAAGTCCCTTCAGTCATGTCTAGCTCTGTGCCACCCCATAGACAGCAGCCCACCAGGCTACCCCGTCCCTGGGATTCTCCAGGCAAGAACACTGGAGTGGGTTGCCAGTGCCTTCTCCAATGCGTGAAAGTGAAGTCGCTCAGTCGTGTCTGACTTTTCGCGACCCCATAGACTGCAGCCCACCAGGCTCCTCCATCCGTGGGATTTTCCAGGCAAGAGTACTGGAGTGGGGTGCCATCGCCTTCTCCACCTTGATACAGCAGGATTGACTTAATGAGGGAGCAAACTTGTGATGACTGCGTTGCTGAGAGAAACCTGCACTCACTCTTCTTGATTGTGATTTTGTGCATTGTCAGCTGGCTTAGCAGTGTTTACACTAAGGGGCTAATAAGATGACTTCCAGCTTCTTAGTCTCTTTTTGAATTATCCTCCAGTTCGGAATGGGTGGAGTGTGAAATCATGGATTTTAGAAAGTTTATACAGTACCAGATGGGGATGTGGTAAGGTGACTGGTGGAAACGCATGGGCTGTCATGGACTGCCAGGCACGGGAGAACCTGGAGCAGTGTGTCGCTCAGTGTTGGCTGATTGCTTGAGTGTCACCACCCGGGCGCCTCTGCTCGGGTGGGGTGCCCGGTCTCCATCTCCTCCATAGCCCTGATTATTTAAGTCTCACTGAACCCTCCTCTCCTCTTTCAGAATGACTTCTTGCCTGTAACTGCCTGTCCAGTTAAGTATATTGGAGGCCTTGCATCTGTCTTCTTGTGCTCTTTCTGGACTGCAAAATTAGTGAGAAAGGAAAGATTAATTTGTCATTTGGCATAGAGTAAACATTTGTTTGTTCAGCATACTATCTGATGAGGCTTCATATGGTTCTCTAAAGTTTATTAGATGAGAAATCTTTAGGCTTTTGCATACATATCAAAGCAGGTGCCAGTCACCTCCTATTGCCATCCCCTCAATAGAGAAATAAATGATATGATTAAATATAAATTAATTTTTACACCATTAAAACAGAATAAAGCCAATTACTTTAAATCTAGAAGTGTTAAGAGGAACTAAGATAATTTGGTTAAATTAAAATTGAAAATAGTCTAAGATTTAGAGTAAAAAGTAAGTAAGCAAAATTATATGGATCCCCTTTGGTGTTTGCTTTATCCCAGGAATCATTCTTAATATTAGTTTTCAGTTTTACCTGAAATGTGTGGCCCATAATGAGACTAGGATGGCATCTGGTAATTCTTCATAATCTTGATTTATTTATTTTCTAATGGAGGAAAAAGGAAACACAGCATGTAAATGAAGGGATAAGGTTGGGGTTTGTTGTTTTTTTTTTAGCTTTCTAATTGCTTGGATTTTAAACCAAATTTTAGAAAATGATTCAATTAAGAAAAGGTTATTTGTTTTACAAAGGGATTTGTGAGAATTACTTAATATAATAGCTTTTTTCAGTAAATATTTAATCTTAAAATCACATTATTTTTTGACATTATTAATTGATATCAATTTAATTAGTGATCTGAGACTTTAAAAACTTCTGTCTACTTCTGATTGAAGATCAAGAAGAAATAGTTTATCAGAAGTGACATTGTCAATTTCCTTTTGTATTTTATTTTTCAAAATTTGATTTAATTATGAGTTTCTAGGAAGCTGGTCATTGTGATACTTTTTGTTGCTGAGACTTTCCAAATTATGTAATATGATCATTGTAATGAATAATATTAATATTTATTGTGACTTGTTCTGCCATTTACTAAACTGTTCCAAAGTTCAGTGTCTTAGGTGTTGCAGAATAAAATAGCTGTCAAATCTATGGTATATCTTATGACTAAATAATCAACTAACATCTGATTTTTATGTATAATATTAAAAAATGGCCTGATTTATTGGATTTAGGATTAACTTTTAAACTAAAAAATGATTTTCCTTAAATAATTGGAAATATGGAAGAAGGAACATTGATAAGATGTGGGAACCTTCCTTTAAGACTCCACCATACCTTGAAAAACTTTTTTTAGGTCTAAGTTGGATTCTTTGGAGAAATTGATCAACTTTTATCGTTTACTGTATGACCCTTAAACACAGCTGAGAAGTTAAAGGTTAACTTTCATGTCAGGAATATTTTGTGGCTTCTTGAGAAATTGTGCATGATCATTTTTATTTGCTTCATTTGGGATCCATATTTAATTTGCTGAATAATCACATCAAGGAATAAACTGGTTAAATGGAGCACTGCATTTAGAGAAGTATTTGTTGCTTTCTCTTTGCTTCTCCATGAGATGATGTTAACCTGCCTTTGAGTTCTTGAAGGCAAAGAAGTAGCAGTCATTTCATGCCTGCTGTGGAATGTTTAACAGACATACATAAAAATCGGCCAGTTGTACATTGGCTGTTTTTCAGGCCCATGTCATTTCAAGCTCCCGGAGCCTTCTAAAACGATCCGGCTTGGCCCGAGGTTCTGGGTGTTATACTCTTCTAATCTGAGTCTGTCTGCTTTCAGGAGTGTGCAGACGGGTGCCTAAAATGGAAGTCGATGTTAATGGCGAGTCCAGAAGTGCCCTGACCACCCTGCCCTTGCCCGTTGCGGAGGCCAGCTCCCCGGGCAAGGCGGAGGCGGAGAAGCCCCGCTGCTCCAGCACGCCGTGCTCGCCCATGCGCCGGACTGTGTCAGGCTACCAGATCCTCCACATGGACTCGAACTATTTGGTCGGCTTCACGACTGGTGAGGAGCTCCTGAAGTTAGCCCAGAAGTGCACAGGAGCTGAGGAGAGCAAGGGAGAAGCCGTGCCTTCCCTGCGCTCCAAACAGCTGGATGTGGGACTTGCTCGTTCCTCTCGTTTGTACAAAACCAGAAGTAGGTACTACCAGCCCTATGAGATTCCAGCTGTCAACGGCAGGAGGCGGAGGCGGATGCCCAGCTCAGGAGACAAGTGCACTAAATCTTTACCGTACGAACCTTATAAAGCCCTCCATGGGCCTCTGCCTCTTTGTCTTCTTAAAGGTAAGAGGGCTCACTCCAAATCTCTGGACTACCTCAATCTAGATAAAATGAACATCAAGGAGCCAGCTGACACAGAAGTGCTACAGTACCAGCTTCAACACCTAACCCTCAGAGGGGACCGTGTGTTTGCTAGGAATAATACATGAGGGACTTGTAAGAGAGTGTAAACCAGTTTAGGTCAGCCTACACTTGGCTAGAAAATTCCACTGTTGTACTCTGTACAGGACTCTTTACATTATAGATGGTTAAATCAGCTAAGTGTTCCTGAAACATACAAATTGTCTGGATCAAAATTTGAATACAGGAATGGAATCACAGGTACTTGAGGGGAGATCATTCTAGAGTACGCAACTGCAAGGAAAAGAGAAGGTTGACCATTAGTTTGTATAGCTTTTTAGCTAGGGGGGGAAAAAGGCTTTGGTACAGTAATATCATATTTAAAATTCTGATACTCAAATTGGAAATGTTATCTGCTTGGTTCTTGCTGACTTGGTATGATTCATTAGAAATTTATATCTTAAGTACTCAAGTACTTCTTTAATCTCTGTATTTTACTATAAAATATATGTAATGATTTGTTTTATGAAATTTAGAACTTGAACATTGCTAAATTGGACCACTTTTTATTTTTAAATATTGAGTTTAAATATTTTATAACTGGTTTTGCACTGAAAAAATTAACATTTCAGATTGACAAGAGAATAATCTTTCTTCACTTGCCTCAGTAATATTATTGAGCAATGAATTTTTTATTTCCGCATGGAAAGTTATTGATCTCTATGGCTGTAAAATATTTCTTTATAGCGTTATTAAAGTGTGTCTTAATAAAATTAAATTTGGGATACAAAGTATTTATTTTACAGTGGGTTGGGGGAAGCTTTACTGGAAAGTTTCCAATATGAAGTTTTCATAAGTTGAAAAAGTTTCTTTAGTGCTTATTTTCTAATTTAAAATTCATCTGGAACTTTAAAATGGAAAGGATTCTTTAAATTGTGGATTATAGGCAAATACTGTTTGCATCTGAATGTTCTGTAAGTGAATGGAACTCTAATAGAGAAACTCATGATTTCTACTATCGAATGCTTAAACTAAGTATGAAGTGATACCATTCAGCATGTCATCAGATCATTCCAGTTTTAGTTCTGTGCAGCACAGGCACTCGTTGAAATTCTAGTTTCTAGGATTAGTGCAGGAGCCTAAAGTGCTTCTACAGTTTTAATGGGTTAATCCTGGATTACTTAACAATTTATGTCAATTGCACTGGTTTAATTTGTTGCTAAAGAAATAATGCCCTGGCTTTAGTAACAAATACAGCTCAACTATTCTTGAATATATTTTGAAAAAACATGTATGTAACTTACCTTTTGTAAAAGTTTCTATTGATTTTTCTTTTTTGACTCTTGAAGGTGCAATTTATTACTGAATTGGCATTTCTGGCAGCATAGACCTGCTTATTTTAAATTTTATTTTGGGGGCTGTCAGTTTCTAAGGTGTTAGCAATCTTGCTTATAAAATAAGAACACCTTTTAATTAAATGAGCGGGTCATTTCTGGTGCAGTTGTGACTTTTCTTTAACCAGAATGAATGACAAGACTCTATATAGGGCAGAATAAGTATTAGAAAACCCTAGGAACTCTTAATCAACATTTATTAAACTTCCACTGAGGCAGATCGTGTGAAAGAACCTTGGAGAAGTTGGCCCATATCTTACAGAGTTGTTCAGATTTCTTGGTGGGCTGGAAATTTTCAGCTGTTGTACATTTTAAAGTAAATTGCACCTTTGTAACATATTGTATCAACGGATGATCACTAAGATTAACTGTATCTATACAGTCATTAGTTTGACAAGAAATAGAATCCTGTCAGATGCCAAAGAGTTGGGATTTTTACGTTTAATGATTAAACACCATTATTTATTGATGATTTACCCTGTGGAAATGTATTATTTCTAACTATGAAATAAAAGGGTGATGTAAACACACATTGTGGTGTTGTGCTTTAACGAGATCCACTTTGATCAACAAGCCAGTTTACTTTTCAAGGATTCGCTGAAGCACTTATTTTTAATTCCATTTTTGTTAAAGAAAATATAATAATTTTGCCTTTGGTGCTCATTCACATTTCAAGGTAAAGGATGTATTCATGGCAATGATGTATGTTCAGTCACACAGCTATGTGACTGAGGTCAGGCTCTGTCCATGCACCTACATAATTTCTTAAGCTAAATAAAAATAAATAGCAGTTTGTTTTGTTTTGTTACTACTTTAAAACAGGTGTGAAGCTCTGTGACAAAAATGAAAGGGGTTAAAGTTTGAGATGTGATATATTTACTATTATCTGATTAAGTACATATATTTAATTTAAAGTTTGGTGTCCTGGAAAGAGTTTCAAAACTTAGGGTCAGTGGTTTTCACACTGTATTTGCAGAGCACCCTCACTGGCTCAGTCTTGCTTTCCCTGTACTTGAGTGCATGTGCTCCTGTAGTAGGTAATGCTATCCGATCAAGAAAAAAGGTTTGGCTAGATCTTTTTAAGCTGGAAAGAAAAAGAACCCAAAATCCCATTTTCCTTTAGCCTTTTAACATGACTTCTGTTTTTAAATTGTTCTTTTCCTCTTTTTTTGCTGTTCTGTACTAAACAGAGCATACTTTTGGCCATCATACACCTACTGACATTATCTTAAAATACACTGCAGTGTCACATAACTTTGTTTTTTTTTTTCATAATTTTTTTTTTTTTTTTAGCAAAAATATCATTCTTAGAGGCTCAGCTGATGCACTGAAGCAGTAGTAAGTTTCAGCCTTGCATCAGTCCCAGGTGAGCTCCTTTTGCTCCTCGACTTCCATCTGGCTGCCTTTGTACCTCTGGTTCCAGGGCTTCCAGAGTCAGCAGTCAAGGAAGAGAAGACCGTGGGGATGGACTGAAATGTAAACCTGTTCAGAGCCCCACATCTTCCTGACTCGGGCTCAGCCAGGCTATGGTTGAGACCCACTGAGGTCTGTCCATTGCCCCTTATGCCCTTTGATGCCCACACGTGGCTCACTGTGTCTTTTCCCTCCGTGAAGTGAAGTGAAGTGAAGTGAAATGAAGTCGCTCAGTCGTGTCCGACTCTTTGCGACCCCATGGACTGTAGCCTATCAGGCTCCTCTGTCCATGGGATTTTCCAGGCAAGAGTGCTGGAGTGGATTGCCATTTCCGTTTCCAGGGGACTTTCCCTCCCTGAGATGTCTGTTTAAATGATTTCAGTATTGGGGGTGTTGGGAACTTTTGGAAGATTCTAAGTTAACTTTAAAAGGCAAGTCGACCTTTCACTAAAGAAAGAATATTACTTGAGATCTTGAGAAAAGCAACCTATTTTTACTTATTTTCTCATTCTAACAGAATTCTGTCTTGAGAAGGCTTTTATTTCATTATAAGCGTTAAGTTTTTTAAAGGGAACTTTGAAATGACTCTGGCCTAAGTGGTTTGTTCTCAGTTACAGAAAGGAGGAGGTGACTGTCAGGCATAAATGCTCTAGAAGAGTTGGGGCGGAGAGACAGCAAAGGCGTATGCTACTGTAATGGAGAGAGGGCAGCAAGTATTAAGTGAATTTGCCTTTTTAAACAATGTGATTTGATTAGGGGAGTGGACATTGATGAGGAAGATTGCCTTGGAAATATAATAAATATGATTATAAAGCTACAAGTGGAGGTTGTCAGCTGTTAAGGATGCACCTTCTGTTTTGTAGTGTGCTTTTAGAATTATGAAATAAATGGATGTTTTGATACTTTAGAAAAACATTCAGGAATTTTCTAGCTGAGGAAGAACACTCCTAGAAACAAACCAAAAGAAGAAGGGCTTTGGTTTCTTATTTTGAGTTTACTGGACCCCCTCAGTTGCCACTTTAGTCGAGGAGCGGGGCTGGATGTTGAATTTGTATTCTCGCCATCGTAAAAGGACTTTGTGCCAGGTTTTGTTAAATGGTTTCAGAGGACGAGTCTGAAACCAAGTCTGCCAAGTATTGTCACCCCGATTTGGGGTTGTCTGTCATGTTACAGATTTATGGGAGAGCACAGGATGAGAAAAGGGAACTCTTTAAACAGAAGATCGCAGCATCTACTGGAAGAAAAGAGTTGCTGCACAGACAGGGGCATCTTTAAGTGTCTGGGTCGCTTCTGGAACAAAGCGCTTTGATGCTTTTGCTTTTTTGGAAAAGTTTAAAAGTTGCTACAGATACTCTTGCAAAAGGGTTCTTACTGTGTGCTAGTTCAAAGAGGAGGAGAACACTGGGTCTGTGATTGACCTTAAGTCTAATTCACTTGGAAGAATATTCTTCACCAAACTTTTACATAAAGGGATTATACATAGAAATGTATATTTAGAAGAACCTCGAATTATCTGTCCTTGGTCTGATGCTGCAGTTAGCGAAAGGAACTTAGGCAGTAAGAAATACTTGAACTTCGTGGAATTCAGACCTTGGCTCAGGATTTAGGGTGGAGATGGCAAATAATGAGCACACATACCACCATGCTTCTCATCTGTGCACACGGCAGACATCACTAACCCTTGAGTTTCACTATAAATTCTCTCTCTGAGTCCAGATGTGGCCTCCGTATTTTTCTTAGCACTTTAGGCAGCTGCTAGTGAATTTCAACATTATTGTGGAGATAAAACCTGTTTGCACACCACACCCTCTGTGATGGGTTATAGTGCGAATTTCAAAATAATCTGAATGTTTCTGAGGAGACCATTTGGAACCCAGTCTTCTAACAAGAGCAGAATTCACCCACAAGGTCCCTACTGAGAACATGCAGGCATTCTGGGGACAAAAGGGATTCAAGTGGATTTTTCCCTCCAAGGACATGCCTGTTACTGGGAGAGGAAGGCATGCCAAGTGAGTGTTTTGTAGAATAAATATTGCTTTAAAAGAAGAGCCTAAATCCTGCAAGACTGAAATCTGAGAACTGTCTTGTTCATTTTTCTGTTAGTAACTTGGCCTATATACCGAATGTGCTCATTTAACATTGCTCATCTGTGTAGAAAGTGGAAAAAAAGTGCCTTTATGGGGAAGTGCGGGGAGATGACAAATAAGGGGAAGAAGGCACAATCTTAGAGTACTGGAATCTGAGAATGATCAGGGCATGCCAATAATGTTTAGTTGTTACTTCCACCTTCCTTGTTGGTGGCCTGCTAAGATGGGCTGGCCCACTTTCTGGAAGAAAGCGTTAATGTGGAGGGGTAGTGAAACAACTGAAATATTGGAGTTGGGGGCAGGGGAGGTGAGAGCTATGAGGAAATAAATAAACTGATACTTCAGTGATTGGCTTTCTCTTGCATTGCCCTTTATCCTGGTGTGGGGTGGAGTGGGGCTGACTGAGGGGTTTACTTTATTTTGGGTCTGAAGTACATTTTTAAATGTGTCTTCTTGACATAGTTTAAGAAATGAAACTAGTATATGGTGTTCCGCTCAAGAGGTTTCCTAACAGATTGTCTTTTGAAATGACCACCACCAACCCTGTTTGTTGGCAGATATCTGTGTTTTACTCTAGCATTTATAAAGTTTGAGTTTTGTTATTACGTATCACACATATTTTTAGTGCACGCTCATCTAATGAGAAACTAATGCAGTTGTAGGAGAAAATGTTTAAGGGATTGGGTATTTATAGGAATGAATACTGTTTTCTGGTAGGCCACATAATGTAATCTTGCTAAATATGACGGATTAACTTTTTTTTTTTTTAAGGGGAAAAGGGCACATTACCTTTGGTGTAACATTGCCTAACTACTTTTTTTTTTTTCCCTCCACTGGAAATTCATTTCTTAAAATACTTGCTGGATCAAGCCCTCAAAGTAAATAGGTGGAGATTGTGTTTTTGTCTTTCAGATTTTTTTTTTTTTGTCTTTCAGATTTTTTTTAAACTTTTGTTTCTTTTTTGAGAAACCTTTTGAATAGAATAGACATACCAGAGAACAGGCAATTGAAAACAAGACTTTCCCCACTGGCTCCCAGGTTACTCTATTTAGAAATTATAGAAAATGCTGCAAATGATAATTCCTAATTTGTGAATAGAAAAATTGTAAGAGCTCTCTCATTTGTGCTAGGCTACACCTGTAATGTAATGTAATGTGAGAAGCTTCCTTTGTGTATTGACAGTCAGATACAGTCATAAGGCTACAACCTGAATGTTCAAAGAACTATGATGGATTTTATATAAGGTGTATAAAGGCAAACAAGTTGAGAACCATTGAGACCAATCTATTATATCTGTAAGAATTAATGCTCCTTCAGATTCATGTTCAACTTTCATTTCTTCATCTACCAAATATTATTGTGATACGTTATGTGCCTAGCACAGCACAGGAATAAGTCGTGGGAATACAAGGCGAGTAAATACAGAAGCCATAGTCAAAACAAATAGTTGCAGTTGAAACAAATGTTTCTAATTAAATATAGATTTAAGATTTTTTTTTTTTTGAGCACTCAGATGAGAAGGGTTCTAATTCCACTTTATGTATGGGGAAGGCTTCACCAGGGAAGTCATGCTTGGGTGTGGAGGGTGGAAAGGAGTTTGCCAGGTGAGTAGGAGAGGTGCGGCCTTCCCAGGCAGATGAGAATGCCTGTGTGGACAAAAGTCATAGATCTTTTAAAAAGTCTCAAGTGAAGGAAATGATGCTGAATCACTACTGTAAGTTTAACCCATGTTTTCTGGTGAAGAATTTAGCAGTGGAATTTCAAATCATGGTATTTCAACTGGCAAACAAAATTTTACACTTAGCACTTCTCCTAATTTGACACACTTTTTATTGTAGAGTAGCTTCCCCAGGCTGGTGGACCCTCATCTGTTGTGAGCACAGAGGCTCACCCTCACCCTCTCATCTGTTGGTCCAGAGGCTTCATAGCTAGCTACATATGGTTCTGGACGAGGGATAAGCATTTTGGCCCTGTAGCTGGTTTCAGGCCCTGTTTGGGAACATAGCTGGAAACTGAGTGGAAGTCCAAGACTAACCTTCCGCGCAGCCAGCCTGCTGAGAAGGGCGGGAGGGAAGCCAGCTTGCTTTCTCTGTCCTGCTGAGGACAGAATGAATGCCAAGCTCTGCAAGCTCCAGAACTTACCCTTGGTACATTCTCTTCTAAGGGAATTCCGGTAGTCCAGTGGTTAGGACTCTACGCAGGGTTCAATCCCTAGTTGGGGAGCTAAGTTCTCAGAACTGCTGTGGCCATAACTAAAAATATTTATTAAGTTCTCTTTTGGGATTAAAGGATATTGTTTTGGGAAACAATATCTGAAGCTCTGAGGTTTCGGGCAACTCCATCAGTGGAAACTTAGCCACTGTAACCACTCCCAGAATTCTCTTCTGGAGGCCTCTTCCTAGGACTTAAAAGTGCTGTTTGCTGGACGAGAAGCGGGTGGAAATGTCTGGGAGCTGTTGTTATTTTTTTTACTGTAAGGAATTTTTAATAGTTAACATTTTATTTCTCAGTTCCCTTCTCTTTGCTTTAAGGAGTCAGCTGTAAAGAAGATACCCAAACAGGTAAAATTCTTGACCCTTCACATCAGGTCCTATAATTGTGATCATCTTGATTTTGTGGTTTTAAAGATCTTACCCCGTGTTACCACTTATTTGTAGGATTTGGCTGATCATGAAGCTTAATTTCATTTTTTTTTTAGATAAAATGGGAAAAATAAATTTTTCTTTTTAGTTCTTATAAGGATTAGATATATGTAATATAAAATGCTTGTCACATAATAGTTGTTGAATAAAGTGCAGGCATGGGCAGGAATAAAACAGTCTTTGAAACCCTGATTTGCTTTATTTTTATTCACCTCACAACTGCTTTAGAAAGCAGTATGTTATACTAATATTAAAGCACTACATTTAAAATTTAAGCATTTTGGATAAACTACTACAAAATCTCCAATGTGTATGTGAGTGTAAGTTATGAACATATGTTGCCCCTCACATCCAATTAGTTAACAGGTGTCGTCTGAACTTTTAACATCCCAAGTGGTACAAACGTGATCCACTTGAGTGAGGAAAGAAAATATTAGACTGGACCTGCCTTTAAAATATTTTAAAGTCTTATCCGCCAAACCTCTTTATTGTATACATCATGTATATAGTTTGCCAGTTCAGTTCAGTTCAGTTGCTCAGTCATATCCGACTCTGCGACCCCATGAATCACAGCACGCCAGGCTTCCCTGTCCATCACCAACTCTTGGAGTTCACTCAGACTCACGTCCATCAAGTCAGTGATGCAATCCAGCCGTCTAATCCTCTATTGTCCCCTTCTCCTCCTGCCCCCAATCCCCCCCAGCATCAGAATCTTTTCCAGTGAGTCAACTCTTTACATGAGGTGGCCAAAGTACTAGAGCTTCAGCTTCATCATCATTCCCTCCAAAGAAATCCCAGGGCTGATTTCCTTCAGAAAGGACTGGTTGGATCTCCTTGCAGTCCAAGGGACTCTCAAGAGTCTTCTCCAACACCACAGTTCAAAAGCATCCATTCTTCCGCACTCAGCTTTCTTCACAGTCCAACTCTCACATCCATACATGACTACTGGAAAAACCATAGCCTTGACTAGACGGACCTTTGTTGGCAAAGTAATGTCTCTGCTTTTCAATATGCTATCTAGGTTGGTCATAACTTCTTCCAAGGAGTAAGCGTCTTTCAATTTCACGGCTGCAGTCACCATCTGCAGTGATTTTGGAGCCCCTAAAAACAAAGTCTGACACTGTTTCCACTGTTTCCCCATCTATTTTTTATGAAGTGATGGGACCAGATGCCATGATCTTCGTTTTCTGAATGTTGAGCTTTAAGCCAACTTTTTCACTCTCCTCTTTCACTTTCATCAAGAGGCTTTTGAGTTCCTCTTCACTTTCTGCCATGAGGGTGGTGTCATCTGCATATCTGAGCTTATTGGTATTTCTCCCGGCAATCTTGATTCCAGCTTGTGCTTCTTCCAGTCCAGCGTTTCTCATGATGTACTCTGCATAGAAGTTAAATAAGCAGAGTGACAATATACAGCCTTGACTACTCCTTTTCCTATTTGGAACCAGTCTGTTGTTCCATGTCCAGTTCTAACTGTTGCTTCCTGACCTGCATATAGGTTTCTCAAGAGCCATAGTTTGCCAATATAATAGTAAATGCATGAAATATGAATAAGTATACATTATACTGGAGATAAGTTTTTTTTTAAACTTGTTTTTTAAACTCATGACCATGAGTTTGAAAAGCACTGAACTAAATAGCCACATCCATTATATCCTGAAAATTCTTGTTGAGGCCAAAACATTTTCTTAGAATTTATCTATAATGCTTGAACACAGTCTTGAGATTTAGCAAAGCTGAAAACTAAGGATCATTTAGAAATAATTGTGGACAGTGTTATTTTGATTCTTATTCTACTTTTTTATCCTAGTAATTTTTTCTCCAGTGCAGTAAGTTCCTCAGTTTCTTCAATTTGCTTTCTGCTTTCTAATTTGAGGTCTTGATACAATTTGGGAAGAAAAGATAGTAGAAGAGAATCCACCTACCTAGATAGGTTTCTGAACTTTTTATCTGTGAACCTTTCCTTGTGCACACAAGATGTTTTTGGGTAGGGACTTCTGAACCATGCGGTGAACTATTTGCTGAGTATCCCATTTACAGAATCCATTATTTTGTGCCTCGAATGAGGTGGTGTTCTTGGTAATGGTTGTTAGTTGTGTCTTTTAAGAACATGATACTGCTCTACCCTGCAGAGCTTTCTCCTTTGGATCCCCCAGTTCTTTCAGGCGGCCGTCTGATAATTTGAAAATGTTTTTTTTTTTTTTACAAAAGATTGGCAGAATTCCTAATCTCATTGGTGTGTGACACCGTTACAGGATATGTCTCCCCAGCGGTCATCTCTCTGGCAGTGACAGCTAAATTATTCATATGATTACGGTCCTATCCTGAAATAAAAAGAAGAGAGAGTAAAACCGGAGTCTGTTCTGATACACTTTGTTTTCAGGAATTTCGTCAACAAAAGGGCTAAATAACAGTGACAGCCAGTGTCTAGAAGGTGGCTGCTTCCTCCCATCCTTCTCGCTCTCCAGCTCCCTGTCCTTTCCTCCCTGACGCTGCTCCAACTTCTAAGAGCCGGAGTTGACCCGCACCCTCTCTAGGCTCAGCTGCTGTAGCTCAGGGCAGAGTTACGTGTGGTCCCAGGTGGTCTCTCTAGGTCATCCACACTGTCCTGTCCATCTTTACTCCCATCTTGCTCTCCCCACACTCTACAGTGTAATGTACCCCGGAAATAACTGCAGCCGTTCCTTCTTCGTCCACGGTTTCACTTTCCGCAGCTTCACTGAGAGGTCAACGGAGGTACGAAACTATTAAGCGGAAAATTCTGGAAGTAGATCATGCGTTTAAAGCGGCACCCTGAGAGGTCACCTGAGCTATGAAAATATTAAACAGAAAATTCCGGAAGTAGTTCCTGCGTTTAAAGTGGCACACCTGTCCTGAGTAGCGTGACGAACTCTCGCGTGGTCTTGCTAGCGCCCCGCGGGTTAGCCACACAGCCGCCATCTTGGCTACCCACGCGAAAGGGCAGGAAGTGTTGCTGTCTTTATGTTTATGTAATTTGTTGTACTTCGTAATGCCCCCAACATGCAAGAGTAGTGATGCTGGCGATTCAGTCGCACCAGAGAGAAGCTGTAAAGTGCTGCCTCCAAGTGAAATGGTTAAAGTTCTTGACTTGAAAAAAAAAGATCATACACTGACAGATCTACGGGAAGAGCAAGTCTCTACCGGTGAAATTATAAGGAAAAAGAAACTTGGTGGCTTTGCTGTCACACTGCAAACTGCAAAAGTTATGGTCGTGATTGCGTGATAAGTGCTTAGTTAAAATGGAAAGGCATTGAATTTGCACAGTAAGCTATTTTGAGAGAGACTTCATTCACATAGCTTTTGTTAGGGTATATTGTTATAATTGTTCTTTTTTATTAGTAGTAATAGTTATTATTGTTCATCTCTTTCCGTGTCTAGTCTGTAAATTAAACTTTCTCGTAGGCAATCATGTATAGGAAAAAACAGAGTACATATAGGGTCTGGTACTGTCCAAGGTTTCAGGCATTCCCGGGGAGGGTGTGGGGTGTTTTGAAATACATTCTTGGATAAGTGGGATTACTGTAATTGCTGCAGTTAACTTTGCTGCAGTTAGCTACAGGCCGCCCAATTAACCTTCTGTAAGGCATACATGTTACTTCTACTTAATAAGAAAGGAGATCTATTTTCATTGTTTCTTTACTCTCCTTATGAGGAAGAAAATATTTGCATATACCATACCTACATGTTTGTCTCTCTCCATTAGACTTGTGTGGCTGTCATTTCAATGCCCCTTCCTGTTTTTAGTGTGTATTTCTGTTCTTTAGGGTTGTTTTGCTTTGCCTATGACACGCTGAGAACCCAGAGGGAAAATTTTCAATTTTTTATGCTGGAGTTTTCCTGAGTTGCAAACAACGCCCTTATTGTCATCTAGCCCCTTTGCAAACTGACAAGGACTGTTGAGAATTCAGCTTATCTTCATTTTTCCTATAGAAACATGTTAGCCATCTTTTGATATTTTGTCTAAAAATCTATTATGACTAGTGCAGCTTTTTCATACTTTGTGAAGTAAAAGCAAATTTGTCTTTTTTTAATGCACAGCTGTAGAATTCTTCATTCTGTGACGAAGCTTCAAAATGATCTTGTTGTGCTCAGTCATGTCTGACTCTTTGCTACCCAATGGACTGTAGCCCGCCGGGCTCCTCTGTCCATGGAATTTTCCAGGCAAGGATGCTGGAGCGGGTTGCCATTTCCGTCTCCAGGGGATCTTCTCGACCCAGGGATCAAGCCTGAGTCTTCTGCGGCTCTAGCAGGTGGATTCTTTACCACTGTACCACCTGGGAAGCCCCCCAAATGATATTAATTCTTACCTTTGCAACTTTGTGATATATGTGAAAAATGGGCAAACTGGCAAAAAAAAAATTAACAATCAAATTTTACTTAGTTGCAAATGGAAAGGCAAAATAGCCTGTTTAGCTTAAGTCTGCATTCACTATTCCTCTGTAGCTGCTAGTTTTAATAAAAACAGCTGAGGCAATGGAAAATTGGCTGTGGAAGAGGGCTCTGCTGAGTGTGTGATTGGACCTTTTAGAAATTACAGAAATTCTCAAAACATTTTGTACCTAAAGGCTTTTCAAAGCAGTATTCCATTCATACAAATTTAGACACACAATCAGAGTTTATAAAAACCTTCTGTGCAGTTGATTGCTCCACAAAAATTTGTACTAACAAGCCTCTTTATGTGGGCTGGTTAATGAATAACTCCCCATTCACAGTCTGCATTCAGCGTACCTGGGAAATTTTGTTGTCCTTTCTCTATGTCTGCCTCATACTTGCCATGCTTCATACTCATTCTATCAGTGTTTTGTTTTGAAATCAGTTACTGTTATAGGGTTAGTACATTTATTTACTCTGGCTATGCCCTAGATTAGGTTTATGCAAGTTCTGTACTGAGAGTTTACTGTGTACACACAGTGCTGTGACTCTGAAGCAAATCAGGTACTAGGTAGCTCTTAAGGCTAACAGTTCATATTCAGAATATGAGTTTTCTTTTAGTCAAATAGTTCATTCTCTTTGTTTTGTGTACATATAACCAAAGATATCACAGACTTGGGTTGTCATTGTAGTTTTATCATTGGTGCAACAACTTGATAATAGTTATATGCTGTTATTGATATGCTGTTCTTGTGCTGTTCTTGAATAGCACTATTCAAGAATCTTTGAAATTATTTTTCTGAAAAGAGAGACTCTTTGCAAGTAAATAATTTCAATTAACGTTTGAGGAAATGATGTGAATAAAAGGCCTCAGAATGTTCAAGTGAGCATGTGTGAGGGTTTCTGAATAATTGGTCTAGATTTGTTCAAACCCACTGATAGTGTCAGAAAGGAAGGGAGCAAGGAAAACAGTATGGAAACAGAAAACAAATCTAAGTTGCTTCAGTTACGCTTACCCCCTCCCGCCCTTTTTAAAAATTATCGCCTGGTTTAGATTTTAAAATAACATTTCAATTGCGGAGTTCCAAGTTTATTCCAATGTCCTCAGTGCTGTGGGCTATATGTGGATGCACAGTGTGTGTTAACAGTACTTTTGTAACCATCTTGGGATTTTTTAAAATGACTTGTTATTCAGCAGTCACACACACAAAAAAAGTGACTGCTGAAATATGCAAGAATTAGAGCAAGGTGATAGAATCTAGAACATCTTATAAAAGCCTGACCTTACTGCTGTAATTTATTTAACTCCCACACAAGCTTTTCTTCTCAAAAGTTTGATTGAGCTGTAGTTGGTTTTTGTTGATTAGGATAATTATGCTAGAGTGACTTTAAAATCTCTTTGCATGCACTGTTTAGCTTGGCACTTCTTGTAATCGCTTAGAGAGGGACCAGAGTGTCCTACCCAGAATTCCACAGTAGGGCAGTGGGAGGAAACCTCCAGGGAAAGAGCAAGGTGAACTTAGGGAAGCAGTTGTCTGGTTCTGCATGCAGTTTAGCTGTACAGTGCTGCTAAGGTCCGTCATTGCATTGAAAGCTGCCTGACTGTAAGAAGCCAGGTCAGTTTGAAATCAAACAGCAGAATATGCAATGGAAAGAACATGGGGGTTGAAATAAGATAAAACGGATTTGAATTCTGAGCTGAACCCTGGTTCTGACACTTGCAGCTGTATGACCTTGAGGCACTGTCTTCGAGACTCAGTTTTTATAAATTTATTGTGGAGGATATGAACCAGGTTAACATGTAGTCGCTTAGCACAGTGTATTGTGCAATACTCTTTTTTTTTTTTTCCAGCTTACTTATGATAAACAGACAGACTTCTATTTGCCTTTGGAATGTAATTAAGGATGTTGGCGTCATTCATTTTTATCGACTTTTATTTTCTTGTATTTATTTTTTATAATTAAAAAAATGCCATAATGTGTCACAGACCATGAAAACTAGGTTTAAAAACAGTTTTGGGCATTTTCTTCTGTTATGAAGCAAAAATTATTCTCTCAAGATATCTTTCCTATATGTTATTGTACAATAGAAGTGATATGGCTGATGTCAAATCTGAATCAGTTTCCTAGGAAGTATACCAAGAAGTTGTGCGTTTGATCCTAGCTGATTGCTGAAATGACTTTCCTCTTTCTAATTTGTGTGCTTTATTTTAATAGTGAAGTCAATTTATAAAAACAATGCATGATCAAATCTTTTTATTAAGATGAAACAGTTTCTAGCTCACTGATTTGAATTTATTTAAGAAAAAAACACAAACCCCCTGCCCTTCCATGACTAAACCACAAAGCATCTTTTATTAAAATTGCAAAATTAATGGAATTACATAATTTTTAGATAAACTTTAAAAAGGCATTATCTAAATTGCTACCTATAGTATAGACCTGTAGGTTAGTTATAATGGGTTAGACTTCTTAAGTATATTCTTAATGTTTTCCGATATGTAGTGATAATTAAATGCGTGTCCTCTTGGAATCAGTTATGCTAGTGGAGATAAACAGATTTAAGTTGAAATTTTATTTAGAGGCTCAGTTTGAGGTAGAAATAAATGTAAGCTTGAGGTAGAAATAAATGTAAGCTATCTTGGTTTCAAACAACATTTTAAATAAGGTATAATAAAGCTTTGGTCCTTGGTCCTTTTTTTGGTTATTAAATCTGCTTCATTTTTAGTATAATTCTAGGGTAAAACTTTTTAACCTTTTATCTGTTAGTCCTAAATCATTAATTAGTATTTTATAGGATCCTAAGAGATTGCAGTATTTCATAATTATATACCTGTGAATTCACTTTTGGAAATATTAAAGCTATTGCTAATTTAAAATTGGAGATCATGGTAACTAGCTTTCCTAAGTTACTTTTTACTGACCCTTTTGGGATCGAGGATCTGTTTTCTGTGTGATTTCCTAAACTACTTAATTAATAATTTGATGTCATGGCAGTTTTATGAGTTTGTACCCTAAAATTGCTTATACTGAGAGGAGCGGGTTTCTCTAGGGAATATTTACTTAATATTTTTTTCTTGTTCCCTTGATGGTACAAGGCAGGAACTTTCTAGACCAAAACAGAATCCTTCTAATAAATATAACCTCATTTACACACTTAAAAAAATGTCTTGTTTAGTTTATCACAAGGGAAAAAAATTTTTCCTTTAACATACAAATGAGAGAGCCAAGTTAAATATAGCAGATAATCTTAATGCAGTGAATATGCTGAAGGCCCATAAGTATGATCATTTTCCAATCTGAGTTCCCTAAATGGGGGCAGTAAGTGTAGAAGCCTGTGGTCAGCTGAAATGAATGAGAAATAACAGCAGTGACCTTTGCATCAGGGGAAAGACATCATTCTGCTTCTGGCTTTTCACAGCTTATGTGTTTGTGTTTTTAATGTATGACTGAACCTGAAAGTTCATCCCTAATCTTGATCCACAGGGAAATGGCAGAAATCCTAACCAGCCAAATGATACCAATTTAAATTTCCTGTGAAGGAAAGGTCAGTAGCATTCTGTTCAGCTGGGGACAATCTCAGCACAGCAATCTTTCTGATTAAAATTCCTGTTGAGAGCTAGTGATTTGTCTGATTGAAAAAACTAAATAGGTCCTTAATCACCTAGATGAGATGACATCACAAACTGTTCAGCAGATGAAGAATAACCCCTCTCAAACATCAACTTCATTTTGAAATTGAAAAACAAAAACATTGAGGCTGCATTTAACAGCAACTATTTATAGTTCTGTGATGTAAGGCCTCCCGGTTTCCTATAATTCCCATTGTTCTCTAAAAATAAAGACCCATTTAACCGAGGAGGACTGACAAGTGATCTTGTGATGGATTTGAGTTATTGTTCAATGTGTAAGACTAGGCTGAGTACCACAGCAGCACTGCTGGAAACCTCAGGCCTGCGTGGCGGCTGCTCACTTGCCCACTGTAGATACCTGTTTGGACACTGGTACTGCCGGAAAAATGACTCTCTTGGGATCAGTCTCGGCTTTTCCAGTGGAAAATACAGCCTTTTTAAAAGATCAGTGCACACCTGTGTATCTAGTTGGTAACAAGTGACCGACCTAATAAATTAGGTCAGCATAGAAAAGATTCAGTTCCCCCATCCTTAGAGTTTCTGTTTTTTAAATGTAGGAGTTTTGTATCTGCACCACTTACCTCTAACTAGCACGTCTCAAGGTAGCCATTATCCTGAATTTAAAATAACCTGAGACGCACCATTTTACCTAGAGGTCAACAAAAGATGTTACCTCCTTCTTAATGTCTCCACTATAGATTTTCTTGACAGTGCTTGCTTATAGTTTTCTTCTTTCTTTTCCTCTCCATCCTTTTTTTATTGAAGTAGAGTTGATTTACAATATTGTGTTAGTTTCAGGTGTATAACATATTTATTTTTTTGGCAGAATATATTCCATGATAGGTATCGGGTATAATTCCTGGTGCTATATAGTAAATCCTTGTTGCTTATCTATTTTACGTATCAGTATAAAAACCAGAAACAATCTGGCAGACGCAGAAGGCAAACTTATGGTTACCAAAGGGGTAAGGGAGTAGGAGAGGGACAGGTCAGAAATATGGTAGTGGTGGATACTCACTTCTTTATTTCTTTAAGTAAAGACTTCTTAAATTTCTCTGTGCACTGCAGCATCTGTTGTCTTCCTTCCTTGCAAAACAGAAGACAGTAATAAAAAATAAGTTAAGAAAAGACATACAGGCAGACTAGATGCATTTCCAGGCTCACTCTGAAATCACATAAGGCAGTTCACGTGTTCCCTAGCTCTGAGGTAGGTGCTCTGGAGGAGAGCCAGGGACTGTGTCTCCTTTCAGAAAAACCCTGGGAGGCCTCATTTGAAGCTTCTCATTCTGTCAGGGCTGAAGGGCTGAAGGAGAATTCAGGGACTTCTCACAATTGGAATACCCTGACATTTCATCTTTTTAATCTCTTTTTCAACGTGCAGTCTGTCAGATGCTCTGAGAAGGTACCCAATTATGGTCTGAATTGCTATCCAGTCTCTTAAAAGTGCTCAAGAAAAGGGCTGTCTTTTCAGGAACAAGATAGCATATGTGTGTCCGGAGCTTTTAGCTTTTCATATAAAATTATAATAAATTGTGCATGAAGGTGAGACACAGAGGATGATGTAGCCTTATTAAATTGAATTTAGTGGATGGTTAATTCTGATGACTCTGAAGTATTGCTCATTCTAAAGTAGGCACACTGGTGCCAGCAAAGTCCTTGATGTAGTTTGGCATGGAACTGTGACATTTAGCTATTAGAAACTGCAGTGAAATATCTTGAGTAGAGCTGAAGTGATGAGGGCTAAGTACTTGAATGGTTTCATTGCTAATGAACTTGGGTGGTTCTCCATGTGCCTAATTATGAATTATTATAAAAATTATAAATTTAGAATTTATAAAATTATAAATTAGGAACTTAGATGTTCTAAGTGGTAAATATACATATTCAAATAGATATAGAAGGCTTACAGTTGTGATTATTAGGTTTAGGATATATCTTTAAATATCCAAGTCACACATTTCTGTTATTAGAGCACGACCGTATATTGTATGTGAAAGTGAATTTAAAATCAGAAAGATAACTGAAATGTATGACAAAGGGAGAAACTATTAACTAATGCTTGCATGCAGGCGTGCATGCTCAGTCGTGTCTGACTCTTTGCGACCCCATCTACTGTATGTAGCTGCCAGGCTCCTCTGCCCATAGGATTTTCTAGGCGAGAATACTGGGGTGGGTTGCCATTTTCCTTCTCCAGGGGATCTTCCTGTCCCAGGGATCAAACCCACATCTCTTGTGTCTCCTTTATTGGCAGGCAGATTCTTCATCAGTTCACCACCTGGTTTAAAAAACAAAATAATTTCAAATACTTATTTTTGAAGTGGACCCATATTGTAGGAAACAATGAACGAATGAAGACAAACTCATAGACTGAAAGCTTGATAAAAATTTCTCTGTGGACAAATAAAATGATAATAAAAATGGAAAAAAATAATGCCTTTTAAGTATGTTTGCCAAGCCCAATGGGAAATTTCACAGTACTAAGTACTGATAAGGCTGGTGAACCCTGAGAAGGTACATAAGGCTTTTTATCACCATTCATATAAAATTAGCTGCAGATGGTTGTATCTTGAGTGATAATCACAGGCCTAATTATAACCCAAGTTCCATAATATCCATTTTCAAGCCCTTGATATTGTGAAATTATTTTGATTTAGTGCTAGTTTTTTTTTATTAGTGAATCTTCATATTTTAGAGAGAGAGATGAAAACAATCAAAAGTGCTTATTCTGCTTGCCGGTCGTGAGTGCTTTGCACCATGATTTGCTTTGCTGACACTAGGGAGGGTTGTGCGTGGGTAACAGACCATGTCACAGAGTCTTTGCCTCAAATGTTACTCAGGCTCGATAGGGGTCACACAAGGACAGCAAGAATCTGCAAGGGTGGATTATTTTCAAGGAGGCTCCAGATGGCGTTTTACTTATTTATTTAGAGTTGATTTAGAGATACATCCAGTTTTGATGCATCAGACATTGATATAAATAGGCAAAACATAATGAGCTGGACCTGTCTTTAGTGGTTTGTAAGTTATCCTATGTTCTATCATGCTTTATAATTTTCCACAGTTTATCCTGGAAGAATCTAGAAAAATCACATCTGTCATACATAGCATAACAAATAACCAGCATTGTTAATCGAATATATGATTAGCCTGACTTTACCCCACATATAGGGGAACTAAATATTTAAATGTTTAATAGTGAGTAAAAAATACTTACCAAGCTCAATATTTTAAAAGCACTGACAGTCTCCCAAGGCAATAGAAATAAAAGCAAAAATAAATCCTAATCAAACTTACAAGCTTTTGCACAGCAAAGGAAACCATAAGTAAAACAAAAAGACAACCTACAGACTGGGAGAAAACATTTACAAATGATATGACAGACAAGGGATTAATTTCCAAAAAATAAAGTGCATATAAATCAATAGCAGTACCACCAACAAAAAAACTAATGAAAAAATGGGCAGAAGAGCTGAATAGACATTTCTCCAGTGATGACATATGGATGGCCAATAGACACATGAAAAGATGCTCATTATCACTAATTATTAGAGAAACGCAAAACTACAGTGACATATCACCTCACACTAGTCAATGGCCATCATTAAAAAGTCTACAAACAGCATGCTGGAGAGGATGTGAAGGAAAAGGAACCCACCTACACCATTGGCAGGAATGTATATTGGTGTAGCCACTATGGAAACTAGTATGGACATTTCTTAGAAAACTAAAAATAGAGTTGCTATATGATCCAACAACCCTACTTCTGGGCGTATGTCTGGAAAAAACTCTAATTCAAAAACATACATGCACCCTGATGTTCATAGCAACATTACTTATAATAGCCATGGTATGGAAGACACCTAAATGTCCATCACCAGATGAATGGATCTAGATGTGGTATAGGTATACACCCAGTGGAATACTCAGTTCAGTTCAGTTCAGGCACTCAGTCGTGTCCAACTCCTTGCAACCCCATGAATCGCAGCACACCAGGCCTCCCTGTCCATCACCAACTCCCAGAGTTCACTCAAACTCACGTCCATCGAGTCGGTGATGCCATCCAGCCATCTCATCCTCTGTCGTCCCCTTTTCCTCCTGCCCCCAATCCCTCCCAGCATCAGAGTCTTTTCCAATGAGTCAACTCTTTCCATGAGGTGGCCAAAGTACTGGAGTTTCAGCTTTAGCATCATTCCTTCCAAAGAACACCCAGGACTGATCCCCTTCATAATGGACTGGTTGGATCTCTTTGCAGTCCAAGGGACTCTCAGTGGAATACTACTCAGCCATAAAAGGAATGAATGAATGCCATCTGCAGTAACACGGTGGACCTAGAGATTTCCAGACCAAGTGAAGAAAGTCAGAGAGAAAAAAGTACCATATGATAATACTTTATATGGAATCTAAAAGTATGATACAAATGAACTTGTTTACAAAACAGAAACAGACTCACAGGCATAGAAAACAGATTTATGGTTACCAAAGGGGTAAGGGAGGGATAAACTAAGAGTTCAGGATTTGCAGATACAAACTACTATATAGAAAAACAACCAAGTCCTACCATATAGCACAGGGAACTATAGTCAGTATCCTACACTAAGCCATAATGGAAAAGAATATGAAAAGCTGTGAAAGAAAGTGTTAGTTGCTCAGTCGTGTCCAACTGTTTGTGACCCCATGGACTGTAGCCCACCAGGCTCCTCTGTCCATGGGATTATCTAGGCAAGATCACTGGAGTGGGTTACCATTTCCTTCTCCAGGGAATCTTCCTGACCAGGGATTGAACCCGGGTCTCCTGCATTGCAGGCAGATTCTTTACCATCTGAGCCACCAGGGAAGCTCATGAAAAGCTATATGTATATGTATGTGTGTGTATATATATATATATCACTTGGCTATAAACCAGAAACTAATACAATGTTGTAAATCAACCATATTTCAATTAAAAGGTGAAAAAAGCACTTTATATCAGGGATGCCTTCCCTTGCATACCTACGTAAAACTGCAGAACTACTTTCAACTGTCCCAGTACGCTTTCTTTGCTTTGTTTTTTTCTCTCAGTTTTGTTTGTTTGTTTGTATATTTAACATATTAAATATCTAACATATTTATTTTCTGTTTGGATTAGAATGTAAACTCCATGAGGGTAGGTATTTGTCTGCTTGGCTTGGTGCTGTATCTCCATTGCCTGCAACAGTGCCTGAACGCCACATACATATTTGTTGAACGAATAAATAAATTAATTTAAAAAGATACAATATTCATTCCTTCATTCACCAGACATTTATTAAGACACTGTGTGATTCTGCCTCATATAAATACCTGTCTTGGTTTGTGAGTATATCCATTTAGTTAACAGTTTATTAAATGTGTAGTTCCAAGCACCCTCTTGTGATTTTCAGTATCTGTGTTCATTAGGTCCCTACCAATATATGAGAATTAACACATAGTAAAAAGATCTCTACAGGTACGGTTTAAGTACTAAGAATATCTGTTTGAATTACTGTAGGTGAATTATGTGCTTTAGGATAATGGGACGGGACCAAAGGAAAGGAAGAATCTTTAAATTCTACAGGTCATGATGTACCTAGCGAAATGAGACCTCGTTTTTGGGCACTTGACAATTTTGAGAGGCTGTTAAAGAGGTGGGAGCACAGGCCTGAGCTTAAAAGCTGGATCCATCCCTTTCTAACTGTGCCCCTTGGAGCAGGCTCTTCAGCCTTTTCTGTATCTCATAGTTTGCATCTGAGCAGCTGGGCCGTGGTGAGGGTGAAATGAGATAAGCAGAGTGCTTAGAATAGTGTCTGGCACATAGTACGTGCTCATTGTTGGTGCTAGCTAGCTCATTGTTGGTACCTAGCTCGAAGCAGATTTCCATACTTAGCTTATTTGTGCATCTTGTTTGTACTCAGAAATAATGTCTTAATATTTTTCTCACGCTGGAAGCAAGTGGCAAACTGAGTAGAAAAATATACTCAGGGCACTAGCACTCTTTTTTGGATGCTTGACATTTGTTTGGTTTTTAAGTACTGCGTCATTCACACCCTCCAATATTTTTGCCTCATTTGGGGAAGGAAAAACATGGGTTATTAAACGTTCTCTGTCTTAGCCCAGTGTTGCTTTCACTCTCATGGGGAGCCAGGGATTGTGTATGCCATGTTCCAGAAATGAAAACTCAAGGACAGAAGTTTGCGAATCCAAGAAAAGTTCAGGGGGACAGTTGTCAAGGGCTTCGCTCCTGAGGATGGTGCTACCAGGGGAGAGAAAGTAGGATAAGCAGCCAGAGGTCCCGAGGGCTCCAAGCTGTGATGGAATCTCCACTGTACTCTTGCTTTCTGGTAGTGCGGTCTTGAATCAGTTTCCCCTGACGTTTTAGAGAAGCGGAACAGTGTGATGAGTGAGTGCTGGGTAGACAGAGACCGCAGCTGGAATCCCACTGCTAATTAATTACCTGAGGATTTGGGGCCGTGTTGCTGGGTCCCTCTCGTCTTTTCTCATCTGGAGATTGGCCATAAGAGACTCTCACAGTGCTGGGAAGATAAGACGTAATTTAAATCCCTTTGTACTGCACTTGGTACATGAGAAACGCACAGAGCACGGGCAACTGTTGTCCCTGTAAGCCCAACGCACACTGCCTTTGGTACATGAGAAACGCATGGTGAATTGTTGCCTCTCTAAAGATAGGTGATACCAGCCTCTGCCTTAAAAGATGTAGGCACGGAATGAGATAGAGGAAGCACCTGTCACATAGTATATGTCTTTAAAATGTTCTTACCTGTTTCCTCTTAGGCTTTCCTAGAAACGGGTGTAATTCTCCTCCCCTGGAGAGGAACTCCATCTCCCGCTCCCTTTTCTCCTCCCCAGCAGCTCCTTCTCGCTCAGTCTCCGCGAGTGATGCTGGCACAGCGCGTCTGCCCATGTGTCTTGCTTCGTGTTCGGAAAACGCGAAACTCCCAGGAGGCTGGCACAGTGGGCCCCTCAGCGAATGCTGATCTTTCTGAGCCTTTCCACTGGAAACATACCCACCTACACTGCTCTCTTCTTCCCAAAGATGATCACTTCTCCTCAAGTGCTTAAAAGAAGAAAACCCTGATGTTGAATTTAGTCCAGGGGCCCACACGGAGGGCCCGAGAGCCAGTGTTGCCTAGAGATACTTTGCTTCACTGTGCAGGGTTGGCTTCTGTGATGGATTTAGAATTTTGAATCAGTCCATTGTATTTTTGAAAGTCAGACATTTCAAATTCAAATGTGCACACATTTCTGGCTGCTCTGGCAAAGTGGGAACAACCTGGCAACCCCAAGCGCAAGTCCTCCTGGAGGTAGCGACCTAGAATAGACCAACCACTGTCCTTTTCCTTATGTGTGAACCCCGGCCCCATCACGCGGTCTTGCTCCATCCCTCTGTACCTGTGCGGCTGCTGCTCACACAGGAGTCCTGTTGTCTCCTTGTACGGACACGGGACCTGAAGCCAGGCAAGGCTTAGCGCTGCTTACACGTTGAAAAAGAAGTTAGTACCTGAGTGAATAGGAGAATTCTATTTTTTGGATTCTTGGACCTCTGTTCTTATTTAATCATCTTAGTTAAAATTCAAGGGAAATCATTATTCAGCTGAAGACAGATTTTTCTTTTTCTTTTTTTTGATAACTAATTTCCAAATTCTCTGACCCATTGTTTGCCTTGGTTAGAAGGTGATCAGGTCCCAATGAATTCACAGGTTCTGTCTGGCTCTTCAGACCTATTGCCTCCATTGTGTCTTGCAGCTCCCAGACGTTCCCCGTGAACTTGTCCCCCAGTTTTAAGGCACTGGCCTTGCTTGTAGACACTGTTCAATGAGCGTTAGGTGACTTGACTTGATACCACTCACCCAGAGATGGCAGAGTCAGAAGCTCCTTGGGGCTAGGCACTTAGCTGTGTGTGACCGGCTGGGGTGAGCTGGAGACAGTCAGCCCTGAAGAAAGCACAGCCAGTCCTGGTTGTCAGTTGCTGGGAGGGAATCCTGATGGTGCCATATCTTCCTGATGCTTTTATTTTTAAGGAGAAACCCCAGATCTTTACGTGAAATCTTCTGGCTTTAAAATAGGCCATTCATTCACACTTCTACATAAAACTGTTTGTTTCCCACTCTCCTCCCTCCCCTAAGGAAAAGAAAGCCTCAACACTCTGTGACCCCTGCTGAGAAGTCCAAGGGAGAAAAGGAACTGCTGACTAACGCACCTCCTGCTACTGGAAGGGCGAATAGAAATGCACAGAAAGAGCACAGGCTTTGGATTTAAACAGACTTGGGTTTGGGCCTCAGTTCTTCTGTTACTTCTATGTGGTATCATCCAAATCACTTCCTCTCCGGGTTTCAAAAACCCTGCATCTGAAACACGTCTTTAATCATAACTTAGGGTGCTGATGTGAGGACCAACGTGAAACCGTTGGTTTCACACAAAACAACACATACATGTCAGAATCATCCGGAAATGTTGGCAAATTCAGATGTCCCACTTGATTTTTAGACATATTTCAATACTCATGGCAAAAGACTTAAAGGTGGTTTTTTTTTTTCCTTTCTGATTGGATTTTTATGAATTGTGAAAGAATCCTAAATGCCTCTTTGAGTAATGAAAGCTTTTAAATGCAGGAATGACAACAGAGATGCCCACCTCCTCTGCTGATGTCACCGCTGGCAGCTGTGTGTGGGGCTGGGGCAGGGAGTGTAATGAGCTAATTATAAACAGTTATGGGATTAAAGCCTCTACCTGTTGACTCTGTTATCATCCAGTTAGAAACTCTTTGGTTGTAACAGTTCTTTGGCTAATGAAGGAAATCAGCAAAGCTACAGAGAAAAGAATGGAGTCAGAGGTCACCAGACCAACTTACTCCACACTGAGATGGCTATAGAGCTTATCCCCATCCATTTCCCTGTTTTCACTTCTCCCTGCCTCTCTCTCTCTGTCTCCTGATGATGGAGAGGGCTTTTCTTCTCTTTTACCCTTCCCCAAGGAGAGGTGATACTATATACATCTTTTCTCTTAAATTAATGCAAAGAAAGTTTTAAGTTCCCTAGGTACTTCCAAATTTAGGGGAAGTGATCCCATGGCAAAGATAAAATATATTTGATAAAAAATCATTATTTTGCTATAATTTCTCTCATAGCTTAGAAGTGGTCTCAGAGTTTCGTGATGTACCCGTTGCTAGGGAAACTTGCTTTTTAGTGAGCAGCAATTTTCCAAAGCAGATGCATTTCCTCTGTTACTAATGAGTGTGTAAATGGTGCCTCTATTGCTTTTCGCCTCCATATTTTGAAAACAACTTGCACTATTTGCTTAGGACAGCAGACATCTGCTTTATAAAACTGAAGCAGACAGGCTCCTAGAATGTCTTATTTATATGCAGCTTGTGCTGCATATTTCAAAAGCACATTTGCTGTTTTGCACTTTCTTATTAGAAGACATTTTACACCTGTTAATACCATAAATAATCACTTAGATGAGAAAAAATGCCCTCTCTGAAAGGTTTGACTATGTTTAGTCACATTGTGCGTTTCATTCCCACCAATCTAACGGTAGAGAGGGGGCACTTCTCCTGCTCTGAGCTGGGAAGTGGGCTGGAAGTTGTGCTGCATAATAGCAAACCGAACATTGTTATGCAAAGTTGAGTGGGAGCAAGGCTATTTCAGAGGCAATAACGTTTCCTTCCAGTTCACTGATCCACTAATTTCTATTCACTTTAAACTGCTCTTGTATTTTTCAGAGGGGAAAAAAAAAGCTATTTTCTACCATTTGCACAGTTCTAATCTTTGGCTTTGAACAGAATCTGCCTGGATAACAAGGAGGAACGGTCACTCTGCTGCTTTTATGGGCAGCTGTAGTGGTCCAAACACATGCAAATAGGAGTATAGATATTTCCATAAAAGGTGGGGCCCCATGCCCTCTAATTTGCTCTCTGATTTTAGATGGAGGAGAAAGATAGATTTAAGGAATTAGAAAGGGAAAAGGCCAGAAAAGGAGGGCAGCAGCTTAAATAACGTAAAGGATTATCTGAGCAAAAGACAATATACTTGCATTTGTTTTTTAGTAGCTCCCTCCCTGAAAGTGCCCCTGAAAAGTTTCTAAATTTGGTGGCTTTTTACAGTACCCTGAGATGAAAGAATATTGTTTTGCTTATTAGTTTAAATTCATAAGAATTCCTCTTCTGATATGCTTATGTAAGATTATATATGACTTTTTGTTAAATCATTAGCTCATTTTTTTCTTAGAAGTTTTGTCCCTCTTGACAATCTTCCTTAAAGGGATTAAAACTGTATTAGCATTGGGCATATTATGTAAATAGCTTCAGATTTCCATTAATTCAACTTGAGTGTTTTTGTAAGTAAACAATAATATTCTCTTCATATAATTTATAACCGAATTGGCTTTCTGGTTGTGGCATGTATAAGGGAAAATGGAAAGGAATTTATTTTTCTAATGTATCTTTACAAGAATCATCAACAGGATTCTAATGTACTCAGAATGAGAGCCAAATTTTCTATGTTACTTTTTTTTAGTCCCTTTTGAATAAAAATGCAAAACCCCAAGGATGCCTTATTTAGAGACCATCTGAAATGTGCCCTCCAAAATGTGATTTGAATTCACATCAGAGAAAGCTCTTAACAGGCCAGCTTTCGACGGCTAGCATCTTCTTTGAACCAACTGTATAGCAATTATGGAAGCAGAGCATTTCTATGCCAGAACACTGGGTTGTCCTTTGGGTCAGTGCCACATAGTACACAGAGCGCCCACGGAGGGGTCAGCCATAGCTATGCCAACAGTAGCTGCGTGACCTCAGGCAAAGCCCTTCACTCAAGAGGGGATGTTTCCTCCTCTGTCAGATGGAGACAGTGATGTTTTCCTTACTTATCTCAAGGAATTACAAAAGGGCTCTGATAAGATAACAAAATTAGTAGAATCCTCATCTTTCCTATTTAGAATTACTTACTAGAATATCGTGTGTTTAGCCTACTGGTTTATTTATCTTCCCCACTAGAACATTGTACATTCTTCTAATGCCTTTTTCCTTTGTATCCCAATTATTGTAGGATAACATGTTAATGGAATGAGCTATTGGCTTTAAAATTAAAGCACCGCCTAAATAAAAGGTGCTGGGTGTGATTTTGCATCCCTATTGACAACAAGGGTCAGTTTAAAGATGAAAATCCCCCTGTGAGGTAGTCAGTTAACTCCAAAGGGCAATGTGTCCTGAATTGATGGAATCAGCCTTTTTCTCTGAGTTCAGTGTTATGACCAAAAAGCATCTTCTACTAAGCCCTGGCCTCCTCATGAACAAATTCTATGAAACAACTGGTCTTTTTAGTTTCTCTTTTCCATTTCACATTGAATGAAGTGCAATCAATGGTGGAATTATGTGTTAAAAGGAATGCAGGTAATCCAAATAAAAAATTATTATTAAGCTGTAGACCTTATAAATAAGGTTCCCAAATACATCCATAAAATCACTGCATTTAAAGGACACTTTGCACAAACATGGACTCCAACAAGTTGCTTTGAATTGTAACGCTAATAGAGACTTCCTTTGTGGATTTGATGACGTTATTGCCACATTTGCCATTCCTGTATTGAGAATATGAATTACCTGCTTCTAGGGAGTGAGAATTTTTCCTCCCTGAGTTAGATATCAGAATATAGTTTCTATTCTTGACAGTCTTTTCTTACTTTTTTCCTTTAAAACCAAACTCTAGACTTTATGTGGATTTACCAGTTTTTCCATTGATGTCATCTTTCTGTTCCAGGATACGATACAGAGAACCACATTGTCTTTCATAATCGTCTCCCTAGTCTCTCCTAGTCTTGGAATATTTCTTAGTCTTTGCATTTTTCCCCTCAAGACCTTGGCAGTCTTGAGTAATACTGGACAGATAGCCTAGAGAATATCTCAAGTCTGGATTTATCTGGTTTTCTTTTTTTTCATGGTTATACAACGGTTATGGATTTCTGGAAAGAATGTCTTAGAGGCAAAGTGCCCTTTGTGTCATATCATATCAGGGGAACATGATATTCACGTGCTGCTGGTGGTGGTAAACTTCAGCACATGGTCAAGGTGATGTCTGCCACACTCAGCCACCATAAAGAAAGCAGTCTCAAAGTCCAGGCAACACTCAAGGAGGCAAAGTGGGAGTTAAATTTCACTTCTTGAAGGGGCTGTGTATCTGCATATACTCCTTGGAATTTTGTAAGGAAGGTTTGTCTCTTCTATATACCTATTATATTAGTATGAATTCATGTTATTTATTGTATACACTGGATTATAATCCAATACTGCTTTATTTTATTGCTTAAAACATTCTACCTTTGGCAACAGGGAACTTTTTCAGGGGGCTTTTTGTGTGCTTTTGACATAACCTCAACCTTTTGTTGTCGTGTGTATTTTTTTGTTTGCTTTTTTTTTTAAAGCACCATTCTAGTAGGTATGTAGTGGGATCTTGTTTTAATTTGCATTTCTTTGTGGACGTATAATATGGACCATCTTTTCATAGGCTGATTTCTGTTTTATTTTCTTTGATGAGGTATTTGCTTAGGTCTTTGGCTCAGTGTTTCATTGAATTGTTTCTTACTGGGAGTTTTAAGAGTTCTTACCTGTTTTGGATAGCAGTCCTTTGCCAGCTGTGTGCTTTGCCAGTATTTCCTCCCAGTCTGTGGCTTGACTTCTCATTCTCTTGGCATTGTCTCTGGCAGAGCAAAAGTTTTTAATTTTAACAAAGCCCATCATATCAATTACTTCTTTAATCAATTACTCCTTTGGTATTTTATCTAAAAATTTATTGCTATACCCAAGGTCATCTAGGCTTTCTCTTATGTTATTTTCTAGAAGTTTTACAGTTTTGAATTTTACAAAATGTCTGTGATTACTTTTGAGTTAATTTTTGTGAAGAGTAGATAGCCACTCTTAAGAAAGCTGTATTTTCACTTATGTTAAAAAGTCTGTTGTAACCAGTATGAACATGTAATATCGTAAAATGACATTCTTCAATATCATGGACCATAGCAATCATGCTGCTGCTGCTGCTAAGTCGCTTCAGTCATGTCCGACTGTGTGCGACCCCACAGACGGCAGCCTACTAGGCTCCTCTGTCTCTGGGATTCTCCAGGCAAGAATACTGGAGTGGGTTGCCATTTCCTTCTCCAATGCATGAAAGTGAAAAGCGAAACTGAAGTCGCTCAGTCGTGCCCGACTCTTAGCGACCCCATGGACTGCAGCCTACTAGGCTCCTCCGTCCATGGGATTTTCCAGGCAAGAGTGCTGGAGTGGGATGCCATTGCCTTCTCTGATAGCAATCATAGCCTCATTTTATTATTTTTTAGCTCATTATTTTTTTAAATTGGGATAGGTATTTAATGATATGGGCTGAATTGGTCTTCCTCCAAGTTCATATGTTGAAATCCTAGCCCCTAGTACCTAGAATGTGACTGTGATAGCACATTTAAAGAAGTAATTAAGGTTAGGTGACTGCATTAGAGTGGCCGTTGGTTGCTATAATGAAATACCATGAACTGGCAGTCTTAAACAATCAGCATTTATTTCTCTTATTTCTGGGAAGTCCAAAATCAAGATACCAGCAGGTACTGCAGAATAAATCACCCCAAAACTCAGAGATATCAAATGAAAATAATGTTTTATTATTAGATCAAGGATTCAGGAGTGGCTGCTGCTGCTAAGTCGCTTCAGTCGTGTCCAACTCTGTGCGACCCTGTGGACTGCAGCCTACCAGGCTTCTCGGTCCATGGGATTTTCCAGGCAAGAGTACTGGCTAGGCAAGATCTTTTCTGAGGTTGCAGTCAGATGTTGGCTGGGCTGCAGTCATCCAAAAGCTTGGCCAAAGATGGAGTATCTCATGTACATGGCTGGTAAATTGGTGCTGAGCTGTGGGTGGGAAGGTTTTGTTCTGCTCCGTGTGAGCCTCTCCTCAGGGCTGCGGAGTGTCCTCATCTGTGGCAGCTGACTTCCACAGAACAAAACATTCAAGAAAGCAAGACAGAAGTTGCATTGCCTTTCATGACCTCATAGAGGGATAACACACTGCTTAGTTCTGCCATTTTATATTGCTCGCTGTGGTAAGCAGAAAAATGACCCCTCAAAGTTGTCCTGAAACAATAGAACCTGTGAATATGTTATCTTTGAATACCAACAGGAATTTACAAATATTTTTAAATTAGGTAAATTATGTTGGGTTATCCAGGTGGGTCCAGTGTAATTGCAAGGGTCCTTATAAGTAAAACAAGTGAAAGTGAAATGTGTTAGTGCTCAGTTGTGTCCGACTGCCTGCGACCCCAAGGACTGTAACCCACCAGGCTCCTCTGTCTGTGGAATTCCCCAGGCAAGAATACTGGAATGGGTAGCCATTTGCTTCTCCAGGGGATCTTCCCAACCTAGGGATCGAACCCGGTCTCCTGCATTGCAGGCAGATTCTTTACTGTCTTAGCCATCAGGGAAGTAAAACAAGAGGTCAGAATTATAGTCAGAGATGTGACTACAGAAGCGGATGTTGGAGTGATGTGGCTATCTGGAAAGAAGCTACAAGCCAAGACATGCAGGCAGCCTCTAGAGAGTGAAAAGGGCAAGGAAACAGATTTTTCCTTAGAGCCTCCAAAGAAATGCACCCCTGTCAACACCATGATATTAGCCCACTGGGATCCATTTTGACCTTCTGGCCTCCAGAACTCTAAGATAATAACTTCGTATTGTTTTCAGCGTCTCATAATTTATCACAGCAGTGATAGGGTGCTAATGCAGGCTCATACCCATGCTTCCTGGTGGCAGGGAACTGCACAAAGGGTTGGATACAGGCAACACAGACCACTGGAGCCATTTTAGATGCTGCAAAGGGTATACCTACTTTAAGGGCTTTGATGCCCATATTGTCAAACTGCCCCCTAGAATGAGTGTATGGATATTTACATTGAAAAATTTGGGTAAATACAGTGAAATCAAGGGAGATGTCTTTCCAGTGTCTTCTTGGGGAGGAGAATATAAAGGGGAAATGGGTTCTTTCATTGTCTCGGTATCTTTCCTCCTGAAACAGTGGGAAATCAGGTAGCGCAGGGAGGCCTCTAGCCAAGGACCTGTCTCTGTGCTTCTTAAGGGCATTTTTTCCCACCACACTTTACTCTGACCCTCTTTAAGAAAGTAAATTCCTGGATGCAATTCTATACATGTATTTTCACCTGAAAGAATTTAAGAACCATGTCAGACTTTAAAGCCAAGAGAGTCTTAAATATAGCTGAATGTTTTCTTTCCTTTAAGCATTCTGAAATTTGTGTCTCAACCAGGTGAACATTTTCGTACTAGTCCAAAAAGAGGCGCTGAAATAAAGACACATGTTTAAGAGGAAAAAAGCAATTTCCATGGCAGCTGAGGTGAGCTTATTCTCTGCAGAAGGCAGAGTCTCTGCTGGGGAAAGGTTTCAAATGCATGTCTCTGGCTCTCTTGATCATATCTAATATCTGAATGTGTTTTCATGATGCTGATCATACAATCTTGTGCCATAGTGAGTGAGAAAATATTTATTTTTCCTAGAAAGTATGTACTGCCTAACAAGGAAATGCTGAGCAGGAGTCTTTCTCATTTTGGGAGTTTTGTTTTCTTTTCCCCTAGAAGATATAGAATGCTTTAAAAATTAATTAAACCAAAAAAAAAATGATATGCAAGTAAGCAGATGCTCTTTCTAGCAAGGAAGTCCACATCCCTCATGTACTTTCCCAGGCTTTCCCCACTGAACTCACAGAATTTGTCAAAGGGGATTTAGAGACCACTTAGTTCCCTTTTTCCTATAAATGAGGGATCTGAGCCCTAGAAGCTTGATTTGCCATGAGGACTCAGGATATATGTGTACTAGAGCCAGTACTCTTGCCTGGAAAATCCCATGGATGGAGGAGCCTGGAAGGCTGCAGTCCATGGGGTCGTAAGAGTCGGACACGACTGAGCGACTTCACTTTCACTTTGCACTTTCATGCATTGGAGAAGGCAATGGCAACCCACTCCAGTGTTCTTGCCTGGAGAATCCCAGGGACGGTGGAGCGTGGTGGGCTGCCGTCTATGGGATCGCACAGAGTCGAACACGACTGAAGCGACTTAGCAGCAGCAGAGCCAGTACTAGACTGAAAAAGAATATACTTTATCACTCAAGTGGTTTTGGAGTTTTTCTTTGCTCATTATCTTCCATTGTCATCAGACAAAAACTTTCAGTCGAGTTGCAGGAAAAATGTAACTGAAGCTTATTTAAGCCCACAGGGTGTTTATTGAGTTAAAAAAAAAAAAAAAACCTCTAAAATTCACAAGTAGGTTCAGCTCCCATGAGGTTTGTCTCAGACACTGAAGTGCTTTCTCCAGGACCTGATTTTTGTCTCCATCTCTTGTTCTGTTTCCTCTGTGAAAGACCCATTTTCAAATACATTCTGTCTTTGCAGTGACATGAGCCTCTCATTCTCCAGGTTCAGGTCCAGCTGGAGAAAATACGTACCTCTCCTGGCTTCCCAGCAAGTTCCCATCATTACTTTCTTTTTGACTGGGACGTGTGCTCATCAGTGAACCAAGTTTGTTGGCCAGGAGGTTGCATTGCTTTGCTTCATCAGATCCAAGCCATGGGCCACACCCGTGGAGCTGGGGGTGTAGCCAATACTGTTTGAATTATAGGAACTGAGAGTTGAGGGAAATTTTGAGTATGGTTACCAACAGAAGGAGAATACATGCTGACTGGCCCCCTAGTTACAAATGGTTTTCCGTATTCTCTTTTGAAATTTCTTCCTTTACATTTCATTATCAAGCACCTATGAAGTATCAGGTTTATATATGTGTTCAGTTGCTCAACTGTGTTTGACTCTTTGAAACCCCATGGACCTTAGTCTGCCAGGTTCCTCTGTCCATGGGATTCTCCAGGCAAGAATATGAACGTGGTCGCCATTTCCTTTTCCAGGAGATCTCCCGACCCAGGGATCAAACCTACGTCTCCTGCATTGGCGGGTGGATTCTTTACCACTGTGCTACCTGGGTTTACAGTCGGGATAAAACGGACAATATATCTGACATTTGTAATTCTATGGGAGGAATTGAACGTGTGTAGAAACAGTCATCAAAATAAATGATCCCAGAAATGGGTTAAGTAAGAAAAACTAACAGAGATTAGCATTTATCTCATAGAAGTATATGCTAAAATATTTACAGATAAAATGATGTGATGTCTGGTATAATTTCTTCAAAGTTGTCTGGGTTTTTAGGGGAGGATAGGGGCGTAGGTGAAATGAAATTTAGTAGATGATGAAGCTGGTTGATGGATGTGTAGGGATCTCTACTTCTGTGTATACTTGAAATGTTCTATAATAAAATGTTTAAGAAAGCAGTCCTACAGACAAATATGCCATTAAATAAGTTCCATGACAGAAATATATAGAGAGAGCACAGGAGGACCCAACCAAGTTTCAGTGGTCAGGAAAGAGTTTCCAAGGAAGTGAAATATTATAATCTGGAGTAGGTCTTGTGAGTATGAAGATATCAGGTAGATGGTACATAACACCCACTCCTGCTTGAGTTTGGAAACAGTTGAGAGAAAGACAAAGGAGTCAGACAGATGGAAATCCAAATGTCAGCTTATTGCCCACACAATTTAGAATATGGTTTACATACGTAATCCGGTAAGCCTGCTAATACGCCTCTGAATTGAACTGATGCTTGAAGACTGAAAACAAGATTGGAGACCAGAATACAAGCTCGTGAGAGCCGGAATAAGGAATAAGACAAGGGCAGGACTGGGTGTACTTATTCCCCTCTCACAAACCCTGCACGTGGCATTCCTTGTCCTCGGGTGGAGGAGTGAGTCAGAGCGGGACCAAAGGCTATGCTTGTCCTTGCGGGAGCTGCTCACAGATGGGTCAGTGCAGAGCCGGCGATGAATGGCTCCCTCTTCAGAAGCAGTGGGAAACTTGGTTCAAGGATTGGTGGGCGGGTCAGGAACAGGGAAACGTCTTCTGGGCGGGTGGGGCCGCCCATGGGAGGGCTGATATATGCCTTGCAGTATATATCATGCTGGGCGTGTATAGGAATGAAGGAGGCTCGGTCCCGCCCTCAAGTCATCTGTGGTTTATGTGGGAGATAAACACACAAAGATCCCACCACAGTAAACAAGACACACTCAAATACTGCTAACGAGAAGTGCAGTCTGAGTTGGTATTACTGAGAAAGTCAAGCTGAATTCTCAGCATGTCCTAGTGGAGGAGAGGGAGAGGAGGGAAAAGAAAGAAGAGAAAGATTAGGAAGGCCTTCCTAGAGGGGCAGTTATTTATCCAGTCCTTAAAAAGAAGTCGCTCAAAAAAAAAAAAAAAAGGCACTCAGGGTCCGACTGTTCGCGACCCCATGGACTGTATGTAGCCCCTCTGACCATGGGATTCTCCAGGCAAGAATACCAGAGTGGGTCGTCATGCCCTCCTCCAGGGCATCTTCCCAACCCAGGGACTGAACCCCGGTCTCTTGCACTGCAGGCGGATTCTTTGCCATCTGAGCCGCCATTGGAAGCCCACCTGGGCCTTAGGGGCTAGAAGTCCCATCAGGATAGGCTGAAGAGCGGTGCTCCCCAGGGAACAGGGACTGTGTGGTGTTTCTCCGGCCTGTTCTGCCACGTGTTCCTACTGTACAGGTGTCCACACTGTTCCAGCCTCTGAGGGAGAGGAGACTTTGGGGTGTGTTTCTTGCCCTCAAATAATTTGTCTATAGTGAAAGCACAGGTGAAGTCTTGCCACACTGAATATTTGGAACCTTGTAGCATTTATAGCCCCAGTTCACAAGCAGGTAGTTTATTTATTTTTTATTGAGGGATAATTGCTGTTTTCTGTCAAACCTCAATGTGACTCAGCCACAGGTGTAAATGTATCCCCTCCCTCTGGATCTTCCCTCCCCTCTCCCTCCCCACCCCAGCCCTCTGGGTTGACACAGAGCCTGTTTGAGTGTCCTGAGCCACACAGTAAATTCCCGTTGGCTGTCTATTTTACATATAGGGGACCTGGGAAGTTGTTCCAGATTGTCTCCTGTGGTCAACAGCAGCCTGTCGATAAACCCCCTGGCATTCTGATAAAAGTTTGTCTCTTCTTTTCCCTAGTAGATATGGACTCAGTTCAGTTCAGTTCAGTCGCTCGTTCGTGTCTGACTCTTTGCGACCCCATGAGTCGCAGCATGCCAGGCTTCCCTGTTCATCACCATCTCCCGGAGTTCACTCAGACTCACGTCCATCGAGTCCGTGATGCCATCCAGCCATCTCATCCTTGGTCGTCCCCTTCTCCTCCTGCCCTCAATCCCTCCCAGCATCAGAGTCTTTTCCAATGAGTCAACTCTTTGCAGGAGGTGGCCAAAGTACTGGAGTTTCAGCTTTAGCATCATTCCTTCCAAAGAAATCCCAGGGTTGATCTCCTTCAGAATGGACTGGTTGGACTCAGAGGGTTTATCGTTATTTAAGGTGTGTCTGTGATTGTGTGTCTGGAGATTAGTATTTAAATCAGTGGTGATGGTGAAGTCGCTCATTGTGTCTGACTCTTTGCAACCCCATGGACTGTAGCCTACCAGGCTCCTCCATCCATGGGATTCTCCAGGCAAGAATACTGGAGTGGGTTGCCATTTCCTTCTCCAGGGGATCTTCCCGACCCAGGGATCGAACCCAGGTCTCCCAGACAGGATAAAGCAAATTTTCCTTCCCAGTGCAGGTGGACATCATCCAGTGCCTTGAGGGCCTGATTAGAACAAAAAAGACGGAGGAAGGGAGAATTCGCTCGGTCTCAATTTCCCTCTGTTTTTCCCTGCCTCCCTCGCCCTCACCTTCTCTCCTTAACCACTTGAGCTGGGACACTGACCTTCTCCTGCCCTCAGACTGGGACTCACCACCTGGGGGCCTGGTTCTCAGGCCTTCAGACTTGGACTGAAACTACCCCACAGGCGCTCCTGTGATCCTGGCTTGCAGATGGCAGATTGTGAGACTTCTCAGCCTCCATAAACATCAGTCAGTTCCTTACTTCACAAACACATACACCACACACACACACACACATATACTACACACACACACACACCACACACTTATTAATTCTATTCTGTGGCGAACCCTAGTACAAGAGTCAATAATGAATAAAACTGTTTGATTTCTCACAAATACGGTAAGAAGGTTTTTTGACCAAAAAATGTTCATTCTCATCAGAATCGCTTCTTTTCATCTGATTTTCCACATCGCTTCCCCTCTTTAGACCACACTGTTGTAATCTTCTCATCCCTTTTGTTTCAGGCTGCGTTGCTACAGTGCACCTCAGTGCTCTTAAGGCTCTTCTGGAAATTCCAGTTTATTCATATCCATCCTCAAAGGGATGTCCTGTAGAGAAGGGTCGAGGAATAGAAAGTTTGACTTAATCACTTTAAAAATGGGTCGTATGTCTAGAACTTTTAACTCAAGAGTTCCTGCACATTTTAAATTAAGAGATTTTGAGATGATTAAAGACAGAATCTAGAGTCCATAAAAACTTTATATATTTGATTTATTTATCTGTTTGTTGAGTGTCAGCTAGGTGCTTTGGAGAAAACAGAGATTAAATGGTAACACATGTAATATAAGTTCTTATAGTTTAATGACATAGACAAATATTAACATTATGATATGCGATGTCATTGTTGTTCAGTTCCTGTTAGCCCAATTCTTTGTGCCTTCATGGGTTGTACCCAGACTCTGGTCCTCCACTGTTTCCCAGAGTTTGCTCAAATTCACGACAGAAGATACAGTGGGTCTAATAAGCAAGTTAAAAGGAGAGCTGTTTTCTGGTTAGTAGGACTTGGGAAAGCTTAATGGAAGTGACTTTTGAGCAAAGGTTGAATTAAGAATCGGAGGACAGTGGGAAAGAATTACAGGCCGATGCTGTGGTGAAGCACAGATGGTAGGGTAGGGGGGATGGTGTGTGGTCTGATTTAACCAAAGCATAGGGTATTGTGAGAATTTATTGACAGAGTGCCTACTATGTGCATGTATTGCTTCTAACGTGCAAACACTATTAGACAGGCATCACTATTCCCTTAACAGATGGAAAGATCTTCATCTCAGAGAAGTAACTGTCCATGGTTACGTAGCTGTAAGTGGTGATGTTGGGAGTCAGATGCAGATCTAGGTGACTCAAGAGCCTGTGTGCTTTCTGCTCTACTGCTACTTAACTGTGTGTGTAGGGGAGACAGTGTGGAATTGTACTTCATTCATGAGGTGATAGAGGGGAGGCATAGGCAAGGAAAAGAGAATGCTCTGATTGAAGAGGCCTTGTTGATAGCATATTTTTCTGGTAAGGCATGCTCATAGGTAGATGATATTATAAAAACGGTGATGATGACAACATGTAGGTGTTGCTATCATTTGCTAAATGCCAAAGATAGGCCCAAAATTATATCATCAGTGATGCTCACAACTATAGGTATCACAGTCATGTGATTTGTTACCTGACGTAGTGGAAAGAGCAGAGGTACAGAGCTCAAAAAAACTCAGTTCCAATTCTGCTTTTATTCTTTTCTAGTTATTGAGCTCCAGGCAGATTATTTATTGTTTATGAACTTGGATATCCTCATCTGTAAAATAGGTATATATGCTTATGTCATGGAGTTGTGAATGTTAGAAATTTTTTTTTTTTAATCTTAGTGTATTTTATAACAAAAGCAGAAGAGTTAGATAATAAAAATAAAAACTCTGCTGTAGAAGCAAGAGTATCTCTGAGCATGTCTAAATGAAAAACATAATAGTATGACCAAAAATGAATATTCATAGTACCAAAATTTAATCTACCTTAATAAAGGCTGCTCTTTTATTTACAAAAAGAATTATTTACTAGAGTAGGCAACTGAGGATATGACTATGAATTTAAATATACTCTGAGAACTAAGAGGATTTACATTCATGTATATAACAGCAAAATACACCTAAACATTATTGTAGAACCTCATGAAAAATACAACTCATTCTTACTATGTTGAAATATGCTTTTACATCCATTGTATTCGTGCTTCTCTGTCTAGATCTTTTAATGACAGTTTTTAATTCTTTTCAAAAAGAAATGCGGTACATCAGAAATAGGTCATGCTGTGCATGGAGTTCTTTTCCTAGCTTGATGTGTGCTTACACAGTAGACTGAGAATTGAATCTTCTCATAGTGAAAAATGGATGCTTCTGACATTCGTATCAAGCATCAGAAAATTGTAAACATATTTATTGACAGTATTGCTGCAATTGTTTTGAATGTAATAGTCTTGCAAAACATGCCTGTCTAGAAGGCTTTGTTTTTGTTAACAGACTCTTCTAATTGAGACTCTTGTGTGGAAACCTCCCAAAAGGAAATCCTATAATTGGAGAAAGCAGGGAGAGCATATACAGCATACCAGATAATTTAACCTTCCTGAAGCCTTAGCGCCTGGTGTTTTAATTGATTTCTTACCCCATGTCAGGACTCTGGACCTCGATTAATATATCTAAAGAAATATTTGGAACCACTTTTTAGCATATGCAATTAGTAGAGTCTTTAGGATGTATTTATATTCCTTTTGTAAAGTGTAACTATTACTGGAAAATATTGTGAAGGATCCCCATTGAATTATCAATTGTCTTACTAGATTTGTAAGCAGAAAAAATAATCCCCAACTCGGTAAGTATTTTATCCAGTGGGTTCTTTTCAGGATACTAGGGCAGAGTGCTGAAAAATAAGTCCATCCTGCAAAATATTTTGTCAGTCTTTCCCTAGAGTAAGCTGTGTACAGGTATAGTTTTAAAAGTTGAGTAAATGCTTGCAATGAACTGATTAGTCTATCCATGCCTTGCAATCTAAATCTGAGTAATTTATTTCAACATAGAAATTTGTAAATACTATGATACCGTTCATTTCTCTTATATTCTTAACATCCAGGTATTCCCAAGTCTTAACAAAATTTATGCATCATAATTTTAGAATTTACCTTATTTTAGGGATTTGTCCTGTGTAAGTGGCCATAAGTTTAGACGCATAAAATGTGCAAAAATGGCTGCTATGACATTATTTATAAGAATAATGCTATCATGAAATGCTAATAATAGCAGAGTACTCAAAAGTATTAGACTAGACTCAGAAGTTGGAATAATATGCAGCCATTAAAAATGGAGTTTTTGAAGAATAGTTAAAGATATTAGAAAATTCTTGGAATTTGATGTAAGAATTATAATTATAATTATGTATATAATATCTATCCAGATATAAAAATATCAACATATCAAGCATTAAAATTATTAGAAGGAAATACATCAAATATAACTGATTATTTTGGGGCACTGGGATTTTGAGTGATTTGTTTTTTTCTTGTTAATTACTTGATTAATGTCACAGGCCTTCATTAAAACCTAACGTGTGGTAGGCACTATACTAGAAAGCTGTTCATTCAATAGTGAGCAAACATAAAATAGCCTCTGTCATCATTATGCTTCTAATATAGTGGAGAAGACATGTTAATTTTTAAAAAATATGAATAAGTATAAAACTACAACTGGGATAAGTGCTAAGAAAGAAGGAGACTGTGATCACCCATGACAGGGAGCCTAGCATAATGTGGGGTTTAATTCACGAAGAATTGACAAGTGCATGAAAGCCTGATGTGTGGGCAGGAGATTTTAGCAGGTGCCTGGGGAGGAGGACTGGGAGCATTCCTTCACAGAGAAACAGCACTTTTGGAAGCTCTGTGGTAGGATGGAGCAGTGGAAGACGGGATGAGTGGGGTGTTACGGGAAGAGGGGTTAGGGAACATAATGTAGTATTTGTGTCTTAAAATTTTCATTCTCTTCTGGAGTGCAGAAAAGAGATTAGAAGGAGGAGAAGCACAATCAGGGAACCTAGCCAGGGGATTATGGCAGTAGTGTAGGTCAGTGGTGATGGTACTTTGGATTAAGGAGATGAAGGTGGAGACATAGCATTGGGGATGGAATGAAAACATATTTAGGGGGTAACCATGGAACGGACTTGATGATGGATTATACATGGAGATGGAGGAGCAGGGAAGGCTGAAGAGGACTCCTAGGTTTCCAGTCTGAGCAACTATTTGGAAGGTGGTGCCAGTCATTTCAGCGAGTGACCCCGAGGTCCCGAGGAATTCTGTAGGTTGTCAGGTAGAGGGTGGTCGGGTGGAGCTCATTTCAAGTTGCTGCTATGGATCCATGGTGACGTTCCTCCGCCCTGACTGTGGACTTTTTCCAAAAGCTGGGCTCGGTCACTCAAGGAAGGGAGAGCGAAAACCTCCAGAGGTGGGATTTGGCTCCACCAATGAGGAGCAAGTGAATTTAGAACATGGGCGGGAATTTTTCAGTGATGGTGGACCGAGAAACCGATGCTGAATGCATATATTAAAAAAGAGAGAGAGAGAGAAAGCTCGGGGAGTCTTGCACATGGCGAATTGGGGGTGATCGCGGGGTACTGTCACTGCGGGTGTGACTGGCGGTGGTCTTCCTGGCGGTCCTGTGGGAACTGGGCACCAATGGAGAGACACTGTCGCAGCTGTAAGCACCGCAGCCCTTCGGATTGCGGGGGCTTCGCGGAGTGTAGGGGGGCGCTGATTTCCACCGTCGCCTGCGGTCTGCTGTGGCTGCGGGCCAAAGAAGATTCCTGGGGCTCCATCACCTGTGGAGCGCTGAGCCGGGGGGTGCTGGCGGTCCGCAGTGGCCCCTTGGACGTGGGGGGCTCAGCGATGATGGTGGGCATCCTTCTGACCCCCATCCTTCTCATGCGCCACCCCACCCAGCAGTTCCACAATGCACCCTCATTCCTGGAGGACCCCAGCCAGCTGCCCCCACTAAGGAGGGTGCCCCGGCCCTAGGCTACCCCCGTTACCACCAGTACCACTGAGGATGTGACCCCCTATCACCGCCGCGCGGGCGCTCCTCATGGGTCCCCTCCCCGATGATCTGCCTCGAAGGGAGGGCTGGCTCCCAGCTGGCCCATGGGACCTCCAGAGGGGAATTCTATCTGCACCCCGGCTGCCCAGATGGGTGGGTCCCTTTTCTCTCAGGGCACCCCAACCCCTATTCATAGATGTAACAGGCTCTCACCCAGCCCTCTTTGCACGGCGCTCTGATGAGTATTTAAAGCCAGTTTTAAAATGCCAAGGGGGAAAAAAAAAAGAGAGAACTCTCCTAATATGCAACTAATGTATTGACAGGAAACAGAGGGTTCAGTGAGCTTATATTTCCAAAAAGGTTGAAGATTGACCATAATTTGGAATAACTGAATAAGCAAGCTCTAAAATGTAGAAGTTTTGTCAAAAAAAATGGAGTTCTTGAATAATTGCCTTTAGATAAGAATTAGTTAAAAGTGACCAAAAGATCTTTTCTACACTTTGTAGTATTTTTCGATGTCTCTTTAATATGTATATCTTGCTATCGTAATCATAAAACAGGTATAAAACAAAAGATATCCTCATTTTACTCTCAATTGCCGTCAATATTTTAAACTGCTAAGTGAATGAAAGGAAGTCTAGAGAAAAAGGGTAAATAGTGAATAAAAAAAATCTTGGGTTTAAGTGGAATTAAACCAACAGTAAACATTTTCTCAAGTTCCTGAAATCCATTTGAGATTTTATATCCCGTTCACCAGGACAAATGTCTTTAAGAACCTAATGCAACCTGAGTGTTCTGTTAGCTTGGGAACTAACCTAACTGCTCCCAACCTGGCTCGCAGTGGCTACTTTTGAAAGAAAAAAGGACATGATTTGTTCTTGTTGGCATATTTAGGGGGAAAAAGTAGGTATACTATTGTTTTCAAGATATTTTTTGAGGATAATATTCAAAGGGAGGAAATTTCTTAACATCAAATGGTACCATACTTGTACTATATTAGTGCTAGGGTCAGACAGTCCTCTTTGTAGGAACTTAAAGATCATCTAGTGCTGCAGATTTATTTTCGCATGAAGAATCTGAGATTTAAAGAATGATTGATACAGTCTAGCTTCTCTCCTCTCTCCTGTCCGGATGAGGGTGTGCAGCTTGTTAAACAGAGAATCTGAACACTTCCTAATCAACTGTCAAATCTTAGTCCCCACATTCAAAGCAAAATTAAATGCCTTCTCTACTCTTGTGTTTTTAGCCTGGTGGAATCCTCAGTGGCATAATCTTATAGCAGCATTTCCCAAAATGTGTTCCAATGAAAATTAATAGATGCTCCATTAATGTTACATGATGTATTCTCCCTTGGACATGCACACCTCACATTAGCATATAAAAATCTATCATAAGTCCTGAGTTACATTTTAAAATGTTTCTTAGCCCAGTAAAATTTGCTATATGTTTTTAAGGATTAGATTTTTAACAGTCTTTCATTCTCTTATTTTTAATTGGAAGATAATTACAATATTATAGTGGTTTCCGCCATACATCAACATGAGTCAGCCATAGGTATACGTATGTCCCTTCCCTCTTAAACCTCCCTCCCATCCCACCCCTCTAGGCTGTCACAGAGCACCAGCTTTGCGTTCCCTGTGTTAAACAGCAAATTCTCACTGGCTATCTGCTTTAACTTCGGTAATGTTTCAGTGCTGCTCTCTCAAATCATGCCACCTTCCCCCTCCCTCACTGTGTCCGAAAGTCTGTTTCGCTGTTTCTGCATCTCCATTGCTGCCCTATATGTAGGTTCATCAGTACCATCTTTCTAGATTCCATGTATGTGCCTTAATATACAATATTTGTCTTTCTCTTTCTGACTTACTTCACTTTGTGTAGTAGGCTCTAGGTTCATCCACCTCATTAGAACTAGGCCAAATGCATTCTTTTTTATAGAGGAGTGATAGTCCATTCTTTGACATTGCCTTTCTTTGGCATTGGAATGAAAACTGACCTTTTCTGGTCTTGTAGCAACTACTGAGTTTTCCAAATTTGCTGGCATATTGAGTGCAGCACTTAAACAACATCATATTTTAGGCTGAAATAGCTCAGCTGGAATTCCATCATCTGCACTAGCTTTGTTCGTAGTGATGCTTCCTAAGGCCCACATGACTTTGTATTCCAGGATGTCTGGCTCTAGGTGAGTGATCATACATTCGTGGTCATGAAGGTCTTATATAGTTCTTCTTTGTATTCTTGCCATACTTCTTAACATGTTCTGCTCCTTTAGGTCCCTACCATTTCTGTCCTTTATTGTGCCCATCTTTTTCATGAAATGTTCCCTTGGTATCTCTGATTTTCTTGAAGAGATCTTTAGTCTTTCCCATTCTGCTGTTTTCATCTATTTCTTTGCACTGATCACTTAGGAAGGCTTTCTTATCTCTCCTTGCTGTTCTTTGGAACTCTGCATTCAGATGGGTTTATCTTTTCTTTTCTCCTTTGCCTTTAACTTGTCTTCTTTTCTCAGCTAAGGCCTTCTCAGATAACCATTTTGCCTTTTTGCATTTCTTTTTCTTGGAGATGATCTTGATCAATGCCTCCTGGAAATATCACAAACCTCCATCCATAATTCTTCAGGTACTCTATCAGATCTAGTTCCTTGAATCTATTTCTCACTTCCACTGTATAATCGTAAGGGATTTGATTTAGGTCATACCTGAATGGTCTAGTGGTTTCCCCTACTTTCTTCAATTTCAGTCTGAATTTGGCAATAAAGTATTCATGATCTGAGCCATGGTCAGCTCTCGGTCTTGTTTTTGCTGACTGTATAGAGCTTCTCCATTTTTGGCTGCAAAGAATATAATCAATCTGATTTTGGTGTTGACCATCTGGTGATGTCCATGGGTAGAGTCTTCTCTTGTGTTGTTGGAAGAGAGTGTTTGCTATGACCAGTGCGTTCTCTTGGCAAAACTCTGTTAGTCTTTGCCCTGCTTCATTTCGTACAATGATGCAAAGGCAATGTCGCAGAATGTTCAAACTACCGCACAATTGCACCCATCTCATACGCTAGCAAAATCATGCTCGAAATTCTCCAAGCCAGGCTACAACAGTACATGAACCGAGAACTTCCAGATGTTCAAGCTGGATTTAAAATAGGCAGAAGACCCAGAGGTCAAATTGCCAACATCTGCTGGATCATTGAAAAAGCAAGAGAGTTCCAGAAAAACATCCACTTCTGCTTTATTGACTATGCCAAAGCCTTTGACTGTATGGATCATAACAAACTGTGGGAAATTATTCAAGAGATGGGAATACCAGACCATCTTACCTGCCTCCTGAGAAATCTGTATGCAGGTCAAGAAGCAACAGTTACAACTGGACATGGGACAACAGACTGGTTCCAAATGGGGAAAGGAGTACGTCAAGGCTGTATATTGTCACCCTGCTTATTTAACTGATATGCAGAGTACATCTTGCGAAATGCAGGCTGGATAAAGCACTAGCTGAAATTAAGATTGCCGGGAGAAATCTCAATGACCTCAGATATGCAGTTGACACCACCCTTATAGCAGAAAGCAAAGAAGAACTAAAGAGCCTCTTGATGAAAGTGAAAGAGGAGAGTGAAAAAGCTGACTTAAAGCTCAACATTCAAAAAACGAAGGTCATGGCATCTGGTCCCATCACTTCATGGCAAATGGATGGGGAAACACTGGAAACAGTGGCTGACTTTATTTTTATGGGTTCCAAAATCACTGCAGATGGTGACTGCAGCCATGAAGTTAAAAGACACTTGTTCTTTGGAAGAAAAGCTATGACCATTCTAGACAGCATATTAAAAAGCAGAGACATTACTTGGCCAAAAAAAGTCCATCTACTCAAAGCTATGGTTTTTCCAGTAGTCATGTATGGATGTGAGAGTTGGGCTATAAAGAAAGCTGAGCACTGAAGAATTGATGCTTTTGAACTGTGGTATTGGAGAAGACTCTTGAGAGTCCCTTGGACTGCAAAGAGATCCAATCAGTCCATCCTAAAGGAAATCAGTCCTGAAGATTCATTGGAAGGACTGATGCTGAAGCTGAAGCTGTGGTACTTTGACCACCTGATGTGAAGAACTGACTCACTGGAAAAGACCCTGATGCTGGGAAAGATTGAAGGTGGGAGGAGAAGGGGACGACAGAGGATGAGATGGTTGGATGGCATCACCAACTCAATGGACATGAGTTTAAGCAAGCTCTGGGAGCTAGTGATGGGTAGGGAGGCCTGGTGTGCTGCAGTCCATGGGGTCGCAAAGAGTTGGACACAACTGAGTGACTGAACTGAACTGAATATACCGTTGTGTATATGTACTACAGCTTAGATTGTTTTGATAAGAGAGCAGGAACAAACTTTATGGATTTATTAATGGTAACAGGCATAGCAGCAGGCATGCAGTTGTGCAGAGAAATCATCAAAAATGCTTATTGAACTTACCTCCCCTGTTCCTCAAGGTCCTACCAAGTCCTTCTAGGATGGATGCACTGGAACACAACAGGTGGCCTTGAGAAATGTGGGAAGGATGGTAAGGCAACATTAAAGCATCCACCGTCACAGCAAGCAGCAGAGTCACAGCTAAAATGGCCACCTATGATGATGAACTAAGGCTTCACATAATGAGTACCGTCTCCTAAACTGACTAAAAATCTAGTCCTTAGATTTTTATGGATGGCCAAAGCGTTGATTCTAAAGGGTCTCTTAAAGATGTAGTTATTTAAAATGGAAGAAGCAATATTAGAAAGGCAGGTTGATGTGTAAATATGCAAAATTATATTGCAAAATGCCATCATTTCTTTGACAAGCATTTAGTGCTTTGGTGACAAATAGGCCAAAATCCACACAAAGTGGGTATTTACCTTATTTAAGTTAGATAGAGAGCATTATAAAGCCTACATTTTAAAATTGGTTTTTTAAAAATCTTACATGCCATAAAATACGTACTTCTAAAGTGTACGGTTCAGTGGGTTTTAGTGTATTAACAAAGTTACATAATCATAGCTAAAATCTGATTTCAGACATTTTCATCACTCCTGAAAGAAACTCTATGCCCATTTGCAGTCACTCTCAATTTCCTCTGCTCCCAGGCCCTGGAAGCCATTAGTCTTTCTGTTTCTATGGATTTGCGTCTTCTGGACATTTCATAGAAATGGAATCATACAATACATGTCCTTATGTGTCTGGCTTCTTTCACTTTGCATAATGTTTTCAAGATCCATCCATGTTATGGCATGTATTTATAGTTCACTCCTGTTTATGAGTAAGTAATATTCCATTGTATTGATACTCCACATTTTATCTGTCCTTCATCAGCTGATGGACATTGGGTCATTTACATTTTTGACAGGTATAAATAATGCTGCTATAAGCACTTTGATATAAGTTTCTGTGTAGCCATATGCTTCTGTTTTCTTAGATACATACCTAGGAATGAAATTGCTGGATCAAATGGTAACTCTATGTTTAACTTTTTGACAAACTTCCAAACTGCTTTCCAAAGTGGTTGTACCATTTCACATTCCCACCAGCAGTGTAAGAGAGTCCCAATTTTTCCATATCATTGCAAACACTTATTTTTGTCTATCTCTCTGATTAAAGCTATCCTCATGGGTAAGAAATGGCATCTTATTGTGGTTTAGATTTGCATTTCCCTAATTCCAATTCCAAAGAAAGGTAATGCCAAAGAATGTTCAAACTACCGCACAATTGTACTCATCTCACATGCTAGTAAAGTATTGCTCAAAATTCTCCAAGCCAGGCTTCAGCAATACGTGAACTGTGAATTCCCTGACGTTCAAGCTGGTTTTAGAAAAGGCAGAGGAGCCAGAGATCAAATTGCCAACATCCGCTGGATCATGGAAAAGCAAGAGAGTTCCAGAAAACATCTATTTCTGCTTTATTGACTATGCCAAAGCCTTTGACTGTGTGGATCACAATAAACTGTGGAAAATTCTGAAAGAGATGGGAATACCAGACCACCTGACCTGCCTCTTGAGAAATTTGTATACAGGTCAGGAAGAAAGAGTTAGAACTGGACATGGAACAACGGACTGGTTCCAAATAGGAAAAGGAGTATGTCAAGGCTGTATATTGTCACCCTGCTTATTTAACTTCTATGCAGAGTACATCATGAGACAGTGGACTGGAAGAAACACAAGCTGAAATCAAGATTGCCGGGAGAAATATCAGTAACCTCAGATATGCAGATGACACCACCCTTATGGCAGAAAGTGAAGAGGAGCTAAAGAGCCTGTTGATGAAAGTGAAAGAGGAGAGCGAAAAAGTTGGCTTAAAGCTCAGCATTCAGAAAACGAAGATCATGGCATCTGGTCCCATCACTTCATGGGAAGTAGATGGGGAAACAGTGGAAAGTGTCAGACTTTATTTTTTTGGGCTCCAAAATCACTGCAGATGGTGACTGCAGCCATGAAATTAAAAGATGCTTACTCCTTGGAAGAAAAGTTATGACCAACCTAGATAGCATATTCAAAAGCAGAGACATTACTCTGCCGACTAAGGTCCATCTAGTCAAGGCTATGGTTTTTCCAGTAGTCATGTATGGATGTGAGAGTTGGACTGTGAAGAAGGCTGAGCGTGGAAGAACTGATGCTTTTGAACTGTGGTGTTGGAGAAGACTCTTGAGAATCCCTTGGACTGCAAGGAGATCCAACCAATCCATTCTGAAGGAGATCAGCCCTGGGATTTCTTTGGAAGGAATGATGCTAAAGCTGAAACTCTAGTACTTTGGCCACCTCATGAGAAGAGTTGACTCATTGGAAAAGACTCTGATGCTGGGAGGGATTGGGGGCAGGAGGAGAAGGGGACGACTGAGGATGTGATGGCTGGATGGCATCACCGACTCGATGCACGTGAGTTTGAGTGAACTCTGGGAGATGGTGATGGACAGGGAGGCCTGGCGTGCTGCGATTCATGAGGTCTCAAAGATTCGGACACGACTGAGTGACTGAACTGAACTGAATGGCTAATGATATTGAGCATTTTTACCTGTGCTTATGGCTATATGTTTATCTTCTTTGGAGAAAAGTCTCTTTAGGTTTTTTTGCCCATTTTGAATTTGGGTTATATGTCTTTTTGCTAAGTTGTAAGAGTTCTTTATGTATTCTGTATGAAGAATACATCTTCATATGTCTTCATATTTGTCAAGATACATCATATATCTGTATTCCCTTATCAGATATGATTTCTGAATATCATCTCCCATTCTGTGGGTTGTGTTTCCATTTTCTTGATAGTGTCTTTTGAATAATAAATGCATTTATTAATACATTTCTTCCTTATGATTTTTTAAATGGAAATGTAGTTGCTGTATACTATTATATATTATAGGTATACAGTATAGTGATTCACAATTTTATACTCCATTTATAGTCATTATAATGGAGGCTTTCTTTGCTGCTCAGATGGCAGAGTCCTCCTGCATTCAGGAGACTGGGATTTGATCCCTGAGTTGGAAAGATCCCCTGAAGGAGGGCATGGCAATCCAGTCCAGTGTTCTTGCCTGGAGAATCCCGTGGGAAGCCTGGTAGATTACAGTCCATGGGGTTGCAAAGAGTTGGACACAACTGAGCAATTAGCACACACATAGTCATTATAAAACACTGACTATTTTCTCTTTGTTGTGCATGTATCCTTGTAGCTTACTTTATGCCTTAAGGTTTGTACCTCTTTCTCCCCTACCCTGTCTTGCCTCTGCCTCATTCCCTCTCCTCACTGGTAACCACTCACTTGTTCTCTGTATCTGTGACTCAAATGCATTCCTCTTTATATCAACTATCTTAGAATCAAAACTTGGAGGCAATGGCTAACAGTGAATGAAAATTTAACAGATACAAAGTAAATGTCCAAGAACACATTTTATCAGACTTTTTCATTTCATTAAATTCAGCTAACCGGAATTATTTGCTAAATACTTTCCCATTCAAATTTTTGGAATGAAGGATTTATCTTTCAGAGAAAATTTTTCATTTTGTTGTAAAAAGCATGCTATCCTTGCCTTCATGCTTTCTCACAAAATGGCTCTTTATTGTGTTCTTTGCTTAATAAGTAGGAAGAGACATTAGAGCAAGTTTATTTCACGGTAAGGCACAAAGATACAATAGATGAGCAACAGTATGTTTCACATACTCTGTTTCCCAAACACTGCAGCTGGAAACTTTCATAAGTGGCTTTCCTGACTTATCTTTCTCAACCCTGTCTCAGTGAGAATGCAAATGGAGGACGAACAACATTTTAAGGCAACAACAGTGCCGTTCCCAAAACAGTATCAGGGAAGTGCTTCCAGTTTGGAGAGTACTGTTTCTCCTGGTATCTACTGGGAAGTTTTTGTAATTATTACAATGATAGTAGCAAAATACTTGGTAATTTTTTTATGGAATGTGTAGTATACATACATTAATTTATTCAACCCTATGAAGTAGATATTTTAATATGTTCTCAGATGAGGAAACTAATTTTAAGGAGGTTAAATAAATTGCCTTAGACTGCACAGCTAATGGTCAAATTTTTCAAAGAAGTGTTTGAAAGGGAGAGCATTGGTTCTATACTGAAAAGGCCAAAGGCAGTCAACTTCTGCTACAGGCCTCTGCTGGTTATTTGATTTCTAAGGCACCCTCCTTACCCTAAAAGTCTGTCCATCTATGACTCTGTTACCGTTGTCCGTTCAGGGTTGGGATGATGATGTAGCTTTTGATGATGAGAATAACAGCAATAACAGTAATAATGATAGCTTCTTTGACCATCTCCACGGGCCAAGTACACGCCCTCTGTCATCATCCAGTTCTCCAATAGTTTGCTAAGGTAAAGCGTTTATATCCAGTTTACAAAGAAGACTTGAAGTGTATTGAGAAGAAACTGAGGTGTGCAATGAGCTGTGACTACTTTGGGGTTATGCAGTGGCAGAACTGAGAATGAAACTAGTTTTATTTGACTTTGAAATACTGGCTGTCATTCCATGGAGACTGGGGACCTTATGTGAAGAATCTGCCACCAGCTCTTAGTCATCAGCGGCTTCTTTAGATGGGCATTATGCTGGATTTACATTGTATATGCAAACATAGAAATGACAATATAAACTTAGCTGAATATAATTAATTTTATAGTCAAAGTAAGCCATTGGTTGCCTGAGAGTTTCTTCCCTTTGCATCAACTAATAACCCTGATTGCCATAAGGGAGCAATGTGGATGTAGGGAGGTGACACTGAGCTAGGGGTATAAACCATGTTTGATTTAATCCAATTAGAAAGCTGTTTTTCCCAGATTCAGTAACTGATTCACAGGTGCCATGACCCTGTGCAATCAGAATGAATTTAGAACTTTCCCTGGGAATGCTGGGAAAAGATGCTCTCGTCTGGTGTGTGTGGGAATAGACTCAAATGACCACACCATTTTTGTTTACACGAGGAATCATCCAGAGGACTGGTAGGCAGAACTGCAGAGCTAGGAGCGTTATTGAGAACTGCAGCGAGTCTCAATACCATCACCAACCGTCACACTTAAATGCTGGCCAGGCTCTGGGCCTCTGAGGCCTGTGAATTAACAGGTTCCCTTTATTTCTTCCTCCATTTTGAGATGATTTCCTAAGACTCACAACCCGTTTGCGTTGATGCCATCTTCTGATCCCATTCGCTGGCTCCAGGACTTACATTGTCCTTTGTTCATATGGGATCTTATCTTGTCAGTATTTCATGTATCATCAGGTTTTTTTTTTAAACCTATAAGACTATCAGCTTCTTATTACCTGGCCAAACACTCAAAGAATATTTGTTGCATTAAAAGGAAACATGCCACTTTCCAAATTATATTTCATACAAAAGATACATGCTGCCTATTTAAGACTTCTAAAGGGTAGGGCAAATAAAATCAATTTTAGTGCCAGAGGTGCTTGATGTCTACACAATTTTTCTTATTAAATGCAATGAACTATCTAAATAGCAAAGAAATTTAGTGCCTGTAGAAGGTATTATTAAAACTGTCGTATTACCATTCAGTTAGGTACTCTGCAAAGCAGACCATTATCTCTGAGAAAAGAGCTGCCTAGTGTGAAGGAAAGCTGCATGTGAATGGGTGTTGTTGCTTCACATTCACAAACAAAATCAATGCTCTGATACAGTTAACCAATTTCCAACAAATAAAAAAGTGTATTTTGAAATATTCAGTAAATTTAACTCATCAGTAGGCATGCCTCTTGAAGGTGTTAAATATTATTTTATGAACAACTCTTTATATTGACAGAAATTTGAAGCCCCCCACTCTAATAATAATATGGTTTTGTAGCTATTATTCAAGAAGGTAATTTTGAATGATATTGGACTATATACAAATCAATAGGAAAGCTAGATAATTTACCACAACCATAATTTTGAAGATATATGACATTTAAAGAGTGTCATCTGTAGGTGGATACAAGTTGGTTAGAGTTTAGGAAAAGTAGCTGTTGAACTCCAACGTCCAGGGTGAAGAATAGCTTTTCAGTGATCAATTTTGAATGGGTTTATGGGAGAAATGACACTTTAAAAGATTTTAAATTAATGGCAAAGAGTGGCTTGGTATTTTTGAGGGAGAAGTTTGTTATAGGTCCTTGGTATTTCATTGAAGAAAGATTTAGTGGTGCTGTTGAATGATGAATAGACTGGGATGTGTACAGATATGTCTAAGATTGAGGTGACATGAGTCATTGGAGGGAAAAAAACATAAGACTATAAACTCCTTGACTCCATTTTCCTTTTCATTTCCTTGGCCGAGGCAGAATTTCTTAACTCTAATTCTCAAGTTGATTTGGCTTCTATGAGGTGATTCTTTTGCACCATGATTCTATGTACTCTCATACATGCTATTGTTTTCCAATTAATGTTGGTTAATTAAAAAAAATCTCTAATTGTGGGAAGACTTAGGGAGTTCAGAAGATAACTGCATATCACCTGTGCTTTTTGAATGTTGAAGGGTAGGAGGGAAATAAAACTGTTTAATGGCATAAAAATTTGTTCTTTCAGAGCCAATCCAAAACAGTTTTAGTAGCAGTGTGATTTACAATTCAGTTTAGAGGCTATAAAATCTACTAGTTTAACATAGGCTATCTGAACTAAGTACGTTTCAGTTTAGAGCCAGTCTCTGCCCCTTAAAAACTGTATGACCTTGAACTTGCTACTCAACCATTTTATGTCTCAATCTTGCAACGTGGAGCTTTTTGAGGATTCAATGAGATAATTCATATAAAGCACTTGGAATAATGTCTGGGACTTCAAAAGTTTTAACTAATGGTTGTTTTTTTAAATTTTTCTCATAAATGAGATATTACCAGTGTTATTCTACACAGCAAAATATAAATGTCAGTTTTTTATTTGCATAAAACTGTCCGGGATGGACAGGGAGGCCTGGTGTGCTATGGTTCATGGGGTCGCAAAGAGTCGGACACGACTGAGGACTGAACTGAACTGAACTGTTCACTAGTTCATTAGCATTAATGCTCAAGAAATCTAACCATTGGCTGTTAATACATATTAAATCACTGTGAGCAGATAAAGATCCGACTTCAGATATTGACCTAGTGCACGAAATAAATCTCTTCATTTAGAGCCGTCAAACTTTCCTGACCCAATTTTTAGCTAGAATCATCAGAATTGGAACATATTCTTAGAAAAAGCACAGAATAGCAAGCTGCCTTCCACATATCTCCTTCCACATACCTCTAAATCCTGAATTCCCTGCCATTGTGCATTTTGACTTTGAGATCTCTGATGACAGAAAAAAAATTTGGCCATTTTTTCCATGCTATTTAGAATGAAGTCATTACACCACAAGCAACAACTACTACTCACAAATGAGTGGCAGTGTAGTGGGCTTACAAAATTAAGGAAATGATAAGTTGTGGTTTTTTTAAACTGTGGATGAAATAGGACCAATAATCTTGGTCAAGCTTAAGATAATTTCCAAAGTGTTACAATCTAGAGAAGGCAAATATTGACAGAAACAAGGAACATAGCCTCAGAAAATTCTTCAGTGATTAATCTAAATGCTTTATATTTGAACAGTGGAATAAGTATCATTGAAGTTAATTGGCAGTCAATACATTCTATGAAGTATAGCCCAATTGATTACTCACCTAACAATAAAATGTCTAATTGCATAAATGCGCAGTATCCTTGATTAACATTAATACCCTTTCAACCTATCTATTTGTACTATATGCAATGTGTAATATTGTATTAGTCAATGTATTAATATTGTATATACTAAAGAGTCAGCCATGTGTGACTCTTCACAACCCCATGGACTGCAGCACGCCAGGCCCCCCATCCCTTACCATCTCCAGGAATTTGCCCAAGTTCATGTCCATTGCATCAGTGATGCCATCCGACTGTCTCATCCTTGGTCACTCTCTTCTCCTCCTGCCTTCAGTCTTTCTAACCATCAGGATCTTTTCGAACAAGTTGGGTCTTCGCCTCAGGTGGCCAAAAGATTGGAACTTCAGTTTTAGCATCAGTCCTTCCAACGAGTATTCAGGGTGGATTTCCTTTAAGATTGACTGGTTTGATCTCCTTGCTGTCCAAGGGACTCTCAAGAGTCTTCTCCAACACCACAGTTTGAAGGCATCAATTCTTTGGTGCTCTGCCTTCTTTACAATGATAAAGACTCTCCCACAACGGTACATGACTACTGGAAAAACCATAGCTTTGACTAGACAGACTCTTGTTGGAAAAGTGATGTTTTTGCTTTTCAACACCCTGTCTAGGTTTGTCATAGCTTTCCTGCCAAGAGGCAATTGTCTTCTAATTTCGTGGCTGCCGTCACCGACTGCAGTGATTTTAGAGCCCAAGAAAGGAAGTCTATCACCGCTTCTGCCTTTTATCCTTCTCTTTGCCATGAAGTAGTGGGGCCAGATGCCATGATCTTAGTTTTTTTAATATTTAGTTTTAAGCTGGCTTTTTAACTTTGCTTCTTCAGCCTCATCAAGAGGCTCTTTAGTTCCTCTTTGCTTTCTGCCATAAGGGTGGTATCATCTGCATATCTGAAGTTGCTGATGTTTCTCCCACCAACCTTGATTCCATTAATCACTGTCAAAAATCAGAATTTTTAAATTCTTCTTGAATTGTTTGAGAAACCCATATGTTCAGCTCACAGTCATGTCACTATGAAGTTGAGCAGTGAATCTATTGCAGATGCTTCTACTGAAGTTCATAAAATTTAGGTGACTTTCTTTAAAGTCGAATAGAGTTTATCAGTGGCCAGAGATGACAGTTCCTGTACAATTATGGCATCACAGAATCATATATCCAATTCAAATTCAGTTTTCTGTTATGTCAAATCTTATCAGAGACACTGAATGTTGAGAACTTTGGTGTGGATGGCCTACAACTTGGCAGCAGAATAGACACAGATTATATTTGCGTTAGTAAGCCTTTTGTAGGAGCTCTTGTTGACCATTTCATTTGCCAAGTTACCTGTTGGAGCATTTCTGGCACCGACCCCAAAATGGAGAAATAAACACATATTTATCTCACTGAAAGGTTTATATAACCAACTCTAATAATTACAAAGTGGTAGTGGGGGGATGGCAAAGAGCACAGAGATAATTAAAATTCTCAGGTGATCCTTAGGTCTCATATCTATTTTGACTTATTTCTTTTACAAATTTTTGCCAAGTCACAAAGGTAAAACAAAAAGGATTGAATGAATATCACTATGACCTTTCTCTCTACACGTTGATAAGGAAGAGAGTGAGCAGTGAACACAACAGAAAGGGTAGTCAGCAGAAGGGGAAAAAAAGGGCTCAAGGTCATCAGCTTGAGCATTAGATTTAGTATAATCATGAGTTGACTGCTTTTGGATAATCTCTTTCCAAATTAGATGAAGGCAATGGGTCCAATTTTTATTTCTGAAAAAGCTGAACACCCCTCTCACTCCCCATCATGCACATAATACATGCTCTTCCAAAACGGCTTGATTACTTAATGCTGAATTGTTCCATTAGTACAGAGGCTTTCACGGCTCGGGCATGAAGGCAGATGAGAGCATGTGGGCTGGTGCTTAGTTATCAAGGGCAGCTGTGCCTTGAGTTACACCCTGAGCAAAGGCGATCGCAACAGACTGTCTCCCCTACACTGACTTCTACTTAGGAAGACTCCAGGCCAAACAAACAGGGAAAAGATAGAAGAAATGGTTGCTAGCAAATGTACTAACCATTTCTGCACAAAAATCTGTCAACATTCAGGTTAGTGAAAATCAGAGGCGAGGAATCTAAGAGAACCAAGGGAATAACAGAGAATAGAGGTGATTTTGCTGATTTGTTGTTGTTGTTCTCCACATTTCTTTCAACTTGTTTGTAAGGGCTGAATTTTTGTAATGGGTTTTTGTAATATGGCTGTTGTGATGCATGTCGGGGGGGGGGCTTTGGCTGATGATCTGTGCATGTGTGGTACTTGACAGTGTGTATACTTGTTGGTGTGTGTGAGAACAGTGGTTAGTGTGTTTATGGGGCAGGAAAGGTTGTTGTCTGCATGTTTGATGGGAAGTATGGGTTTAGCCTTCGTCCAGGCAGCCACTGAATTAATATCTGGCCATTTGCACAAGTGAAACTTTGCATCCTTAGTTTATGGGGAAATCAATGCTGAGATGCTGGCTCTTTGCTTTATTGCTCACCAGTGCCTGTGCCAGTGAGATTCGACAAGTCCTGAGAAGTCCTCAGCCTCCTTCAAAAGCCGCCCTTGAACTCTTGCAGAGCCTTCCACCCTTTCCACCAACTGAAAATCTTTCCTGTCTGCTTTAGGAGGAGATAGTGAATGAACAAGAATGGAATGAGAGGGAGAGGAGAGGGGGTTAGGGAGAGACAGAGAACAAGAGAGATAGTGCCTCTACTGTTGACCTCCATGTGGCTCCAACATCTAGAACAATCTTGGCTTTTTCCCTGTGGGGATTCTCCTTGACCGTGGGAGTAGTCTGGGCTCCAGGACTAACAGAATATCTCCAGAGGCACCCCTTGTATTATTTGCAACTTCCACAAATTTGCCTCAGACTGACTGACGTGGTGCTGGGTGGCATAAAAAACTTGCAAAGAACAGCCTTTCAATGAACCTTATTTGTGACAAAATTAATGTTTTTTAACCATCGACTAAAAAGCCCTGCAACAACTCAAACCCCTAATTCATACTAAAGCACAACATCCCCCTTTGGACACATAAAAATATTCCTTCCTTAGATTGTATATTTATACAGGTAAGTGCAAAGGGGGAGATAGCCCCATTTTTTGTTATCTGGTACGTATGCAAGGTGACTCTGCCTCAGTAATTGCAATAGCCAGAGAGGAATTATTGCTTCTTTGATTCTGTAGTTGCGTTTTGTCCTCTGGAGGTGTATCCCCAAAAAATCAATGTCAACTGGCTTTAGAGGAAATGTTTTTAATGGACCTGCCGCTGCCAAGTCTCCCTGGGATGCTTAATCACTGTCTCTGCACCAGGGATAGAAGCACCGTGACTCTAGGAGCCTGGTTCTGAGCAGACCATCTCGGGGGCTCAAATGCTTACAGGGGTCAGACAGGTATTATAAACCGGTGGAGCAATCAGGTCTACAATGCCAGGGAGTATTAGGGACTGTGTGAAACTGGGGAGTATATCTCGGAGAAGGCAGACAGTCGCTACCCGTTCGATTCAGTTGTCACCCTGAGGGATACGGGACCCCCTATATCGTGGGAACAGCTCTTGCAGTTTCTCTCTCCATCTGAAAGAGACTAAATTGGGGTCACACAGAGTTAGACCTGTGAACGGGTCACCCTGAGGAAAAGGATTAGAGAATCCTCTGATATTAAAACCTCTCATGGAGGACCAAATTAGTTTCCTAAACTACCATAACAAAACGCCACAAATTGGGTGGCTTAACCAGCAGAAGTTAATTTTTTTTTTTTTTTTGCAGTCCTGAGGACTGGAAGTTCAAGGTCAAGGGGTCTGCAATTTGGTTCCTTTCGAGGCCTCTTTCCTTAACTTGCACATGGCCACCATGTCTCACTGTGTCCTGACATTACCTTTTCCTCTGTGCTCAAGCATTCCTGGAGCTCAAACTTCTGTCTGCATGTCCCCAGATTTCCTCTTCTTGTAAGGACACCAGTTAGGTTGGATTAGGACCCATCCATCCTAGTGATCTTCTTTTAACTTGATGAACTCTTTAAAGGTCCCGTCTTCAAACACCATAAGCCTCGATGGTGCTGGGGGTTAGGACTCCAGTAGAGAAATGTGGAGGGATGCAGCTTGCCCACAGCAAAGCAGCACCCAGCAGTCTGGGTTTTGCAGAGCCAGGCAGCTTGGGCATCTGCATCCCATTTTCCACGTTCAGACCAGCAGACAAGGGCGTATTATAAACAAGGAGCGAACGACGATAGCATCGTATGCAGGGACTTAATTAATGGTTTAAGCTTATCCCTAGACAAGAATTCCCAAAGAAACTTGTCATTAGTACAGATTATAAAGGCTTGCTAGAGTGTGGACCTACTTGGCTCCCCGCAGCAGAATCAACTTTTTCGTGACTATGAGCTTTATTCCATTCTGGAGAGGGCATTGTCTTAAACAGTGAGTAATTGGTACTTCAGGGCCTTCCAGCATTTGTTAGCAAGAGCAGCTCCAATTCTCTGAAACAAAGCATCTCGGGTAAGAAATGGTGGTTTATGCTGTCTGCATGTTGCCACAGTCTAAGGAGTCAATAAATGCTTAGCCTTCCAGATAAAGACTCCCACATTGATGGTGAGAACAGTTGCACAGACTGATTTTTCCAGTAAGTAAAGATGAGTTTACCTCTTGTGGGAGGGGGGGGGGAAGAGTATAAAGCGAATATCCTAAAAATGTGCTTGAAACTCTTCACTTAAAGAAGTGTGTGTGCTTCTTGTTGAATGGGATGAAAAGCAACAATATTGATTTGGTAATTTAAGAATTTGGAACTGAATATTCTCACATCGTATTTTGATAAGTTCAGTTGGCTACTGGATGAATCAAACTGCTCTGTAGGTACTGAAGCGTTTTTGCGGTCGTATGCTTTTGTGTTGTGTGCACGATCAGTCGTGTCTGACTCTATGTGATCCCCTTAACTGTCCAGGCAACAATACGGGAGCAGGTTGCCATTTCCCTCTCCAGGGGATCTTCCTGACCCAGGGATTGTACTCACATCTCTTGTACCTCCTATACTGGCAGGTGGATTCTTTACCATTGTGTGACCTGGGTAGAACATCAAAATACAGTATCGTATCTGGAGTCCTAGAAATTAGTCTTTTGGAAAAGTCAAAGGTAACAGACATCTGGGACACTTGACCTGAGCTGTCATTCGTTTTTCTACTTAAAAATTTAAAATTGGGTCTCAGAGGCTTTAGTTCATCCTTATTGGATGTGAGGGGATAGAAAAATCGGGTTTTCGGGGGTGACATATTTGGGTCATGTGCATCCCAAGGCCGAGAAAGCCTGCCTGCAAAGAAGCAGACAAACCAAGAGAAATGGAATGGGAACATCTTACCTGTCAGGGCAATGGTGGATGTAACCACAGCTCCTAACTCCCGAATCTTCGTTTCCTTCCCCAGTGTGGATCAGGTAGTATTTTCTGCCTGATCAGCTAGTATTTTCTGGAGTCCCAGCTAAAGAAAAACAGTAATTAATTGTGAAAGTCAGCATCTAATTCTGAATAGCCGTCCCTAATCTTTTAGTTTCTTTCTATGACTTTGCCTGTGTAGTCAATTGTAGTTTTTCCCTGTCACTTCATACTCTCTCCAAGTTTCAAAGATCATTTTACCTCCCAGTTTCCATTATTTATAGTCAGATTTCTTTTTTTTATAGTTTAAAAGTTTTATTTCTGAAATATGTGAGTCAGTATGCTAATTTTAATGCTGTATTATTAATATTTGGGCTTCCCTGATAGCTCAGTTAGTAAAGAATCCGCCTGCAATGCAGGAGACCCCAGTTTGATTCCTGGGTTGGGAAGATTCACTGGAGAAGGGATAGGCTACCCACTCCAGTATTCTGGCCTGGAGAATTCATGGACAGTCCATGGGGTTGCAAAGAGTTAGACACGACTGAATGACTTTCAGTTTCTTTTCATTAATATTTAACACACTGGTGGTCCATATTAGAGTCTGAATAAATAGCTGTGGGCTGATTCATTTTGACTTCTTTTCTAAGTCCTTCATATGGTGCAAAGCTTCTCGGTGGGTACTGCCCTGCTCTGTGCTATGATATGACTATGTTAGAATTGGTGTAGCAAATCTATCGACTGCCTGAATGCAGATACTGTCAATATATTAAATATTTAAAGCTTCTTATCTTCTTTCTTGCTTGCTGTGGAGGACTGCCACGTAATCCAGTCCAGAGAAATTTATAACTAGATGAAGATTCATTTTCTTGGATAAGATGTGAAGTGATGTGCTGTTTAATTAATGGTATAGTTTGGATCTTTTGAGTTTCTCTAAAATCACCAGATGTATAATAAGTTGGAAAATCAGGACCAGGCCTAAAGTATACTGGGTATTTCCATCAAGTGTAAAACCCATGGGATTTTTAACAGCCAGAAAGGAATTCTGATGCACTTGTTCTTTGGAAGAAAACATCATCTGATTACTGTGATTTGACAGTTTTGCCTTCAGCTCTAGAGGGCTTTCCTGGTAGTTCAGATGGTAAAGAATCTACTGGTAATGCAGGAGATCCAGGTTTGATCCCTGGGTTGGGAAGATCCCCTGGAGAAGAGAATGGCAACCCACTCCAGTATTCTTGCCTGGAGAATTCAATGGGTTGAGGAGCCTGGTGGGCTCTAGTCCATGGGGTCACATGCACAGAGCTGGACATGGCTGAGTGACTAACACTTTCAGCTCTAGAAGCTGCTGTCAGATAATTAGTGGTGCATCCTTCAAGCAGTCCCTGCATGCACTAAAGTCACTTCAGTCATGTCCAACTCTTTGTGACCCCATGGACTATAGCCTGCCAGGCTGCTCCGTCCATGGCATTCTCCAGGCAGGAATACTGGAGTGGGGTGCCGTATTCTCCTCTAGGGGATCTTCCCGACTCAGGGATCGAACTGGTGTCCCTTAGTTCTTCTGCCTTGGCAGGCTAGTCCTTTACCACTGACGCCAGCTGGAAGCCCTAATAGCGAGTCCCTGCATAGCTACTCCTTACACTTTAGTCAAGAATCTAGCCTCCCTAATTCAGAGCTTCCTGGATGCCTTTGGTTTCCTTTTTACAAAAGGAAATATGACCTTGTTATTTATATAATTAAAAGTGTGCATACACTAATGTGAATACAATTGCTTTCATACTGCCAAAGCATGAAAGTGAGAGTGTTAGTCGCTCTGATTCTTTGTGACCCTGTGGACTGGTGCCCACCAGGCTCCTCTGTCCATGGAATTCTCCAGGCAAGAATACCGGATTGGGTTGCCATTCCCTTCTCCAGAGGATCTTCCCAACACAGGGTTGAACCCGCATCTCCTGCATTGCAGGCAGATTCTTTACCATCTGAGCCACCAGGGAAGCCCCTAACGCTACCAAACTGTACACTGAAAAATGGCTAAGATGGTAAATTTTATGCTACACTTACCACAATTAAAGATAAAAAAATGAAGAAGTGGTGTTGATCTTATTGATGGTTTTCTTGAGGCCACAGGCAAGTGCTTGTGTAGACTAGAATGGCCCCTTTGGTTTTAGATTTATAGCAAGTTGACTTATTGGAAAAGACTCTGATGCTGGGAGGGATTGGGGGCAGGAGGAGAAGGGAACGACAGAGGATGAGATGGCTGGATGGCATCACTGACTCAATGGACATGAGTCTGAGTGAACTGCGAAAGTTGGTGATGGACAGGGAGGCCTGGCGTGCTGTGATTCACGGGGCTGCAAAGAGTCGGACACGACTGAGCGAATGAAATGAACTGAACTGAACTGAACTGAACTGAAGTGTTTTCTTGAATTAATGCTATTCAGTCATTTACCTTGAATGTTACACATTCTCAGGCATCTCTTAATACCCCTGCCTTCCTCTTTTTGGCTTTCCTTCTGGAAACATTTACTGAACATTTATGTATCTGGGATCAAAGGGCGGAGAGGCAGGGTTTGTTCTCTGTCCTCAAGAAGCTGCAGACTGGTTGGGATGACTGACAAAGACAAAAATTCCAAGACAAATAGGTGTATGTGGTGTTTAGGAATCCTAGGAGGGGCATCCACCTATGTCTACAGTGCGGTGGAGGGTGGACGTGCAAGACCTACAGAGGAGGCAGAGCCTGAGCTGAGTGAGGAAGAGTGAGTAGAGAGCGGCTAGATGAAGTGAAATGGGGAGCAGGGCACCGCAGGCAGACGAACAGCATCTAAGAAGGGGAGGAGCACGCAGGCACAAAATGCTGCAAAGAGCTTCGCATTGTTGGCGGCTTGTGCTTGTGTGAGATGGGGTTGAGAAGAAATCAGAGAAGCGGGACAGTGGAAGAAGTGAGGCTGGAGAAATAGGGTCAGATCCTTGTGTACAATGCCCAAGAAATTACGCTTTCCTTAAATGTTTGGGGTAGAGCTAGAGAAGGAATTTAGACAGGAAATGACATCAGATTTGTGGTTTTAAAAAAATCACTTTAACAGAGTTGTGGGAAGATTAGAATGGAAGAAACTGGATGATTGTCCAGTAATTTAGACGAGAAATAACAAAAGTGTGAACCAAAGCTGTGGGGCTGGACGAGAGGGAAGGGAGTTAAGTAATAAAGAAGGTGATTGAACATGAGACGAGTGCAAGGAGGAAGAAAAAGCCAAGAATGAGTTGCTCTTTGAATGATACACTGAAGATCTGTACCTTTCAACAGATGAAATTGCTCTTAATAATAGGCATGGTCAAGTGTTTAGAGGTGAAGTATCTGATGTCTATAAGCTACTGTGAAACACGATGGATTGATGGAAGTCTAGATGGTTTAATGTGCGATAAAGCAAATGTAGCCCAGATAGAGTAGGATCTGGTTTTATAAATATATACTTCTTTAAAAAAGACACAATTTTCAGAATAAAATGTAGGGGGAAGATGTCGCTCCTAAGTTACTTCATGCAGTGTAGAGAAGTTATAATATACTTTACTAGGTTAAAAAAATGCAGTATAATTCCAAGTATAATACCAAGACCACACCCAATAACCCAAAGTCCCATCACATACACTCCTTCTCTTAGGGGAAGCGCGCTGACTGAAGCCGCCCACCCTGGCCAGGCACCACGGTAACCATTTGAATGTTTTACCACAGGAGGTCCTGGTAAGGAACAGGGAACTAGTAAGCTTCCACCAACCAGAAGAGTTGGGGAAAGGTCAAAAGTAGACACGACGTGTCCAACCGCCTCCCAGAATCCTTCTCTCTGGAGTCCATCTTGGCTGAACAAAGTGTGCACCACCAGGAAGGACTCTGAGTCAGAATGATTGGCTAAGGACAACCCAGAAACTAATCCCATCACCATAAAACCAAGCCATGTGACAGGGCTATTCTCCTGGGTTCCCTTACCCTGCTGCTCTCCACCCAGGTGCCCTTTCCCAATAAAATCTCTTGCTTTGTCAGCACGTGTGTCTCCTCGGACAATTCATTTCCGAATGTTAGACAAGAGCCCAGTTTTGGGCCCTGGAAGGGGTCCCCCTTCCTACAACACTTCTATAACATCAATATGCAGCATTTCTACACTGTGATCATATTAATAAGCTAATGGATATTTTCCTTCAGTCTGTTTCTTTGGTGTATGTGCGAGCCATATGTCTCTCCACCCCATGCCTATAGCTAGTACAGTGACAGGCAAATAACCAGAAAAATAATGCATTGCTCTAGACAGCAAGAAATAACATTGTAAAATATTGCTTACCCCAGGATATGTTATTCCTCTTAGAAACCAATGTAATTGACTTTGGGTACTGTGTGTGAAATGATAATAAAGTATTTTTGAAAAACAAACCCACGCACACAAAGAACTTATGATTCATTGTGTGACAAGGGCAATGATTGCTCCCATAAACAAGGTTGAAACCTTGGGGAAAAGAGTAGATTTTGAGTAAGGGGACATGGGCAGAGAGGATTATTTTAGGCTTGGCAATACTGAGTCTGAGATGTCACTGATAGCAGGATGTAATGGTTTTGGAACTCAGAAGAAGGTTCTGTGCTGGAAGGGCAGAGTTTCTGGAGTAGGGCCAGAGGCCACATAGATGAGGTTCTGGGTAGAGTGTAAGAAAAGATGACCAAGACTAGAATTCTGAGGAACATCTGAAGGGACAGAGAATGTTCCTGAATGTTCCTAGGAGACTTGGAAGGCTTATACGGATAAGAAGGAGGAAAATGCAGGAGAAAAAGAACTCGTGGGAAGGGAGGAGGGAGAAGAAAGGAAGAGGGGAGAAGGGATCGGTTGAGGGAGAGAGAGAGGGAGAGAGAGTGCACTAATACAGAGGTCTTAGAGGAAAGAGTGAATCAGAAGGGAGGAAATCACCATGTCAAGTGTTTCCCCGAGGTCCAGGCTAAGGAGGAAATGACTAATACTAGGTATGGTGATTCTGAGGGCTTCCTGGATGGCTCAGCGGTGAAGAACTGGCCTCCCAATGCAGGAGATGCAAGGGACGTGAGTTCGATCCCTGGGTTGGGAAGATTCCCCTGGAGGAGGACACAGCAACCCACTGCAGTATTCTTGCCTGGAGAATCCCAAGGACAGAAGAGCCTGTCAGGCTACAGTCCATACAGTCACACAGAGTTGGACACGACTGAAATGACTCAGCATGCATGCACGCCTGGTGATTCTAAGTGATTAGAAACCATGGTGAGAGCAGTTCCAATGAAGAAGTAGATTCAGAGGCTGGATTATAATGCAAGAAGGAGTGAAGGAGCAGATAGGAGGCTAGCATTTGGATGCAGCCAGTGAAGACTGTTCTTTAAATAAACCTGACTGGGAAACACAGAGGTAATTTACAAAAAGATAACACCAAAACTCATTATACTTAAGGGGGTGGCAGGGGGGATCCTTGGAAATTGGTTAAACACACAGAAGAGGAACTGGTAATAATTGAGGCCAGTTGCTTGAATGGCTGGGAGGGGAAGGAACCCTGAGGTCAGATGGAAAGTCTAGACCGGGACATGGGTAGGGGGCCCTCCCTGTTCTTCCACTGAGATGAGGGAAAGAAGTGATGGTGAGTGTGGATAAGTTCCTTTTCTGGGTGGGGGATGAAGGCAAGCAGGAAAGTGAAGAAACTCTTGTTACTGGTATCTTATTTTCTCTGTGAAGTATATGAGGTCACTAGGTGAAAGTGATAGGGAGAGAGGTGGGTCAGTGTCTATGAAGATGGTTTGGAGTAACTATTATGGAATTGTAAGCAGGAGCAGAATGGAGACAGGGGAAGGAATGTGAGGCCACCAGAAGGCAAGGGTGGGAACTTTTCCAGGGGCTGTTAGCTCCTTAGATGTAAAGGACATGTCTGTAGCTATTTCTATTTTCTGAACTATTCATCAGCCCCCAGCTGCCTTCTGCTCTGGATTTAAGCCTCATCACAGACTGTATCTGAAGATGGTACTGTTTCTCTCTAAAGGGCTAAACAACTTCTACCAGTACAACTTACAACAAATAACATAAAGTGAGATTAAGTGTGTTTTCTCCCCAAACCTAATGTAAAATATAGTTCTTTTTAATAAAGTTGGTAAATAGACGGGGAAACAGTGGAAACAGTGGCTGACTTTATTTTCTTGGGCTCCAAAATCACTGCAGATGGTGACTACAGCCATGAAATTAAAAGATACTTGCTCCTTGGAAGGAAAGTTATGACCAACCTAGACAGCATATTAAAAAGCAGAGATATTACTTTGCCAACAAAGGTCCATCTAGTCAAGGCTATGGTTTTCCCAGTAGTCATGTATGGATGTGAGAGTTGGACTATAACGAAAGCTGAGCACTGAAGAATTGATGCTTTTGAAGTGTGGTGTTGGAGAAGACTCTTGAGAGTCCCTTGGACTGCAAGGAGATCCAACCAGTCCATCCTAAAGGAGACCAGTCCTGGATGTTCATTGGAAGGACTGATGTTGAAGCTGAAACTCCAATACTTTGGCCACCTGATGCAAAGAACTGACTCATTGGAAAAGACTCTGATGTTGGGAAAGATTGAGGGCAGGGGGAGAAGGGGATGACAGAGGATGAGATGGTTGGGTGGCATCACCAACTCAATGGACATGGGTTGGTGATGGACAGGGAAGCCTGGAATGCTGTGGTTCATGGGGTCACAAGGAGTTGGACACGACTGAACAACTGAACTGAAGTGAGTAAAGTTGGTATCATAATGATATGTACCTATAGAGCAACCTGACCATCAAACCTGGACATGGCCTAGTATTAGAATGTATAGCTTGCCTCCTGGGGAAGGCAGCATATTCTGCTTCTGCAAGCGTGAGTGTTCTTTTATGGCAGAAGGTGCCAAGTCTTATCAATATTCCCTAGATCCTACCTTTTCAGGTGGTAGGCAAGAGTTCATAGCTTTACATCAAGGTCTCACTATTCACATTTTTATTTTCCATGGACCAATCAGCATCCTAGTGTTCCTCTTTCTGGAAAAACCACCTCCAGTCCCAGCCTCTGCTTTCTCAAACATGATTGCAGGGTGAGAATCAGCTCAGTGGCGGGGTCGTCCTCTGGTGTGTGGCTTCCTGTGTGAGTCCTGGAGGCTTCATTTTGACCCCTTGCTTCTCATGCAGCTTTCATCTCAACCTCAGTTCCAGCTGCAAATCCTTCCCAGGAAGTGAGGAACTTTCTAAGCTTATCTGGTGGCCATCTCCCTGACTGCTTCTGGTGGCATTCTTAAGTATCACTGCTGTGTCTCTCCTGAGTCATTGCTCTCCAGAGACCAAGCTCTTTGGAGCCTGCATTAAGTCTGGTTTCCCACAGAGTAAATGTTTCAGAAATGGTTAGTGAAATATTGAGTCAATTCTGTATCAGAACTCAAAATAACTTTGTACTCATTTCACCTTGAAAATTAATGCCATTTAGATCCTCTGTTGTGGTCAGTCTTTTGATGAGTTCAAGTTTCCTGCCTTCTTTTTACTCAGAGGTGCTCCCCAGGGTCCCAGTCAACATGTGTTTATTGAGAACCTACTTGAGCTTATCATTGGTGATAAAGAGGTGGGTAAATCATAGTGCCTGTCATCAGAGGAACCCAAAGTTTAGTAAGAGACAGGCCAATAGTTAATATATAGTAGAAATTCTCTGAATGTAGTATACAGAATAGTCAGTTGAAAGCCTAGAAAAAATGCAGATTCCTAAACCCATCCTTGGGATATTTTCTATAGAAGTGCCAAAGAATCTACATTTTTAATAAGCATGTTGGCATGAGAGGTCTGGGGAATGATGGAGGTGAGTCTGATGCAGTGAATGTGAGAATCACATTTGGAAAAAAATGCTGCAAGACGACAGTACAAGGATTAAATAAAGGTGTTTATTCTGGTTACTGTGGGTGCCAAGGAGGGGCTCATTGACTCTGCTGAGGGAAGTTGTGGGTAGAGAGGCTGAGGAAAGGAGGTGTTATTGGGTCACTACACTCTCTCCTCTCAGAAGAAATATGAGATCTGTGAATCACACCAATCTCCTTGTCCTTGGTCCTTTATCTCTAAATCTTCCACTAAAGGATTTTCCACTTGATTTATAGTGTATCCTCTCGTCTCTTACATATGTTTTTGTTTCCTTTTAGCTAAATAAGTTGCACTACCTGCAACTTCATGGGTTTCACGCGTCTCTTCCCATTTCTAGACATATTGCAATTTAAGTACCAGCTTCCTCTAAAACTGAGTTTCCCATTCTCAGCTCCTTATTTCTGAATTTCACTGACTGCATGTTTTTTTTTTTGCCTTTAGCAAACAAGCTCTTTTCCTAAACACCAAGCTGAAAGTATCAGCCTTACCTCACCCAGACATTGAATGTATTATTTTATTTTGTCATTTTAGAAGGAAGGTGTAGGCTATTGTTTTGTGAAAACTATCACAGTAACTTAGCATCATTATACTTGTGTCGATGGATTTGCTGTTTGATGTGGAAAAAGTGAGAAATGTGTCGCATGCAACTCTTTACGCAGTGGGTCTTAAAACAAGTCATCACCGACAAATGGGAAACAATGAAAAGCTGTAGTGTATTTTCCTTTTTTATATCCCGATATTATTTCCCTCATAGAAACAAGGGTTGTGTTTTGTTGGCAGGGAGAAGGGATGTGGAAAAGTTGTGCCATCCATGTTTCGAAAGACCTTCGTATGGACCAAACTGTGCTTTCCCAGATTCATATGTTGAAGCCCTAACTCCCCCGTGTGACTGACTCCATTTGGAGAAAGGGCTTTTAGGAAGTGATTAGGGTTAAATGACATCACGGGGTGAGGGGGACAGTCCTAATATGCTAAAATTGGTGGCTTTAGAAGAGGAGGAAAAGAAAAAGATGCTCTCTGTGCATATGCCTGAGGATGGCCCTGTGAGCACACAGTGAGAAGGCCGCCAAGGAACCCACTCTCCACAAGCCAAGGAACAGACTTGGCGGAACCTGACACGGCTGACCCCCTCACTTCAGATTTCTAGCTTCCAGAACCAAGAGAAAATAAATGTCCATTGTCTTGTTACGGCTGCCCGAGTTGCCTACTACAGGCTTGGCAGCACGCAAGTCCGTGGTCCTGGTCCCTGGTTCCAAATCTACTGCCCTTAGCTCCTGTTGCTCTGGAGCTTTCCTAAGACCTCACCTACCTCTTTGCAGAGTAAGGAGTAGAACTGACTCTTAAGATACGATTCAGTTTTGAAATCTTTGAGTCTAATTACATGAAATGAACTGCTTTGTCAGAGTGTGTAGCACTGAGTCTGAAGCAACTTGCAAGGCCTTTTTGCCCAAGTCTCATTTAGTGGAAAAGGAAACTCAGGCCCCAGTGGGGTAAGTGTCTTTCTCAATGTCCCAGTGATAGCCCTAGCAGTGCCTGGAAATGTAGTCTCTTTTTTGTTCCTCTTTCTTTTACCCTCCTGAGTGAGTCCTCAGCTGTTAAATTGAAATAGGGTTTTCTTTCCTGGACCTGTTTCATTGGGAAAATGTTAATAAGCTGGAAGACACTAAGCTTTTCAGAAAAAAAGTGTTCTTAAATTATTTTATGGTGGTTTATGATGAAAATTCTCTGTTTTCTTTTAAAGTTATCTATTATTGCATGTAAGTATTTCTCTTTAAATGTTTATTAAGTAATGCCAATATGCATATGTAGTGATATTTTATTTAAATTTTGTTTTTTCAAACTAACACATTATATGTGTAAAATTATACAGGTGTATTTATGATGAAAAGTAACATTTTCTCAACCAAAATTCTCTATTTCCAACTATTCTCCACAAAGACAAACTCATGCTGTTAACTCTTTAGATCTCTAGATTTCACTTGAAGACTAGCTTGACAATGTTAGAAAAGGTGTTTATTCCTGTACTCTTCCATGAATCAATAAACCACATTCATAGACTTCCTTTCATACTGTTCATGGGGAAGCTGAAGCTCCAATACTTTGGCCACCTGATGTGAAGAACTGACTCATTGGAAAAGACCTTGATGCTGGGAAAGATTGAAGGCTGGAGGAGAAGGGGACGACAGAGGATGAGATGGTTGGATGGCATCACTGACTCAATGGATATGAGTTTGAGCAAGCTCCTGGAGTTGGTGATGGACAGGGAGGCCTGGCGTGCTGCGGTCCATGGGGTCGCAAAGAGTCGGACATGACTGAGCAACTGAACTGAACTGATAGACTTCCTGTTGAGAAACTTGAGGTAATATCTCACTCACATTCCTCTCCCACGCCCATCTCCTTTGTTGAAATTTGATATTAATATTATTTTTAGTTTTTTAAACCTCTGTAATTTTAAAATAATATCATAGAACATTGGGGGGATATTTTGATTCCTTGCTTTGTAAAACAAGCAGATCTGAGTAGCCGGACCCCTACTTTTTTCTTACTTTTCCTTACCTATTTCTGCACCCTCATTTCAGCTACTCTTCGGCTTTTACGTGGTCAAGGTTAACATTTGCATTCCATTCTGCAGCCACAAATATGTCTTCTCTGCTTATCCAGACCTTGAATCTACTGTTGAAAACCAATAAAACAATATTTTGAAGAATTTTTTGAGACCCTCGATATTCTGTACAAATGGATTTTCTGCAAAAGTAGAAATTGGAAATTGGCCTCCTAGGTAATTTTGGACTAGAAATTACATTTATTTGAATTATGATGGGAGATACATATTCCATTATACTCTACTGTGCTTTTAAAATTACTTGGCATAAATAAAATGCCAGAAAGGATGTCATGAATGTCATTTAAATAAGTTTTAAAATGTGTTAATTTTTATAAAATTTGAATTTCTGCTTGGGTTCAAAAGGTCTAATCAGACACTGCATTAAACTGTACTCTTTTAGAAGTCTTGATAGTAACTCTTTGATAACAGATTTCATCACTGAATTCAGTAAAATTCTATCTTTAATGTATTTCTACCATGTGATGCTTAAAATTACTCTGTGTAACTAAATCAGAACCTCAGTGTGAATCATGCTTAGAGTCACACCAAGAAGATTTCATTATTGTTAAAAGTGAAATTATGGTAGTTGGTTTGAGATGACAGGAATGTCTTAACCTTAATAATCTCCTAGGTACTGATTTCTGCTGTGTCCAGTGAAGCTTGTAGGAAATTTTGATGGGCTTTGGGTCAAGTATGTCTATATTTTTAATTATATTAACAACTGCAATATGTTGCCTCTATTTTGTGGTCATATTTCCATAATGGTTGCTAGAGAGTTATATGAACAGCAGGGATTACAAGTCTCTATGTCTTTTTGATGAAAGCATGTTCTTGAGCTTCCTTGCCTATTTAGCATTTTGTATCTTGCAGACATAAATCCCAGAGCTAAGCCTAGCTTGAATAGCTGTGTATATTTTCACTTCCCCAAGGGTAGTTATGTCATTTCTGAGGTAAGAGGATCAATATGGAATAGAGTTCTCTAAGTAAGGGCTAAACCAGTACCAAATATAGCACTGATGAAGCATTTTGTGGCTTCCTGTTTGGGAAGTTCATCAAAGTTATAAAGCTGACTAATACCAGGATTTGAGTTCTACAGAAGGCTAAATGGTCACCAAATGTCCATGACAGTCTTTGTACTTGTAGTTGTGCCTGGAGATTTATTTATATATATATTTTTTACAATAGATCATGATGAAATGTCCTTTTATGAACTTTAACTTCTGATTAAATCGTGTATCTCACTATGACAAAATTTATTATGAACTAATGTCAATGTATTTCCATACTTTCTCCTAGATTGTGAACTAATATGGAGTATTCATTATCCTTTATCTTCTTTATATTTTCCAGAGTGTACTGGAGGGTGCTTTTCATGCATAAGACGGTTTGGCAAGAGCTAGTTTTCTGCCTGGTACTGGGCTAATCAATTTATATGCATTTCCCCCCCTTTAATTTAAATAACAGCCCCATGATGGAGGCACTCTCCAGTTTTGTTTCATGGATGAGTAACTTAAGGGAAAGAGAAATTGTCACTTGACTAGAGGTGAACAGCTAGTTAAAAATTAGGGACAATTTATCTATGTGACTGAACTCTTCCAAAATGTCTGTTTTTTCTTTCTTATAATACCTTTTTCTGATTTTGGTATTAGAGTAATGTTGGCTGTATAGAATGAGTTAGAAATTATTCCCTCTTCTTCTATCTTCTGTAAGAGATTATGGAGAATTATCATAATTTCTTTTGTAAAGGAACCACCACAGTTCACCTCTAGTCAAGTGACTTAATTTCTCTTTCCCTTAGGTTACTTGATGGCAGCCATGAAATTAAAAGACACCTGCTTGGAAGAAAAGCGACAACAAACCTAGATAGCATATTAAAAAGCAAAGACATTACTTCGCCAAGCTAGGTTTTTCCAGTAGTAATGTATGGATGAGAGAGTTGGACCATAAAGAAAGCTAAGCACTGAAGAATTGATGCCTTTGAACTGTGGTGTTGGAGAAGACTCTTGAGAGTCCCTTGGACTGCAAAGAAATCCCACCAGTCCATCCTAAAGGAAATCAGTCCTTAGTGTTCATTGGAAGGACTGATGCTGAAGCTGAAGCTCCAATACTTTGGCCACCTAATGCAAAAAGCTGACTCGTTGGAAAAGACCCTGATGCTGGGAAGATTGAGGGCGGGAGAAGGGGATGACAGAGGATGAGATGGTTGGATGGCATCACCAACTCAATAGACATGAATTTGAGCGAACTCCAGGATTTGGTGAAGGACAGGGAAGGTTGGTGTTCTGCAGTCCATGGGGTTGCAAAGAGTTGGACACGACTGAGTGACTGAACTGAACTGAGTGGTAGAACCATCTGGGCCTGTGCTTTCTGGTTTGAAAGGTTATTAATTTTTTATTTCTTTAATAGACATAGGCATCTTCAAATTGTCTATCTCTTCTTGAGTTTTGACAAGATGTATCTTTTAAGAAATTTGTTTCATCTTTAAGAAAATGGTTTGTTGTCAAAATCGTGGTTATAGAATTATTAATACTATTCCTTTATTATCCTTATAATGTTCCTATTTAATTTCTGATATTGGGAGTTTGTGTTTTCTCTCCATTTTTAAAAGTTAACCTGGCCAGAGGCTTATCAAAGGACCAACTTTGGGTTTTGTTAATTGTCTCTATTAACTTCTGTTCCTTTTTCCCCCGAAATATATGCCTTCAATTCTGTGAACTTCTATTTAAGAACTACTTTCACTGCATCCCATAAAGTTGTGTTTTCATTTTCATTCAGTTTAAAATATTTTGGAATTCCTCTGAAGACTTCTTCTATCCACATGTTATTTAGAATCTCAGCCTCTCTCTATTTATTAAATTGGGGGGTTTCCAGTTATCTCCCTTTTACTGATTTCCTGTTTAATTCCACTGTGATCTGAAAGTATGCAACGTATGATGCATTCTATTCTTTTAAATTTTAAGGTGTGTTCTTATGGTCCAGAGTGTGGTCTATCATGGGAAATCTTGAGAAAACTGTGGATCCTGCTATTGTTGAATGAAGTAGTTTATAGATGTCAATACAACCAGTTGATTCATAGTGTGGTTGAGTTCAACCTTGTTATGACTGATTTTTGGCTGCTGGATTCTTCCATTTCTGATAGAGGGGTGTTGTTGCAATTATAATAATGCAATTTATCTGTTTCTCCTCAAAGGTCTACCAGTTTTCGTCTCATGCATTTTGATGATCTGTTGTTAGACACAGACACATTATTAAAGATTGTTTTGTATTCTAACAGTATTAACCCCTTATCATTATGTATTGCTCCTCTTTATTCATGATAAATTTCCTGTTTTGAAGTCTTCTGGTCTGAAATTATTATTGCTACTCCTGTTCTATTTTGATTAGTGTTCAGTTCAATTCAGTTCAGTCACTCAGTCATGTCCGACTATTTGCCTGTGGTCTGCAGCACGCCAGGCTTCCCTGACCATCACCAACTCCTGGAGCTTACTCAAACTCATGTCCATTGAGTCGTGATGCCATCCAAGCATCTCATCCTCTGTTGCCCACTTCTCCTCCTGCCTTCAGTCTTTCTCAGCATCAGGGTCTTCTCCAGTGAGCCAGTTCTTTGCATCAGGTGACCAAAGTATTGGAGTTTCAGCTTCAGCATCAGTCCTTCCAATGAATATTCAGGACTGATTTCCTTTAGGATTGACTGGTTGGGTCTCCTTGCAGTCCAAGGGACTCTCAAGAGTCTTCTCCAACACCACAGTTGAGCTGCATCGATTCTTCCGTACTCAGCTTTCTTTATAGTCTAAATCTCACATCCATACATGACTACTGGAAAAACAATAGCTTTGACTAGACAGACTTTGTCAGCAGAGTAATGTCTTTGCTTCTTAACATGCTAAGTTTGTTGTAGCTTTTCTTCCAAGGAGCAACTGTCTTTTAATTTCATGGCTGTGGCCACCATCTGCAGTGATTTTGGAGCCCAAGAAAGTAGTCTCTCATTGTTTCCCCATCTATTTGCCATGGAGTAATGGGACCAGATGCCATGATCTTAGTTTTTCAAATGTTCAGTTTTACTCAGTTTTACAATTTTTTCACTCTCCTCTTTCACTTTCACTAAGAGGCTCTTTAATTCCTCTTCACTTTCTGTCATAAAGGTGGTGTCATCTGCATATCTGAGGTTATTGATATTTTTCCCGGCAATCTTGATTCCAGCTTGTGCTTCATCCAGCCCAACATTTCACATGATGTACTCTGCATTTAAGTTAAATAAGCAGGGTGACAACAAACAGCCTTGATGTGCTCCTTTCCCCATTTGGAACCAGTCGGTTGTTCCATGTCCGGTTCTAACTGTTGCTTCTTTACCTGCATACAGATTTCTCAGGAGGCAGGTCAGGCAGTCTGGTATTCCTATCTCTCTCAGAATTTTCCACAGTTTGTTGTGATCCACACAATCAAAGGCTTTGGTGTAATTAATGAAGCAGAAATAGATGTTTTTCTGTAACTCTCTTGCTTTTGCTTTAGTTTTAATCTGTATGTGTGTTTGTATTTAAACTGGGTGTGTTCAGGAAAGCATATAGTTGTGTCTAAGTTTGTGATCCATTCTGGCAATCTCTGTCTTTTAAGTGACATGTTTAGACCATTGGTATTTAAAGTAATTATTCATATGGTTGGATTAATATTTACCATATTTCTTACTGTGTTCCATTTGTTGCTCTTGTTCTTCACTCCTATGTTTGTCTTCCATACTTTTTCTGCCTCTTATTGCTTTAATTGAACATGTTATACAATTCCATCTTCTTGCCTTTAGTATAAAAACTACACTTTTTCTTTGTCAGTAGTTGCCCTAGAGTTTGCAATATGCATTTGTAACTAATTCAAGTCCGCTGTGAAATAACATTTCACAGGTAGTATGAGTGCCTTATAATAGCAAAACATTCCTAATTCCCCCATCTTGTCCTTTGTATCACTACTGTCATTCATTTCACTTATACATAAACACTCATAAACATATGCATGCATATATATGTATACATTAGCATATGTATTAGAATACCTTGCTGCTATCATTTGGAACAAACTGTTTTCTGTTAGATCAATTAAGAACAAGAAAAATAAAAGCTTTAATTTTACTTCCACTTATTCCTTCTTCAATATGCTCTTCTGCTCTTTATGTAGATTCAAGTTTCTGACCTATCTTATTTTTCTTCTCTCTAAAAAACTTTTAATAGGTTACTGGCAACAAATTTTCTTAGTTGTTGTTTGTCTGAAAAAATGTTTTATTCTACTTCATTTTTGAAGAGTTGTTTCACAGGAAACAGAATTCTATTCTGTTGGTAGGCTTTTTCTCTAAACACTTTAAATATTTCACTCCACTCTTCTTTCTTTGAGGAGAAGTCAGATTAATTCTTATTTTTAATCCCTGTGCGTAAGGTGTTTTTTCCCTGCTACTTCTTTCAAGGTTTTATCTTTGTCTTTGATGCTTGAATGTGATATGCCTAGATGTAGCTTCTTGGCATTGGTCTTGCTTGACGTTCTGTAAGCTTCCTGCATCTGTGGGCTGGTGTCTAACATTAATTTGGGGAAATTCTTAGTCATTATCGCCTCAAACATTTCTTCCCTTCCTTCCTCTTTCCTCTCCTTCTGGTATTTTCATCGCACGTATAACACAGCCTCCGCAGTTGTCCTGCAGTTCTTAGATATTCTGTTTTGTGGGGTTTTTCCCGTCATTTTTCTCTTGGTCATTTTGGAAGTTCTGTTGTCACATCCTCAAGCTCAGTGATTCTTTCCTCGCTGAGTCTAGTCTACTAATGAGCCCATCACAGTTCATTTCAGTCGCTCAGTCGTGTCCGACTCTGTGACTCCATGGACTGCAGCACGCCAGGACTCCCTGTCCATCACCAACTCCTGGAGCTTACTCAAACTCATGTCCATTGAGTTGCTGATGCCATCCAACCATCTCATCCTCTGTCGTCCCCTTCTCCTCCTGCCTTCAATCTTTCCCAGCATCAGGGTCTTTTCCAAGGAGTCAACTCTTCCCATCAGGTAGCCAAAGTATTGGAGTTTCAGCTTCAGCATCAGTCCTTCCAATGAATATTCAGGACCGAGTTCCTTTAGGATGGACTGGTTGGATCTCTCAAGAGTCTTCTCTAACACTACAGTTCAAAAGCATCAATTCTTTGGCACTCAGCTTTCTTTACAGTCCAACTCTCACATCCATACGTGACTACTGGAAACACCATCATAAGAATTCTTTATTTCTTTTACAGTGTATTTAATGATATCTAGCATTTCCTTGTGATTTTTCTTAGAATTTCCATCTGTTTGTTTATATTGTCTCTCTGTTTTGGCATGTGTCTACTTTTCCCATTAAAACTTTTAGCATACTAGTCATAGATTTTAAAATCCCTGGTCTGACAACTCCAACATTTTTGCCATATCTGGCTCTCATTCTGATGTTTGTTTCATTTCTTTAAGTTGTCTTGTAATTTTTTGTTGAAGGGTGAATATGGCCTGGTGGGTAAAAAGGACTTCAGTAATGTATCGGTAAGGTGAGGGGAGCCCTTCAGAGATGTATTGGGAAGGTGAGGGGAGGCCTTCGGTGATATATCAGGAAGGTGAGGGGAGGCCTTCGGTGATGTATTGGTAAGGGGTAGAGGAGGCCTTCGGTGATGTATCGGTAAGATGAGCGGGGAGATGAAGCATGTTGCAGTTCTATGATTAGGGCTCAGTTTTTTGGTGATTCTGTGCTCCTGAGCTGTGAACTTCACCAGATCTTCTCAATCCCTCCCCAGCCCCCTGCCCTCCGCTGGCCTTGACTCCAGCTGGATGGCTAGGGGTGGGTGGAGCTGAGTGTTTCTCTTCCTCCGGGCAAGGCAGGTTCTGAGGAAACCCCACCGGGTTAAGGGTTAAGCGGTGGTAAAATAGTTTCTCCTGAGGGCAAGCCTTGTAGTGAGAACAGTGTGCTCTGTTGTATTTCAAGATTGTTCCTTCTCCCCTCCCTCTGCTGGAATTCACTGATATTCTCTGATTTTCCCTGTGACGACCTGGTAGAGTTCTTGGAAGTACAACTCACAGAAGTGTGGGTACCCTGCTATGACTGGGTCCCTGTGGAGTTTTGTTTTTGTTCTTTTAACTATTGGAATTTTCCACACTGAACCTCCAGCAATTTGTCAATTGTAGTTCAAGTTTTCCTAACGCAGCACCTGGTTCTCTCCAAGGTTTTGCTCTAGTAAGTTGTAATTCTCTGTGTTTACCTGTCTATCTCTCTAGTTGAGGGGGCAGCAGTTCGTCCTGTGACCTCATATCACCAAGAGATCTAAGAAACTGTTGATTTTTCAGTTTGCTTAGCTTTTCACTTAGTAGGATGGGCTTATGACGTCTAAGCTTCTTACATGCTGGACCAGGAACTAGAAGTCTGCCTGAACTCTTCATAACCACCAAGCCCCAGGTCTTCTCACTAACCATCTGTGTGTACTATCTTAGTTTGGGCAATATGAGAAGCAATGTCTGTGTTAAAGGCTAATGTGCCATTATTTTAATAAGGATTTCAGTCACAGGGAACAGGAGGAAGGGGAAAAGGGAATGAGATAAAGGAGAACCAATATGAAGATATGTTATCAAACTGGCCACTGCCTGGTTTTCAGCCCAACTGTCCAGTTTCAAGGGGCTCTCAATGAGGCCATTTAAAGAATTACTTTTCAGAAGCATCTATAGGGTAGAGGTGGCAGCAAGTACTCCTCTGCTGACTGATTCTCTTTCATCACAGTTTTCCTCCATGGTATGACTCATTTCTTCCACACTTTTGGGTTGTACATGTGTTGGCAATTAAAAAAAAAAAAAAAGGAATCCCATGGTATCTTAGTTTGTGTTCCTCTGAAAGTAAAGCCTGAATAAAGGCTTAGGGTTTATGTAACTTATTTGGACAGTGATCCCAAGAAGCAAGAGTGAAGAAGTTGGGAGCAAGAAGGAAGGAGAAAAAGAATACAGAAGTGTATCACTCCAGTCCTCGCAGCAAGCAATGGGAGCTCCCTTCTACCAGGAATTCTGAGAAATGTATAGAATGTCTCTCTAATTATCTGTCCATAAGATGGGAAGCTAGAGCATTTAATCACTGTCTTCTAACCCCCATTTACTGAAAGTTGACCCCTAGGGGCTATAACTCTCTTCTCTTTTTGGGCAGCGCTTACATGTGAACTGAGAAAGCATCTGGGACTTTGGAAAAGTCTCCTAACTTAAAAGGCAGTGATTCACTAAGTCAGTGTGAGTTTGATCTTGAGAATAACTGCCCATCACAAAGTTGTGCCAAAGAGATGCGCCATGGATTATTAACTGCCTCAGGGAACTGAGAAACATCAGGGCAGATGGTCAGAAGAGTCTTTCTCTTGTAGGATAGTGTGAGGTTGGGCTTCTAGAATGGTGCTACCATGCTCATTTTGACTGGCTGTCACTGTTTTTATAGTCAGGTGGAGGTGGTTGGTGGTTTAGTTGCTAAGCCATGTCCAACTCTTGCAACCCCGTGGACTGTAGCCTGCCAGGCTCCTCTGTCCATGGGATTCTCCAGGCAAGAGTCCTGGAGAGGGTTGCCATTTCCTTCTCCAGGGGATCTTCATGACCCAGGGATTGAATCCAGGTCTCCTACATTGCAGGCAGATTCTTTACCAACTGAACTATAAGGCAAACCCTATATAGTCCGGGACTCTGCTAAAAACATTTGCCTAGGACTGCATTCCTAGGGAGAGTCCGGCCTCTGTGAAGGAGGTTGGAGTCTTGCAAGTTGGTGGGAGTGGCTGCAGCTCAAACAAAAATAAAAGTGAGAGGACTTAACAGTTGTCACTTAGGAGGTAACCGACATCTTTGGTTAGGTGTTTGTTCAGAAGAGTTTTTTTTTTTTTTAAACAGAGGATTTTTAGAATCTGTGTCCCTCTATTACATATCAAATAACTTTGGAATATTTTTATGAGTGAGTCAACACGTGGGGTGGATTGCAAAATGTTTTCAAGTGATTGCAAATTCTTTTCAACCTGGTATATATATTCCTCCCATTCAAAGTTGGAGTCTGTTTCTCTGCTGATTTGAATCTGGATAGACAGGTAACTTTTTTCTTTTAGTTTATAAAGTCTCTTGATCAAGAGGAGCTATACCACTAGAGGTGGACCTGTGACTCCTTTTGGTGAATAAAACGAAGTGGATGTGAAGTTTTGCAAATTCTGGTCTTGAAGCTTTTATCCTCTCTATTGAGACTGGCATGAAAGGAGTCTAGCCAATCTTGCCTACTGGAGAAGGAGAGGTCATGCTGGGGGGAATCAAGACCCTTGGTGGTCAGCAACCACTCCCAGACATGTAAGGCCGTGTGGATCCTCCAGCCTGGCCACCTTTCAGTTCAGTTCAGTTCAGTCGCTCAGTTGTGTCCAGCTCTTTGCGGCCCTATGAATTGCAGCACGCCAGGCCTCCCTGTCCATCACCAACTCCCGGAGTTCACTCAGACTCACGTCCATCGAGGCAGTGCTGCCATCCAGCCATCTCACCCTCTGTCGTCCCCTTCTCCTCCTGCCCCCAATCCCTCCCAGCATCAGAGTCTTTTGCAATGAGTCAACTCTTCGCATGAGGTGGACAAAGTACTGGAGTTTCAGCTTTAGCATCATTCCTTCCAAAGAACACACAGGACTGATCTTCAGAATGGACTGGTTGGATCTCCTTGCAGTCCAAGGGACTCTCAAGAGTCTTCTCCAACACCACAGTTCAAAAGCATCAATTCTTCGGTGCTCAGCTTTCTTTATAATCCAACTCTCACATCCATACATGACCACTGGAAAAACCATAGCTTTGACTAGATGGACCTTTGTTGGCAAAGTAATGTCTCTGCTTTTGAATATGCTGTCTAAGTTGGTAATAGGGTTCCTTCCAAGGAGTAAGTGTCTTTTAATTTCAGGGCTGCAGTCACCGTCTGCAGTGACTCTGGAGCCCAGGCACAGCAGCACTGGTTCTTTATCCGAGCAGCATATCTTGATTGTGCAGATTGGTGGCTCATGGATCAGGTCCATCTACCCTTGGGTGTTTTTTGTTTAACCTGCATTGTGTATAAATATAGTGTTTTAACAGTTGAGATGCCTTTTAAAAACCCAAGAGCTTTCATACAAAAATGCATACTTTCAGCATCTCTTGAAAAGTGGATGATCTAACCACAGGTCTAAAGTGAGGGATAGCACTCACTTCAGATCCCATATTCTCCTGCCAGCCAGCTACACAGATTATTTTACAGGTGTGGTTCCTGTAGGCATGTACCAGCCTTTATAGACTCATTTCAAAGGGATGAGCATCCTGGTCATCTGGATTTAATTGACTATTTAAACAACAATAAGTGGTTTGATTTCCCACAAGTGGAAAATTATAGTAAAAAGTCATCTTACACATGAAATGTCCATTGTAAGTCATTTCCACTACTAAAAAATCTGCTACTAAAAGTTCAGAGTTCACAGGTTTAGACAAAATGCTTTTAGGGAATGCTTCACAGCTGATAAAAACGTGCTTCCAGTCTGCTGAGAGGAAGAGAGGAAAGTCCAGAGTTATCGGGATTGAAAGAGCACCTTTAGTTTTACTTTTGGTATCCTCTGTGAAAAAAAGCTTCTTGGTGAGTCTGGGCAGAGAGAACCATAGACAGCTCCACCTCTGAAGCACCAAAAGCCTACAGACCAAGAGGGGCCTGTTCAATGATGTCACGCACCTCGCAGGCAACAAGTGTGAGTGAGGATCAAGGACAGCTACACCATTCTCCACATTTTCCCAATTTTCTTGGCTTTGTAGAAGATACTAGAACTTTGACAGAACACTATGAAAAGGATCAGGGAACTCCCAAAGAGCTAATATTAAGTTTCCCACAACCTCAGTGAAGTGGTGCTTTGAGTCAGAAATTATTATAGAAAATAGAGGGTTTATTTATTTATTGGAAGTATAGTTGATTTACAATGTTGCATTAATTTCTGTTGTACAGAAACGTGACTCAGTTTTACATATACATATATTCTTTCTCCTATTCTTTTCCATTGTGGTTTATTATAGGATATTGAGTATAGTTTGCTGTTCTATACAATAGGACCTTGCTGTTTATCCATCCTATAGATAATACTTCGCATTTTTTAGTCCCAGACTCCCAATACAACCTTCCCCCACCCCGACTCCCCTGCCCCTTGGCGATGACAAGCCTGTTCTCTAGGTTTGTGAGTCTGCTTCTGCTTCATTGATAAATTCATTTGTGCCGTATTGTAGATATGACTATAAGTGATATGATATGCTTGTCTTTTTCTTGCTTTGCTTAGTAGTATAACCTCCAGGTCCATCCATGTAACCGCAGGCGTCATTGTTTCATTCTGAGTTTTGCGTCTGAGTGATATCCCGTATGCAAGCACACACACGCATGTCTTTCTCTTACTCATCTGTCAGTGGACATTTAGGCCGTCTCCATGTCGTGGCTATTGTAAACAGTGCTGTTGTCGACATGGGCGCATGCGTCTTTTAGAATTATAGTTTTGTTTGGAAATATGCCCAGGAGCGGGATTGCTGGAACATCCGGCAACTCTATTTTTAGTTCTCTGAGGAACCTCCATACTGTTCTCCATAATGGTTGCACCAATTTATATTCCCACCAACAGCGTAAGAGGGTTCCTTTTTCTCCACACTAGAGGCGTTTGTTTTAAAAATACACCTAGAATTGTGGACTGAGATCCGTGCCCATTATGTTGTCAAAGAATATACTTATTTTAGGAAGGAAAAAATATATTCCATGAAGTACACTTTGTGTTTTCAAGGTATTGTTTTGTTTTTGTCCCTTAATGTTAAATTTGCAAAGTACACTCTGCGGTTCTGCACTGTATTACTACACTGAAGGTTAGAATCATGACCTCCAGATCATAATTGCATTCACATGTGTTTGGTCCTTTGCTGCTAGGCTCTCGGTGGCTCTGTTTAAAGAGCATCCTTATGTTTCTCCTTCGAACTAGCCAGAAGTATTTTCAGTGCTGTGCACAGCTAATGTCTCTTTAAATTACCATCATTCTAGCATTTTCCAGACAGGTTTTCTTCAAGAGTCAGCAAGTGAGCAGCCCTTTCAAGGACTGCTCTCCAAATGAGAGGATCTTCTGCTTTCCAAGGGACAGAGTTCCCACTGGGGAGTGCTTTCTGTGGTCCCAGCTTTTTATTTCAGAGCACTGAGACCCACTGTTGTTCACTGTTACACCTTAGTTGAGAGTTCCAGTGGAAGTTTTATCAATACGACAATTGCATTCACTCATTTATTTAGAAAATATATGTTGAATAGCAACTATCCTATGGGCTCAGAATACCAGTAAAATTCAATCGCTGCTCTTCAGGAGCTAACAACCTCCTGGATGAGAGAGGAATATATGCATGATTATAAAAGGCCGTGAAAATGCTATGGTGAAAGTAAGCCTAAGGCAACAAAGGACAAAAATTGGGAGTGGGTGGGAAGTTGGCTTTAAAGTAGGCGTTGAATTAGTTAAGCAAACAGGAACCAAAACCTTGAATGCCATAGTAAGAAACTTGGACTTTAGCCAGAACCGAATGTGGTTCCATGTGGCACCATTACAGAATTCTAACCAAGAGGGGGCTTGCTTTGATTTCCTTTTAGAATGAGCACTTTGGTGACAGTGTGGAGGATGAGTTAGGAGCTTGGAAAAGCCAGAAGGAAAGGGTATGTCTTAGGAAGCAGTTAAAATAACTTAGATAATAAATTATAAGAACCGGAACCCAGGAACTAGAAGTAAGAATATATATATATTCATGTGTGTGTGTGTATAAAATAGATTCAACAACATTAAGAAGGAAGAGGACTTGTGCTCTGAGGACTAATTGGGGTGAGAAAAGGGAAGGAATCAAAGATGATTTCAAATTTTCTGCTTGAGTAATTTGAGGTATAATTGATCATTCACAATATTAACAAACAAGATAGCAGTAGAATACTCACATAGAAATTCCAGTTAGTGTTTGGATATATGGGTCTGGAGAACATGGAAAGCCTGGGCTGAAAATAAAATATTTTAGGTCTTTGGCACATAAAGGATAACTAAAACCTTGAGGCTGAATGAGGTCATCCAGGGAGTGTTTGTAAAGGGAAAAGGGAAGAGTACCAGTTGCAGATTTGCAGGGTTGCACTGACTGGTGAAGGATGGTCATTCGAAGAGGAGTATGTGAAACACTTTTCTGAAAATTAGCAACTAGGAGAGCAAGAAAAAGAGGAAGACAGGGTAGAATTGGGGAGCAAATTAGAATAATGAACTCAGAGAGAAAAAATTTCAGCTAGAACGAAGATTTTAAAGGCTACGTAGAGCTGCTGACTTATTTAGATTTTTTTTATTCCAATCCAGTTGAAACTGATGAAAAGTCCAGTATGACTAGAGTGAACTTAAAGTTGCTGGGAGCGAAGGGTTGGGGAAAAGGGATAGTTAGGGGATTTGGAATGAAAACGTAAACACTGGTATATTTAAAATGGATAACCAACAAGGATCTGCTGTATAGCACACGGAACTCTGCTCGGTGTTACGCGGCAGCCTGGATGGGAGGGGAGTTTGGGGGAGAACTGGATACGTGTATGTTTTCGTTTAGTCATTGAGTTGTGTCTGACTCTTGCAACTGCATGGACTGTAGCCCACCAGGCTCCTTGGTCCATTTTTTCATTTTCCCATTTCTTCCCAGACAAGAACAGTGGAGTGGGTTACCATTTCCTTCTCCAGGATAAGGGTATATGTATGGCTAAATCCCTTCACTGTTCACTAGAAACTGTCACAGCATTGTTTGTTAATTGGCTATTGTCTATATAAGATAAAAAGGTTTTTATTTTTTTAAAACAAACATAACAAATGCCATGGAAATTCAAAGGTGACATATCAAAATAATTAGCAAAACAATTAGCTTCATTTAATAATTAAAAAGTGAAGTAAACAAGTAAACCATATGCAAATTTGTTCAGATAATGTTTTTGTAAATATTAGGTTATGAATTCAAATGTTTCTGAAGTAAATTTCTTATTAATCTTGTTTTTGACAATTTCTGTTGTTACATCTGAAATTAAAATTAATGGAAAGCTACTTAAAGTTTCCTATGGGGGCGGGAAATTTTAGTGTTAGCTCTATTCAGCATATCTGCTTCAGTACAGGGACGGGGGAGCCTGGTGGGCTGCCGTCTATGGGGTCACACAGAGTCGGACATGACTGAAGTGACTTAGCAGCAGCAGCAGCAGCAGCTAAAAAAGAAAAGAGTGATTGTGAAATTTAACAATGTATTTACTAAAGCCAAACATCATTATATTAGTTAGGGCTGCCATAACAAAATATTATAGACTGGGTGGCTTAAATACTACAAATGTATTTTCTCACAACTTTGGAGACTAGAAGTCCAAGGTCCACATCAGCCGAGCTGGTTTCTTCTGAGCCTCTTTCCTTGACTTGTAGATTGCCCTTTTCTCCGTATGCTTCACATGGTCTTACCTTGGAACTTGCGTGTGCCATAATCCCCGCTTTATAAGTACACCAGTCATATTGAGGGGGTTTCCCAGGCGGTGCAGTGGTAGGAACCCGCCTGCCAATGCAGGACACACAGGAGACTCAGGTTCAAGCTGCTGGCTGGGAAGATCCTCTCAGGAAGGAAATGGCAACACAATCCAGTATTCTTGTCTGGAAAACCCCATGGGAGCTGGGCAGGCTGCAGTCCATGGGGTCATAAAGAGTTGGACGTGACTTAGCTACTGAACACACATACAAGCATGTTGGATTGGGGCCAACCCTAATGACCTCACCTTAACTTAGTTAGGTTTTGAAAGACCCTGTCTCCAAATACATTCACATTCTAAGGTATTGAGAGTTAGGACTTTCAACATATGAATTTTGGGAGGACAGAATTAGCAATCACAAAAACCAATGTACTTAGCCATTTTAATTTCTATTTATTGACAGAAAAAAATGACTTTTCTTTATATTATGTTTTGTCTTTAATTTTAAGTTTTAAAATATGTATATTTTCGTATAGCATATTTTTGATTATTAATAAAGAATAAAATCATATATGGTAAAAGAATATTTCACTGACTCACTAGTGGATGCTGTATAGCTGTTTTTAAAACTGTGGATTGATTGTATTTGAGATTAAGAACAGTCACAAGTTCTTTGACACTCTTTCCATTGAGAGGTGGGGATCTCAAATCAGTGTCCCTTTCCTTTGAATTTGGGAGGACTCTCTGCCTGCTTTGACCAATATAAAAATAGCAAGAAGGGATGCTATCTGGGACTTCAGCCTTAAGATATTGGCAGCTTCTACTCAATGTCTGTTGATATTCTTCCTCTAGGAGCTCCAAGCTATCATGTCAGAAGTCTTCTACCCTGAGACTGCCATAATGGAGAGGCCATGTAAAGGTGATATGGTTTTTTTCAAGCGTTTGTTTTTTCAGGCATCCTTGTCAAAGCATAGATATGTGAATGAGCCCATTTGAGATTTTCCATTGGCCAGCTGAATGCTACTGAGTGACTTCATGTGGAAGGTGATGCTTATAGAAATATTTTCTAAATTTTGTTTCTTGCAAATGAAAGCTAACAGATACAGTAGTGTACTCGTAATTTCAATATATCGAACTCTCTAGGAAGATCGTGCTCACCCTGCTCAGTCACTCAGTCGTGTCCAACTCTTTGCAACCCCATGGACCGTAGCCTACCAGGCTCCTCTGTGCTTGGGATTTTCCAGGCAAGAATACTGGAGTGGGTTGCCATTTCCTTCTCCAGGGGATCTTCCCGACCCAGGGATCGAACTCAAGTCTCTTGTGTCTCCTGCATTGGCAGGTGGATTATTACCACTGCACCACCTGGGAAGCCCCGTCTGGTAATGTATCTACACTCATATATGAAGATGCTGTATACAGAACTATAATCTAGATGTTACTTTGGTTGTCATAGTTGTTATGAATAATTTAGTGTCTGGATCCAAGGCCAAAGATTCACTTTTATACTTTCTGTTATTCTATCAGAAAGGAAGAAAGTGAGCCCTTGGCAGATAGAAAATACAGGGCACCCAGTGACGCAAAAGAGCCACCAAATGTCTTAAGTTGGGACCAATATGTTTAGAGAGCCTCACATTTAACAGCCAATAATAATTGGTTACCAATTGTTGCAATTATGATTCCTGTGATTAGAGCTTGTACCCTCTCGTGGTGCCACATGCATAGTGGTGCTGATGTTTCTCATGGGCAGCAGGAGAATGCCGCTGGGGTAGGTCACATGCTTTGCTTCCTTTGACAAGGTGGTGAGAGGCAAATTGGCGGTAGGGATGTTTTGCCCTGAATTTTGTGGATGGGAAAGAGAAGTAGAAATAGAAATGCATGGAAAATGTGTGGAGGAGACAATAAATAAAAGAGCAAATGCAAGTTTAACAGTGGGGATTTCGGTTTTTATCTGGTAAATTTTTTCAGTTTCATTATTTTTTCAAGGATTTTTCTCTTGCTTTTTCAACTGAGAGTCGTTCCTCTGCCTTGTCATTTTGCTTAACTTTCTCTGCTTTTATGAATTTAGATGGAACAGTTATCTATTACAGTCTTGAAAGGGTGTTCCCATGTGGGAGCATCCTCATACAGACAGTGTGGCCCAGTGCCTTTGCTGGGAGAGCTGAATTTGATGTGGACATAAGTCATGTCTTTCTTCAGGGGATGCTGGCAGCTACTTTGGTAATGGGGAGGGCAGAGGCGGGGCTGGAGATGGAGGAGCTGGAACTGGGGCCAGATGGGAGGTGGGATTTCCCCTCTGCTCCACAGCCATCATTGCCCTACTAGGGTTGGGGTCTGATCCCTAGCTGCTGGAGCAGAAACCTTGAAGGTTTGGGCCCAGCCTGACTCGTTCCCTTTAAGCACGTGTTTTCCCTCTCCTTGCAACAGAGGGGAGCGTGCTAAAGCAAGGGGACCCATGCACAATAGAGGTCTGATGTGCTGTCTGTGCAGACGTCTACAGCTCTGCTCAGACACAGTTTGGGGAGTAAGTCCACTTTATCCTTCACAATTGATCACTGCTGCTAAGTCACTTCAGTCGTGTCTGACTCTGTGCAATCCCATAGACAGCAGCCCACCAGACTCCCCCATCCTTGGGATTCTCCAGGCAAGAACACTGGAGTGGGTTGCCATTTCCTTCTCCAATGCTTGAAAGTGAAGTCGCTCAGTCGTGTCCGACTCTTCGCGACCCCATGGACTGCAGCCTACCAGGCTCCTCTGTCCATGGGATTTTCCAGGCAAGAGTCCTGGAGTGGGGTGCCATTGCCTTCTCCAACAATTGATCACGGCCCCCACCACTCTTGCTCTACCATGGAACCACTCTGCAGGGCGGGCAGGGCCCACATGGACTCTCAGCACATTTCAGGAGGTGAGCTATGGTGGAGCAGGTATCTGGGCTGCTTCTGGCTCACCGGTGCCAGTGGTGGCCACTGCCCTCCACCCACTAGTCCCAACCTGGGACTAGGCGGCCTCTACATCAAGCAGCTGAGTTTTTTTCCATTGGTGATAAAACCGTTAACTACTTTAGAGAAAAGAATGGATGTAAACAGTGAACATGTAAACAAGGAACTAGAAAATATAAAAAAAGATCATCAGAAATGAAGAATATGGTAGCTGAAATAAAAAGCACATCTGAGGGAATGAGTAGAAGGCTAAGCGATCCAGAATACATAAGTGCTCTGGAAGATGGAATGATGGAAATCACCTCGTGAGAAGAGCAAAAAGAAAAAGGAACTTTAAAAATTGGAAGTAATTTAAGAGATCTCTAGGCTGACCTTAAGCATACCAACATTCGCCTTATCAGGGTCTCAGAAAAAGAAGAAGGAAAGAAAAGGGAAGAAAAACATGTGTTTGAGGGGGCTTCCCGGGTGGCTCTGTGGTAAAGAATCAGCCTGCCGATGCAGGAGACGTGGGCTTGATCTCTGATCACAGAGGATGCCGCATGCCACAGGGCAGCTAGGCCCATGTGCTGCGGCTGTTGAGCGTGTGCGCTAGAGCCTGGGAACCACGACTGCCGAGCCCATGAGCCTGTACTGTTGAAGCCTGCATGCTCGAGTGCCTGTGGCGTGCAACAAGAGAAGCCTCTGCGATGAGAAGCCTGCACACCACGACCAGGGAGTAACACACGCTCACCGCAACTGGAGCAAAGCCCAGGCAGCAGTGAGGCCCCAGGGCAGGCATGAATCAATGAACAAACAAAGTTAAACTTTAAAAAATTAAAAAATGCATTTGAGGGAATCATGGCTAAAAAATTCCAGACCTGAAGAAGGAAACGGTTATCCAGGTACAGGAAGCACACAGGTTCCCAAACAAGATGAACTCAAACAGACCCATACCAAGACATATAATTAAAAAGGAAACATGAGACAATGCTAAGGGCAGAAAGAATAAACCAGTCTTATACAAGGGAATCCCCATAAGGCGATCAGCTGATTTCTCTGCACAGACCTTTGCAGTCAGAAAGTAGTGGCATGATATTTTCAAAGTTCTGAAAGGGAAAACCCTGAAATACTCTCCCCATCAAGGTGTCATTTAGAATAGCAGGAGGGATAGAGAACTTCTCAGACAAGCAAAAACTGAAAGAGTTCATCAGTACTAAACCCACACTAAAAGAAATGTGAAGGGTTTTCTCTAGGTGGAAAAGAGAAATCTATAGGAAAAGGAAAATCCCTCTAGGAAACATAAATACACAGCAAGGATTGAGGGTCAATCACTTAAACAAGCCAGTATGAAGATTATAAAACAAAAAATTACAAAAGCAACAATAACTACAATGAACAGTTAAGGGATTAACGTGAAGATGTAAAATACAACATCAAAACACAGAATGTGGGGTAGGGGAGTCAAAATATGTAGATTTTAAATGACCACCAGTTTAAAACAAGTAGATATAGTTACAGGTCAACATATACTAACCCTCAGTTCAGTTCAGTCGCTCAGTCGTGTCTGACTCTTTGCGACCCCATGAATCACAGCACACCAGGCCTTCCTGTCCATCACCAACTCCTGGAGTTCACTCAGACTCATGTCCATCGAGTCAGTCATGCCATCCAGCCATCACATCTTCTGTTGTCCCCTTCTCCTCCTGTCCCCAGTTGCTCCCAGCATCAGAGTCTTTTCTAATGAGTCAACTCTTCACATGAGGTGGCCAAAGTACTGGAGTTTCAGCTTTAGCATCATTCCTTCCAAAGAAATCCCAGGGCTGATCTTCAGAATGGACTGGTTGGATCTCCTTGCAGTCCAAGGGACTCTCAAGAGTCTTCTCCAACACCACAGTTCAAAAGCATTAATTCTTCGGCGCTCAGCTTTCTTTATAATCCAACTCTCACATCCATGCATGATCACTGGAAAAACCATAGCCTTGACTAGACGGACCTTAGTTGGCAAAGTAATACCTCTGCTTTTGAATATGCTATCTAGGTTGGTCATAACTTTTCTTCCAAGGAGTAAGCGTCTTTCAATTTCATGGCTGCAGTCACCATCTGCAGTGATTTTGGAGCCCCCCAAAATAAAGTCTGACACTGTTTCCACTGTTTCCCCATCTATTTCCCATAAAGTGATGGGACCAGATGCCATGATCTTCGTTTTCTGAATGTTGAGCTTTAAGCTAAGTTTCACTCTCCTCTTTCACTTTCATCAAGAGGCTCTTTAGCTCCTCTTCACTTTCTGCCATAAGGGTGGTGTCATCTGCATATCTGAGGTTACTGATATTTCTCCCGGCAATCCTGATTCCAGCTTGTGCTTCTTCCAGTCCAGCGTTTCTCATGATGTACTCTGCATAGAAGTTAAATAAGCAGGGTGACAATATACAGCCTTGACGTACTCCTTTTCCTATTTGGAACCAGTCTGTTGTTCCATGTCCAGTTTTAACTGTTGCTTCCTGACCTGCATACAGATTTCTCAAGAGGCAGGTGAGGTGGTCTGGTATTCCCATCTCTTTCAGAATTTTCCACAGTTTATTGTGATCCATACAGTCAAAGGCTTTGGCATAGTCAATAAAGCAGAAATAGATGTTTTTCTGGAACTCTCTTGCTTTTTCCATGACTCAGCGGATGTTGGCCATTTGATCTCTGGTTCCTCTGCCTTTTCTAAAACCAGCTTGAACATCAGGAAGTCCACGGTTCACATATTTCTGAAGCCTGGCTTGGAGAATTTTGAGCATTACTTTCCTAGCATGTGAGATGAGTGCAATTGTGTGGTAGTTTGAGCATTCTTTGGCATTGCCTTTCTTTGGGATTGGAATGAAAACTGACCTTTTCCAGTCCTGTGGCCACTGCTGAGTTTTCCAAATTTGCTGGCATATTGAGTGCAGCACTTTCACAGCATCATCTTTCAGGATTTGAAATAGCTCAACTGGAATGCCATCACCTCCACTAGCTTTGTTCATAGTGATGATTTCTAAGGCCCACTTGACTTCACATTCCAGGATGTCTGGCTCTAGATGAGTGATCACACCATCATGATTATCTGGGTCGTGAAGATCTTTTTTGTACAATTCTTCTGTGTATTCTTGCCACCTCTTCTTAATATCTTCTGCTTCTGTTAGGTCCATAAAATTTCTGTCCTTTATTGAGCCCATCTTTGCATGAAATGTTCCCTTGGTATCTCTAATTTTCTTGAAGAGATCTCTAGTCTTTCCCATTCTGTTGTTTTCCTCTATTTCTTTGCATTGATCGCTGAAGAAGGCTTTCTTATCTCTTCTTGCTATTCTTTGGAACTCTGCATTCAGATGCTTATATCTTTCCTTTTCTCCTTTGCTTTTCGCCTCTCTTCTTTTCACAGCTATATACTAACTCTATGATAACGCAAATCAAAAATTTACAATAGGTACAGACAAAATAAAAAGGAACACAAGCATGCAACTAAAAAAAAGTATCAAAGCACAAAAGATGAAATGAAGAGAGAACTAGAAAGTCAATGGAAAAACAAGTAACAGAATGGCTATAAGTTCGTACTCATTAATAATTATTTTAAATGTCAATGGACTAAATGCTCCAATCAAAAGACACAGGGAGCTGATTGGATTAAAGAGAGAAAACAACCACCAACAAAACTCAAGACCCTTCTATATCCTGCCTACAACAGACTCACAGACTGAAAGTGAGGGACTAGGAAAAGAAATCTAATGCAAATGGAAACAAGAAAGAAGGGCAACAGTATTCATATCAGAAAAAAATAGACTTTCAAACAAAAACTGTAACAAAAGGCAAAGAAGCACATTATATAATGATAAAGGCACCAATATAAGAAGATAGTACACTCATTAACATATGCATACCCAATACAGGAACAGCTAAATGGATAAAGCAAATACTAAGATACATAAAATGGAGAAGGGAATGGCACCCCACTCCAGTACTCTTGCCTGGAAAATCTCATGGATGGAGGAGCCTGGTAGGCTGCAGTCCATGGGATCGCTGAGTTGGACACGACTGAGCAACTTCACTTTCACTTTTCACTTTCATGCATTGGAGAAGGAAATGGCAACCCACTCCAGTGTTCTTGTCTGGAGAATCCCAGGGACGGGGGAGCCTGGTGGGCTGCCGTCTATGGGGTCACACAGAGTTGGACACGACTGAAGCGACTTAGCAGCAGCAGCAGCAAGATACATAAAAAGAGAATTTGATAATAATAGATAATAGTAGCGGGCTTTAACACCCCACTTGCATCTATGGACAGATCATTCAGACAGAAAATCAGTAAGGCAACAGTGATCTTAAGTGATATAATAGACCAGTCGGACTTAAAATCTACAGGACCTTACATCCCCAAATAACACAATATAAATTCTTTTCAAGTGCACATGGAATATTCTCTTAGGCCATAAACAAGCCTCAAGAAAATTAAGAAGATAGAAATTATATCAAGCCTTTTTTCCAACCACAACTTTACGAAACTGGAAATCAATTACAGAAAGAAAAATGGAAAAAGAACAAACATGTGGAGACTGAATAACGTGCTACTAAAAAAAAAATCAATGGGTCAATGAAGAAATCAAAGAGGAAATTAGAAAATACGCCAGACAAGTGAAAATGGAAATACAACACTCTAAGATGGACGGGATGCAATTTATAGTGATACAGGCCTTTCTCAAGAAACAAGAAAAATCTCAAATAGCCAAATCTACCACCTAAAGGAGTTAGAAAAAGAACAAACTACGCCTAAAGCCAATAGAAGGAAGGAAATAATAAAGCCCAGAGACAAAATAAATAAAATAGAGATTAAGAACAAAAAAGATTATTGAAACCAAGGGATGGTTTTCTGAAAATATAAATGAAATTGATAAACCTTTAGCCAGGCTCACCAAAAAGAAAAGAGGGAGAACCCAAATAAACAAAATAACAAGAAATGAAAGGAGAAAAAACAGCCCAAACCAGGAGGGTCCAGGCTGGCCCTCAGAGGATGTTCACTTGTATCGATAAGAACTGGAGCTCTGTGATTTCTACTGACACTTCCCGAGTAAAATGGCAATTTATCCCTTTCCTAGACACATGCCTTGGGCTACTAATTCACTAATCCTTGATAGATGAATGGCTGAATTGCATGGCGATATTAGTAGTAACACATTCCAGAAGTCACATAATTCCACTGTGGACTCACTATCACTATCATTCATGTAAAATAATGAATTCCTGAAAAGATCAAATCAGGATAATGTGACATTTATTTTAAATAAACAAAAAACAACAGTTAGTATTAATAGTTCAGTTCAGTTCAGTCGCTCCGTCGTGTCCGACTCTTTGCGACCCGTGGACTGCTGCACGCCAGGCCTCCCTGTCCATCAGCAACCCCATTAACAAGCATTTACTAAATGTTTAGTGCTGGTGTAAACACTCTATGCATTAGTTAATTTAATCTTTATGGTAGTTACCAAAATTTGTGCTAACAGTGTGTTTGTAATAGAGATTAAACCAGTTAGACCAAGAGAAGAAAATACTTTGCCTCTTGTCTCCCAGCTAGGAAGCAGAGGAGATGGGGTAAAAAGCCCACAGTCAGACTACTTTCCATCACACTGCTGTCTTCATAGAATTGCATTTTATGTGTTCAAGATTTTGATGGGATAGCATCAATTGAGAAATTTTTTGTATATAATGGAAATTTTTGAGGGTGGTACTCTACTTTTTATAGGGCCAAAAAGAATCTTCAACTTGCCCCTGAGGATTCAAAAGAAAATAAGGATGTAATTTTTCACAGAAAAAAAACCACTGAGGAAAATGAGTTATATGCAAGCAATACTCTGTGTAAACAACTAATAAATCAGAGGGAAAAAAAAGAGAAAGAAAAATGTTAACAGTAATTTAGCAGCAAATGGGGCATTTGATCTGCAGCTCCCAGATGAATTCCCAAACGACATGAATAATTTATTTTAGGCAGATGAAATGATACGGGTTATGTAATGCTTGATGAGAAACTGCAGTTGTAATCGGGGAAATTGCTTCTAGTTAGCAGGGTCATCGGCGAGGAAGGAGCAGTCCCAGGATATCATTTTCCACCTTGAGAATCTTGGCTGAAGTAGTGCCCGAATGCTTTCCACCCAGCTGTGATCCAACTCGTGGAGCTGAATTTAGTTTCCTCTCCAGAGACCTTAAAAGGCTTTGGAATATTCTAGCATCCAAATGGCTTCTGTGCTATTTTGTGAGAGGTTGAGCCCCAGTTGGGTGCCTGGGTGGCGCAGCAGTAAAGAATCCTACTGCCGAAGCAGGAGACTCAGCGGACATGCGTTCGATCCCTGGGTGGGGAAGATCCCCTAGAGTAGGCAGTGGCAACCCACTCCAGTATTCTCGCCTGGAAAATCCCACGGACAGATGATCCATGAGGTCGCAAAGAGTCCTGACAGAGCACAGAGGCCCACATGCGCCCCAGTCGCAGCTCCTTAAAAAAAAAAAGAAAAAAAGCTGCAGTTACTGGACTTGCACAGATGCAAGGCTCTCCCAGGACTAGGACAGGCTGTCAAGCTGTGAGGCAGCTCAGTTGCTTCTTGGAATTTATGCCAATGGGACCATGGAGCATTTTGAAAGCCACTGTTTAGTATTGGCAGCTGAATTTTGACATTTCAGGCTATTATTAAATCTCTTTCAAACAGATGAAACTGTAGATATCTGACAGTTAAGCTTTCTGTGAGGCACGTTTGTCTGGCAGGAAGGGCGCTATCACTTGCTTTATTACCCTGTTATTTGGTACCTTTCAGTTGCTGTTTGTTAATCACCTAAAACCCATGCATTGTTTAAAATATCTCCAATGACAAGGCAGATAAAGAGCGAGGGTTCGTATTTTAGCCTCAAGGCCAAGATATAGCTTTTATAGTAGTTTCTATAAAAGCTCACACTCAGTCCTTCTATAGAAAGAGGGAATGAAAAAAAAAGGTATTTCTTCCCAAGCTGGAGCTCACCCAGTTGGATGTGTTGGTGTTTGAGAGCATATTTTATCAAAATAAGACAAAAAGTGATTTTAATTTTATACAGTGTGAGCCACTTAATTTTCATTTCATTAAGTGCTGAAAAATATTAATATCTGATAGATGAAAAAGAGAAGAAATAGAAGAGCTATTTGGAAAAGAATAAGTAAAGGTATGTCCTGAAAGGAAGAGTTGGAATTTTTTTTAATTTAGCATAAGGAAGAGTAATAATCCTATAGCTATGTATACTTCCTATTTTTTTTGTCAATATATAGTTTTGTTGGTGAAGACAAAACTATATATTTTTGTTAGTGAAGACAAAAATGAAATTGCATTACTCATGGTGAAAGAATATGGCTCTTCAGTTTTTAGAAAAATTGGTTGAAAACATAATCTCTTTATCTCCTTTGGAAAACCACACTTCACTATCCCATGCTAACAATCAACTCAACTCAGAGACTTAAGGAAATTAGTTCCAGCCCCTAAAACAACCCTCATTAAAGAATGCAGAAAAGAATGCTACCTTCTGCTTAAGTACTGGATAAGCACCAAGTGAAATGTCATTAAAGTAATTCGCTTAACCAAATCCCCCTGGTTGCCACAAGCTGACTGTGAAATTGTAGAAATTTTTGATGTCTTCTGACTCGTGATAGAGAAGTGAACTTGATAAAACAGCTTCGAATGAGTCATGGTTACATTCTCCCTGCATGTACACAGCACCAGTCAGTCAGTCCATTCAGTAAATTTAACATCCTCAAAACAGTGCTCAGTGGAAGAAAAAAAAAAAAAAATATATATATATATATATATATATATACACATATATATTTAGCTGGAGTTTCCTCATGAGTTAACATTTACAGAGACACAGATTCTAAATTAATGCCCCAGTGTGATCTGTAGGCTAAGTTGTATGGTAGTTTTGTAATGATGCTAATAATAAATAACATACAATAAAATAATAAATAACAACAATAGCATCTGACCCCTAAAAAACGCATATGATGTACTACTCACGGCTTTAAGCCACACACACACGTGTATACATGTACACACGTACATATACCTCACATATACATATGTATATACTGTTGTTTAGTCGCTGTGTCCAGCTCTTTCGAGACCCCGTTGGCTTTAGTCTGCCATGCTCCTCTGTCCATGGGATTTCCCAGTCAATAATTCTAGAGGGGGTTGCCATTTACTTCTCCAGGGTTTCCTACTGACCCAGGGATAGAACCCACATCTGCTGCATTGGCAGGCAGATTTTATACCACTGAACCACCAGGGAAACCCACATACATATATATGTGTATACTATTTAATCCTCAAGACATCCTTGATATCGGTTCAGTTCAGTTCAGTTCAGTCACTCAGTCGTGTTCGACTCTCTGCGACCCCGTGAACTGCAGCATGCCAGGCCTCCCTGTCCATCACCAACTCCTGGAGCTTTCCCAAACTCATGTCCACTGGGTCAGTGATGCCATCCAACCATCTCATCCTCTGTCATCCCTTTCTCTTCCTGCCCTCAATATTTCCCAAATGAGTCAACTCTTCCCATCAGGTGGCCAAAGGATTGGAGTTTCAGCCTCAGCATCAATCCTTCCAATGAACACCTAGGACTGATCTCCTTTAGGATGGACTGGTTGGATCTCCTTGCAGTCCAAGGGATTCTCAAGAGTCTTCTCCAATAGCACAGTTCAAAAGCATCAATTCTTTAGCACTCAGCTTTCTTTATAGTCCAACTCTCACATCCATACATGACTACTTGATATCAGTAGATGCTCTTATTATCCCATTTTGCAAAGAAGGAAATAGAGGCTCAAAGAGCTGAAATAATTCGCCTAGCATCACAGAATGGTGAGGGTGGTATTAGATCTGGACCCTCTGACTGTAACGCCCCTGCTTCTTATTTATCACTACCCATAGAGCCCTTCAGAGAAGGCAATGGCAACCCACTCCAGTACTCTTGCCTGGAAAGTCCCATGGATGGAGGAGCCTGGTAGGTGCAGTCCATGGGGTCGCTAAGAGTTGGGCACGACTGAGAGACTTCACTTTTACTTTTCACTTTCACGCATTAGAGAAGGAAATGGTAACCTACTCCAGTGTTCTTGCCTGGAGAATTCCAGGGACAGAGGAGCCTGGTGGGCTGCCATCTGTGGGGTCGCACAGAGTCAGATTCGACTGAATGACTGAACTGAACTGAACTGATAGAGCCCCTCGTTTGAGTCGCTGGAACCTTTGCTTGTTGAGATACAGTCATTTGAAGTTTACCTGCAATACAAGAGTTTCAAGATGCTATATGATCTCCTTCAGAAATGTGGTTAATAGAGTGAAGGGGAATAACCACAACAGAAGTGATATTTTCAAGGCTTCCATATAAAAGTGTACGGAGGCAGAGCTGGTAATGGAAAATTATTGATTGTGAGTTTAAAAAGGTGAGGAACTTCAGTACTGAGAACAGACAAATTTATATTCCTAAAGGTTCCCTCCCTATTTGCGAATTCTCCTTTCTACATTTGAAAAGCTGGTTTAGAAGTGATGACAAAAGTATTAAAGAGTCAGCCTTAATAACAGCTGTTAGCTCAGATTAGCACAAGAAAAATTTTCCTTCAATTTCTGCTGCACATCTGTTACAGTTTTGTGTGTGTGTGTATGTGAATGGTGAGTTATAGGATGGTGCATGGGAGTTTTTTCCCTATATTTAAAATGTTTTTCTGCATATTTTTTTTTATTACTTTGCCTCATTTCCTAAAACTCCTTGGTTAATGTATTGTAGCCACTTAGCTTCAAGCAGACACCTAGGAGTAAATAAAAATAGGAATGCTTCTTCCCTCTATTAAAATAAAGATTTATTTGGAATTTAAATTATATTGGCATTATTATTTTCATATATAAAAATGATTTTTTCCTATATGATCATGTATCTCTGAATTTTACAGTGCTTAATTATAGCTATTAATTACAATATTAAGATAAACTAGGTTTGAGAGGTAAGTTCTCTCTTTTTATTAAGGCTTCTGTATACTTTGGGCAGTACATTGTGTGATACTTTCTCATCTGTTTTATTTCCATTCTACCTTTTAGTGAGAACTGTAAATAAGCTTCTCATCTGTTTTATTGATAACTTCTCATCTGTTTTATTGATAGCTTAACAACAAAACAAAGAACACTTGGGTGGCAGAAGTGTAAGTCCTTTAGATAGCTTAATTTTATCTTTGCCAATAGGCTTTCAGTAAATACATGTATATATTCATATATATTCAGCTCCTTATTTACATTTCTCACTATAAGGTAGAATGGAATTTCCACAGGACTTCAAGAATTATCACCATCAGTCTCCTCTGAATCTCTTAACTGCAGGCAACTCTCTTAGGGACAGCCCTAGCCTCCATTCCACCTCCCACAAGTTGCCTTGGGTCACGTGCTCAATTCAGAGAAGAGAAATAACTACAATACAGGTAATATTTTCTATGTTTCAAATACGATACAAAAAATGTCTGGAGGCAGAACCGGTAATGGAAAAATATTGATTTGTGAATTGAAGTTCATCAGGACTGATAATAGCTGCCTTTACACCTCAAGAGCAGCTACAGAATCTGGCTTCTGGCCAATTCTGGCTCCATCTAGGAGGCAGCCACATGAAATGGAAAGGCCGTGGGTTTATACTCAGGCTCCAAAAGTTCTCAAATTCGAGTCCAGACAGCACCAGAGATTTGAAATTTGTTTCTACAACATCTAAGCCTCAGTTTCCTTATCATTAAATTGGGAGTAAATGTATATTTAAAATTTTTTTTCCCAAGGACTGAAATGAAATGAAAAGACTAAAATGAGATGAAATTTTCTGGGTGTCTCAGTAAATGTTTCTGAGTTTCTCAGTAAATACATGTTTCCAGTTTACTAAGTCTAACAACAGTTTCCATTGTTAGAATAATAATAAAAATATGAAAGATATTGCTGAAGATATATTTTTATTGAGTCAAGTAATAGTTACATTGGACTACATAGTTACAAGGACTCTTCATTCTGGAATTTATGATACTTTGGTTGTTTAATCAATAAGTCGTGGTCTGACTCTTGTGACCCCGTGGACTGTAGCCCACCAAGCTCCTGTATCCATGGGATTTCCCGGGCCAGAATTCTGGAGTGGGATGCCATTTCCTCCTCCAGGGCATCTTCCTGACCCGGGGATCAAACCCGTGTCTCCTGCATTGGCAGGCAGATTGTTTACCACTGAGCCACCAGGGAAGCCATTATGATATTTTGCATCAGTGTTTCTCGAAGTGCGGTCCATGGACTACCTACATCAGAATCACTTGGAGTGCTTAGCAAAAAGTCAGATTTCCTGTCTCTAGGTTGGACTTACTGAATCAAGGTCCTTGGGGAAGGTGGCTAGATGAATATGTAGTTAACAGCATCCTCAGAAGACTTTTTTCCCTACACTAAAGTTTTAGAAGCATTACATATATGTGTATATATTTTATAAATGATAACTCATAACACTTATGATGTTATTTGACTCAACCTTGAACAGTAACATCTCCTTTGTATTTATGGGGAAACTGAGATCTAGAGAAGTTAAGTTTCTCACTGAAGGTTCCAAAGACATAGGAGGCAGAATTAGATCTATATTCAGAGTTTCTAGTCCAGTTCTATTGAGACTATATTTCTCCCATTCTCCCACATGAGAGGATACTAGGCGCACATGGTTTAGGGTTGCAGGCAAGTCTTGCTACTCTACGATATTTTATTCTATATGCAATCAATGGAGATATGATAAGGATTTTTAAGTAGAATAATTTTAATCAGATCCCTGTTCTAAGAGGCAAACGAGACAATTCGGAGAGAGGGGAAACTGAATCCAGAAAGAGCATTTGGAGATTGATGTTGGGGTCGCAAAGAGTTGGACACGACTGAGCAACTGAACTGACTGACTGATATAGGCTAGGTTATTTGTGCCAGAATACTCAAATTGCATTCCAGAGGGCACTGGAAATGAAATATTTTTGGAACAAGACATATTTACGAAGCGCAGAACATGGTTCTGTATGTTGTCATCAATGGCCTCTAAGTTGTGAGTTCTATGAGAATAGAGCCATGTTCCCTTCATCTCTGTATGCTCAGAATCTAGTTTAGTGTTGGCTGTATGGTTTCATCAAATGTGTTTGTTTGTAGATTGTTTGATAAACTTGAGTGAATGATAGTAAAAACTTTATGTTGACGAGTTCAAATTGTTCTTCACATGCATAACCCATTTTGTATACACTCAGTACATACCGACACACAGATTTGTTACATTATTCATTTGATCATCACCACTGTCCTATTTTGCACACAAGAAACACAGAGTGATTAAGGAATGCATCCCAGGTCAGTCACGTGTCTAAGCTCTAATGCAAGTAGAGCTGGTATTTGAATTAGGTAGCAGGGTCCAGCGCCTTTTTGTGGTACATTATGTATATAAATTAATCATTGTTTCAGTTGCTGATTGCTTTTGATATTATTTCATACTGGGGTAAATTGGAATTTCATAGATGTACCATAGACTATTGCAGCCATGAAATTAAAAGACGCTTACTTCCTGGAAGGAAAGTTATGACCAACCTAGACAGCATATTAAAAAGCAGAGACATTACTTTGCCAACAAAGGTCCATCTAGTCAAGGCTATGGTTTTTCCAGTAGTCATGTATGGATATGAGAGTTGGACTGTGAAGAAAGCTGAGCCCCGAACAATTGATGCTTTTGAAGTGTGGTGTTGGAGAAGACTCTTGAGAGTCCCTTGGACTGCAAGGAGATCCAACCAGTCCATCCTAAAGGAGATCAGTCCTGGGTGTTCTTTGGGAGGAATGAACAGCTAAAGCTGAAACTCCAGTACCTTGGCCACCTCATGCGAAGAGTTGACTTATTGGAAAAGACTCTGATGCTGGGAGGGATTGGGGGCAGGAGGAGAAGGAGACGACAGAGGATGAGGTGGCTGGATGGCATCACTGACTCGATAGACGTGAGTCTGAGTGAACTCTGGGAGTTGCTGATGGACAGGGAGGCCTGGTGTGCTGCGATTCATGGGGTCACAAAGAGTTGGACACTACTGAGGGACTGAACTGAACTGAAGTGAACCATAGGCTATGTATAACATGTTAAATATTAGTAGCTTGACACAAAGAGAGTTTATTTCATACTCACTCAAAGTTTGATGTGGCTTAGCTGACATTCCCATGAGGCTCTCACCCAAAAGCTGACTCAGCAGTGTGGACCGACTTCATCTTGTAACCATGCCAACTGGACCGGAGCTGAGCAGGCAGGGGAAGAGGAAAGGAGACGCATCAGCTCTTGTCTTGGTCTGGAAGGTCACATGTCACATCTGTGCATATTCCACTGGGTAGCACTATTCACACAGCCCAAGTTAACTGAAAAAGAAGGCTGGAAAGTGCAAAGGAGCATATGAATTTTGGTGAACACTAAAGATTTCTGCCACAATAACAAATAGAATCGCCATTATACATGAAAATAAAATTTAGGAGCTTCTGTGTCTTGGGCTGTGATCGTGTGTCACGCTCCTGGCATGTGGGTATGTTCACCAACCCAGGAACTCTAACTCCCATTTTTTAGAGTCTTTTAGTGGCTTCATTCCATAGTCATTATTGATTAAACTACTGGCCTTTGGTGATCAAATCAACTGTTAGCCTTTTCCCCTATCCAGAGGTTGGCAGGTGAAGCTGAAAGTTCCAGTCCTCTAATCACGCCTTGGTTTTTCTGGTGTTCAGCCTGAAGCTTCCTGGGGACCCCAGCTCCCAGTTACCTCATTAGCATACAAAAAGACACTGGTCACTTCAGGGATTCCACTGATCTTAATAAAAGTTCTCTGGAACCTGGGGTGAAGAAAAAATGCAAAATAAAAGATGCTTCCATTAGCCCTATCATTCAGGAAATTACAAAGTTCTAGGAACCCTGTGCTAGGAAGTTGGCATACAGACTGAATTTACATTTCTTATTATGTCATACGAAGTGACTTAATATCCTCTGTTTAATATAGGTTGGGGAAGAAGGTGGGCAGTAGCGTGCTGGAAATATTTAACAACCAGCTTGCTGAAAAAAAGTATGCCAGTTTGTATATTCATTAGCTTATTACCCATTTTTCTGATATAAGGATGGGTAGCACACTATTTACAAGTAATAAAATACACAATCCTCTTTGCTGTTCAGAATGCTTTCATCGGTTTCTGCCAAACATTTGTGTCCCTAATCAGCTATGAGTACAGTTGATGAGCGGGTACAGTTATGGCATGAATGTCATGTTACGACGTGAATAACGTGAACGGACAAAGATGTACTTTGAAACTTTGTTTCTCAATGACGTAAGTTACGTTTTGCTGACTCGGGTAACAGTTTTCAAATACTAGAAGAATATTTTGAGTTTTCACGATATGCCAGCTATAGACGTGATGCACTTTTAATTCTAATCAACTCTACCAGCAGCTCCTCCACCATTTTAAGTCTTGACAATCATCAAAACAATAAATTAAGCCCAGGCTTGCCGCAATTTGCCAATTTCCATGGTGGAAATACTTTCACTATGACAGATTCCAGGCCTCCAATATGGTATCGTGGAATGTGGAGCTGGGGAAAGATGCTCAGTAGCTTGCCATTATATAGTGTGACTGTGATGAAAATAATAGGTGTAAACAACCCTGAGAGCATAAAGTAATAAGGTGTAATAAAATCCTAGAAAGGGATGCCTTTACTTATTTTTTACTACCTTTGTTTTTAATTTATTTAATTGCAGCTTAAGTAATTTAATTTTAAACAGTGTTTGTGTTTAACAACTGTCCTTAAAAAATTCCTGAAAAATCAATTGGCTTTCATGAGCTGCTGTAAGCCAACTCTAGCCTACCACTGAGAGGGCTGGATAAGACTTCTTACTCCCAGATATAAACCTCACCACTTCTGATGTCACCATAATTGCAGCTCTTTGAGTTTTGAAGATGGTTAGATCGCCAATAGTCCTTTTTGAACATTGAAAATGAGGCTATAGCTTCACCAGGCATCCTCTCCACTATTCTAATATCTGTAATTCCAGCAGCTCCTGGCCCAGTACTATAGATCATGCATATCTTAGGCACTAAGGAAAGCCTTACCAGTAAAAATTGTGCAGACATCTAAAATATACTTTACCTTCAATCTGTCAGTGAACAACCTTTATTTTTTTTAGCAGGGGTTCAGTGGTAGTCAAAAGGTAGTCACGGAACTGGTAGGAGAAAGTGGAGCCTGGCACCCTGAGGGAGGCAAGCTTCCACTTCAGTTTCATTAAGTGGTGGCCATAGTTGACACCTTCACACAGACTTAGGATTCAGTGCCCCAATTACGGCTGCCAAATCTTGGTTCCCTCCTCCCCCGTTCTCTTCCTGCCTTCCTCCCATAGCATTTTATTGAGCACATACTGTGATCTAGACTGTTCTAGGTATCAGAGACATAGCAGCAAAAAATACAAGCCTGCGTCCTCACAGTGCTTAACTTTCTATTAATATTAAGGAAAGTCAATAACAAATGAACAGCACACATGTGGTGTGTCAGATAGTATTAGGCACTATGGAGAAAGAGAAAGCAGGAAGGGAGCTTAGAATGAATCAGGTTGCTGGTGGAGTTTTGCTATTTCAGATAGACTGATCCAGAAAGACCTGTCTAATATGTTGACATCTGAGCAGAGGCCTGCAGGAAGTGAAGGCAAGAGACATGCAAATACCTGGGGAAAGAGCCTCCAGGGGACGTGAAACAAGGGCAGGGGTCCCCGGCGAGAGCATGTCTGATGCACTTGGAAGACCCATGAGGTGGCCACGATGGCTGGAGTGGAGTCGGCAGGAAGAGAATGGTAGGACCAGAAATCAGAGGGTTAACAAAGGGGGAACCGAGAGGGCAGGTGTATACGCTGGTCTGTGAGTCACCTTAGTGTCGGTCAGGTCTGAGCCTGAGGACCTTCTAGGCTGCTCTTGGGGTGCCTGGTTGGTTCTGCGTCCCTTCCCTCTTGCTTGCCTCCGACACTCCTCTGAACATTGGATTTGGCAGAATCTTCATACCTGTTTTTCCATCCGAGTACTCATGTGGTCACACGAAGTCCTGACCATCTTGGTCTACCTTTTAGAAGTCTGCCCCGTTGCGTGTAGATGCCTCTCTTCATAACTCTCCATGGAAACATTATCTCCCATACTATGCCGTATAGCTTGTTCTGCTTTGGCTATTCACTTGGTCACTAAGTTGTCATAGTAGCTTCCTCCATTTTTAAAATTGCAAATGACAAAGCCCAAAGGAAATAGGAATTTCATTGGTTCACAGGGCAATGCAAGATTCGGGTGTGTTTGATCCAGGGCTGAAAGGACTGCACCAAGATCTGTTCTCCAGCTCTCGCCTCACCTCAAAACTGACTTCATTTTTCATCTCTATATGGTGGTACAGTGGCCACTCCAGACCTAAGCCTTTCTAGGTCCAAAATTAACAGAAGAAGAGCAAACCAACCCCCCCCCCCACTCCTGCTCTCTCTTCTCAGTGTCTCCGAAAAAGATCTTTAATCTTAATAAATGATCACACATCTCTGAAGTAATCACAGTCAGTTCAGTCACTCAGTCGTGTCCGACTCTGCAACCCCATGGACTCCAGCACGCCAGGCCTCTCTGTCCATCACCAACTCCCGGAGTTCACTCAAACTCAGGTCCATCGAGTCGGTGATGCCATCCAGCCATCTCATCCTCTGTCATCCCCTTCTCCTCCTGCCTTCAATCTTTCCCAGCATCAGGGTCTTTTCAAATGAGTCAGCTCTTCACATGAGGTGGCCAAAGTATTGGAGTTTCAGATTCAACATCAGTCCTTCCAATTAATAGTCAGGAGTGATTTCCTTTAGGATTGACTGGTTGGATCTCCTTGCAGTCCAAGGAAACTTCAAGAGTCTTCTCCAACACCACAGTTCAAAAGCATCAATTCTTTGGCGCTCAGCTTTCTTTGTAGTCCAACTCTCACATCCGTACATGACTACTGGAAAAGCCATAGCTTTGACTAGATGGATATTTGTTGGCAAAGTAATGTCTCTGCTTTTGAATATGCTGTCTAGGTTGATCATAACTTTTCTTCCAAGGAACAAGTGTCTTTTAATTTCATGGCTGCAGTCACCATCTGCAGCGATTTTGGAGCCCCCCAAAATAAAGTCTGTCACTGTTTCCACTGTTTCCCTATCTATTTCCCATGAAGTGATGGGACCAGATACCATGATGTTCGTTTTCTGAATGTTGAGCTTTAAGACAGCTTTTTCACTCTCCTCTTTCACTTTCATCAAGAGGAGCTTTAGTTCCTCTTCACTTTCTGCCATAAGGGTGGTGTCATATGCATATCTGAAGTTATTGATATTTCTCCCGGCAATCCTGATTCCAGCTTGTGCTTCATCCAGCCTAGCATTTCTCATGATGTACCCTGCATATAAGTTAAACAAGCAGGGTGAAAATATACAGCTTTGATGTACTCCTTTCCTGATTTGGAGCCAGTCTATTGTTCCATGTCCAGTTCTAACTGTTGCTTCCTGACCTGCATATAGATTTCTCAAGAGACAGGTAAGGTGTTCTGGTATTCCCATCTCTTTCAGAATTTTCCACAGTTTGTTGTGGTCCACACAATCAAAGGATTTGGCATAGCCAATAAAGCAGAAGTGTATTTCCTTCCCACAGTAATAAGTCTCTTATGTTGCTCCTCAGGAAGGTGCAGCTTTGGGTATTCCTCACTCACCCTGGGATGACAGTGGTGTTGGTAGGGGTATCTAGAAAGAGACCTAGACTCACCCAGCTATTCAACTCCACACATCTGGTCCCATCACTTCATGGGAAATAGATGCGGAAACAGTGGAAACAGTGTCAGACTTTATTTTTTGGGGGTTCCAAAATCACTGCAGATGGTGACTGCAGCCATGAAGTTAAAAGACGCTTATTCCTTGGAAGGAAAGTTATGACCAACCTAGGCAGCATATTAAAAAGCAGAGACATTACTTTGCCGACAAAGGTCCGTCTAGTCAAGGCTATGGCTTTTCCAGTAGTCATGTATGGATGTGAGAGTTGGACTGTGAAGAAAGCTGATGGCTGAAGAATTGATACTTTTGAACTGTGGTGTTGGAGAAGACTCTTGAGAGTCCCTTGGACTGCAAGGAGATCCAACCAGTCCATTCTGAAGGAGATCAGTCCTGGGTGTTCATTGGAAGGACTGATGCTGAAGCTGCAACTGCAATACTTTGGCCACCTGATGCGAAGAGCTGACTCATTTGAAAGCCCCTGATGCTGAGAAAGATTGAAGGTGGGAGGAGAAGGGGACAACAGAAGATGAGATGGCTGGATGGCGTCACCGACTCAATGGACAAGAGTCTGACTAAACTCTAGGAGTTGGTGATGGACAGGGAGGCCTGGTGTGTTGCAGTCCATGGGATCTCAGAGAGTCGGACACAACCGAGCAACTGAACTGACTGACTGACCTTGGGGTCTATCTGGGAGAGTCCCCATAGTTCTAGGTCCTAATGCTGAGCCTCACGCCCGGCCTGGCATGACGTGACAGTCCTGATTTCGCCGCAAGCTGCATACAGCTATTAGTGTTTTGCAGTGTCCTGGGCTCCATGGCAGCAACTGAGGTGGGAAGTGATACCAACAGGAAGAAGAGAAGATGTGAGGCAAACTGCCACTTATGACTCTGTCCAGCATCAGCCCAAGTCTTGTCACTTAAAATCACCACGGATGCCCCTCTCCAGTACGTGCACTGACTTCTTATTCACGGTGCATGTTTCTAGTGCTTACTCTTGAGTAGCTGTGCAGCATTTTCTCTTCTTTTGATTAGTTTTTAAACACCTGCTATTCAAGAACAGCTGCCTAGGGTCATGACTGTCCTAGAAGGAAAAAATACTGACCTCAAAATCATGCAAAGGACAGCCTGTAGGATGGGAGTATCCCAGAGGTGTGACCCTTGGTGTGTTACAGGCTCGACTGAATGGTCATTTGCTCATGCAAGTGGAGGTGGGCCCTGCGCATTTATTCGGTCAACATTAATGGCACAACCATGGAACCCCAGACACTGCTAGGCTGGAGGATGATGAAGAAGCAGGCACAGTTTCTTCAAGGGGTGTAAATCTCAGGGAAGAGACAATGAGAAAGCTGCATTTATACTGTCATATGACGCTGTGACCAGGGGAGCAAGCACAGGTTGTCTGTTTCAACCTCTACTCCATCAAGCTTGCTTCCAAAAAGTAATGCTGAGGCTCCCTAGTGGGGAGTGGGAAGGAGGCGAGCGATAGATCCTTGTTTTCTTGGCTTGATTTTTTAGAGTTGAGAAGGGAGAGGAGAGCTGAAGGTGTACAAGAACGTGCCAGGCATGCGTTCTTTCTCTTTACTTTTTCGATGAAAACAGAAAAGGAAAGTTTTTATCGCCACCAGGGGTTGTAGGGGGCTGGCAGCAGGAGGAACTGTCACCTAGCGAGGGAGAGTCTGCAGCCCAGAGAGACCTCTGCTCAGCCAGTCTAGGCGAGAAGCCAAGAGCCTCGACATGGGCTCTGCTGCCTGGGGATGACGGAAGGCTGAGGAGCGCTGGCTGCTTGACAAGTTTGAATGACAGTACCCCTTAAAGTGTGACGAGAGGGTGAGTCCTTGTCTCGGATGCACTAAAAGGGAGACAGGACTGGCCTTTCAGTGCTTACGATTGAAAGACATTCTCCCCATGAGACTGCAATGCCTGGTGTTATCTTACTAGGAGGAAGGAACCTTGCATGTCCCTCTGTAATGTGCTGGGATTTCCGCTTCACCCTCATCAAGCGTTATATCACATGGAATTTGAACAACCACAGAGCTGAGCTGTCAAGGAGGCGCCGACTCTGTAGGTCAGTTGATGAGGAGGCGGACATGACAATGCCATAAAACAGATGAGAAGCGAGTCCTCAGAAGCTGGTGGAGGCATGTGCAGCGGTCACGGATGCGGCCGCTACATCCATGTGGATGTTCTCAGCTACGTCCCGAGAACCAGGCCGGGTACCGCCAGGTAGGGGCTGCTCTGGGCCCTCATGGAATGGGGTCAGAAGCAGGCCTGGGCAACTGGGGAGGTGAATGGACTTTCTCACCCTCTTCTGTCCTTACTTCCATCTGCTTTAGGAAGAATTCCAACTTTAGGTACACTTTACACAGTAGATCTTTTGCAGTGGGTTCGAGGTTGGTTGTACACTGTGTTTAAATGGGGATGCCTGGGGTTTCCAGACTTGGTGGTCTGCTATGGGAGTGAAGGCCTCACCACTCTCTATCCCGGCTTTGGAAATAAGCTCCTTACTGTCCTTCTCTTCTTCATGCTTGTCCCCGGAGCGCTCTCCTCTACGATGTTGCCAGAGTGATGTTTCAGGAGTGCATATTGACCGTGTTCCTCCCTGCTCAAAGCCTTCGGTGGCTTCTCAGTTCCTGAATGAATTTCCCTCCACGGGACCCTAACATTTCCTTAACCTGACCTCTGCCTGGATTGCTAACTCCTGACCGGCTCCCATTTCTGCGGTGCACACGCATGACATACTCTGGCAGTAACCAGCTCCAGGCTGTAGCGTTCTGCGTCAAGCTCTTCCCCCTTTGCGTATATTTGGTTTTGCTTGTAACACACACCCCTTCATCCCTTTGCCCTCCTTTCCTGGGCACACTTTCCTAAGAAAGCCTTCTCACGCATTTCAGAGTGGGGGAGACGCTGATCTCCTGAGGTTCCTGCACGTATCTCTGACTTGCGCTCACTGTATTGCACTGCGCGTACGCTTCTCTCTCTGTCTATATTTGTATCAGCCAGGGCTGAGCATATGCCGAGGACATAGTTGGTGCTCTGAAATATTTTGTTGCATGAATGACTCAAATGATCCTTAACTGTCTCCTGAGTATCTAATTTGAGATATATGTTGGAAGCTGACTGGAGTCTGGAAGCAATCAGTACCTTCATTTATTCACCCCTGACTTGGAAACACAGCAAGCCACAGCCTGCCAGGCCGAGTGCACCTGAAAGCCTCAGGAAATCTTGTCACTGTGCATTTTGTTGTGTGACTGCAACTTGAGCTGAAAAGAGAGAAATGAATCCTGGCCAGCACGAGCATCGTGCCGGGAATAGAACAGCGGGCCCACTGCAGTCGGCGAAGCAGAAGGTTCCTGTGCTGTCAACGAGGAGTGGTCGAATGGTAGCTGGACCGGATGCCTCTTCGCCCCCTGCCCAGGGCTCGGCGCTGCTGAGTGGAGGGGCTGCGGGCTCTGTGTGTCCGCCGAGGGGAGCTGCATGGCCCTTGTCTCCTAAGCCTGTCCCCCGGAAGCTGCCAAGCCTTGAGTGACGGTGTCCGGCAGGACCCAGAACATGATCACGTGGGTGCCCAGTCAGTGTCGTCTGGTCTGGAGTGTCCCAGCCAGTGACACAAGGAGAACTGAAGGAACCTCAGGTGGTCTTTACCGCCACACTGGTTAGGCCCAGAAAAGCCTCCCTGTCCCGCTGGCACCGTCTCTAGGTACGCCTTCCTTTCCTTCCTCTAAACTGAGGCTGACCTCACTCAGTGATCAGTCAAAGGCGTCGACCTAATAAGCTGTGCGCCTGTTTAGGCGTGTGATGCTAGATTCGCCGCTGGAGGGGAGGGTGAAGGCCAACTGCCACGGCCGTGGCGGTGGGGGAACGCAGCGCCACCCGTGTCTGACTGCCTCTCCTGCTGCTGCTGGTAGAGGGTTTGCAATCTCCTTTGCTGCTCAGTGTGAGAATTCTTTCTTTTTTACCTTCGTACAAAGGAGAATTTGTGCGGAATTTCCAAAACCTGCAAAAACAAAACGCTTGTTTGCAATGTAAACCTATGGGAATGAAGATGATCTCACAGTCTGCAATAAAAAGGTCATCTCTTGATCTTGGATGTTTCCCAGCTCAGCACATTCAGGACGGCAGTGGAAAACCCAGAGTGCCAGCAGCCTCCACACTGTGATTTAGGGAGGAGAGTGACGGAGAGTATTTTTGTCAGAGGCACTGGCTCTCCGCTCAGCCTCAATATTTCATAAAAAGCTCGTTGCAGCAAATTTCTTCATTTGGCAGCATCTGCTGTGCTATCATCTTGATTTCTTCACTTTAAGTAACACTGACACAAGGTCACACGAAAGTCAAGTTAACATGATGGCTATTCAATTATCAACTTCTATTAGTGCTACACATTATATATATAAATACACACATATATAAATATAGTCAGCAACATTTGTGGGAAAAGGAAGTTAGCAATCTTGGAATCATAGCGCAAATGAAAAGCTCAGATTTTAAGATATGCATCAGATGGCAGGAAATGAATCATTAGAATGAAATTGTACGTGATTCTGACAGTTTGCTCTTTGACAAGTCATTCAGACTGTAGGCCTCAGTTTCTCCACCTTTCAGGAGAATAAACTACAGCGCTGCCCTAGTCTATATCTTAAGGGATAGGCTTTCTGGATACCATTAGGAAGAACTTCCGAAATGTTGCAAAGTATTGAAACTTATTAGGGGGAAAAGGATGCAAGGTTTTTGTTTGCTTGTTTGATTTTTTTTTTTTTTCTGAGCACTTAAATAATAGAATAGGCAGCAGTTTCTTAAGTGAATGGATTTAATGGAATGGAAATCACAATGAGATTTATAAGGCTGGGAAACGAGTCTGCAGTGTGCAGGCCTAGACTAAAAGAAGCTTGGTCTGTTTGCATCTCCAGTGGCAAACATCGGATGCTGTGGCAACAAAGGGCCTTTACTGGAAATGTTTTAGGGGTTATGAGATTACGTGCGGCCTGTGTAACCTAGTGGACAGAGAGTAGGATGTCAAATACACTGCACCTTTTATCAGTGGCTAAGCTGGAAAAGCCTGAGAGACATCTACTTCTGTGCAGTCTTGAAAAGTTAGGTATTCTATTTGAGGGTAATGTAGGCATTTGTTTCTGGAATTCTGCCCAGTAACCCAGAACACACCAAAATGTCTTCAGGTAATTCGATCAGTGTTCTTGTAAAAGAACCCCAAAGCCACAGATTCTGTTACTGGCAAGACTGAAAATGCATTATAGGGAAAGACAACATGTTTCGTGGGATGGTGGCTTGGCCGGGAGAGGGCTCAGGAGAGTTAACTGACGGCAATTAGGAGCGATGATGAATGCTAACCCGAACTTCTGGGAACCTTGCAGAAATGTGCTCCTCAGGGTGTTTTGGTGTTTACAACTTTGCATTTTGTTTTGCGTCCACCACCGGCTGCAGTTTTGGTCAAGGTCCTTGGTAGTCTCTATTGGCCTCTAGGGGCATTGCTGTAAAAGGACATCCTTAGAACGCTTTCTCCCCAACTTCGTCATCTCACACACTGTCCACAGTAGTACTTCCAGAGGTATATTCAGCTTCCTGGCATTGCTGTTGTGGGATAGTCACAGAAAATGCGGCCATAATCCTTCTTCATAAACTGGTCCATTATTTAGCTTCTTGGATGTGATATTGGTACCCCCCGTGAAAATGATGGGCCGATGCCTATGTGTCCATGGGCCTTACCCTCCGACCTGGGGATGGGGCGAGCATAAGGATTGAGGGATACTGAAGGCAGATCCTAAATAACCTTCTGTGAGCTCCTTTTGTCTACACTGGTCACATTGGGGCACACTGGGGAAGTGTCGCTGGAGATGTGGGTAGCAGTTTTCTACTTGGCTGATTCCAATCGAGCAGACAGGGTCACTTTTAGTTCTAACTTCTCATGTTGAACAGGATTAATTAGGTTGGGTGGGCAATGAGGGCTTTGGGGAGGGAACTGGAGACATCTATTGCATATCCAGAGTCAGGGTGACATTCTGTAGGGACTGGCAGACTATGACTCATGAACCACGTGTTTTTCTAAATAAAGTTGACTAGAACACAGTCGTGGTCATTTATTTACATGTTGCCTGTGGGTGTTTTTGCACAAAAATGGCAGAGTTGATAGCTGATATGAAGACTGTGAAACTTGTAAAGCCTAAACTACTTGCTATTTGGTTCAATTCAGAAAAAATACTTGCTTAAGTCTGCTATAGTTCTTTGTAGGTTATCTGCTCTTTAGTGTCCTATAATTGCTAAAATGAGTTTAGGTGTGAGTTCTTTTTTTTGGTGCTTTGGGTTGCTGTACTTTAAGCAATTCTTAGCCATAAACTCTTCGGAAATTGTCTCTCCCGATCTCTGCTCTTGAAAATCTAATTAGATTTATGTTAGAATCTCTCTTTTTTTTTTTTTCATTTATCTTAACTCTTTCATATTTTCCATCTCTTAGGGTCTTCATGCTGTATTCTGGATAATTCTCCATATCTCTGATTCACTAACTCCTCAGTTGTGTCTAATCAGCTCTTAAACCCATCATTGGATTTTTAATTTCATTATTACTTTTTTTTTTCTTTTAAGATGTAGAAATCCTGTTTGCTTCTTTTTTAAACATATCTGGACATCTTATTCATATTTTATATCTCTTTTTGCTTCTTTAAACATATCAAGCATACATAGTTTAAATTCTCTGCTGCTAATTCAAGTGACTGAAGGTGCTATAGATCTGATTCTGCTGCTCACCCCTCATTGGCCTATAGGGTGTTTATCTACTTGTGAGTTTTGTGATCGCCTCTAATGTTGAGCTCAGGTATCTTGGATCTTTTCTGTGGAAATTCTTCAAGCACTTTTATTTGTTGTTCAGAGTGTCAAGCATACCATACTTCCAGAGTTCTTCTAAGCCATGTAATCCAATCCATTCCAGATATACTAGAGATTTCCAAAAGTTGCAGGTGGTGAAGCACTGTTCTGGACCATTAATAAAACTAACTCTTTGAATGTTAAGAGAGGCCATTTCCTGGCCTCTCCTCTTGCTTTGATTTGATCCCTGAAGAGAGGAAAGTGAATCTCCACAGTGAAATGATAAAAGCTAAGAAATGTTTCATATCTTAAAGACCCATTTGATTGTTTTCCAGATCTGCCTTGTCATACTTCTACTGCTGTGAAAATTATCCGGCTCTGCAAAGCAAATGACACTTGGTGTACTGCCCTCAGTTTCCCCTTGTTCATCAGATCTAACTTACTAAGTTGTTCCTAACATATCAGTTCTTTGACCTCAGGGAGATGTCTACTCTGTTTATCAGTCTACTTTCAAATATCTCCTGTTTTTCTCATCCAGATCACATTTTATACTTTAAGACTTCAAATATTAATTCCCTAAGCTGACTTGCCACATCCACTTTCTATTCTTATTTGGTGAAACCCCAGTCCTGAATGAAATAAAATGCCCATTTCCCCTGTGTCTGTACTTGAACAGATGGGTATTCCTGAAGAAATATCATGATTTTCACTTTGGTAATGATTGACTAGATTATTTGGACTATTTTCTCCTGCTGAAAATATTTTAAAATGTGGATATAATGTTTAAAGTACCTCATTTAAAACACTGAAGAATTTTTAAGATATTAAGGAATTACCAGGCTGAAATTTAAGACCAACTGGAGACTCAAAGAAGTAACTTGAATACTGAAGCCGCTTGGCCCAGAAGCAGTTTCTAACATTGGAAAAACTTCACTTGTTTTTGGCAGCTTTATCAGGTAAGGGATCATAATTTCAGACCCAGGGCTAATGTAAGTGGGGGATCTGATAACAGATTCTCCTCACATTAAGCCATAATCACAAAAGACTAGACTCTCAGGGTAAATCAGAAAGAAACTGCTGGAAAAGTTGTTTTGGAACTATGCATAGAAGAGAAAAAACAGAAAGAAAAACTACTTTTTGAAAAGTTGTGGCCACAGGCCAAACTGTATGCAGATTTTCAGGCTAAGTTCATATATCCTGAAGGGTGTCTAGGGAAACCTCAAGTTAAAAATGTGATTTAAGGTGGTTCTATACTGTAATGCCCTTGGTTTCCAGGCAGAAGTAAATTCAGATTTCTTTGGAGGTAGGTAACTTGATGCTAAGCTTCAAGGAATCCCCACAAATTTTTTTTCCAGGGAAAATTAGAAGTATATAGTCAAAAATAAAATCAATCACATTAAGCAACAGAATTGGAGATGGAAATGGCAACCCGCTCTAGTACTCTTGCCTGGAGAATTCCATGGACTGAGGAGCCTGGTAGGCTACAGTCCATGGGGTCGGAAAGAGTAGGACACGACTGAGCGACTTAACAAAAGCAACAGACTTATTATGAAGAGGAAAAATTAGGACTAGCAGATGGAAGAAACAGGTCTACAAATACTTCATAGTTTGGATTCGCTGGACACAAATCATAAACACTTTTGTGTACTCTATAAAATAAATAGCAAACACAGGAGATTCTAAAATTTAGCCTAACAGATGAAAAGGAGCCAAGTAAAACTTAGGGAAATGAGAATCAAAATGTAACCCCAATTAAACTCAATGTCTGGATTTAACAGTAAATTATCTACAGATTTAATCAGAAGGTGAATAGAAATTAGATGAGAAAAAATATACAGAATAAATGATAAAGAGACAAGAGTATAAAACTAAGGTTAAAAGTCACAGAGGGAAGTATATCATTTAACTGAAGAGAGAGAGTAGGGGCAGAGGTAACACTTGAAGAACTGATGACTGAGAATTTTGCAGAACTGATGAAATATACCAATCCAAAGATCAAAAAAAAAAAAAAAAACTTAAGCAGAGTAAATATGACTTCATACCTAGATATTTTACAATAAAACTGCATAGCACCAAAAAAGAAAATATTCAACGCAGCCAGAGAAAAATGTTAGAATACTTTAAAAGGAGCAACAGCTGACTGTTGACTTCTCAGTCCTAGCAATGAAAGCCGGAAGTCAGTGGAATGATGTCTCCAAAGTGCTGAAAGAAAATACATGCTAAGTTAGAGCTCTATATATCCTGAGAAAAATCTTAAAAAAATAAAGGTTAAATACGATTATTGTCAGGCAAATAAAAGTAAGGAGTGTTTGTGCCAGTGTACTCTCACTAAAGGAAATTCTAATGGAAGGTAAGCCCAAATGAAAGGCCTAAAATGAAAGACGGAATGGGGAGGAAAGAAAATGATAAATACGTAGGTAAATATCAACACTTACTATGTAAAGTGATAATAATGTATTATAGAGGAAAATACAGTGTTAAAATACATGATAATAATGACATAATGGTGGGTGAGTAAACTCAGTGACAGCCTTTCTATCTGGTAGGGTAAAGGTATTGATTAACTTTAGAAACATTTGTGTAATTTTGAAATGTATTTAATGTATGTTTCTGTATGTATGTTATATTTCACAGCAAAGTAAAACGAAATTAACCCGCTGATTTGGTCCACTATAAGCTGATGGTCTTTAACTTTCGCCAACAATATTCCAAAGCTTCCTGGCCCATCCCACGTGGCTTCCAGCCGTGTCCCTCGCGTCCTCCGTAGGAATGCTTCCAGACGTTCTCCGGTCTCTCCTGCCTCCTTCTCTTCCCTGGCTCCCAACATTTCTCCTCTTCTTCAACACATAACCTCACCTCCTAATTCAGGGTATACAGCAACCGTAAGATGAGAGTGCCCTCCACTTTCTGCTACAAATACTAGTTTCCCCAGCATCAGGATCAATCCTTTGTTAATTTTCTCCTGTTAAAAGGAGAAATTTCACAGGTTTTCCAACCTAAGACTAATTCTTTATTTCTTCTCAGGGATTGTGTTCTCTTTACCCCATCTCCCATCTATATACAGCGTCCCTCTCTTTAATGGACCCTTATTGTTCGTATTTAAACATGCTCAAATTTAAATACCATCTATCTTAAAACACATACACACCCAACACCTTTGATTCCAAAGTTCCCTTCTAAATGATCCTATTTTTTTCCCTCAGAGCCAGAGTTCCTGAAAGCTTTGCTTTTACTCTGCCCCTGTTTCCTCACTTTGTACTCAATCTGATTAAAATAGCGACTTTCTAATATTTTGATCTCAGGATGTTTTTAGACTCTTGAAAATCATTGAATTATTGAGAAGAGTGCAAACAGCTCTTGTTTAGGTAATTAGCTCCAAGGTATTGCCTATTCTTAGACACTTAACTTTTCCCTGTAGATGGATAAATACTCTGTCCTCTTTATTTTTGCCTAAATATCACCAGAGCAGAATTTATGTCCTGTTAATCTTGAAATCTGTTAACTGACTCAGGACTTGGTACTCCTTTTGCTTATTATTAACTCTGTCTGGTTATGCCCCTGATTTCTCTAATTCTTTGTTGGTGAACGTGAAAGAGTTAGTATTTCAGCTGCATTTCTTTTTAAGTTTTTTTTTTTTTTAGGTGCTTTGCATAGATTTTAAACAAAATGAAAAAAAAAAAACAGTTTATGAAACAGGAGTGTTAAACCAATTCACCCCACTCCTTGGAATACATGAGAAAGGCTGAAAACAAAAAAGATGCAATTTCACACTCCAGCTGAAGTCTGTCCTATATCTGAGAAAATTGCCCCAGGTGTCCACAATGGAACTTCTGCTTGAGATTCTAATATGCTAAAGATGACTTCTCAGGAGATGATATTTCTCTGAAAAGTGACTGAGAAAAAGCTTTGTCAACAGCAGATTAAAATAAAACTGAGATAAAATATTATTTTTCCAGTCAAATGTAGTGGTTCTATTTCATCTTCAGGAAAAGAAAGAGGTGTATATAAGGATGTCCAGGAATTAAGTAGAGTTGATTAGGTAACCACACTAGCTAAAAGCCAGACATGGTGCGCTGTAAGATAATTTGCCCCCCTTGCCTCTACCGAAGGGAGGGTTTCTTCTTTTTTGTAACTGTAATATCTCAAAGCCCTTAAAAGGATTTATAAGACAAAAATGACTTTCAGTAAATTCCATTATATGTGTGGATAGTGCTGTAGCCAGATTCTTGCATCATTTCACACATTATATTTGGGCTATAGCTGGGTAGGCTTCTACCAGCCCTGAGACGTGTGGGGTGTGTGTGTGTGTGTGTGTGTGTGTGTCTATGTCTGTGTGTGTATGTGTGTGTGGGCTTTTACAGGGTGAAAGGCAGCTGGGCTTGGGGAGCAGGTTGGAATAGAGCTGGGAAGAAGTATATCTGAATGGTCCTTGCACATTGTGTCCAGGACATCTTGGGGGACAATGAGCCACACTGAATTTAGATGCTATATATGGGATGGTATAAAATGGGATGGAATGTAGATGGTGTTAGTTTTTTGATAAATGAAATTTGGTGCTTAATAGCAGCCAAGAACTTGCCTACTTTGAAAAAATAAATTAAAAGGATGATTTCATTCTTCATGACTATTCCTAGTGCACAAACCCCCCCCCCCAAAAAGAATTTGTTTCCTGTCTGAAATCCAGCGTTAAATCTGAAATATGGTCTGAGGCGAAGAGAACCAGTTTCCCTGCAAAGCCTTAAGCCAGCCCCTTTGTGCTCGCCAGCTCTCATTGAGCACACGGGTTGCCCTGGTGATGAATGTTCTGCTTTGTGTGGTCTCAGCACTTTTTTTCTGGAGAGGCTGTTTTAATGAAAAGGTGAATGGAGGGGCTTCTTTTGAAAGCAGGACGAGAGGAGGGCCACTTCTGAAACTGCAGGCATAATGGTGCCATTCCTTATCGCAGATCTGACAGTCCCCGGAGCCTGCTCGCCCCGCTCTCACTCACTTGTTCTCTGCTCCTGGCTAACTACTGTTTTGGATTGGCCTCTGGCCTTGGTCTCCTGGAATCTTCTTTTGGAAGTCAAGGGTAACCAACCAATCAGACTGCATTGTGTCACTCTGGCCTCATCTTTCTTTCCTCCTAAAACGGGACTGTTCGTGGTGTTGGGGGGAACTCCTTTCTTCCACCTGTTTTAAAAACGCTGTGCTTTTCTCCAGGTTTACCCCCGCGCTAAAAATGATGCTCCAGCCTGTTTGAACACCCTTTCTGCATCCATTCTGCAGGCCAGGAATTGTGGTATTTCAGGACCTGCCTGGGGCTAGCTGGATCTGAACACAGTGGACTCTTGATTATCCATGCTAATACAGGGAATGGTAATTCAGACCATACGTGTTGTTTCTGGACTTTGAAATGTGTTACTGATTTCTTTTCTTTTTTTTTTTTCCTTTTTGAACCCAGTAGCAGGTGGTTTACTTAGAACGATGGTGAACTTACTTTCATATTGCCTGTGTTTGGGGTAGGCAAAACTGTGAGAGGTTACCATTCCCTTCTTTCCTCCTCTGCCCCCAGCCTCACCTGGGACGGACTCCTCCTGATGCCATATCATACGTTGCTTTTCATTTTCCCCTTCTCTTATCAGACTGAACTCTCTGGCAGCTGTGGAAAGGGTAAGGCTCACTTGACACAGAATTGATGGAAGGAATGTACTGTTAGGTACTTACCCTGAAATAGGAGTCAACCTCAAAGCTAAGGAGATAAAAATGGTGAATATTTGTATGATCAATATTCACACAAGTAGAGTAGTTCCATGATGCTAGGTATTTACCGCTATGATTGCTTTGGTGGTATGTCTTTTTATTTGTTTCGTTTACTGCTTGCTGAATCCCCAGGATTTAGAACAGTGCTGAGTATATTTCATCAGTCACTCGGTAGCTCTTTGAGACCCCATGGACTGCAGCACGCCAGGCCTCCCTGTCCATCACCAGCTTCTGGAGTTTACTCAAACTCACGTCCATTGAGTCAGTGATGCCATCCAACCATCTCATATTTAATAATATGCTCTTAATAAATTTTGTGCACCAAATGAATGGAAAACCTTACATTTCCACATGGCTTTCCTTTTATATTCTTACTACTTTCCTAGAATATATATAACATAGTCATTATTATTATTTAAATAGCTAATTCTTGGTTTCTTACCCCCTTTGTTTGTATGCAGTTGACTGCCTAAGTCCTTGTAAATTCTCAATAGAGTATAGAGTGATGGTAGGATGTTTTTCATGGACAGTCTCGTTGAACTTGAGCTATTTTTTACTTTGTTGATTTTTCAGACCAAGTTTTTATCATCCTTACAGAAACAGCTTTTCTTTGGCGATAGTGGCGAAGCAGTAGGCTGCTCAAGGGCCATTTCTATCCCCAGACCTCATCTGTCACAGTGTGTTTGTGTGATAAACCTCTCCCTGCACAGAGCAATAGGAATCTCACCCCAGCTACGCCCACTCCAGCCTATTTCCTTAATAAACAGAAGTAAGCCAAAGAGCTTCCAGCCTTGCGCCATTTCAGCTGAGAAGAAACTAGAAAGAGAAGGTCAGGATTGAATGGAACTCCCTTTCCTTTGTGACCTCCTCAAAGGAAGATGAGAGAGCAGTGTGTGATTTCTGATTCCACCCAAAGAAGTGCAACTCGGCTTACAGTTAAAATTCCCCAAATGCCTATGATGTTCTAGGGAAGTGAGTTAAATGTTTGGCCTGGGAGCAGATCCGGGGTTGAGTACCACTTTTCCTGCTGACCAGCTTTACAAATGGAGCAGTTTATTCTTAGGTCCTCTAGACTCTGGTTTCTTCCTGTTTAAGATGGTGATAACGATAGCAGCTGTTTCATTGGGAGAATTACATTTTTAAAAGTCGGCAAAGGGCTTACCTTATTCATGTCTGGAGCAGGCACAATTGTTGACTCTAATGAGCGCTCCTGGAACACCTACTATGTGCCAAGAACCATGCCACAGAACTATGGCATGCTCTGTAATTTAATCCCTATGTCAGCCTGTTCTTCCCAATGAGAAAACCGAGGCTCATAGAAGTTAAAGAACATGCTTCACATTGCACAGTCATCGGAGTGCTGGGAATTTGGACCCATATCTCTCTCTCAGTATTGTGGCCTCCTCAAAGCTTCAGTGCCCAAATAACTGAATTCATTACACAGCCATGTCCCCAGTAGTAAACCCTTCCCCCTAGGTGATTGGGGGGATAAAATGCAGGCGCATTTATCAAAGCAGAGATGTGTTTAACCCCCTGGACACCTCACCTCCTCCATGTTCTTTGGAGGATGTGCTTGGGCCTCCAACCCAGGGCTTGGCAGGGCTCAGGGGATGTGATGCCTCCTGAGAGACGCTTCCCCTGACACACTCTCTGAGATTGTTATTCTTCCACACCACAGCCGCCTCCAAGGCAGTATCAGAATCGGAAAATCACAGGTGTATTTGTTTGAGTCCTTGCCGGCTACTCCCACTGGTGGAGAGGAGTCCATGACAGAGACTTTGGCTTTGTTCAAGCTGTATCTGCAGCACACGGCCTAGTGCTCAGATGTGGGAGGTTCACAGTAGATATGCGACCCTTTTGCAAGTGAAGAGCCCTGACTCTTGAGAAAAGCCTGCAGTCCTGTCAGGCCAGCATGGTGTTGGAGGAACCACACAGCCAGGCATCCAGTAATAGAGAAAGGGAGGGTGTGAGGAGTCAAAGTTGCCTGAATTCTCTGCCTGCACGTCCCCTTCAAGCCCTTTTGATGTCAGGAGAGAGCTGTCCTCATTCTTTTGCAGGGAGGCAGGCCTCGGGGTGCAGCTCCTGGCTAAATATGTCCTAGCTCAGCGTCTGCTCCATCCTCATTAACTCCACTGTGTAGCTGGCCATGGGGCAAGATTCATTTAGTGACCGAGCTTAATAAATAGATGCTTCTGGTCTTACATTTCAGGCATCACTCTCAGAGGCTAAGAGCTCATTGAAGTGCTCCTTTCAAGATGTCAAGGGCAAGCAGCTGGGCTTGGGGGAAGTGCAGAGATAATTCTGCTGAGCCTTTGTTTCCCAGCCCTTCTGGCAATCACCAGCACTGCCGCAACGACAGGAAAAGCCTTCAGCGCCCACTTCCCTTGCCACACGAGAGCCGCATTTCTGAACTGGATCAGCCGGGTGAGGCGTGGCCACCTGTGTGGACCTCCAGGCACATGAAGCCACTCTTGCTGAAGACATTTGGTTGGAGAATTTTGGTTTTATGGCTGTGTACACGTGCTGTCTTTGCATGGCCTGTGATGCAGAGAGCTTATCTCTTCCCCCTGAAAAGCCTTGGCAGAGAGCTTTCATTTTGGAGGAAGCTTATTTCCGGGCAACCATCTCCAGGGAAAATGAGTGTGAGGCAGTAGGCAGTAAACAACATCATATCCCACAGGGACGGAGGTGACCCGAATGAGCTCCGGAGAGAGTCCGTGATATCGGCAGGATCATTACAGTGTGTGCGCGTGCCCAAGTCTATGTGTAATTGTAATGTATAATTAATACAGAGCTAAAATTAAACTCCTGGGTGAAAGAGATGGGCAGGCTGAGGAGGCTGAGGAATGTCAACCTCTAAGATACAGCTTGTGTATGCCAAATGTAGGGTTGGATTGCTCCTCATTTCAGTGGGCGTGTGCCTGTGTTTTGGCTTGCTCTTTGCTAATATTGCGGCCTTGAGGAATAAGGATTCCACAGTTATCCTCTTCCCATTCCTTCCAACCCCAGGAAGAAATTCTGTTTCATTTAACCTTGTCCTCAGGCCCCGGAAGTACTTTGGTTTTTCCAGATAATTTTTCTCAAGTGACGAAACTCACAAGCAAACAGAGATAGGACACACTCACCCCTTTCCTGGTGCCATTCCTTGGCGTGCTCTTGACCCTGACCTTGCCATGAGTCTCTGCAGGCGTGTCACCTGAGGAGACTGCCAGTTCTCACTCGTGAATACAGCTCATAGCGCCCTCCACCGTTCTCTGGACCTTGAAGCGAGGTGACCACTGGTTGTAGTTGTTGCCCTTGATGGTTAATGAAAGTTTGATTCTGGGAGCAGCTGTTTTTTTGAAACAACTCTCAGGGTGGCTAAGCTTACTTCTGCTTTTCAAACCCAGACTTCACGTTAGCCTCTGCATTCAATTTGTGCTCAATGTGCATTACTGAAGAATTCAGAGAGAAGACAGTTTTTACTTCTCTTCTTTCCTAGTTGATTGTTTGAAACTCACTGACGGGTGTGAGCTGAACCATCATCTGGTTCTGAATTCCCACTTCAGTGTTGCCCACACACGGACCCTCTGTTCCTGCTTTTAGCTGGATGCTCTACCATTTTCTGCCCAAGGTAATAGTGACACAAATCCTGCACGCCTGTTTTGGCTCCTGGATCTTGTTATCCCTTGTTTGGGCAAAATTTAATAATTTCTCACTCCTGGTTTAAAAGAAGTTTTCTATTGAAGCCCCAGAGCATTTTTTCAAACATGATATAGTGTATACTAGACACAGCGTCGTAGCATCTTATTCCTAAAATTCCGATGAGATGAGAAAGAGAGAGACAGGGATATATCGTTTGATCCACAGTAACTGTCTTCTGTAACATCAGCCGCAAGTATTAGCCGGTAATGTTCAACCTCTCTTGTCTGTGTTCCGTCTTTGTCACTGTGATACTGAGCAAGCTATTAAACAACTCTGACCCTGAGGCTCCTTAAATAGGATGACAGAAGCAAAGTTCAGTCCTCACTGGGCCTTGGGTTAGCACAGAACCCAACACAGATGAAAACCTTCAATTTACTTTCTCTTTTATTCCCTTCATTGAGTAGGAAGACCAACACTGAACATGTGAAAAAAGAAAAAAAGTGTCCTGAAATTGATCAGAGCATATATTTAACTGGCTGGAAAATCCATTTGACAAAATCGCTTTGAATCTCTCATCAAATTTCATGGTGTTAAATTATTAATTTTGACAATAGAAATCCTCCCATATTTTAATTAAAACAAATGTTCTATGAAGGGTCAAAGATCTTTTTGGAGACTTTCATATAATAATAATAAAAAACAAAGTACCAAGAATAGTATCATCAAGCCTATCACTAGCTAAGTATTGTTATTATACTTCTCAGCTTACTTGTTAAATTTAGAAAATTAAGTGATAAATCATGGGCCCAGAGTATCTATATAAGTAGGCTTAGGACAACAATCAGATTGGAAGGAAAAACTAGAGTTCCTTTTGATGTTATGTTTGCATAGCACGCCCACTGTTTTTATCCAGATTGCATACTTATTGGGGATAACTCCGAAGCTCATGAAGATTTAGGGCCACTCCTGAAGCTGCAAACTCAATTTTATTGCTTAACCAGTGTGTTTATTGGGATAAACAGTTTCAGTGTATTGGTAGAGACAGAGGTGGGACTGCAATTCATTTTAGCCACCACTTAGATAAATTCTGTCCACGATATATTTAGCATTTCTGTTTTAAGTTGAATTTGTTTAAAATATAGTGTGAAGATTAGACATGTGAAGAATTCAAGTGTTGCCAGCTTCACTCGCCACTAATTCCTAGACTTGGAAAGATTTTTCTCTTTGCAGAAACAAGGTGCTTGAAAAAGCGGTTGAGAGTTGCAAATGTGGGATCAGAGTTATGCGCGCGCTGTGATTTCTTTCCTAAGATACAGTGTGTTTACAGGAACTGTGATGTTGCTCACTTTGTGTTTGGATGCCTCAGTAATCCAAGGGTAGTAAAGACACAGGAATACTATAGTCTCTTTTTTTATGAAATGTACTTTCGGCATTTCAAAGGGTCAAAGAATAAGGTTAGATTTTGCAGTTTGGTGGGATGCTAGTAATATTTGTCTTAAGGTCACTTTGTCTCCCAAACTTCTTCATCTGGTTAACCTCAGTGACTGAAACTCCAAGATATCTGACATCTTTGGGTAAAAATCACTAAAATGAAAATGTAATCTTGGAGAAGTTGTGATGTCTACACTCATTTTGCAAATCCAGATTTATGCTGCTTGTCTATATGTGACCCTCCTAGGAGCTACATCCATGTTTAATTTTATGGAATAAGCAATGAAGCTTTGTATAGGCAAGGATGACTGAATGCAGAGGCTATACTCCAGTACTTGTAATATTGTTATTGATTTTGCTCATTTAGTCAACTGATAATATTAATTAATGAATGAATACTTTCTGTAAAAGTGGAAGATCTAAATACCAACCCTAGAGTATAATTTGTACCTTTTACACTAAACATCAACTTTTATAACTTTTATTGGTCAATACTTCTTTTTGATTTATAAGCTAAGATAGTTATTCACCATTAGCCTCACATTTTAGAATAAGAAGCCTCCTGAGACATTTATACAGAAAGGTGTCACAGTTTAGAATTCATTAAAATCTGGTAGCAGATCTCAAAAGCAACTTAATAACTCATTGGCCCTTTTAGCTGAAGGAGCTATCATGCTTCTAAGAACACACTGTATCAAGACTTCTGTTTTCTTATACCTGTTTTTCCTTGTGGTAAGCAAAGAACAGAGGAAGAAATGAAATATTATGACCATAACATGCGAACAGTCACAAAACAAGTATATTAACTTACAGTTGGAGATTATCCTTCACGTGTACTTTTCTTGCCCAGATCCCTAACCATTGAATTTAGGGTCAGTATGTGAACATATTAAATCTACTTTTCAGTCCATCACTATTAATTTCAGAAGCTTTCCACTCATTCCCAAAACCATTTTAGATGTTAGCTTTCTGTCTGGGTTTGATGAGGCCTAGTAAACAGTGCTGCTCCTTACCATCTGAGTCAGAACCGAAAGAGAGACAGATAGAGACAGAGAGACAGAAGTCAGACAGATAGAGAGACAGAGAGATGGATATCGAAGAATCAGGTTTGTCTGCAGATGCCGGGGAGACAGCAGCCACATGTGCTTGGCTGATGCTGAATTAGTGAGATTGTAAAACAGTCAGTGGTGCAAAGGGGCAAACCCATTTCCCTTTAAATAGGGTTTCCTATCGATCATCTGGCTGAGGGAAAGAGGGGCAAAGAAGGTCTGAGCTGGGCATGCTTATTTCCTTCTTAAAGAGTCACCAATCAGGTGAGTTATTCCAGGAGGACGATCCAGCAGGAGGTAGAGAGTGACCAGGGTGGCTGCTTTAGGGAATTCCCGGCACTTTTATTGGAATGAGGACATGATTTACAGTAATAAAATTTTATCATTTAGCATTTTTTATCTGTAAGACAGTGAAAACTGCCTCGGTAGCTTAAGCCAATAAAAGAGAGAAATTAAAGAGATGAATTCTGGAGAGATGGCTCATGTTATTAAGAGGATGAGCACTCAGGCGCTGAGACGTGCAGAAACCAGGGCAGCTCAGAGGATGCTGGCGGGAGGACATGGGCAGCCTCTTGAACTCCGGCAGGGCCATCCAAATGATTCGGCTAGGACTTCCTCTACCTCCGCGCATTTCTGTACAAAATTCAAATTCTTGAGGGGTTTTGAGCCTCTGTGGCTTTAGGGTTGTTATTGTTTAGTCTCTGAGTTGTGTCCATCTCCTTTGTAACCCCATGAACTGTAGCCCGCCAGGCTCTTCTGTCCATGGGATTTCCTAGGCAAGAAGACTGGAGCGGGTTGCCGTTTGCTTCTGCAGGGGATCTTTCTCACCCGGAGATTAGCCCTGCATCTTCTGCACTGGCATTTGGATTCTTTACCACTGAGTCACCGGCAAAGCCCATGTCAGTGGCCTAGTTAGGTTCATTATATTTTTTGTGAAGATGGTCTATCTAGCCTTTTTATATCAACCCTCTCAAAGGCTTAGAGCCTGGGGTTTAATTATTACTCCACAGAGACACTCTGAAGTGAAGCTGCTAATAATTTAAAGAAACACTCTGTTGTTTTTGAGTGGCAATGGGTATAACCCCGTTTAGGCTTATTAGTAGCAGGAAGCTGAAGAGGGCGGTGGAAAGCCGAGGCAGACAGAGCCTCCTGTCTGACCGGTGGTGGTGGGAGCGCCTTGGAGGCTGACGTCTGTGCTCGGGTTCCCGAGCCTGCAGAAGACGCGGCGCACGCGGGTGCGGAAGCAGCCAGGAAACAGGAAGGAGCGATCGAGACGCGTCTGCCTTTTCTAGGGACTGTGCTCGCTGTCTCGCCTTTCATCCGTTGTTACTGGTGGGCCACATGTGGTGTACTGTCTCACGGACGTTTTCTGAGGCTATCCAGTCTTGGATCACTCAGGTCCTTGGACGTTTTTCCTAGGTTGAGCATCTCACATTAGATTCATCATGACACAAGTTCTTTGGGTTTCCAAGAAAGTAAAGCTTGAGACAGAGGTTTGGGTGAAGACGTTTAATTTGCGAGGTGATCCTAGGAAGCTTACGGGAAGGACTGAGCAGAGAGAAAGCCAGCATCAAGATGTAATATCGAGGACGCTGCTGTAGGCAGCAGAGGCTTGATTCTGCTGAGACTTGATGAGATCTGTACAGCTGAGGCTTGTCTGCCTGCAGGGCTGGACGCTGGGACATCCATCCACTGACTCTTGCACCCTGCAGGTGAGGATTTCCCTAAGAATGTTCGTTCCACTGTCCTTGCGGACCAGACTGCCTGTGTGTAGGCTGAAGAGGGAGGTACCTGCCGTGTTAGACCCTGGGCAGAGCAGAAAGACGTGCAGATTGAAGTGGAATGCAGTGAGATGGTTTAGTCTGAGCTTTCACATACCGTCCACTGCAGCTGTCCTAGAATCAGAGGGGACTGTGATACAGGGTACTTAAAAAGTCTTCTAGAATGCGCATTCTGGTTCCCTCATCAGTCCATTTGTCCACCACGTGTTCATCCCTCTATTTAACCAAATGCACTTAACTGTCACCCGTCTATCCCAGGTCATGTGCTAAACCCTAAAGACACAATCCTGATCCTCATCTTTAAAGAGCTTACATTTTATTGAAGAAACAAGAGTTCATAAAAATTAGCAGGAGTCAATAAAAGATTCCATAACAAACAGCATTGACACTTAGTCCTGAAAGAATCAGAGAAGATTCTTTTTCATGGAAGAAGCAAAATTTAAGGTGGTTTGGACAGCTTGGGTGTAGCCAGTTAGACCTTACTAGGATTGGTGTTATGATACTCAATAAAAATTAGCTGAACTGGTTGCAATTCTGACAGTTTTATCTGTTAAAATTTAGTTTTTAGCAATTTCTATCAAATTTACTTATTAACTGTTAGAATTGGTTCTCTGCCATGGTGTGAATATTTGGCAGGGAAATCGTTGGTTGACTAAGAAACATGTTTTTCCATTCTACGGCCATTTTTTCCCCAGCTGACATTTTATTTTTTGGCTCTACACACAACTTTGCCAAAAAAAAAAAAAAAGTGACTATGACCTGAGTGTTCCCAGTTGTTGAACTTTTAGACAACTTTGAAGCAAGCAAATGCCAAAGAGAAAAACTTTCCAGGAGGCAGGGATTAATTATGTTCACGATTAACAAGGTTCAATAGGTTCTTGCTGTGCGAGTGGATTTCCTAGGTTTGCCTGGGTTGGGGTTTAAACAAGATGTATATTTGGCTGCTGATATCATGTTCCAGAATGCCCAGGTGTGCTCTCCCACAGTGCAGCCTCAAATGGGGCCTGTTTAGCATCACTTGCTGCTGAGAGGCATTTAAGCTTGCAACTGTGGTGTCATTTTCTGCCTACTGTGGGAAATTCTTCCCAAATGGTCCTTGGCTGGCATCTTGCCCCAGCTAAAATCAATGTAGTACAGTCCTTTGAATCTGGGAGTGGGGCCAGCATAGCAGGAGCATAATTCTCATGAGGCAAAGATGGACATGAGGGGGCTGGACAACGTTATCTCTGGAGTTGCTTACAAACTCTGAAATGACAGAATCATGCTAAAGAATGGATGTTGGTGCTAATGTTCCTCCCTCTTGCCTTTACACAGAGAGAAGAGTCCCTGGATATATGTTGAAAAATTCACTCATTACTTGATTCATCTTTTAAAGTATTTATTAAGTTCCCACAATGTGCTGGCAACTAGTATGTGGTAGTGAACAAGACGAAGATTCTTGTTTCATGCAGATAACATTCTGACGGTGGTGGTGGTTGTGATGGTGGGGAGATGTGAAAGAAGCAACCAGATAAAGAAACAAGGAAACGATCAGATGCTAAGTACTGGGCTTCCCTGGTGGCTCAGAGGTTAAAGTGTCTGCCTGCAATGCGGGAGACCCAGGTTCTATCCCTGGGTCAGGAAGATCCCCTGGAGAAGGAAATGGCAACCCACTCCAGTACTCTTACCTGGAAAATCCCATCAACAGAGAAGCCTGGTAGACTGTAGTCCATGGGATCGCAAAGAGCTGGACACGACTGAGCGACTTCACTTTCACTTTCAAGTACTCTCTAGAGGAGTAGAATGATTTGACAGGGAGTCCCTTGATGGATTTTCGGAAGGCTGGTGGGTATGGAAAGTTGGATCCAACTAGTGGAGTTACAGAATAGTGGGAAGTGAGAGGGTCTCATGATGATGGATGACCCTCGTTGGTGGCAGTGATGTGACTGTGATGAGGGAGTCCTCTGCTGTGAGAACATCAGTAATCAACGTAATCTGGATGAGGTGATCAGCAGAGTACAAGGGAAATGAGGATAAGTAAAAGGAACTTTAAGATTGGGAGCACAAGCCCCCAGGAGCACTGCTGGGCCATGGTGTTACAAAGGAGTCTCAATCGCTGGCACGAGGCCAGGTCACGCGAGGTGCAGGGTTGGGCGGCTGGCTGCAAAGTGAAAGTGCTAACTTCCGCTGAGGCAGCTGGATGACAGTGCTGGGAGCCTACCCACCTTTCAGGTGGGTACATTTTCCCTCATATATTCTGTCAGCCTCTCCCCAAGGATCCAGCCTCACAGCACTGGCTGCACCTATGCTGTATCCCTAAGGGATGATTCGTGAGCCAAGAGACGCATGATTGTTTCCACTATATATACACCTGCTGTGAACTGCAGATCGGGAAGCCAATTTTCTGTCTTTATTCGTGGCAGATGAGAAAGCAAAATGTGCATATTGTTATGTTTAAAAAGTACGTTATTGGTATTTTAAATCTTCACTTTGCATATTTCTGTTCAAATTCCTCTCTTTAGAGGGACCGTTTCTTCCCATCTTGTCTAAAATAAATACCAACACCCCTTGTACTCATTTATTACCTTTTCTCAATTATTTACTTTTGGTTTATTCAGGATTACTTTTTATATTTTACACTGACTTTTTAAGTTGGATGCTTAACTCATTATTTTAACCCATGAATTTAAGGTGGGTTACGTTAATCACTCTCAGGTATGATAGCAGCTATATCCCACTAGTTCTGATACATAGTTTTTACCTTTTTTGAATTGCTGTTCAATTCTAATATTTTTTTTCAAATTTTCATGATGATTCAATTTTTGGACAACAAATTATTTAACAAGTTTTAAAAATTCTTTTCCATTATAGTTTATTACAACATATTGAATATAGTTCCCTGTGCTATATAGTAGGAACTTGTATCTATTTATACATAGTAGTTTATATCTGCTAATCTCAAACTCCTAATTTATCCCTCCTATCCCCTTTTCCCTTTGGTAACCATAAGTTTGTTTTCTATGTCTATGAGTCTCTGTTTTGTAAATAAATTCATTGGGATTATATTTCAGATTCCACATATAAGCCATAGCATACCCTTGTCTTTCTTTGACTTACTTCACTTAGTATGATAATCTCTAGGTCCACCCATGCTGCTGCAGATGACATTATTTCATTCTTTTTCATGGCTGAGTCATATTCCATTGTGGGCTTTCCAGGTGGCTCAGTGGTAAAGAATCTGCCTGTTAATGCAGGAGATATGGGTTCAATTCTTGGGTTGGGAAGATCCCCTGGAGTTGGAAATGGCAACCCCTCCAGTATTCTTACCTGGAAAGGTCCGTGGACAGAGGAAACTGGTGGACTATAGTCCACAGGGTCTCAAAGGGTCAGACATGACTAAGCAACTGAGCACAATAGTCTATTATGTATATATCCATTCATCTGTTAATGAACATTTGGGTTGCTTCCATGACTTGGCTATTGTGAACAGTGCTGCTAGCAGCATTGGGGTATATGTATCTTTTCAAATTAGAGTTTTCTCCAGATATATGCCCAGAAGTGGGATTGCTGGATCATGTGGTAGCTCTATGTTTAGTTATATACGGAACCTCTATACTGTTCTCCATAGTGGCTGCACAAACTTACATTCCCACCAACAGTTTAGAAGAGTTCTCTTTTCTCCATACTTTTGCCAACATTTCTTATTTGTAGACTTTTTGATGATGGCCATTCTGACCACTGTGAGATGATACCTCATTATAGTTTTAACTTACATTTCTCTAATAATAACGAGCAATGTTGAGCATCCTTTCACATGTCTGTTGGCCATCTGGATGTCTTTGAGGAAATCCTATGTAGGTCTTCTGCCCGTTTTTAAAAACTGGGTTGTATGTTTTATTTTCATTATTGAGTCTTATGAGCTATTTGTGTATTTTGGATATTAAGTCCTTTTTGGTCACATTGTTTGCATAATAGTTTTTAAAAGGATTTTCAAGTGTATGGAATTTGGGATTTATTTTGTTGCTGATTTCTAGTTTTATTGCATTATTGTACAGTTAAGGAGAATGGACTGCAGCACGCCAGGCTTCCCTGTCCTTCACCATCTCCCGGAGCTTGCCCAAACTCATGTCCATTGAGTCAGTGAGGCCATCCAACCATCTCATCCTCTGTCGTCCCCTTCTCCTCCTGCCCTCAATCTTTCCAAACACCAAGATCTTTTCCAATGAGTTGGGTCTTTGCATCAGGTGGCCAAAGTATTAGAGCTTCAGCTTCAGCACCAGTCCTTCCCATGAATATTCAGGGTTGATTTCCTTTAGGATTATCTGATTTGATCTTCTTGCAGTCCAAGGGACTCTCAAGAGTCTTATCCAACACCACAGTTTGAAAGCATCAGTTCTTTGGTGCTCAGCCTTCTTTATGGTCCAACTCTCACATCTGTATGTGGCTACTGGAAAAACCATAGCTTTGACTATACAGACCCATGAAGCGCATCTGTCCATGGAATTTTCCAGTCAAGAATACTGGAGTGGGTTGCATTTCCTTCTCTGGGAGATCTTCTTGACCTGGGGATGGAACCCGGATCTCTTGGATTTCCTGCATTGGCATGCAGGCTCTTTACCAGCTGAGCCACCAGGAAAACATTAAAAAGAATGTATGTTCTCAAATATATATATATTTTTTTAGGTTGTTCTTGTTAATTGAGATATTCAAGTCTTCTGTGTCCTTAATAATTTTTATTCACTTGATTCTCAAGTGCCTGAGAGAGATGTATCAAATACTCTCATTATGATTGTGTATTCTTTTATATCTCTTGAGATCTTGCCCTCACACCTAGATATTTTCAAGCTATGTTACTTAGTGCTTACAGTTTTAAGATTATTATATTTCCAGTAAATTTAGTTATCATTATGAAATGTTCCTTGTTTTCTCTATAATGTTTAAAAAAAATCTTAAAATCACCTTTTATCTGATATTTAAAATGCTATCCCACTTTTTAAAATTCTTAACATCTATCTTCATAATTTTAGTTTCTATCTTGAGGGGTCATTGTAGTTAGGTGTTTCTCTTATTACCATATGCAGCTTGATTTTTAAAATAAGCTCATATAATAGTTTCAATTTAAATGAATTTGAATTTTCTGCCATTGAAAATTGTTCACTTTAGTTCAGCTGCTCTGTCATATCCGACTCTTTGTGACCCCATGGACTGCAGCACACCAGGCCTCCCTGCCCGTCATCAACTCCCAGGGTTCACTCAAACTCATGTCCATTGAGTCAGTGATGCCTTCCAACCAGCTCATCCTCTGTTGTCCCCTTCTCCTCCTGTCCTCAATCTTTCCCAGCATCAGGATCTTTTCAAATGAGTCAGTTCTTTGCAGCAGGTGGCCAAAGTATTGGAGTTTCAGCTTTAGCATCAGTCCTTCCAATGAATATTCAGGACTGATCTCCTTTAGGATGGACTGGTTGGATTTCCTTGCAGTCCAAGGGACTCTCAAGAGTCTTCTCCACACCACAGCTCAAAAGCATCAATTCTTCAGTGCTCAACTTTCTTTATAGTCCAACTCTCACATCCATACATGACTACTGGAAAAACCATAGCCTTGACCAGGTGGACCTCTGTTGACAAAGTAATGTCTCTGCTTTTTAATATGCTGTCTAGGTTGGTCATAACTTTCCTTCCAAGGAGTAAGCGTCTTTTAATTTCATGGCTGCAGTTATCATCTGCAGTGGTTTTGGAGCCCCGCCCAAAATGTCTGACACTGTTTCCACTGTTTCCCCATCTATTTCTCATGAAGTGATGAGACTGGATGCCATGATCTTGGTTTTCTGAATGTTGAGCTTTAAGCCAACTTTTTCACTCTCCTCTTTTACTTTTATCAAGAGGCACTTTAGTTCTTCACTTTCTGACGTAAGGGTGGTGTCATCTGTGTATCTGAGCTTGTTGATACATCTCCTGGCAATCTTGATTCCAATTTGTGCTTCATGTAGTCCAGCATTTCTCATGATGTACTCTGCATATAAATTGAATAAGCAGAGTGACAACATATAACCTTGATGTACTCCTTTCCCAATTTGGAACCCATCTGTTGTTCCATGTCCATTTCTTTTCTTTTTTTAATTAAAGATTTTTTTTCCCATGTCCATTTATAACTGTTGCTTCCTGACCTACATACAATAAAGCAGAAGCAGATGTTTTTCTGGAACTCTCTTGCTTTTTTGATGATCCAGCGGATGTTGGCAATTTGATCTCTGATTCCTCTGCCTTTTCTAAATCCAGCTTGTACATCTGGAAGTTCACAGTTCACATACTGTTGAAACTTGGCTTGGACAATTTGAGCATTACTTTGCTGGCATGTGATATGAGTTCAATTGTGCAGTAATAGTACCTTTTGATTATCATAAATTGTACCTTTTAGTTATCTTACTTTTGTCTTGCTTTGCTTTTTCTTCTTTTATTAGATTGATAAAGTTTTCTTAACTCGTCTGCATTTGCAATAATGCACTCTATTTGCAGTCGTTAAAGTTTTAATGGGGTGAGGGGAGGGAGGCTCAAGAGGGAGAATCATATGTATAATTATGGTTGATTCTCATTGTTGTGTGGCACAAACCAACACAACATTGTAAAGCAATCTTCCTTCGATAAAAAAAGAAAAAATGTTTGTCTTCACATTTTAAACATTTATTCTTAAAATATACAAATCTAATCAAATGCTTTGGGAAACTCTTTGCCTTCATACAATAAAAAGACTGCTTAGTGTCCTAATGTTGATCATGTCCTCCTATACTCAATGCTAATGTTGCTGGTTCTTTTTTTGTGTCAGTTTGGATTCTCTAAGAAAGAGAAGCCAAGACAGAAATATATATGCAAGAGATTTTTTCTGGAAGACATTAAAGATAGAGAAAGAGCAGGGATTGACAAGGAGACTCTACAGAATGTGCTGCATGGCTGACAGCTGTGGAAAGAGAGATTGAAAGGAGGAGTTAGCAGGGAGAACCTTAGACTGGAGTGTAGTTTTAGAAAGGTTTAGGTCAGGATAATGGAAAGTTTCTGAAAAAAAAAGAAAGAAAAAAAAAAGACATTAAAAAAAAGATGCCCACTTCATCTTGAGTAGGAAGGCTTGGCTCTAGGACCCCTGAGACTAGGTCTCAAAGTGAACAGACTGGTGAATCCAAAGGTTTAAGTAGGCTATTGGTCAACTATGCTCTTTTCAACAGAATATCTTAGAGGGAAATCTAAGTGGCACTCCTCCATGGCCTCCACAGCCTTGGACAAATGTTCCCAGATCCATTTTCCACTTTGCTAATTCTCTCTTCAGTTCTATTTGATCTTCTGCTTAATCTAATCACTGAATTTTTACTTTCAACTTATAAAACTTTTCACTATTAGGGGTTCTATTTTTTCCTCAATTTATCTAGTTTTGTTTTTTTATTTTTAGTGTCTTACTCTTTTCCTGTCATTTCTATACCTTTTTATCCCTTGCATTCTTTTGTTTATACTTATAATCTATTCTGTCTGCCTATCACTCATACGGGGGATGTTTCTTTTTCCTACTCAAGGCAGAGCCAGTTTTCACTGGCAGATAGGTTGTGTTTTCAGTCTTTCTTCTACTGAGGATGCAGCTCTTTCAATGTCCTATGTTTATGCAGAGTCTCAGCTCCAATTTCTGTTTCATGTGGACCTGAACTCTATTTTCCTCCCCCTGTGTTAATTGCAACCAAAGCTTCTGTAGAGTGGTTTGCTCTGTTAATCACATGCTCCTAATTTTTTCCCCCACCCCCACCCCTTTCCTTTGGTAACCAGAAGTTTGTTTTCTAGGTCTGTATGTCTGTTCCTGTTTTGTACATAGATTCATCTGCATTATTTTTTTATATTCCATGGATTTACTGTATAGCACTGGTAATTATATACCCAATATCTTGTAATAACCTATAATGGAATATAATTGAGAAAAAAATCACTATTCGGTATAGCTGGAGCTAACACAATATTGTAAATCAGCTATGTTTATATTTAAAAATAGCTTCTGGCCATCAGGTCCTATTTCCAGGTACAATTATTTCCCATATCCCATCCATATCAGCTTATACTTTTGTTATTTTGATTTTCAGTTTAGCTTTTATTTCTTACAATCTGGGGTATCTCTTACTTTCACATACGCTTAGACCTAATTTGTAAAAGCTCTTTTTTGATATCACTTTTCTGAGTCTTTGTAGCATGATTATTTTATGCTACCTTCTTCCTCTGGGTTGTTATCCCAGATACTGTCTTTTTAACCTGCATTCTTATTTCTTTCTTTAACCTGCAACCTTATTTTCTTACTAGTACTCATCATTCTGTCACAGAAGAAGATGCTGAGATGGAGGGTGGGGTTTGAATCGTTTCTTAGGAATGAATCTGTGAAGAAAGTGGGGCGCAGGTTTGGGCACAGGAAGAAGTCAAACTGCTATGTGGGCCGGAAAGAGCCTCAGCCAGCCTCGTGAAGAGCGTCTTAGAGTGGCCCCTGTGAGCCCAGATGTCTGAGCCTTTCCATTCCCAGGCTCCCCTGGTGGCTCAGCTGGTAAAGAATCATCCTGCAATGTGGGCGACCTGGGTTCAATCCCTGGGTTGGGAAGATCCCCTGGAGAAGGGAAAGGCTACCCACTCCAGTGAATTCCATGAACTGTATAGTCCATGGGGTGGCAAAGAGTCGGACATGACTGAGTGGCTTTCACTCTCCCCTATCCCCACTTCTCCACTTAGTCACAGATACAGACTTCCTTGGGAAGAGTGTGGCCTTGAGGCAGATGACTGCCTGCAGCTCAAGCGGATCCTCAGAGGGGTGGCGGCCAGGGCTGCTGCTGACCGCATGCTGCAGCTGGGCAGAAAGTGCTCCCTTGAGGGAGGTTGCGATAGCATGGTTCTGCATCTATCATGCACTCTCTGAATTCATAATATTCAGATATTTCTGTACTGTTTTAGTTTTTTTTTTTTTTTTCTCTCCTACTCCAAAAAATAAAAGCTCTGTGTACAAAGCTTAACCTGACCTAGGGGAAATCAAAACAAGTGTTTGTGAGCAGAAGGCAATCAGCTGGGCTTATTCAAGGAGGCCTAGACTTGATGGCTCTTGGAGTGGAACAGTTTGGATTGATCATCGGGTGCAGTATTTTTCTCTTGCTGTCATAATGAACGATCCTATACTGAGTGGCTTAAAACAGTACACATGTACTAGCTCATGGTTCTGTGGATCAGAAATCTGGTTCCTCTGGATCTCCTAGAGCTGAAGTCAAGACGCTGGACGTGCTGGGCTATTAGTCAGACACCTTGGGGCAGAATCTGTCCCCCAGATAATTCAGATTGTTGGCAGAATTCAGTTCCTCGGGGTCATGGTGCTGAGTGTGCATCCTTGCTGGCTGCCAGCTGGACTCCTCTCTTAGCTCCTTCAGGCTGCTTACACTCCTTCTCATCTTTCCTTTCAGCTTCGAACCAGCAATGATGAGTTGAGTCTTCATGTTTTGAATCTCTCTGACTTTCCTTTCTGTTGCATTTCTTCAGCTTCCAGCCTAAGAATGTTCTGTTTTCAAGAGCTCACATGATTAAATCGGGCCTGCCATGAAATTAAAAGATGCTTACTCCTTGGAAGGAAAGTTATGGCCAACCTAGAGAGCATATTAAAAAGCAGAGACATTACTTTGCCAACAAAGGTCCATCTAGTCAAGGCTGTGGTTTTTCCTGTGGTCATGTATGCATGTGAGAGTTGGACTGTGAAGAAAGTTGAGCACCAAAGAATTGATGCTTTTGAAGTGCGGTGTTGGAGAAGACTCTTGAGAGTCCCTTGGACTGCAAGGAGATCCAACCAGTCCAACCTAAAGGAAATAAATCTTGAATATTCATTGGAAGGACTGATGCTGAAGCTGAAACTCCAATACTTTGGCCACCTCATGCGAAGAGTTGACTCATTTGAAAAGACCCTGATGCTGGGAGGGATTGAGGGCAGGAGGAGAAGGGGACGACAGAGGATGAGATGGCTGGATGGCATCACTGACTTGATGGACATGAGTTTGGGTAAACTCTGGGAGTTGGTGATGGACGGGGAGGCTTGGCGCACTGTGATTCATGGTGTCGCAAAGAGTTGGACACGACTGAGTGACTGAACTGAACTGAACCATGGTTGACTCCTTATTTTTAAGACTAGTAGCCTTAATTATGTGTACAAAGTATCTTTTGTCATATAACATGACATGTCAAGGACATCTGACATGCAACAGCCTCGGGGGACATTGTATTGACTACACTTCTGGGGAGCAGAGGTTTCAGGAATGGGTCTTGGCATGATAAAACTGGCATTTTAGGAAGATCTCTCAGTCAGATGGTAAAAAGTCCGCCTCCCAAGGCAGGAGATACAAGAAACATGAGTTTGATTTCTGAGTTGAGAAGATCCCCTGGAGGAGGAAATGGCAAACCACTCCAGTTATTCTTGCCTGAAAAACCCCATGGGTAGAGGAGCCTGGCGGGCTATAGTCCATGGGGTCACAAAGAATTGGACACAACTGAGCAACTTTTGCTTTCTATCTCAGCAGTCAGGTAGAGTGTGGATAGGGCCAAGGAGACAGTGAAGGAAGAGGCTAAATCTAACAGAAAATAAAATCGTAGTGATGGAGATGAGGGCAATGATAATGAGAACAAGAAAGATGTGAACTTCAGTTAAAGAGTTTAGGAATATCCGATCAGATCTGATGGCAGACTTATGGGGTGCAGGACAGGGTATTGGGTTACATGAGACACTGTGTTTGAAAGGTGATGAGCAGATTGGGTTCAGTGTTCTCACCCTAGTGTGAAGCTGCATAATTGGGACCATCCGAGACTTATCACAACTTACTCTCTGACACAGAGGCAGGATTACATGGAGCAGCACTCTATATCAGACATATGTTTTCATTTTTGATCCTAAAAACACTCATTCTAGAAACTCTCTGTGACAAGCAATAAAATAGGGCAATTACCTACCCAGATAGGATGGATGATAAGTGCAAATCATCCAAAATAAAATTTTAAGGTCTAAATTACATGCCTTTGATGACAGAATCAGAGAAGGCAATGGCACCCCACTCTACTATTCTTGCCTGGAAAATCCCATGGACGGAGGAGCCTCATAGGCTGCAGTTCATGGGGTCGTGAAGTCAGACATGACTGAGCGACTTCACTTTCATGCACTGGAGAAGGAAATGGCAACCCACTCCAGTGTTCTTGCCTGGAGAATCCCAGGGACGGGGGAGCCTGGTGGGCCGTCTATGGGGTCACACAGTCAGACACGACTGAAGTGACTTAGCAGCAGATGACAGAATGCATTTAGAATTCTAGGCGAAATACACATCTTCTACAGTGTTTTACTTAGGCTGATATCGAAATAGGTTCTCTCAGTATGAGTCAATTGGTGGCTGGGGTATTTCCTTTGGAAGCATGTTGCAAGGAAATCAGATTAAATATGAATTTTACAGAAGAATAGCAAAAGAAAGTGAAAGTGAAGTCGCTCAGTCATGTCCAACTCTTTGTGATCCAGTGGACTGTAGCCTACCAGGCTCTTCTGTCCATGGAATTTTCCAGGCAAGAGTACTGGAGTGGGTTGCCATTTCCTCCTCCAGGATCTTCCCTACCTAGGGATTGAACCTGGGTCTCCCACATTGCAGGCAGACACTTTACTGCGTGAGCCACCAGGGAAGCCTGAATAATAACACATGGAGATAATTAAGAAACCACAGTATTTGTATTCCTCTTGTACACATGGTAGAAACAAAGCTGAGTCATTGACGGGCTTAAGGTAAATCTGTCCGGGTATTACCTCGGTTGTCTCCAGCTTTCACAATGAACTCCTGGTAAAACTGGAAAAAATACACAGAAGAAGTGATGTCCCAGAACCAAGAGCTCGTGTTTCTTCGTTTTCAGTATTGAATTCTCCAGAGCAGCTGGAGTGAGCTGGTTTTTGGCAGCTTACATGACCAGCAATTCCTCTTTTAACACCTCTAAACCTTAACCTTTAGGTCATTCTAGTTCACATTGTGGAAGGAATGGAAAAATATTTTGGAGTAGAGAGTGAATAGCAGAAGGGCAGAGACCATCTGGGGGGCAGTGGGTCCAGCAGAGTGTCTGCAGAGATGGTATGCTTCTCAATATCTGGAGCATTTACTGTTTTCATTCACTGTGCTGCCGTTCCTCGTCAACAAATGCCACTTTTTAGCCTACTGATGGCTAAAGGCAGCATTCATTTCCATTCGGGCACACAGGACAGGTTTTATGGTTCCTAAAATGATACTGTCAAGCAAACTTGTATGCATTTATGAGCAGAAATAGTTTGTGTGTGTGTGTGATTGAGAATACAAGAGCTTGGGGAAGTAGGAATTAAAAGAGAAGAGGCAGTGTTACCTGTGCCAGGTAAGAGGTCTCAGATACAGCAGCAGATAGGCAAGTGTTGATTAGCCAAGACTGGAGTCTAGGTGGGTATCTAAAGAGCCCCCATCCTTCTGCTACATATATGCACAATGTTGGAGTTGCTGTTCACATGTGTGCCTTTCTTGGGCACTTTTATCACAATTCTAAAGGATAAGGACCAGTGGGGTCCAGAAAGAGAGTTTGAAGAAGTGAAATGAATGAAAAAACAGGTATATACTATCCGAGAACAGTTCCTAACCAATCACCAGCAGGATAAGATCAACGAATGAAAAGGAAGAACTTCTCAAAAGCATCTTCTCTTCTCTGAGAGCATCAAAATAAAGAGACAGTTAATCCTTCAGGGCAGTGAAGGGAAGGAATGTTACATATTGAACATCAGTGGAGCAAAAGACTTTAGAAGAATATGAGCCTTATTTGCATGTTTTCTGGAAATGTGTCAAGAAGAGCGAGTGTATCTCTATATGCAAAACTTCAACCAAAATAGATCATCTGAGTAAAGGAAATATTAAGGGAGTTGGCTTGCCTTTTGACATTTATTTAACTCTTTTAGAGAGAAAGTATACATTGGCAAGAGTTTTTAGGGAAAAAAAATATGTATCTGATTTCCAGCCATAAGAAAAGGCAATAGATTCAAAGCCAAGGAATATTCTTGGTTTGAACTTTAGTAGTGCCTTAATTTAGCCAGCTGGAAAAATGCTTTTTTTTTTTTTTTGAATATAAAATTATTTAAACTTTCCAACAGAAAGTTTTCATTTTGGTTTTAAATCTGGACTTTACTGTAAATTTGTCTTTCTATGAATTTGCCAAAGTAGCCTCCACTTTTCAGTGATTGTGAATATACTTATGAGAGGGCTTGATGTGGGTAGAGGCTGAGCATATCCCTATATACTTAGCAAATGACACTACTTCCTTAGCAAGTAGGGAGGGGACTTTTGACAAAGCTATAAATGACAGTGCCCTAGATCTATATAAATCATCAGGGACGGAGCTCAAAAACTTAATGCTGAGTGAAAAAGCAAGTGACAGAAGATATGCAGAGTGTGTTATTTCTGGATACATATATAAGCATGAAAAAAAAATCTATGTATGTGGTGCTACCGGTTGCCTGGTGTGGGCGAGTTCCCTGTGGGGCAGAGAATAAGGAGGAGAAATGAGAAAGGAGTTTGCTGGTTGTCAAAGAGCCCTTTATTTCCTCCTTCCCCTCTGGTCTTCCCTTTACCCCTTCCTTCCCTAAAGAAAGCAAGCATAAATAGCTTGTGCAGTTTTATTTTGAATTATCCACATGAAGCAATATTAGAGCAATTAATTCAGTATAAAAGTTAATAATTTTGGAAATGGATAGTAAGAATATATGTGTTAATTTTTGTATGTTTTAGGGGAAAAAAGAGGATTTACTGAAGGTCACCATATCATGCTCAGTATATTAAAATTCTGATATTAACACCAGTCTTCTGTTTTCCTACCACATACTCCTTAGCAGCAACCAGGAGAAGAAAAGAACGAGAAAAAGAACTCCTACTTCATATTCCATAATGAGGACAAGCCTGGCAGGGGGTCACAAAGAGTCAGGCTCAACTCAGTGACGAAATAGCAGCAGCAGAAGCAGCAATCAGAACAAGAATAAGAAGGTGGAAACGCTCGAGGCAGAGGATCGAAGGTGAGTAGAAACACATAAGGGACAAATAGTGGACGAAAAGATGACGCAGACAAAATAAACAGAGTATTGTGGTAAAGGCCTATATATATATTACATGCATATATTATATTACATAGCAAATCAATTACTTTAGAGTCAGTCATTCCAGTTGGTCAATATCTTGTGAAACAAATAGTGTGAAACTTGTGAATTTCAAATTTCTATTTTGAGCTGTGTCATGAAGATCCATTAGACTAAAGTGTGGAGAACATGAGTCTGCGGCATTGGGTGGGGCTGAAGCATTTATGACGAATGAGGGGCCTGAGAAGATGCTTGTCCTAAGAGAGTGGAAGTGAGAAATAGATTTAAGGGTCTAGATCTGATAGATAGAGTGCCTGATGAACTATGGAATGAGGTTCGTGACATTGTACAGGAGACAAGGATCAAGACCATCCCCATGGAAAAGAAATGCAAAAAAGCAAAATGGCTGTCTGCGGAGGCCTTACAAATAGCTGTGAAAAGAAGAAAGGCGAAAAGCAAAGGAGAAAAGGAAAGATATAAGCATCTGAATGCAGAGTTCCAAAGAATAGCAAGAAGAGATAAGAAAGCCTTCTTCAGCGATCAATGCAAAGACATAGAGGAAAACAACAGAATGGGAAAGACTAGAGATCTCTTCAGGAAAATTAGAGATACCAAGGGAACATTTCATGTGAAGATGGGCTTGATAAAGGACAGAAATGGTCTGGACCTAACAGAAACAGAAGATATTCAGAAGAGGTGGCAAGAATACATAGAAGAACTGTACAAAAAAGATCTTCACGACCCAGATAATCATGATGATGTGATCACTAATCTAGAGCCAGACATCTTGGAATGTAAAGTCAAGTGGGCCTTAGAAAGCATCACTATGAATGGAATTCCATTTGAGCTGTTTCAAATCCTGAAAGGTGACACTGTGAAAGTGCTGCACTCAATATGCCACCAAATTTGGAAAACTCAGCAGTGGCCACAGGACTGGAAAAGGTCAGTTTTCATTCCAATTCCAAAGAAAGGCAATGCCAAAGAATGCTCAAACTATCACACAATTGCACTCTTCTCACATGCTAGTAAAGTAATGCTCAAAATTCTCCAAGCCAGACTTCAGCAATATGTGAACCGTGAACTCCCTGATGTTCAAGCTGGTTTTAGAAAAGGCAGAGGAACCAGAGATCAAATTGCCAACATCTGCTGGATCATGGAAAAAGCAAGAGAGTTCCAGAAAAATATCTATTTCTGCTTTATTGACTATGCCAAAGCCTTTGACTGTGTGGATCACAATAAACTGTGGAAAATTCTTCAAGAGATGGGCATACCAGACCACCTAACCTGCCTCTTGAGAAATCTGTATGCAGGTCAGGAAGCAACAGTTAGAACTGGACATGGAACAACAGACTGGTTCCAAATAGGAAAAGGAGTACATCAAGGCTGTATATTGTCACCCTGCTTATTTAACTTCTATGCGGAGTACATCATGAGAAACGCTGGACTGGAAGAAACACAAACTGGAATCAAGATTGCCGGGAGAAATATCAATAACCTCAGATATGCAGATGACACCACCCTTATGGCCGAAAGTGAAGAGGAGCTAAAGAGCCTGTTGATGAAAGTGAAAGAGGAGAGTGAAAAAGATGGCTTAAAGCTCAACATTCAGAAAACGAAGATCATGGCATCTGGTCCCATCACTTCATGGGAAATAGATGGGGAAACAGTGGAAACAGTGTCAGACTTTATTTTTTTGGGCTCCAGAATCACTGCAGATGGTGATTGCAGCCATGAAATTAAAAGACGCTTACTCCTTGGAAGAAAAGGTATGACCAACCTATATAGTATATTCAAAAGCAGAGACATTACTTTGCCAACAAAGGTCCGTCTAGTCAAGGCTATGGTTTTTCCTGTGGTCATGTATGAATGTGAGAGTTGGACTGTGAAGAAGGCTGAGTGGTGAAGAATTGATGCTTTTGAACTGTGGTGTTGGAGAAGACTCTTGAGAGTCCTTTGGACTGCAAGGAGATCTAACCAGTCCATTCTGAAGGAGATCAACCCTAGGATTTCTTTGGAAGGAATGATGCTAAAGCTGAAGCTCCAGTACTTTGGCCACTTCATGTGAAGAATTGACTCATTGGAAAAGACTCTGATGCTGGGAGCGATTCGGGGCAGGAGGAGAAGGGGACGACCCAGGATGAGATGGCTGGATGGTATCACTGACTCGATGGATGTGGGTCTGGGTGAACTCCAGGAGATGGTGATGGACAGGGAGGCCTGGCGTGCTGCGATTCATAGGGTCGCAAAGAGTCGGACATGACTGAGCGACTGAACTGAACTGAACTGAAGAGAGGGTGGGAACATGACCCACCCACAGAGGCTTTGATCTGTGAACATAGAAGTCAGCATTTCAGGGACAGATACTCTCTCCTAGTAAAAAGGCAGCTTTTTGTCTGCAAAGTCGCCCTCCAGCAGTACACAGACCAAAGGAAAAATACCAATAGGATGGCGTAAGCATGGGGCTGTGTCCTCTGTCTCACTGATCTATAGTCTCACACCGTCTTAGGTCTTATAAGTGAAGACGTGTAAGGGAAGTCAGATAAGATAACGGGGTGGCAGGGGACGCATAAATGCATGTCACATTTTATTCTTTGGCCTTGCATTTCCACTCCCTTCCTCTCTGCTAGAATTGTTCCCACCTGATCTCAATGCTTCAGATGAAATAGATGGGTTCGCATTTGTAAATCATCCTGGAGGCCTCTTCTTACCTACTTTCCTCTTTCCTTAACTGGCTATTTACTGTCAGTAATTACGGTGGATATAGAAATGGGGGAGTTGGAGATGAATAAAGACATACTCCAAAGAGATGGGAAGGACTAACAGGTTCTAGTGAGAGAACTATTCTCAGCGCTTCAGTCCTTCTTGCTGAGTACATCAGCCTCAGGTGGGTTTTGCTCTGGTGACCTTGAGTCCCTCCTTTGCTGTTGATATTCTGCTGAATAGAGCCGAAATAAAGCTCCTCATGGTAAGTAGTAAACCAGGCTGAATAAATCATGCCTTCAGAATCTGACCTATTTTTTTTTTTCAGTAGAATTTTGTGATCCCCTAATGGAAAGGTTTTATAAGATAAAGGTATATACAATTTCCCCCAAACAGTTACAGGCTCTATAATACAGGCACCTCTAATAAAAATTATGAATTCTTTGGCAAAAACAAATATGAGGTTTTATTGATAAGCTGATGGTTGCACAGAAACACTAGGCCATATTGACTTTAATAAAACATTAAGTGGTTTAATTAAATCATTAATTCTACCCTCAGTTTCATTTTTCAAAAGACAGTCAATGTAAAAATAAAATGGTTTCTTTTTTTAGCTGCTTCTCTTTCCTCTATAATTCATTAAGATGAGTATAGATTGACTTATTGCTTCTCTGCCATAAAGCACTTGCTGTCATTTCAAGAATATAGCACTTTAACAGGATACAAGAAAGTATTGATCTTCAGGTGACATCTTCCTTCGTTTTTTCATAAAAGGGTTTTTTATTTTTAGAAAAATCTATAATATGTGTATGACTACAGAGATTTAAGTTACAACATTATTATACTACTACTAAAATAATTGTTAGCTTGTTTCTTTGGTCTATGGGGAAAACTTACAAAAGCAATATAAACTTTTGCAAGCAATTCTAAAGGCATGTAATGTAATCACACGTTTTCTTCCTAAATTAATTTTTATTTATAAAAGTAATATATGGAGATAGTTTTTAAAGTCAATAATATCAGAAAATATATAAAAGAAATTAATAATCTTTCTTCTCATTCTTGCAATACTGTAATCATATAATCATATTCCCCAGCAACAGTACACCTCTATATTTAAAAATAATGTGCTATCTTGGCCTAGATTCTATAAAAACAGATTAAACTCAGGGATTAATGTTTTGATACTTTATTCAGATGGTATAAGCCCAAGTAGATGAAGGTAAGAAAAAAGTGAAGCAAGGAAAGCTACAAAGCAGTGCCACGTAATACATTACATGATGGATACCTAGCAAGCATGTCAACTCGGCATGTGGTTTTGTCCCCACGGAATGTGATCAGTAGCCCTGCCTTCAAATACTTCTTGGACAGAAGTTCCTCTGCTTGGCTTGCTCTGATCTACTTTTTCTCTTTAATCTGAGTTCACTCTGTGGGGAGCTAACTCTGCCATAGTTCAGAACCATGCCATCTGGGGATGACCTCCTCGAAGATTATCCCACACCTGGTGGTATTGTATCGCATTGCATGGACAGGCTCAGTATGGGACGAGGGCTTGTGTGGGCTATCCAAGCGCTAGACTTCACCTTACCTCCAGCCAGCTGGGGACCTTGGCAAAAGTGATGGAGGTGGGGTGGTGGATCGGCCCAGGGTATAGACAGCACCTTCAGAAAGGAGACAGTGGGGGCAATGTGAGTGGTTGTACAATATATATGCCGTGTTTATTTCTTGATATATCAATTTTAGACAGTAAGTATTGACTTCTTGATTCAGGCTGATGAGCATTTACCTATCTCTTATACCCTCTTTCTTTTCTTTCTCACTCCAGTATAGTTATATAACAAGTTTTGTTTCATTAATGCATATATATGGAATTTAGAAAGACAGTAATGATGATCCTATATGCAAGGCAGCAAAAGAGACACAGATGTAAAGAACAGACAGTTGGACTCTGTGGGAGAAGGCGAGGATGGGATGATTTGAGAGAATAGCACTGAAACGTATATTACTGGGCTTCCCTTGTAGCTCGGTTGGTAAATCATCTGCCTGGAATGCAGGAGACCCAGGTGTGATTCCTGAGTCAGGAAGATCCCCTGCAGAAGCGAAATGGCAACCTACTCCAGTGTTCTTGCCTAAAGAATCCCGTGGACAGAGGAGCCTGGCAGGTTACAGTCCACGGGGTCGCAAGGGTCGGACATGACTTAGCAACTAAACCACCACCATCGTGTATATTACCATATGTAAAATAGATGAGCTGTGCAAGTTCAATGCATGAAGCAGGGCACTCAAAGCTGGTGCTCTGGGACCACCCAGAGGGATGGGGTGGGGAGGGAGGTGGGGGAGGGGGGTTCAGGATGGGGAACACATGTGTACCCATGGCTGATTCATGTCGATGTATGGCAAAAACCACCACAATATTGTAAAGTAATTAGCCTCCAATTAAAGTAAATAAATTAAATAATAATAATAATTGTTTCAAAGTAATGTTTGCATTATTTTGTTAAATTATGTTATGGCTAAGCCAAGTAATGAATATAATTACATTTTATTTCTTATACAATTTTCATTTTCCCTAATTAACTCATTTTTATTTCTATTGTTTTCTAAGAACTTTTCTAATATATTCTATTATAGATGACTATGATCACTTTTTATAAATCCTCACACATGCAATATAGTCCATCAATTCCATTTTTCCCCCTCCTTTCATGACCTGTTTCCCAGAGCCCTGAATTCTCCTGCTTTAATTTGGACTGATTGTTTCCCAGACCTAATGATGTGGAATCCTTATTTTCTGGATCTCATATTTTTCCTTTTCTTGGAGAATTCCTTGCTTGGGTTGAGCACATTCAACAGTGACTCTTAAAAAAATAATCAGACACTGATAGTATTTCTCTAAGACCTCCCTGGACAAAGGGGAGAGAGACACTTCATTGTCTTCTTGCTTTACGTAAGTCATTATCTAGTTCTGGCCAGTGGTCTGTGAGTGGAAGTGGCACATACCAGTTCAGGCAAAAGCACACTCCTTACCCATGGAAGAAGAGGCCAGGCCTTGAACAGCGATAGTCATGAGACCAAGACTAAACCTGGATTGCTAAGTTGCCATGCAAGATGGTTGACCTGGAGAATCTCTTGTGCATGCATGGGTGCATGCTCAGTCGTGTCCGGCTCTCTGGACAGTAGCCCCCCAGGCTCCTCTGTGCATGGGATTCTCCAGGCAAGAATACTGGAGTGGGTTGCTCCCTCCAGAGGACCTTCCCAACCCCGACATCTAAACCATGTCTCTTACGTCTCCTTCACTGGTAGGTGGGAATCCCAGATAATCTCCTGTACTCACATAAATTTCAAGTACACTGAGAAAACTATGCTGTATTAAGATTCAGATTTTGGTATTACTTGTAACCTGCCTCACCTGACTGATTCAAAAGTTTTCATGGGAAATAGATTTTTGAGCCATTCTGATCGGAAAACATTGCTCTACCACCCTCTTCTTTGACTAACAGAGTAGTTGAATGTAGAATTCTAAATTATAGAGAAATTTGATTATATTCTAATCCAATCCCTTTGTTGGAGTAGGAAATGGCAACCCGCTCCAACATTCTTGCCTGGAAAATTCCATGGACAGAAGGAGCCTGGAGGGCTGCAGTCCATGCAGTGGCGAACAGTCGGCATGCCTGAACATGCATGCACGCAGGCCCCTTTTTACGTAACCGGCTTCCCTGGTGGCTCAGAGGTTAAAGTGTCTGCCTGGAATGCGGGAGACCCTAGTTCGATCCCTGGGTCGGGAAGATCCCCTGGAGAAGGAAATAGCAACCCACTCCAGTACTCTTGCCAGGAGAATCCCATGGAGGGAGGAGCCTGGTAGGCTACAGTCCAAGCTTTTAGGGTCCTCTACTTACCCCGGTACTTAGAAATTTCACTATAATGAGTCTTGATGTGAGCATTTTTGCTTTTATATATTGAGGTTTATGCCATTATTGAGATTTATGTCATTCATCTCTGATAAATTTTGTATTACACCTTTGATAATTTTCCATATTTTTCTTTCAATAATCCCTATTAGTTGGATTTTATATAGGCTAGAATGATACTCTTTTTCCTCATTTTTTTCTCTCTGATTTTTTATTTCCTTTGTCTTTTTGTTTTGTTTTGTGAAGAAAAAAAAAGGCTCAATTTTAACTTTCAATCCTTCTTCTGAATTTTCATTTATTTAAAATGTTTTCTGCAGCTTTACTGAGGTATAATTGACAAAATTATATATATTTAAGGTGCACAACATGTTGATTTGGTATATGCATGCTTTATGAAATAATTACCACAATTAGGTTAATTAACTCATCTGTAATTTTTCATAGTTACCATTTTTCCTAAGTTTAAAAATTGAGTCAATTTTATTTTAATTTCTAAGAGCTCTTTCTTGTTGTCCATTTGTCTTTTATATAATTCTATTTTTCCTTTTATCCTTCTGAGAATACATTTAAAATTTTGTTTTGCTATTCCCTGCACTGTTTTTTTTTTTTTTTTTTTAGTTCTTTTGACTTCTTGATTTTTTAAAAGAACTTTCATTTTTGATTTTTCTGAATAATCTGATGATACTTGCTGTCCAAAAAAATCAAGTGTTGTTTATGAAGACCCTTATCAACCTGTTTGCCTGAATGGAACCTGTCAACTTATAACAGTGGAACAGTCTGTTTGTTGGGAGAGTTCCTTCAAATACAAGTATCTGTAGGTCTCCTCCTTGAAGCTATTGACTTTCTCCTTGGTGCTCACCTGCTAAAGAATCTGCCTGAAATGCAGGAGACCCGAGTTCAATTCCTGGGTTAGGAAGATTTCTTGGAGAAGGGATAGGCTACCCACTCCACTATTTCCGGGCTTCCCTTGGGGCTCAGCCGGTAAAGAATCCGCCTGCAATGTGGGAGACCTGGGTTCGATCCCTCAGTAGGGAAGAACCCTGGAGAAGGGATAGGCTACCCACTCCAGTATTCTGGCCTGGAGAATTCCATGGGGATAGTCCACGGGGTCGCAAAGAGTCGGCCGCGACTGAGCGACTTTCACTTTCACTTTCTCCAGAGACAGTTCCCCTAACCTCTCCCCGGTTGAGTGAAATTTCTCTTGACAGCCTTTTTGGAGAAAGGCCGAAGAGAGTCTGTTAGTCCCCCAGAGGCCTGGTATTCTCAAGACGTTTATTTCATTGCCAACAGTGGGGAAAAGATATAGCCAAGGAAGGCAGATTGGAGCGCTTATGGGGGTGCAAGACAGGGAGGAGGGCAAACGCACAGAAAGGCAGCGCGGGGCTAGGCCTGCGGCGTGGGAACCTCGGTGAGACGCAGTGTCTGCGCTGAGCGCGGCCCAGATGGATGAGGTCTCCGCTCTGAGCAGGGTGAGCTGGTCACTCTCCCCGGGGGCTTTGTGCCACAGCATGAGGCGCAGGGTGGTGAGGAGGATGGTGGCCTGAGCTGGGTGAAGAGGGCTTCCATGTTGTCATAGATTTGGGGTTAATTTTCTATGACTACCATTAAAAAATCACCGAAAAGGTGGTGACTTAAAACACCAGAAATTTATTTTCTCACAGTTCTGGAGGCCAGAAATCCAACATCAGTTTTACTGGGCTGAAATCAACATTTTGGCAGAGTTAATATTCCTCCTGGAGGCTATAGGGGAGAACCCATTTTCTTGCTTTTTCTGGATTCTGCAAGCTGCCAGCATACCTTGCCTGGTGGCCCTATATCACCCCCGCCTTTGCTTCTTTGCTTCCATCATTGTATCTCCTTGTCTGATTCTGGTGCTCATGTTTCTCTCTTAGAAGAACCCATGTGATGACATTGAGCCCAGTTACCCAGGATAACTTACTCATCTCAAGGTTTTTTATTTAATTCTATCTGTGAAGGCTGTGGATTTAGAAAAGGCATAGGAACAGAGATCAAATTGCCAACATCTGCTGGATCATAGAAAAACCGAGAGAATTCCAGAAAATAAACAAAAAATCTGAAAAAAAACTTTTGTCATGATTGTGTTGTGGATGTATAGCAGAATGTCCTCGTTAGTAGGAAATGAATATCGGCTTCGTGAGTGTGATGGCACGTCGTATCAGTGACATTCTCCGATGATTTGAGATACAACCGAACTCACATCTAGAAGCCGAGCTGTTACAGAGTCTAGGAGAGGCACTCTTCAGCTTTCTGTCTCTGTGTCATAGGAAGGAACAGCAGAAGGGTATAAGCGTAGATGTAGGACAAGCTAATCCTCAGTATCTCACAGCAACATTCTCACATTTGGGAATGGTTTATGTGGGAGTATGCCTACAACATGATTACCTATGCATTCTGGAGTGTGTCTCACTTTGGTTTCTATGTCTGAATTCACACAGTTCTCACACTGATTATCTTTAGTACATCTGTGTGAGTGATGTCTGTGCCCACGATTCTTTGAGCCCTTTTTCTCTTGTTCTTTGAAAAGCCCTTACAGTTTCCAAGATGACTAGTTTATTTCATAGCTCCACAGTTTAATTTTTGCAGACTCACAGATTTCCTAGTTTGTTAGTTACCTTGGAAAAGTACAGCCTTCCCCATCAGCTTCTTAGTGATACAAAGACTGAGCGGTAGGGCTCAGTTTCCAGCCAAGACTTCCTGGAAGAGGAAACTCCTGTCTCCATGGCTGTTTCATTTTTTTCAATCAGGACCATATGGCAGCTGTAACTCAGTGCTATCTAATAAAAAAATATTGTGAGACACATATGTAATTTTAAATTTTCTAGTAATGTTAAAAATTGAAAAGAAGTAAAATTGTTTTAATAATATGTTTTATTTAACCTAGTATCTCTAATAGAGTATAATTTGGACATGTAGTAAATGTAAAGATTATTAATGAATTATTGTGCATTTTTGGGTACTAGGTCTTCTAAATCTAGTTCGTATTTTGTACTATAAACACATTACCAGCCACATTTCAAGTATTCGATAGCCACATGTAGCTAGAGGCTACCTACTGGGCAATGCTATTATGACTAAAGATAAAACTGCTTACTTTGGTTCAGAATGTGATGGTCTTATTTCTTTTGGTACTCATTGCTTTGCATCACTGTGACTCAGGGACACCTTAAGGGGAATTAATACCATTCACATCACTTCTTTCAGTGATGTAAACATGTAGCAGGAAGCTGGTAACACCATCATGCCATCTGTTCTGACCTAAGTATCTTCAGCCTCTTTAAGGATGTATGGCTGAAAAGTTCTGGTTAAAGATAACTTTGTGACTGGTGGAGCTTAGGCTAGACTTCTTAGTACCCAATGCCCTGGGGACCTTATTTCTCTCAAGGACATTCTTAGTTGGATTGGAGTTTGACACGGAAACTGTAACATGGAAAGTACTTCTTTTCTATTACTCTTGTAGTGAAATGGTGAGACATTTAGATCCTTGATGCAGGGGGCCTGGATTTGTACTTTCTTCCCAACCAAAAAAGTGATTGACGATCTTTTGCTATCCCTTCATGGACCAGAAAGTCAGTGTTCTCTAGAACTACACATTTACTATTTATTATATTCTGCACCTCTGTTGCCTGAACTTGTAATATTTCCTGTCAATCATGTCCAATGGAAGCAAAACAAGCTTGTCATTTGGGGCCAGGGAAGTCTGTTCTACTCCAGATTCAGAGTGTTTTGGTGTGATTATGGAAAGCTTCCAAAATTCACTGGGCTTTGGATTTTGAGGAAACCATTTGGATACCTTGTCATATGCAATAATACAGCCATTGCTTCTGGTGACAAAGTCACAATGTCCTTGGGGTTAGATCTTCTTTAGACACATCAAGGCTCACTGTGTTATGACTATGCTCTCAGTTTGCTCTGTTAATGAGCTGACTTCAATTCTTTAGCAGAGAATAAAAGGTAACCTAATGCATTTCTCTAGAGGTCACCCTTTTTAAAAAGCTTTTCTACAGTTTACCAGAGTTCCTTGCTCTGTTATTGGGTTCTCTAAGTAAATCTCTGCCTCTCAGACTATTACTTCTATGTTTATAGGAGCTTGTGCCTTTAATTCTATTATTCTTAGGTAACCTCCAGACACCTAGATTTTTCCAGCTTCTAACAGATTTTGTTTCTTTGTCCTGACAGTAAAGATTAAAAAACGCATTCTTTTCACTCTTATTTTTTTAAGGAAGATGGAAACTTCAGATGAATTGGTTAACGTGATCCTTTCTCCTCCTGTTCTACCATTGCTGCTGCTGCTGCTGCTGCTGCTAAGTCACTTCAGTCGTGTCCGACTCTGTGCGACCCCATGGACTGCAGCCCACCAGGCTCCTCCATCCATGGGATTTTCCAGGCAAGGGTACTGGAGTGGGGTGCCATTGCCTTCTCTGAGCTTCAGTGCTGCTGCTGCTGCTAAGTCGCTTCAGTCGTGTCTGATTCTGTGCGACCCCATAGAGGGCAGCCCCCCCAGGCTTCTGCGTCCCTGGGATTTTCCAGACAAGAACGCTGAAGTGGGTTGCTATTTCCTTCTCCAATGTGTGAAAGTGAAAAGTGAACGTGAAGTCACTCATTCATGTCTGACTCGTAGTGACCCCATGGACTGCAGCCCACCAGGCTCCTCCATCCATGGGATTTTCCAGGCAAGGGTACTGGAGTGGGGTGCCATTGCCTTCTCCATGTTTTACCACATTTGCCTGTAAATGGCCAGGCAGTTCTTTATGGGTCATGTTAGTGATCATATATGTGATAGGGCTACTTTTAACACAATTGAAGCCTCAATATTCTTTACTGTCCAGGCTGGGTATTCATTTCTCTTTTTCATCGTAGTTGTTCTTTATGATTCCAGCAATTCACATACATTTTTCAATGTCGATGTTTTCATATGATACAAAAATTTTACTACATGGCAAAAGAATGTGCTAAACATCTTTTGAGTATGACACTTTTGACCTGTGATTTTAGGAATTGTGCTATGAGTTATTTTGTAATGGCAGATAATTTAACAATAACAACAGACATGCTCTTTTGTGAAACTGGTTGTTTTAGGAGTACCACTTGACAACTTGGAAGAGAGCAAATCTAACTCAGTTATTAACCATCAGCATTGGCAATGATCAACTGAGCCAACTTTGTGATAACCAGCTTTGTGTAAAGAAGAAGTGATTTAGCACACAATACTTTGTTATCCTAAAACCATCGTTTGACAGTGTATTTATTGGTGGTAAAAGTTCCAGGAGCGGTTGCTGTTGTTCAGTCACTAAGTCATGTCTGCCTCTTTGCAACCATATGGACTATAGCCCCCCAGGCTTCTCTCCCATGCGGATTTTCTAGGCAAGCACATGGGAGTGAGTTGCCATTTCCTTCTCCAAGGAATCCTCCCAACCCAGGGATCGAACCCATGTTTCCTGCATTGGCATGTGGATTCTTTGCCACTGAGCCACCGGGGGAGCCTCCGGGAGTGGTAGGGAGTCAAAATACATTAGTACCCAGTTCTGCTCTTGCTGAATGTTCAGCCCAAAAAGAGGTATTTAGTTCAGTTCAGTCGCTCAGTCGTGTCCGACTCTTTGTGACCCCAGGAATCACAGCACGCCAGGCCTCCCTGTCCATCACCAACTCCCAGAGTTCACTCAGACTCACGTCCATCGAATCCGTGATGCCATCCAGCCATCTCATCCTCTGTTGTCCCCTTCTCCTCCTGCCCCCAATCCCTCCCAGCATCAGAGTCTTTTCCGATGAGTCAACTCTTCTCATGAGGTGGCCAAAGTACTGGAGCTTCAGCTGTAGCATCATTCCTTCCAAAGAAATCCCAGGGCTGATCTCCTTCAGAATGGACTGGTTGGATCTCCTTGCAGTCCAAGGGACTCTCAAGAGTCTTCTCCAACACCATAGTTCAAAAGTATCAATTCTTCATCTCTCAGCTTTCTTCACACTCCAACTCTCACATCCATATATGACTACTGGAAAAACCATAGCCTTGACTAGACGGACTTTTGGTGGCAAAGTAATATCTCTGGTTTTCAATATACTGTCTAGGTTGGTCATAACTTTTCTTCCAAGGAGTAAGCGTCTTTTAATTTCATGGCTGTAGTCACCATCTGCAGTGATTTTTGAGCCCCTCAAAATAAAGTCTGACACTGTTTCCCCTGTTTCCCATCTATTTCCCATGAAGTGATGGGACCGGATGCCATGATCTTCGTTTTCTGAATGTTGAGCTTTAAGCCAACTTTTTCACTCTCCACTTTCACTTTCATCAAGAGGCTTTTAGGTATACAAGAGGTATTAGGTAGTGTCAAAAAATGTCATGCAAATTTATCATGTTTTATTTTTAAATTGTTGTAATTAGTTGAAAATAATGATGAAAACATTTTGTCATCATAAACTTGAGCTGTGGTGCTTTATTAACTAGTCAGTTGGCTTAGGATGCCATTGTTACAGTTGTTCAGTCACTCAGTCGTGTCCAACTCTTTGTGACCCCATGGACTGCAGCACGCCAGGCCTCCCTGTCATCACCAACTCCCAGAGTTCACTCAAACCCATGTCCATTGAGTTGGTGATGGCATCCAACCATCTCATCCTCTGTCGTCCCCTTCTCCTGCCTTCAGTCTTTCCCAGCATTAGGGTCTTTTCCAAGGAGTTGGCTCTCCGCATCAGGTGGCCAAAGTATTGGAGTTTCAGCTTCAGCATCAGTCCTTCAATGGATACTCAGGATTTCCATTAGGATGGACTGGTTTGATCTCCCTGCAGTTCAAGGGACTCTCAAGAGTCTTTTCCAACAATTCTTTGGTGCTCAGCTTTCTTTATGGTTCCACTCTCACATCCATACATAAGTATTGGAAAAACCATAGCTTTGACTAAATGGACTTTTGTTGGCAAAGTAATGTCTCTACTTTTTAATATGCTGCCTAGGTTGGTCATAGCTTTCCTCCCAAGGAGCAAGCATCTTTTAATTTCATGGCTGCAGTCACCATCTGCAGTGATTTTGAAGCCCAAGAAAATAAAGTCTGTCACTGTTTCCATTGTGTCTCCATTTATTTGCCATGAGGTGATGGACTGGATACCATGATCTTAGTTTTTTGAATGTTGAGTGTTAAGTCAACTTTTTCACTCTCCTCTTTCACTTTCATCAAGAGGCCCTTTAGTTCCTCTTCGCTTTCTCTCATAAGGGTGGTATCATCTGCATATCTGAAGTTGTTGATATTTCTCCTGGCAATCTTGATTCAAGCTTGTGCTTCATGAAGCCCAGCATTTCTCATGATGTACTCTGCATATAAGTTAAATAAGCAAGGTAACAGCTTTGATGTACTCCTTTCCCAATTTTGAACCAGTCCATCATTCCATGTCTGGTTCTAGCTGTGGCTTCTTGACCTTCAAGGAGGCAGGTAATGTGGTCTGGTATTCCCATCTCTTTAAGAATTTTCCATAGTTTGTTGTGATCCACATAGTCAAAGGCTTTAGCATAGTCAATGAAGCAGAAGTAGATGTTTTTCTGGAATTTTCTAGCTTTTTCTATGACCCAGTGGATGTTGGCAACTTGATCTCTGGTTCCTCTGCCTTTTCTAAATCCAGCTTAAACATCTGGAAGTTCTTGGTATTGTTGAAGCTTAGATTGGAGAATTTTGAGCATTACTTTGCTAGTGTGTGAGAGGTGTACAATTGTGCCATAGTTTGAACATGCTTTAGCATTGCCTTTCTTTGGGATTGGAGTAAAAACTGACCGTCTCCAGTCCTGTGGCCACTGCTGAGTTTTCCAAATTTGCTGGCATATTGAGTGCAGCACTTTCACAGCATCATCCTTTAGGATTTGAAATAGCTCAGTTGGAATTCTATCACCTCCACTAGCTTTGTTTGTAGCGATGCTTCCTGAGGCCTACTTGACTTTGCACTCCAGGATGTCTGGCCCTAGGTGAGTGATCACACCATCGTGGTTATCTGGGTCATTAAGATCTTTTTTGTACAGTTCTTCTGTGTATTTTTGCCACCTCTTTGGTGGTAGGATGCCATACCACCAAACAAAGTATTTGAGACCACAGTGCTGAAACAACGCTTACTTTTAATTAAGACCATATTGCAATTAACTGCCTGTCTTCCCAGTTCGTTTCCATGGTGACATGAAGCCCGAGCCCTTCCAGTCCGTGCCGTTGCCTCGTCTGCTCTGAGCGCTGTGCACTGCAGCCAGTCGAACTCACTCTCGCTTGGTCACCACTTGTGTCCTGGAGCTCCTACTCCATGATCAGCTAACTGTTTTAAGCAACAGTCCATTTTCTGATCGTTCACTTATTTTCCTTGCTCCAGCAGAATTACAAGACCCACAACTATCTCCATAGAGGCTTTTCTCACCTTCTGAGTCTCAGGTTAATGTATATGCTGCCAAAGCAAGCTCTGAGTCTTAGTTTCATAGAAAGACCTTTCTTGTCTGACATCATCATTTTTATTCTCTCTCAGAATGAACTGGTCATTTTTTCCCTTGTACTCATCACCTTTTTTTACGTATTTAGTTCACTGATTTATTTTATCGCTAGCTTACTGCCAGGCTGCTACACTAGGTCAGAGACTCTGTATACCAGGTAAATGCTTCCCAGGCTCTGACACATGTTGAGAATGAATGAATGAATGGATATTATCATTCAGTCATGATAAATGAATCATCACAGAGGCTAAAAATTTGAATACACTTAAAAACTAATTCTATCTTTTGAATAAATATATTGATGCTATGGTCCAACTTTTCTTACCTCATAAATTGAATATTTATCTTTTGGATCAATACATTGCTTCTTTTACAAATGTGCATGAGCAAATAAACAGATTCCATACAGGTTTGTTAGGTGGCCAAATTTAATTTACTTGGTTTCTAAAGCATTTAGACTTTATAGCAGGATATGATGGAATAATGATTTGACATGGCATATTTATACATTCTTAGTAAAATTTTGGAAATTTTACCTCGCTGCTAATGCCTGAGTGAACACCTAAAATTTCTATAGCTGAAACTGATGTGCATATAACTTTAAGCTACTACTGCATTTGGAACCAGGTGTTAGCTGTTCATGGTGTAAAAACATCACCGTTGTGAACAGAAAAATGGGTGCCGTAGGAGAAAGAGAAACATCCAGTTTTTCATACTTTGCTTCCCATGACTATAGTGGAACGAGAACCTCCTTTTTTGCTACTGCATTTTAAGGGACATTTTGTTCAACTGAAACTCTGTCATAAAATTTAATCTGTGTCACCTCATGGCTTAGAAATTACTAAGAAATAATTTTTATAAAAATATGATAAACACACACACACACAAATTCCCTTCAGAAGGTCAGGAAGATGTTCTGATGAGAATAAGAAGGGGGAGACACAAAACAACATCATTAGTATATTTTTGTGGAAATCTATAGTTAAATAAATCATGGTAAATATAATAATTTGAAAGAAGTATGGCTATATATAACTATTGGTCCAATTAGTATCAGATTTCACATGTAATTAACACTCCAGAGGACAGTGAGAGAAGATAGTGAAAAGTCTGTTTGAAAGTAGAGCAAAACTGTTACCTTATGCTGCTACAAAGAATAGAGTGAAATTCCCTAAAACAAAATTTTAATTTATTATACAGCATAAAAAATACCACATGGATCATTTAAAAATAAAGTCATAATTGCAGTGACTACAATTGAACAGATTCACTGAGCAAAACATTTTATTTTTATCTACAAGTTGAGAAACTGATGAAGCATAAAGGACAAATATGTATAATCAGTTGGAAAGTCTGAGGGGGGATTTTAGCAAAAGAAAGGATTTGGTGTGGATCAAAGGCATTCACCCAGGAGAGTTCCTGTTTCAAACTCACATTCACAACATAACACTTCATTGCTTTCCTGCTAAATCAAAACAGTGGTAGAGCTCTATAAATGGGTCAAGTTTGATTCCAGCATTATATGATTTCAGTTCAGTTCAATTGCTCAGTTATGCCTGACTCTTTGCGACCCCATGGACTGCAGCATGCCAGACTTCCCTGTCCATCACCTACTAAAGGAGTTTACTCAAAGTCATGTCCATTGAGTCAGTGATGCCATCCAACCATCTCATCCTCTGTCGTCCCCTTCTCCTCCAGCCCTCAATCTTTCCCAGCATCAGGGTCTTTTCTAATGAGTCAGCTCTTCACATCAGGTGGCCAAAGTATCGGAGTTTCAGCTTTAGCATCATTCCTTCCAAAGAACACCCAGGACTGATCTCCTTTAGAATGGACTGGTTGGATCTCCTTGCTGTCCAAGGGACTCTCAAGAGTCTTCTCCAACACCACAGATCAAAAGCATCAATTCTTTGGTGCTCAGCTTTCTTCATTGTCCAACTCTCACATCCATACATGACCACAGGAAAAACCATAGCTTTGACTAGACGGACCTTTGTTGACAAAGTAATGTCTCTGCTTTTGAATATGCTATCTAGGTTGGTAATAGCTTTTCTTCCAAGGAATAAGTGTCTTATAATTTCATGGCTGCTGTCACCACCTGCAGTGATTTTGGAGCCCCCCCCCCCCAAATAAATTCTGCCACTGTTCCTATTGTTTCCCCATCTATTTCCCAGGAAGTGATGGGACCAGATGCCATGATCTTCGTTTTCTGAATGTTGAGCTTTAAGCCAACTTTTTCGCTCTCCTCTTTCACTTTCATCAACAGGCTCTTTAGTTCTTCTCTTTCTGCCATAAGGATGGTGTCATCTGCATATCTGAGGTTATTGATATTTCTCCCAGTAATCTTGATTCCAGATTGTGCTTCATCCAGCCCAGTGTTTCTCATGATGTACTCTGCATATAAGTTAAATAAGCAGGGTGACAATATACAGCCTTGACATACTCCTTTCCCAATTTGGCACCAGTCTGTTGTTCCATGTCCAGTTCTAACTGTTGCTTCCTGACCTGCATACAGATTTCTCAAGAGGCAGGTCAGGTGGTCTGGTATTCTCATCTCTTTCAGAATTTTCCACAGTTTGTTGTGATCCACACAGTCAAAGGCTTTTGTGTAGTCAATAAAGCAGATATTTTTCTGGAGCTCTTTTGCTTCTTCAGTGATCCATCGATGTTGGCATTTTGATTTCTGGTTCCTCTGCCTTTTCTAATTCCAGCTTGAACATCTGGAAATCACAGTTCGCGTACTGTTGAAGCCTGGCTTGAAGAATTTTGAGCATTACTTTACTAGCATGTGAGATGAGTGCAATTCTGTGGCAGTTTGAACATTCTTTGGCATTGCCTTTCTTAGGGATTGGAATGAAAACTGACCTTTTCATGTCCTGTGTGCACTGCTGAGTTTTCCAAATTTGCTGGCATATTGAGTGCAGCACTTTCACAGCATCAACCTTTAGGATTTGAAATAACTCAACTGGAATTCCATCACCTTTACTAACTTTGTTCATAGTGATGCTTCCTAAGCCCCACTTGACTTCATATTCCAGGATGTCTGGCTCTAGGTGAGTGATCACACCACCATCGTGGTTATTTGGATCATCAAGATCTTTTTTGTATAGTTCTTCCGTGTATTCTTGCCACCTCTTCTTAATATCTTCTGCTTCTGTTAGGTCTATACCATTTCTGTCCTTTATGGAGCCCATCTTTGCATGAAATGTTCCCTTCATATCTCTAATTTTCTTGAAGAGATCTCTAGTCTTTCCCATTCTATTGTTTTCCTCTATTTCTTTGCATTGATTGCTGAGGAAGGCTTTCTTATCTCTCCTTGCTATTGTTTGGAACGCTGCATTCAAATGGGTATGTCTTTCTTTTTCTCCTTTGCCTTTTGCTTTCTCTTCTTTTCTCAGCTATTTGTAAGGCCTCCTCAGACAACCATTTTGCCTTTTTGCATTTCTTTTTCTTGCAGATGGTCGTGATCACTGCCTCCTGTACAATGTCATGAACTCTGTCCATAGTTCTTCTGGCACTCTGTCTATCAGATCTAATCCCTTGAATCCTTTTGTCCCATCCACTGTCTAATTGTAAGGGGTTTGACTTAGCTCATACCTGAATGATCTTGTGGTTTTCCCTACTTTCTTCAATTTGAGTCTGAATTTGGCAATAAGGAGTTCATGATCTGAGCCACAGTCAACTCTCGGTCTTGTTTTTGCTGACTGTATAGAGCTTCTCCATCTTTGTCTGCAAAGAATATTATCAAACTGATTTTGATATTGACCATCTGGTGACGTCCAGGTGTAGAGTTTTCTCTTGTGTTGTTGGAAGAGGGTGTTTGCTATGACCAGTGCAAATTGTATTAGCCTTTGCCTGCTTCATTCTGTACTCCAAGACCAAATTTGCCTGTTACTCCAGGTGTTTCTTGACTTCCTACTTTTGCATTCCAGTCCCTTATAATGAAAAGGATATCTTTTTTGGGTGTTAGTTCTAGAAGGTCTTGTAGGTTTTCATAGACCCATTCAACTTCAGCTTCTTCAGCATTACTAGCTGGGGCATAGACTTGGATTACTGTGACATTGAATGGTTTTGCCTTGGAAACAAATAGAGATCATTCTGTCATTTTTGAGATTGCCCCCAAGTACAGCACTTTGGACTCTTTTGTTGACTATGAAGGTACTCCATTTCTTCTAGGGGATTCTTGCCCACCATAGTAGATATGAATAGTGTCCAGCAAAAGGGGCTTCCCAGGTGGTTCAGTAAAGAATCGCCCTACAAATGCAAGGAGACACAGGAGACCTGGGTTGGGAAGATCCCCTGGAAGAGAAAAGAAAATGGTAATCCACTCCAGTATTCTTGCTGAGAGACTCCCATGGAGAGAGGAGACTGGCTGGTTACAGAGTCCATAGTATTGTAAAGTCAGACATTACTGAGCAACAGCACATACACCATCAAAAGGAGTCTCTGGTTTTATATTTATAATTTTAATTACAGATAACTACCATCCTCGGTGGTACAGATGGTAAAGAGTTTTCCTGCAGTGCAGGAAACCCATGTTTGATCCCTGGGTCAGGAGGATGCCCAAGAGAAGGGAATGGCTACCCACTCTAATAATCTTGTCTGAAGAATTCCATGGACAGAAGGGCCTGATAGGCTATAGTCCATGGGGTCACAAAGAGTCAGACATGCTTGAGCAACTAACACTTTCACTTTTCATAGCATCCTCAAAATCTCAAACTATATAATGATTTGCTATATAACATAGTAACCTTTTAAAAGTATAGAATAATTGATTCCATTATTTCTTATAAGCTGAGGAAAAACAGTAATTTCTCAACTGTTGCCTAAGTCAACTAGTTTAAAACCCATTTTAGGCTCCACATAGCAAAAAATAAAAGTGAGGAGACTAAATTTCTGCAAAACCAAATGACTTACTGCAGGTAGTATGGCCAGTTGCTGATGCTGGAACCAATGCAACAGGCTCCAGCTGAATAGTGGTGGGCGACGGCTGCTTTTGCTGTGAGTAGTAAAGTCTTTTGTCTCTGACACAGGAATCTCATGTCCTTTGTAAACATCCATGGCACTTCAGCACATGAACTCACTGTATAGTCATTTTGATGGGGATTTTTTTTTCATTTCTAGGACTTTTGTATATCATTAAACTTTTTAAGTAGGATAAAATCCCAACATTTGACTTTCCCAAGTCTCCATTTTTCTGGAAATACAATGCTTCCTCCCCCTACTGCATTCCAAACAGAAACAGGGTTAGGATTGCAGAGTTACCTGCGAAGTAATGCTACCAGTAGGTAAGAATCCACTTTCTCATCATGTGACCCCACCTCCTTGATCATGAGTAATCAGTCTGTTTCAATTTGTTGGAACTGGTATTGAAAAATAGAAATTATTCTCTCACAGGGAGAACATACAAACTTGAACGCAAACTGAATCTGTCAGCTAAAATCACATTCCTCTATGTGGGTGAGGAAGCGGAGAATACCAGTTTGTACATTATTCATAAGGTGGCATGTGTCTCACTTTGCCTGAGACATTTCCTGCTTATATCCATTGTCTCAGCATAATTATTAATAGTATCTCCTCTCAAAATGTCCTGAGTTGGAAGCTAAATTATATGGTCACCCTAATCACTCAAGACTCTGATAGACGTTTAACTTGAATAGCAAATGCCTAGATATCAATACTGGGTCCCATCATTCAAGGTAGTAAACACAACTTTGCTCACCAGGCTCCTCTGTCCATGGACTTCTCCAGGCAAGAATACTGGAGTGGGTAGTCATTTCCTTCTCCAGGAGATCTTCTCAGCCCAGGGATCGAACTCAGGTCTCCCACATTGCAGGCAGATTCTTTACTTGTCTGCACCACCAGGGAGCCCCCAGATATCACTTCTGGGTCCCATTATTCAAGGTGAGGAATACAACTTTAAAGCATCTGAGAGGGAGGTCACAGCATGTACTTCTGCGTGGTAGCAAGTGGCTTTAAACTAGGATGGCTCCTTCCTATATCTCATCTTGGATAAGAAGGAAGATCGCTTTTTTAGTTTTGCTATTCTATAAGTGCTGCTGTGTAAGCCCTTACTGTTATTAATGATATGCAGGTACTTCACCCTAACATGCTAATGCTAGCTATGGTTGCTGTGAAGCCTTTGCTACCCCATCCTCTAGCCACAGACTTTATGAATGTGAAGGTTAGGCAATCTCCCTGTGTGTATCTTGTCAAGAGGCTATGACTCTCCTGTGGATTTCAACTTAAAATTCACATATTTGTTCTCTGTATTAATCAAAGTCAACTTGCAGAAAGAAGTAAGAATGAAGTAACACAATAAGCAGAAGAGCAGAGAAAGATGCCTTGCGTTTCTTGTGATTCAGTTCCCATCGAAACTGCCTCTTTGGTGCATTCTTTGTCTTTTGGTTCTATAATAGGTCACAATATCTTCATAATTAAAATAGTTAGGGCTTCCCACGTGGCTCAGATGTTAAAGAATCTGTCTGCAATGCGGGAGACCTGGGTTCGATCCCTGGGTTGGGAAGGCCCCCTGGAGGAGGACATGGCAACCCACTCCAGTATTCTTGCCTGGAGAATCGCTATGGTCAGAGGAGCCTGGTGGGCTACAGAGTCAGACATGACTAAGTGACTAAGCACATACATAATACCTTAATCTTAATATAATATATTAATATCTAATCTTTCTGTAAAGTTTTAATGTAACTCAGAATTAAATTATCAGATTTAATTTTCATCTGTCATAAGACTAATAATTGGAATTCATTTGTTTATGCTTTTACTGTATGAATATTGAATGGTTAAGGTATGCTGGACATTGTGCTAGCTTCAGGGAAGACAGTAAGTAAAAGAGATGTTTTCCTACCTCTCTGAGTCATTACATGTGTGAGATCCTCCCCATTCTGCTTCAAATGATTGATCAAATAATCTAGTAGTATATTCAGAACCTTGTTGACATGTTCAACAAGGTATTCATAGCATGTCAAGAGTCACTGAATGAAAATTCTCTGTTCAGGAATGGGTTCCATTCTAAAAAGACAGATTTGGAAACACCGTGAAGGGATATTTTTTAACCAACAATATACATACATAACTTAGGGCCAAATACTTCAAGGAGAAGTCCTTGGGCTGGTTTGATTTCCACTCTCACTCAATAGATGGACTCCTGAAGTCATTTTGAGGTCCTTGATATAATGCAAAAGTAGCAGTTAGCTGGAGAGATGGGTTGTGGCGGTTTAGTCCCTAAGTTGTGTCCGACTCTGTGCGGCCCCATGGACAGTAGCCCACCAGGCTCCTCTGTCCTTGGGATTTCCCAGCCAAGAATACTGGAATGGGTTGCCATTTCCTTCTCCAGGGGATCTTCCTGACCCAGGGATCAAATCTGTGTCTCCTGCATTGCAGGCAGATTCTTTATCACTGAGCTACCAGAGAAGTTCCTGGTATGCAGATCACAACAAACTATGGAAAATTCCTAAAGAGGTGGAAATACCAGGCCACCTTACCTGCCTCCTGAGAAACCTGCATGTGGGTCAAGAAGCAACAGTTAGAACTGAACATGGAACAACTGACTGGTTTAAAATTGGCAAAGGAGTATGACAAGGCAGTATGTTGTCACCTGCTTATTTAAAGTCTATGCAGAGTACATCATGCAAAATGCTCAGCTGGGTGAATTACAAGCTGGAATAAAGATTACTAGGGGAAATAGCAGCAGCATCTCAGATTTTCAGATGATACCACCCTAATGGCAGAAAGCAAAGAGGAACTAAAGAGCCTCTTTTTTTTTTTTTTAAGTTTTATTTATTTATTTATTTTTAGTTTTTTATTTTTTAATTTAAAAAAAAATTACATGCTTGGGAACACATGTAAGAATTAAAGATTTTAAAATTAAAAAAATAAAGAGCCTCTTGAAGAGGGTGAAAGAGGAGAATGAAAAAAAACTGGACTAAGGCTCAACATTCAAAAAACTAATATCATAGCATCCAGTCCCATCACTTCTTGGCAAACAGAAGGAGAAAAGTGGAAGCAGTGATGAATTTTATTTTCTTGGGCTCCAAAATCACTGTGGATGGTGACTGCAATCATGAAATTAAAAGATGCTTGCTCCTTGGAAGGAAAGTTATGACAGACCTAGACAGTGTATTAAAAAGCAGAAACATCACTCTGCCTACAAAGTTCTGTAGAGTCAAAGCTGTGGTTTTTCCAGTAGTCATGTACGGATATGAGAGTTGGACCATAAAGAAAGCTGAGTTCCAAAGAACTGATGCTTCACATTATGTGCTGATGAAGACTCCTGAGAGTCCCTTGGACTGCAAGGAGATCCACCTAGTTGATCCTATAGAAAATCAACCCTGAATATTGATTGGAGGAACTGATGCTGAAGTGAAACTCCAATACTTTGGGCACCTGCTGTGATGAGCTGACTTATTGGAAAAGACCCTAATGCTGGGAAAGATTGAGGGCAGAAGTAGAATAGGGCAGCAGAGACTGAGATGGTTAGGTAGCATCACCAGTTTAATGGACATGAATTTGAGAAAACTCCAGGGGATACTGAAGGACAGGGGAGCATGGCAGGGACCTTTCATTAACTTAACCTTACCAAATGTAATTCCCAAGTACAGAACAGTCCAGGGGTTTTCCTTATAGTATGCACACTGTCAACAGATGAGGTGGAATAAGAATTGGTGTTAGATCAGCCCAATTTAAGCCTGCAGGGACCTTTTGACATTAATTTGGGCCTAATTTAGGACTTCTAGGATTGCTGATGGGAAATCTTTCAAATTTACCAAGGAGTTGGGCTTACAGAGTTTTGACAGCTGCTGGTCAGTCCTAGAGGCTCTAAATAGGCAATATTATGCTGCTCCGAAAGTCTGAAACTATGTTTGGCCTTCTCTATTAAAGAAGGTAACATTATAGATCAACTATACTCCAATAAAAATTTTTTAAAGAAGATGGAACTCACCTCCATTCTCTCCACCTTCAGGTAATGAAGTGAGAGATACTATGTATTTTTTTCTGAAGGTGTCCACAGAGATGGGAGATCTGTATATAACTAGCTGACAATCTCCTGCTAATAATGCTGATAATCGTATTGAGGATTCACTGGGGCTGCTCACTGTTACAGTGCTTTTCATACATTGTTCATTTAATTCTCATAAGCACATGTGACGGACACTGTGTCTCCATTCATTGATAAGGATACTCAAACAGGGAGAGTTAAGTCATCCGCCCAAGGTCGCAGCCAGGACATGGCCCAGTAGAAGCTGAACTCAGGCCCTCTGGCTGCAGAGAGCATGCTTGGGACAATTTATTCTGCCTCTCCTGAATGGTACCACCCTGGTGGCAACTGACACTTCACCCATAGTATATGCTCAGTGAACCTTTATTGACTCCCTGACCCATGGGCCAATGGGGAAGCCTCCTTGATTTGCTAAAAGGTGGACTGACCCTAAAATGTGCCATCAGATAGGGCTTATGTAGACGGCTGGTCTGTGCTTTTCCCTCCATGATATTCCTATTGAGGATGGAAATCTTGTGGATCTTGGGATATGTTCTTAATCTTAGAACTAAAAAGTTGTTTGGGGGTTACATATCCCTTAATAACCACATAAAATCCTTTCCACATGAAAATGCTCACATAAAGCTTTTTACTTAATATGTCTTGGATATTTTTAGATCTCTAGAACTTCCAGGAATAACTGCAGTAGTTTTTAAAGAGTAGCTCTGGACTTTGAATGTTGCTATACCTTTCACTTTCAAATGATTTACATGATTGCTTAATTCTGAGAAAACGGTATTCACATTTTACTGAGGTAGTTGCTTTTATGTTTCTCCTACAGGGGAAAGCTTCATGTCAGTGTTACAGTTGGCTGTGGTCACTAGCTGGATGCCTGGTAACGGCATAGTTTGTGCATTCCTTGGTGGGGCTCCAGAAAGGCAGGGGGCTCCAGAAAGGCAGAGTGCTCCGCTGGGGAGAGGATGTGTGAGCTCCAGGTTTCAGACAGGAACATTACTGATGATGCCCCTGCTGAAAGTCCTCATTATTATCATCACAAATGCTGGAGAACAAAGGGACCACTGTCAGAACAGAGGGCTATCTGTTATTGCTAATTGAATATTTCCGATTATGATATTAAGTTGGTCAGAGTACTATAGCATGCCTGTTGGGGCATGAGTTCATTCAGGCGACTTCTCGTAGGATGGGAACCAAGTTGGATATAGTCACACACTCATAAGCCTCCTTTATCTGAGTTGTGTTGAATGACAGCTGCAAATTGTAGCCATTGATTTGAAGAGTTTGATCTTCTGGGTGGAGGGATAGAGGTGAAGCGTGTAGGAAAAATGGCGAGTTTTGAATCTTTTTTGCATTTAAGATTCTCTGGAAGAGGATGTAACTTGAATTAACATGAAGGCACTCCATGAGACTAGAAACATAAATATGATTTATTGCTGGAATCAGTGGTTTTCAGTTCTCCAAGACTAGACACATTCCACAGGTTTGAGAGGTGGGTAGTCGCACTATCTCTGTGAAACAACCCCCCCCCATACACACACACATTCTTGCGCACAAAGAGGGGCTGTAGGATGAGTGGGGACAGTGCTGGATGGAGGGGTTAAGACCTGGTCTCAGCTCCAGGGCTCAGCACCCACTGTGCTGTCATCGATGTTTGAGATCTTCAGGAGGATGACCTCCTTGAGCCTCAGCCACAAGGAAGAGAGGCTGAGCTGTTAGGTCCTTGTGGGTTCCGATACAATTACTTTATGAAGTTTTCCAAGTTTTTATTATGGTCGTGAGGCATCCGCTTCCATCACTTCATGGCAAATAGATGGGGAAAGAGTGGAAACAGTGGCTGACTTTATTTGTCTGGGCTCCAAAATCACTGCAGATGGTGATTGCTGCCATGAAATTAAAAGATGCTTACTCCTTGGAAGGAAAGTTATGACCAACCTAGACAGCATATTGAAAAGCAGAGACATTACTTTGCCAACAAAGGTCCATCTAGTCAGGGCTATGGTTTTTCCAATGGTCATGTATGGATGTGCAAGTTGGACTATAAAGAAAGCTGAGTGCTGAAGAATTGATGCTTTTGAACTGTGGTGTTGGAGAAGACTTTTGAGAGTCCTTGGACTGCAAGGAGATCCCACCAGGCCATCCTAAAGGACATAAGTCCTGGGTGTTCATTGGAAGGACTGATGTTGAAGCTGAAACTCCAGTACTTTGGCCATCTGATGTGAAGAGCTGACTCATTAGAAAAGACCCTGATGCTGGGAAAGATTGAAGGCAGGAGGAAAAGGGGATGACAGAGGATGAGCTGGTTGGAAGGCATCACCAACTCAATGGACATGAGTTTGGGTAAACTCCAGGAGTTGGTGATAGACAGGGAGGCCTGGCATGCCTCCCTGATTCATGATTCATGGGGTCGCAAAGAGTTGGATGCAACTGAGACTGAACTGAACTGAGTTGCTCCAGAGTGCTTGACTCTGACAGGTGGACACCCTGAAAGCTGTGTTCCGTGTTGCATTAGTGAGGGTGTGGGGCTTCTCAGTAAACCACAGCATCTGGGACGCACACTGGGATTGTTCAACCTAGAAAGGAACTCAGTGCTTGGAATTCAGTCTTGAATTTCTCTGAATTTCACATTCAGGAGCAAGAATAGAACATTCTTGATTTATTTTGTGTTTTCCTTTTGCTATGTGATAGATATTCAGATGACAATTCAGGTAATATGACCCATGCCTCTGAGTTTTCTCCCCTGAACTCAGTCTTAATTATTTCCTTGTTTTATTTATATAACAATAATTATTTTCTTTTATACAGGAAATTTTGAGAGGCATTTGGGTCACTTGATTTTAAGATAACCTAACAGAAAGGTCCTTGTTTAGCTGAAATATTTGCTCATTGGAACCACTTCATTTTCATGAGCCTAAATTTCCCAAATATCAACTTCCCACATCATGACTTGCAGACATTCTAGGAAGCCTACAGCCAAAGCACGGGGTGGAATATTTAGAAAAGACTATAAAAGAGAAAATAAAATAAATCAGCTTTTATTGTACTTATGCTTTCAAAGAGCCAGAGATACGCAGCACACTATATTTTGATGCTAACATGTGCTGCTTTGAGGGGGAAAACACAAAATTATCAATGATGATAACATAAGTTATCTGAATGTCATATTAGATTTTGGTGTTTTGGTTGAAAATCAAGATTATAGCCATCACAATATTTAAATATATCAGAGGAACATTCACTTGTAAAGCTATATAACAATAAATGTTTTTATTTCTTTTTGTAACTGGCTAGTGGTGATTCTGCGAATCTTTTCTCTTAAGATTAGGATTTCAGTCACATTCTGGTCTCCTCTAGAGGTCGGTTCATGAAGTCTTGAATAGCCTGGTGCAAAGGAAGCCATTTTTTGATGGACATTTTCAGAGCTGTAATCCAGCTGTGGAAGGAATAGGACAGGACAATTCTTTAAGAAAATGTTCTCTAGGGAGATGAAATGTTACAAAGTCTTTTGATTTATTTTACAGCTGTTTCTCTTGGGTATTTACTTTGAAATTAATATAGTAACCACAATCCTCATGTTTTGGATTGAACAAAAAGGTAAAACACCAGAAGAGAAATACGCAGTGATAACTATAAAGTAAAGTTAATATAAATAACAGGGCCAGAAGAGAGTGTAACGAAGCTACGGGACTTTAGAAATTATCACTAGTATTTTACTGTCTCTCTCTAAAGTTTCGTTCAGCAAATGCACAGTAATCAAACATTGCTGTTAGGGCCAAATATTCCTTTGTCACGTTGTGGAAGCCAACGCAAACTCTAGTTAAATCTCCCCTCTCATCTTCTCCATTCCTTTCATTTTCTTGGATAATGTGTTATGAAATTTCCCATACAATGTTTATTCTAAGAGTGGTTAATAGGCATTCTTTTTAAAAAATGCTTTGAGTCAGATAGCTTACGCAGTGGGAGTTAAGGGGAGTTACCCAGGATTCCTTTTAGCAGTGTGTCTCGGAAACACTGAATTAATATACTCTCAGATTCTCTGAGATTGATGGAAATCTCTGAATATGACTTCTATCATTTCCTAGACTTATTCTACTACTTTTTGCGAGTGGGCTGTCTTTTGGAACCAGAGTCCCAAAAACCATACTTTGAAACTGTCGCCCTTCTACTTTGAAATATTTCTTTAATGACTTAATATTGCTTCCTCTTGATAGTATCCACTCATGGATTTGGCAGTGAGATCCAACTATTTAACTTTTTCTCTTTGAGAAGCCATACATTTTATCAGCTAGGGGTTGGCCCTTTTTCTAATATACCTGCTAAAGCTTGCCTTCAAAGGACAATCTTAACCTGCCACCAGATTATACAGCACAAGTCTGAGGAAGATCTTGGGAAATAGTTGGCAATTCTCCAGTCATTGTTCTTCCACCTAGCCCTTGCTCAGGGGTTAGTGGGACAGGAAGGTTACATAATGGGGGAAGGCCTAAGGAGGTCCTTTTTCCCTTTTCCAAATAGTCACTTGCTGGAGATTCCTAAAATTCCACTTTGGGAGTTTTATCTCTTTGGGTTGAAACAATGAATCTCGTTCTTACAAATGGCCCTGAAAGTTTTCCCCTGTCCTTTGTTTTAATAAGTCAGTGTAAACTTGTTGATTAGATCCCCTTTATCCACTGGAAGACAGTGTCTGGATGGTCACCATCAGTTGAGGGTAGGAATGGGAGACGGTGAACACGAGTGTCTAGGGGATTGCAGTTAGGTCATGCAGGCTTGGGTGATGAAGGAAGATCCTCCAAGTACCTGCTCTGCTTCTTGATTTTTGTCTCTGTTAGCTTTCCTGCTGGTTTTCTTTTTCAGAATCATTATGATACAAGTGTCCATTTGTGCATACCAAGTTGGATACTGAACGTATCTGTTTAGATGGATAAGTCCTATGCCCTTCAGCGGCTTATAACAAAACTGAACATCTGACCAGATGGACATATCAATAAGAGTTAAGTGAAATGTGGTAAAACAGCCAATCTGTGAATTGATAAATTAATATTTTATTTAATAATAAATTAATATTTACAGGTTATAGTGTTAGTGAATTTTTTTATATTGAAGCCTGAGTTAGCTACTGCTTTGGGGGGAACTATGGACTCCTTTTTCATTAAAAAAATTACTTCTGGAAGAATCATCTGTGTATTGAAAGAAAAAAATCCTGAGGAATATTAACTATAGGGACAATGCAAAGAAAGGGGAATATTTAGTAGACGATGTCGAGCTGAGGTTGGAAAATGAATACAAGGGTTTGCTTAGAAAGCTCTTGTCAGGACCAACAAAGAAGAAATACATAGACCTTGACTTACCGTTGATTTTCTGTCTTATTTTCTGCACAGAAATAGAAAGTCTTAAATTCTTCTGATGGAGGCTTGAGTTCAATTACTGATTGCTTGACACTAAGGGTCTGCTCATTCACCCTGTATCCCTGTAGATAAAGGCCGCCTACAGAGGGTGAAAGGACAAAGCAAGTGAGGAGAATAAGAGTAAAGTGGAGAAAAACTCTGACAAGGTGTCAAGAAAATTTTGTCTCCAAATGAAACTCTAGTCCAGGTGTCTCATTTACCAGATGAAGAAATGAGGCTCCAAAAAATACATGATTTAAGGTTATCCACTAACTATTGATGGCAAGACAGGAACAAAGTTTGGATTTCCTGTTCTTTTCATTTTTACAGTCTTTTCATTACATGTTCAATATTTAGCTTCGTGTTACTGTGGGCCTAAAGTAGTTTTTTTTTTTTTTTAGTGTGTTCCTGGAGGACACATTTTGAAATACATGTCTTGGTATCAAAGATTGACACCTACAACATTACATTAGAGGAAAAATTAAATAGCATCTGCTTGGACAGAACCATTAAGACATCCTGAGGAGTAACGAAGATTGCCAGAGGTTTCTATGACCAAAAGAGATTCTTACCTTTGTGCAAATGCAAAGCACTTCTAAAATATGAACCCACAGGGTGATATGAGGGAGCCAACTTGAATTAAAATGAGAATAAATGACCGGTTTTACAAGATAATTTCTTCCCCATAGTCCTTTGACTCTATCTTAGCAGTTATATGTTGCTTGGCCAGAATTTTGTTTACATTATTTAGGAGCTGGGGTTGGAGGGGGAAGACATCAGTCTAGGAGATGGTGCTGAAAAAGTCAAAACACTTGTACATTGTTTATGGTGTCTTGATGTTCTGAGGTAACCTGAATCTCATGCAGATACTCTAGCTCATATCATTAATAGCGATGATTAGATTTTAATTCTCTTGCTCGTGATTGCTAACTCTTGTTCTCACTCCCCAAACCCCACTGCCCCAGAGGCCACTTTAGTGAGCTATGGTCTGTGCTTGCTCAGTCGTGGCTGATTCTTTGCAACTCCATGGACTGAAGCCCACCTGGCTCTTCTCTTGTCCATGTAATTTTCCAGGTAAGAATACTGGACTAGGTTGCCCTTTCCTCCTCCAAGGGATCTTTCTGACCCAGGGATCCAACCAGTGTCTCCTGCATTGGCAGGCAGATTCTTTACCATTGAGCCATCTGAGAAGCCTGCTTCGTGTACTACACTAACAAAGAAAATGCCAAAATGCAACTTGGATTTTTGCTACACTACAGGATAGCCATTCTACACTGGTATGATAATAAGGAACTGTGAAAGGAAAATTTGACTCATTTTTGTTTTTCTTTTGGCTACACATGTTACCAACATGCACTGTCAGAAAGTCACAAATTTTTCTTTTTTAAACAGAATGAGTGTCTTTGGGACTTTGAAATTGTTTACTTTATACAGGACGTTTAGATGCAATGTTAAAGTCTTTTAAAATTTTTATTTAAAAAGTCCATTTTAGAACTAACCTCTAGGAAAGCATTCATTTTAGAAATGGCTGGAGTTTTTTCTTTTAGTAGGACCCAGTCTATTGGTGTTTACTGAACTCAGAGAATGACTTCTTTCTTTGAGCTAGATAGACATAAAACAACTTTATTGAGATACTATTTACACACCACAATATTTGTCTATTTAAAGTGTACAATCACTGACTTTTTTAGTTTGTTTATGAAGTTGTGCAAACATCACCATAACCTGATCTTGGAACATTGAGTTACCGCCCCAAAAAGAAACTCCATACCCATGCTCACTCCCCATCTGTTTCCCCACTCTAACCCTAGGCAATGCTAACTGACTTTCTGTCTCTATAGATTTCTTTTTCCTGAGGCACTTTATATCAATGGAGTTATATAGCATGTGATCTTTTTTGACTGGCTTATTTCACTTGGCCAGTTTTCAAGGCTCACTCATGTTGGATCATATATTGTACTTCATTTCTTTTTGTTGTGAAATGATATTTCATTGTGGGGATATATAGCATTTTATTTATCCATTTGTTACTTTGGACATTTGAGTTTTCCTCCATTTTTTTGGCTATTATGAATAACATTGTTATGAATATTCATGTGCACATTTTTCCATAGATGTATGTTTGGGGGATATATACTAGATGTAAAATAAACAATCTGTTAGATATTTCAGGACTATAGGAAACCTAAGGAGATATCTGAGGGTTATTTTGCTGCTTTAATTCTCTGCTCCAAACAGAAGCACATGGCATTTTTATTATGTACTGGTTTTCACCTTCTTCCTGCTTATATTTCCTTTTCTCATATGTCTGAGCTTATATTTCCTTTCCTCCATCCCTACCCCTTCTGAGAACAGACCGACAGCCATGTCTAGAGGTGTCTGCTACAAACAGAAAAGTTTCTGACCCTTTGCTAACCAGTTATAGGGTAGGAATGATCAGCATAAAAGTCATCCAGTTATAACCTCATTACCCCATTTCAAGTGACCTCATTGGGCTGGTCATGATCATTCATTGGGTGGCAGCAATAAATAAGCTAACACAATGTTTGCACAGAGATTTCTCATAAGACTATATATTTGTTGCAATAATGTAAAATATTTCTGAGAAGTGCATACAGACCTTGATGTGATTTATTTAACAATAGCAGGTTGGGGAGGGAGGGTCAGGTTGGGGAACACATGTACACCCATGGCTGATTCATGTGAATGTATGGCAAAAACATGCCACAATATTGTACTTAGCATCCAATTAAAATAAATTAAAAATAAAAACAATAATAGTTAACAGTCACAATTTGTTCCAGCTCTTGCTAGAGAGAGATAAAAAGAAAAAAAAATCATGTGTACAGTGAATGACAAGGGACTTCAGGTCTAGGAAGAAGCATTTGACTAAAAGGCTTCTGGAATTATCACAGTGGTTTATCAACATTAGCAGGCATAGGCCAGCCAGTCATACATATTGTTAAAGTACTAGCAGTTTCCTTAACAGACTGGGGCTATTTCTCCAACTCCCAAGATATGCATTTGAGGCATATTTAGCTGAAAGTGAAATGCGGGACTAGGGTGTCAGGTGGCTCAGTGATAAAGAATCCATATGCCAATTCAGGAAACATGAGTTCGATCCCTGGGTCAGGAAGATCCCCTGGAGCAGGAAATGGCAACCCACTCCAGTATTCTTAACTGGGAAATATAAGGACAGAGGAGCCCGGCGGGCTACAGTCCATGGGGTCACAAAAAAGTTGGACGTGACTTAGCAACTAGACAACGAAAACTGTGGGACTAGCATCTAACAGGGTTAGAAAGCCTGTGGAAACGCTGTTAGACGCTGGGGTTGCCAGCATGGCTCGCAAGGCTTCTCTTTCCTCCCACTTCACGGTCATCTCCTCCCTGCCTCCTCTTTTTTGTCCTCTGTGTTCTTGCAGTATCTCAACTGACTGTCACAAGGACTAAGTCACGCCCCCAACACTGCTTGCGAGGATGTTGTCACTTCATCACGTCTGACTCTTTGTGACCCTATGGACCGTAGCCCGCCAGTCTCCTCTGTCCATGGGATTCTCCAGGCAAGAATTCTGGAATGGATTGCCATGCCCTCCTGCAAGGGATCTTCCCGACCCAGGGATCAAACTCACATCTCCTGCGTTGCAGGCGGATTCTTTACCACCAAGTCACCAGGGAAGCCCCCTGGCCCCAACACTATGGATACCTTCAGAAAGAAGAAATATCATGAAGTCTCCCAGATTAGCTAATGAAAAACATAAATCAATGGACTAAAGTAAATGATAAAATAAATGAAATAAAACAGTAAAGTAACTGAGAGGCTGCAGCCAGAGGACAATGTTATTAAGACTCAGCCTTCTTACAAAGAAGGCATATTACAGAGGCGTGTTATCATGCTTATCCATGATAGAAAGTAAAGAAACTTCCTTGAATACTCTGTTTCTAAGATTCTGAACACAGAAATTGACCATTTAAACAAGCACATATGCAGAGAGTTTCTGTACATTAGTATTTTTCCAACTTTTTGGGCTGTGATCTAAAGATGTAATAAATATAGACCTCTACATGTTTTAATGCAATTAAACCAAAAGTTTGTGAAACATTGAGATGTACCATGATATTTTCTATTATATTAAATTCTATTGTTTTTTAGAATTGCTTAGGGCTTCCCTGGTGACTCAGACAGAAAAGAGTCCACCTGCAACGCAGGAGACCCAGGTTTGATCCCTGGGTTGGGAAGATCCCCTGGAGAAGGGAATGGCAACCCAGTCCAGAATTCTTGCCTGGAGAATCCCATGGACAGAGGAGCCTGGTGGGCTACAGGCCATGGGGGTGCAAAACTCAGACACGACAGAGCAACTTTCACTTTCATGCCACTGTGTTTTAAATACTGGTCACAACTTACTACATTGATTGAGTGACTCAGTAATCACGCATGCAGGATCAAAGCCTGCATTTTGATAAATACTGCTATAAATGGTAATCAAGGCCTGCTTCAAGGTTATGACCTTCAGAGGGCCGGAGAACTAGGAACCAAACCAGGGTAGGATGTTCAAGCAGAGCTTGAAAAATTAAGCTAAAGAAGGAATCATAGATCAGACCAGCGCAAAGGTCATTTCTTCAGTGTCATCTAGAAGAAAATGAGCATTAGAACTCTGTGTAATCTTTATTAATATAATAAAAGTGTATACTCCATGCATATAAAATGATTAAGCTAAACTAAATATGTTAGTGCATGTGGTGTTCATGGCACAAGATGGTTTCAGCCATTCCTCAATGAATTCCTTGGCTGTCCTCCTAACTCCTATGGTTACTGTGCTAAACAGTTGGACGGGGTGGACCTCATCTATCATGACCAGTGTGTGAAAGTTGAGTGCAGCATTACTGACGGAGTATGAATACTTCTTTTAGAAAACTAATTTCCATCAGGGAGTGCTACACAGAGCGTTTAAGCACAGGAGTTAGACAGCATTTGTGCACAGTTTGTCTCTGTTACTTAATAGCTGGTTGACCAAAGGCATGTTAACTTCTCCAAGCCCTGGTTTCTTACTTGCAATGGGCCAATAGCCGTGGATGTCTTGCAAATATTAGTTTTAGACAATAGACATAGAGAGCTTATTCAAGTTCTGGACACATAGGAAACACTCAAAAATAAAATACACTTGCGCAGTATGATCCAGTCCTCTGGGGGAGTTGGGAGGGGGGGGAATGTGGTTTGCCAGGGCAGTGACTTTTTGTGGACAGTAGAGAGGGGCATATTTATTTTGGGAATCTCCCACTGGAAATTTGGATTCACCTGAATCCTATCTCGAGTTTCATTGGGTGGGACCACTGGCTGTGAGCCTCAGGTCATGATCGGAGTCAGGATGTACAGGAAGATGGAAAAGGACTCTTAGAAAAAGGATATAAACTTCAATTTAAAGTTCAAGTCTAGGGAAGGGTAAACTACTTCGGAAAAAGAAGGGTAAGCAGTGGATTAACCTTGGGAGAGCTTCCAGCTGGACTCAGCAGCTGTCAGGGTGGGAGTGGGCGGGGTGGGGGGAGTTGGTGGCTGTAAAGTGCTCCTCCTGGAACAGGGTGCATGCTCAGGCATTTTTTATTCCAGGAAGAGTAGAGTCATTAAAGACCCGAAATCACAGGCCTCTGTTTTATATAACCTGGCCTAGATACAAAATTTCTGTTGAAATTGCTGTAAGGAGCATTATTTAATATGTGAAATAATTGGGGCTAGAAATTAAGGACCTGTGAAGATGGGATACTTGAAAAGTAAGGCTGGGAAAGAATGAATGGCTTTGGATTAAATATTTTTATTAATCACACATGAAATATTTTCAAGAGAAAAAACTTAAAAATAGGTAGAAATCGGTTGTTTTCTTCCAGCTGAAAAGAGTATGATATGGCTCAAAGCCCAGGCATCTGGTGGCCTGAGTGCTGGGTTTTTTGCCTTTGAATCATCTTTACAATCTTCTTGTCTGTCCTGCTGTTAAATGAGGGGATGATTCTTCGTGGGAATAATGGCCAACTAAGTCCCTTTGGTGGTTTATTCATTTATTCATTAAGCATATGTAAAATAGAGTCATCTCTGAGTGCACAATCCCTTAGAAGAGATAAAATGGCCAACTAGAGATAAAATACAAAATAGAGAGTGACAAGCGTTGCAAGATAGGTGAGCATGGAAGCCCAGGAAACGGAGATGCTTTGTTTGCTTAGGACCATCTGGGATTACTGTCTAGCAGAGATGGCCAGCGTTTGAATACACATTCGGAAGACAGGTAGTATCTGGACAATGTATGCTGGGGAATCAGCAGGTAGAGAATGTTTCAGGGGAAGGAACTAACACAAGCAAAGACATGGGGTCAGAAAAATGTCCAAGAGGTGGGGTATGCTCAGCAGGTAGAAGGCGACCGTGTCTGGGGAGAATGCAGGGTGTTTTAACACAGGAGTGGAAGAGAAAGCCAGAAAGGAGGGGTTGGAGACAAAGTACAAGGCCATAGAGGCTCTGGCTGCAACCAAGGCTCTGGAAAGATGTGGGAAATAATAAGAGCGAAATATAAGGAAACTTTTCACGTTTCGCTCTTTGCTTTTTCTTTTGTTGCTGTTACTTCGGCTCCTTTGAGCTCACGCTTAGTCTTGTCTGACTCTTTGAGACCCCATGGACCTCAACTTGCCAGGCTCCTCCATCCATGGGGTTTTCCAGGCAAGAATACTGGAGTGGGGTGCCATTTTCTACTCCATGGGATCTTCCCAAACCAGGGATTGAACCTGCGTCTCTTGTGTCTCCTGCGTTGGCAGGCAGATTCTTTACCACTGTCCCTTCTGGGAAGCCTGTAACTTAGGTTACCTGGGTTCAAATTTTGTCTTCACTGTTCACTAGCTAAGGGAACATAGGCAAATGATTTAACCTTGCTAAGTATCAGTTTCCAAACTTGTAGGTGGGATAATAACTTATTTATAGGATTGTCTAAGAAATTAAATGAAATAATAAGTAAAAACACTTATTAGAGTGATGAGTACAAAACCTGTACTCACTTTTACTGTTATTGTTTTTAGGCCATTTATTAGTAGCTGTTTTCCAGCTGTCCAACTAGGATTCTTCTGAACAGGGCCTCCTCTGACCTTTCAGAATAAGGGCTATCATTCCCATTTCAAACTCTTGGAATCAGTAACAGTCTCTGGGCCCCAGGGGTTTGGAAGCCCTTGGTTAACCTGGAGTAATATGAGCGATCAAACCTAAACATTCACTTTGTATCTATGGAAACATTCTCTTGAAAGTGAACTTCATTGATTTGCTAATTAAAATGGTTCAGACTTTTGCAGTGATATTTTATGATGAAAGCTCCAGTCGATGACTACTTTAGAGGTTTGGTTTGTTTACCTTCCTTCTCATCCTGGTACCAGGTGCTTAAAGCTATGAATTTGGGTCTCATAGGAACAGTCTGTCTTGTAAATGCTTAGACATGCCGGCTACTTCCTAGTAGTTGGTTAATATTCTGGGTCATGTTTTAATACTGTCAAAGTGAAAGAGTATGTTAGTAACGGAGATTTATTGTTCATCCCGAGTGATGAGAAAAGGACCACAGGATGATGCTCAGTTTGTACCTCTTTTGTACCCTTCCAAGAAGGGGAAATCATCACCCACTTGGCATGATTTTCTAGCTTAATTAAACAGAGGCTAAAAATGTTTGGGGGGGGAGGGGAGGAAATTAATTGAGTAAGATTCTGGATCTTCACTCCTCACTATTATTTAGGGATTATTCATTTGGGAAAAAACTCCAACTGCAAATAAAACACCAGTAATCTTTTTGTCAAAAATTTAAAGAAGATAAATAATCTTTCTTATCATGAGTAATTATTTTACTGCTAAATTGTATTGTTTACATACTCATTTTGTACATATGACTTGTAATATATTAAAAGTGAAACTGACAGTGGCTCAGTCATGTCTGACTCTTTGTGACCCCATGGACTGTAGTCCATGGAATTCTCCAGGCCAGAATACTGGCGTGGGTAACATTTTCCTTCTCCAGGGGATCCTCCCAACCCAGGGATTGAACCCAGGTCTCCCAAATTGCAGGCAGATTCTTTATCAGCTGGAGCCACAAGGGCAGCCCAATATATTAAAATGTTTAATATTAATATATATAATTAATGAACATATGTACATTTTATATAGAAAGAGCTTTTTGTATACAGTACTTTGTATATAGAGCTTAAATAACTCTAATGGCAATCACTTATTTAATCTTCACAATGTGTGCTGTGTACTGGGCTAAGTTGCTTCAGCCATGTCTGACTCTGTGTGACCCCACGGACTGTAGCCCACCAGGCTCCTCAGTCCACGGGATTCTCCAGGCAAGAATACTGGAGTAGGTTGCCATTTCCTTCTCCAGGAAGTCTTCCTGACCCAGAGATTGAAACTGCATCTTTTTTTTTCTCAGCTTGAAAATCACATTTTATTTATTTATTATTTAATTTAATTTTTTTTTTTTTTTACTTTAAACCCACATCTCTTAAGTCTCCTTCAATGGCAGGTGGGTTCTTTACCTCTAGAGCCACCTGGGAAGCTTAGTCTTCACAATAATCCTGTGAAATAGATTGCCGCTTCCATTTTATAAATGAGGAAACTAAGTTTCAGGAACTTGAGTAACTTATTCAGGGAAAATTGAGAATCAACACTCCTTCTATTACTCACTTGTCTGAGATTAGGAATACTATCAGAAAAGGGTAGAATCACTACCCAAGAAAACTACTGGCATTGATTCTGAACGCCATGAAAAAATGAAGGGGCTTTTTCACTTTTCCGGGCAGTAAAAGCATGGGGTTAGGGGTTCAGGGAGCTTCCCTGGTAGCTCAGCTGGTAAAGAATCCACCTGCAATGCAGGAGAACCCGGTTCGATTCCTGGGTTGGGAAGTCCCCCTGGAGAAGGGGTAGGCTACCCACTCCAGTATTCTTGGGCTTCCCTGGTGGCTCAGACAGTAAAGAACCTGCCTGCCATGTGGGAGACCTGGGTTTAATCCCTGGGTTGGGAAGATCCCCTGGAGGAGGATATGGCAACCCACTCCAGTATTCTGGCCTGGAGAATCCCCTGGATAGAGGAGCCTGGCGGGCTACAGTCCATGGGGTTGCAAAGAGTCAGACATGATTGAGTGACTAAGCCCAGCACAGCACAGGGGTTCAGGCTCTGGAGTTACATTGCCTGTGTTCAGGCCTCAGCTTTATTGCTTACTATATGTGATCTTGTCGAGTTGTGTAGACTTTATAGCCAGTTTTTCTATCTGTAAAATGAGAATAAGAATAGTACCCCTTCTCCAGAAGATAAACATGAACTAATTTACACAGCATAAAGTTTGGTAAAAGCTCTGTGATGCTAAGGTGGCTTTGCTGCTACGACTGTGAAAGTTGACTCGGTACCTGAGGCCTGGGTGGAGCGAATGCTGGCATAGAAGTACAAGCAGCCATCCTTCAGAATGCAGTAGTACTGCGTCCACACGTCTGTGCTTCCGTCCAGCTGGTGCAGAAGGCCCAGGCACTCTGGGTTCTTGATAGCCAGGGGAGGGAGGCTACTGTTGTGCAGGGTAACATCTTCCCAGACATGGTTCTGCAGGGGTGACACCAAAGAATCACCTGAGAGGCCATCCTGCACCAGCAATCACTGCCTCCCAGAGCCAGTGACGTCAGCACTAAGACTGACTTCAGAGAAGCCCCTGTCCTAAGCGATCCCATTGCTAAGGCAATCTGCACATCTGAGAAATAAGCCAATCTGAACCTATCCAGTGGCCACAGAGAACTCTTCCTTTTCATGTCCGTAGGTTTCCCTTCTCTTTGGCTTCCATTCTATCGTGAGGAGATCAAAAGAATATAAGTGATGTATAGAAAGAAAAATGGGAATCTCAGCAAAGACTATTGTTTAAAGGTCATCTCTACGTGCTGGCCCCAATGAGCTATACTTACCATTGGGATTGTCCTTCTAGCTCTGTTCCTGGTATGTCCACCGTGACTAATTGCAGGCCCTGGTTCGTGATTTACTTTATCTAGCACTCCTATTCGGAGAAGGCAGTGGCACCCCACTCCAGTACTCTTGCCTGGAGAATCCCGTGGACGGGGGAGCCTGGTGGGCTGCAATCCATGGGGTCGCACAGTCGGACACGACTGAAGCGACTTAGCAGCAGCAGCAACAGCAGCACTCCTATTTGTGCCAAGGAACAAGGGAAATGCCCCAGGCCAGATCAGACCTGAGGCTCACATGGTCTGTGGTGTGGAAGGCCCATGATAAATCAAGATCCTCTACCCTGGAGAGGTAGAGGTCCACCGTCCTGACCCAGCGGCAGGCTCTTCCGGGGAACTTGACCTGAGGCAGGGGGTGTGATGCTTCATCCCTTTATCAGAACACCTTGCTGGGTGCTAGCTGGTTTCTTTCATTTGGTTTCATTTTTGTTCTTTAGTTTTAACCAGGCAGTGCAAAAGATTTCAGAATGCAGAGCTGGCAGAATTGTTTGCTGTGAATTGGGAGCCTGCTGGGAGTTTGGGTATTTCTTTTTTACTCTGCTGCAAACACTCTGAGTGCATTAGCAGAATAGATCCCTCTTAAAAGTACCTAGGCTCGTTACAGTGATGCCTCAGAGAGATGGGTGAGTGGACTGAGTGTTGTTTCAGGTAAAATGAAACACAAGTCCTGCTGTTTGTCATCTGATTATTATAAGATGACCAATAATGCTGGTGATTATTTTGAAAGGACAGATAGAGGGCACAGGGTAGTACATTTAAGCTCAGACCACCCAAATTTTCTGGAGTATACAAAAGCCAAAATACATAAAGAAGATAAGTGATAGTAAATACCTTTTTCTTCTGTTTCCTTTTGTGAGGAAATGAGCATATTTAAACGAAATGTGTGACCTTGTTAGAAATTGTATCTATGGCACAGAAATGAAACAATTGAAAATGGAAGCAGTTTCTCTGCTCTTGAGGAGGTTGTAGCTCAGAAAGAAGAGTATCAAATGCCTTGGGGGCTGAAGTGATGACTCACATGTTGGTGTTATGAAGTTATCTATCAGTTTGGGTGTCAAGCCTAAATTAAAAATTCTATTACTTCAAGGCCAGGGATCATGACTAGGCAGGAACAGTGAAAGCTGACCTAATACGTCTTCAGAATAAGGATAGGAACATAAAACACTACATTTCTGAATATAAGACGTTTCCCAATAAGCTGCTTGGCCAAGAGCACTGTCCCAAGCTATCCCTGAGCCCTTGTTCTCAGGAACTAAGAAGAAAACAATAGGAGTGGTTTAGCCTCGTGGGAATCCACTCAACTGCTTCGTGTCAAACAGCAATTCCACCCTGGTTGGGACTACCCCCCGAGCTCACTGAGAGGAACAGCATCCAAACCCTGAAAACCAAAAGAACAAGCACCCCCATAAAACCTGAGCAGGAAGTCCTATTGACTGGAAATCCCCTTTCCCAGCGTTTAGGGTGGATCTGAGACGTTCCAGGCTGGACTGCGTGGTGCCCAACTGGAGAATTCCCCCTCAGAGAAGAGCAGAGTGAAGGCACAGATGGATAGCAAGGACTCCTTACCTGGTGGACGGGGCGGGCTGCTTTGTCCATTGCTTCCAGCCACCTGAAAGAGAGATGAGAGGTGCTTTTCTCGGGGAACGTGCTAAGTGTCCTCCAGAGGGCCTTGTTTTTCTCCCTGGACCCCATCATTCAGACAGAAGAGTCCTGAGATGCAGATATGTTTTGTGGCTCTAAATTCATGGTTGAAGAGAGGCATATTCTTACAAAACTGGTGTTACTAGGTGCCAAAATCCCTCACCTACCAGGCGTATTTAAGATAAATTATTCTCATCCTTCTCCTTTGCTATAATTCATGCCTAAGGGAAAATGTATTCACTATTTTACTACGGTACGTGAATTTAACACCAGCAGGCCTGATAACAACTGTAAAGCCCTGACTATTAGTCAGTGGAAAGACTGGTAAATAGCCACTGCCCTATCCACCTGCCAAGTGTTCCTTAGACCAAGTGACCAGTTAGTGCGCTGGTGTCTCTACTAGAGGACTAAACTTTCTTGGTCTTGTCTCCTTAGCCAGATATCAGCCTATCTATCCCACCCTATCTTGCCAATCTCTTTCAAGCCTCCAATCAAAGCGTACTGCAAGCCTGATATGATGCCTCTGCCCGTCTCTGCTCCATGTCCTCTTGTGTGTGTGAGTATCTGATGCTATACCATACCATTCATAAACTCCTTGCTCATCCCCACATCCAGAGATTTTCCTTCCCACCCTAGATTCCTATGCCACTTTGTCTTCCCCTATCTCACTACTCAATTTCTATTTTGCATTAAAAATACTAGAATAAATGTCTTATCTTCTTGGTGCAGAGCTTTTTTTGAAGGCAAAAATTGATGCTTCATCATACTAACAGTTCTCAAAGATTTTAAAATAGCATCTTGGACATATTAGCTATCCAATAAATATCTTCCCCATGAATTGAAATACAATTACTTTGCTGTCCTCATGTTTCCCTGTTTGTCCTTTAAAGAAAAATATGCATTTCAGCACACAGTGTTCCACAGAGACAGTATATTCTTTGCCTAGAAGGTTTCAGACCTAAGGCTCTCTTTACAAATGGAGTCCAAATTCTCATAAAGAGATATGACATCCTTCTGAACACTGTTGACCCATTTTTGGGCCACTGTCTCCCTTACCCCGTTCCATCCCACCCCTCACCATAAAGTAGCAGTGTGTACACAACAGTCCTGAGCTGACTCACTGGATTGACCCATGACCTCCACTTCCACGGGGACACACTGAATAATGATCATAAATTGCTCAATGTGTAGAGTTCGCGGGCCACCCTGTTAGAATGCCTCCACACTTTGACCCTGAGACTGGGTGATATGCTTGCAGATTGTCAACTGTGTTAATTCCCCCAAGAACCTATATTATGAATGATGATGATGATGAATTTTGTTCATTTCACTGTTAAATTGTAACCCTGCTTTTAATACATTATTTTTATTCCTCTGACTACCCATCCAATTAGCTTAAATATATGAATCGTGTAACTTCTGGGGAAGCCAGATGTGACCTGTGGCAGCAGTGAGCTGTTTTAGAAAACTCAGAGAACTAAGGTAATTAAGTTAGATGATACATCTGTTTGTTTTTTGGAGATTCCGTTAGGAAAAAAAAAACTGGCAGAAATATGAAAAACTCAAACTTGTCATACACAAGAAAAAGATAGTTCATTGACTTGTGCTGTGAATTTTCTGTTCCCTTTTTCATTTCCAACCCCAAGACTCTGTCAGATTGCTGTTGAAGATGCATTCCCCCACTCCGAGCGAAACTAGTAAGATGAAAGAATAGTCAATTACCTTTTGAATTCTTGGTTTGAAGTTGCGCAGAGGCAAAAAGTTCTATTTCCAGACTGAGGCACACAGTTAAACACAAATGGTTTTCCCAAGCTGCTATCAATGCCAACTTCTGCACCTTCTAATTTTATCACCTCTAGAGGTGAGCATTTTCCTTCATCCTGTAATTGATAAGGAAGAGGTTCAGGATGGGCACTGCAGCTAAGCAGATAAGGGAGAAAATGAGAGAGGAAAGGAGGACTAAAGTTATTTTTCTGAACTGATTGTTCTGAAATGAAAATAAAACCCAAATGAGCTTTTGTAGATTATGCTGTCTGTGATATATTACATCAAACTCAAAATTTCCCACATCCTTTTTGAATCGCCTCTATTAATATGCATTTCATTTATGCCAACTTTAGAGAGTCACTCATCATTCATATCTATTTTTTCCCATCAGAAAAAAAGAATATAAAAAGAAATTGATATTACAAAACATATTCATTTGGTAGTATCTAGTTAGTGTCTATACATAGCCTATATTCCATACTTACTGTGTGTTATGCCCTCTTCTAATTTCATTACATCTATTAATTGATTTATTGTCACAAATGCTTATCAGGTAGTTACTTTATCTTTTTATTTTTATTATTTTTTAGCAAGTCAGGAAACTTGCAAAGTTTAGAGAGAACTTGCAGCATAGAGTGAATAAAGAATACTTTTCTTAAAATGACAGTAGTTTGAAACTTGTATGCAAAACTAAAATCAGGTAAATATTTCGCTATTTGTATTTATTTTACTATTATATGTCAAAATATTGCCTGTGTCAAATTTCCTTTGAGTCTGTTTGCAATCAGTTGCTACCCTTACCTTTCCAATCACAGGCAAACACAGATCTGTTATCAATCTGTACAAACTTGCCATTTCTAGACATTTTATACAAGTAGAATCATACCCTATATGGTCTTCTTTCTCTTAGTGTGATCTTCTCAAGTTTCATCCATGTTGCAGTTCTCATTGGTATGTCCTTCTTTTTTCTTGCAGAGCTACATTCTACTTTATGGATACGTCTCATTTAGTTTATCTATTCACGAGGTGATGGGGAGTTTTCTTTCCAGTTTTGGGCTAATTCAAATAATGCTGCTATGAAAATTTGCGTTCAGGTCTTTGTGTGGGCATATATTTTCATTCTTTTTGATAGATTACTAAGAGTGACATTGCTGAGCCATATGGTAATTTTATCTTTAACTTTGTAATAAACTGTCAAACAGTTTTCCAAAGTGGCTGTACCACTCCTACCAGCAGTGTATGAATGTTCCAGATTTTCCTCACCTCATCAATACTCTGTACTGCTTGGCTTTTTGATAATAGCCATCCTACTGAGTGCATGGTGGTATTTCTTAGTGGTTTTAACTTGCATATTACTAATGACTGTTGATGCAGAACACCAACTAGCCCAAAGGTTCTCAACCAATTTTAGGTGACGACTTCCTTTTGAGATGCTGATGAAAACGCGACACCTCTCCACACACCAAAATACATAAATGTATAGATGTGAATTTATACACACATGCAAAAATTTCTTGCAACTCAGAGGAGGGTAGATGCAAAGATATTCTCCAACTAAAAGTAATATCTCTTATTTGTATGGCACTTTAGTTTATAAAACATTCTCTTTTACCCTGTCTTTTTTACTCTTCACAACTACTCTGTAAAGCAGGAAGCTAATGTTATCCCCATTTTCTAGAAGAAGAAATGGAGTTTCAGTGAGATGTCCCATGGTTATATGGAAACAGATTTAAGCACTGGCTTTCTGGCTGCGTCTTCCACACTGTATCTCTCACACATCTGGCTTCTGGGGCCATGCCTCTTAGAGTCAGCAGTTGAAAGCTGCAATATTTATGTTTTAGGAGGCAGAATATTTCCTGAAGCCATGACCTTTCCTGGAATACAGACAGAGATCTAAAATTTTGCTCTGTTTCAGTAAATAGAAAGAAAGTAGCACATCTTATAACAATTGTATATGGCCAATAATATGACATTAGAAACCAGGAGAATATATTTTCATTTGCTTTAATCAGGGTAAAGAATTTGCATGCCTATAAAGAGCAGCTAATTATTTATATTATTTTCCCAGGAGCATCTTAAACTGCAAAAAGAAATGGGGAGACATCAATAAAGCCTGGAGATTTTATTCTATTAGTAAGGGACAGATGTGCTCGTTTGCTAAGAGCAAATACTCAGTGGGGCTGCTTCCCTTTGGACCCATTAGGCAGATAGGGTGATATGACATGTTGGGCTCTTGATATCAGCACTCTTAGTTAACTCTGAAACTACCAGTGTCTTCCTCCATCCTTTGCTGTGGGGCAAGGCAAAGGAATGCACCCCTGCGGCATTTGACACACATCCAAGAATAGCACTTGAAGTGACCTTGCCTCTACTCAGGTTGCGTCTGCGTCAGGAGAATGAATGATTGGTGAGTGGAGTAGATTTAAAATAAGGGCTGGTCTCTTGCACTGACGGGGGGAACATAAATTGACATAGCCACTATGGAGAACAATGGGAAAATTCCTTTAAAAAAACTAGGAATAAAACTACCATATGACCCGGCAATTCCACTACTGGTGATATATATACCCTGAGAAAACCGTAACTGAAAAAGGCACATGTACCCCAGTGTTAATTTCAGCACTATTCACGATAGCCAGGACATGGAAGCAACCTAGACGTCCATCGACAGATGAATGGACAAAATAGTTGTGGTAATATATACAGTGGAATATTACTCAGCCATAAAAAGGAATGCATTTGCGTCAGTGCTAATGAGGTAGATGAACCTAGAGCCTATACACAGAGTGAAGTCAGTCAGAAAAACAAACAGCGCCCATTAACACATATATATGGAATCTAGGAAAAATCTAGGAAAATTCCCTACGTGCAGGAATAGAGACACAGGTGGAGAGAATGGACTGTGGACACTGCAGGGGAAGGAGAGGGTGGGATGAACTGAGAGAGTGGCATTTAAATGTCTGCATTGCCATGCGTGGAATTTGCTGGTGGCACAGTCACAACTGAGCAACTGAGCACACACACACGGGAGGGAGGCTAAAGGAGGAGGGGATATACGTGTGGTTGTGGCTGATTCGCGTTGTTGCGCGACAGAAAGCAACACAACATTGTTTAGCAATTATCCTCCAATTAAAAATTAAAAAAAAAATCATTTCAAATGAGGGCTGCTATCTCTTACTATCCATCATGGCCCAGATTCCGTTTTTACTAATTTAAGCTGCCGCCTCGTTGCCCTTGAGCATGAGCCTGCTGTAGCCCTGGGAGCAGCTGCAATCGAAGTGTGGACACAGCCGGTGTAGCAGGCATGGGTGCCTTTGCAGCTCTGCATAGTCATCTTACTCTTTCCTCTAGATTTCCCCAGACCAACACCTTAAATTCCACTCTCATGGAGGTTCAAGGGTTGGAAAGAAGTCTTCATTCAGTCTAAGCCTAATTCTGCTTAGACTGTGGTTCCCCAATCCAATGTTTTCTAGAGATAAAGAACGGCTGAAATCTCTTTTCTGTCTTACTGCCATGCCTGGGGTTTTTAACTCCTCCCTTAAGCAAAACTCAATCCTTCAGTTTGGCAATAATTCTTAAATAGGTTCAGTCTGATTCCTTCCTTCTGGCTCTGCCAAAAGTTTCCCTTAAGCCAGGAGTAGAAACAATGAAGATTTCTCAAAGACTTTGGCTTTCCCGCAACTTTATATTCTCCTTTCCAAGGCATGGAAAGGCTCTAGCTCCGTTTTTCTATTCCTGAGCCAAAGCATGAAGCAGAGATCCAGCTACTTCCTGTGTGCAGGACTGATTAAAATAGCAGGGACGCTGAAGGGATTTACCAACAAAATTTTTAGCGAGGTCCAGAAGCTATCTACTGAGAAGAAAAGAACTTGGATTGTTTATGCCATATGGCCTTAGATAATGCTGACATTATCTATCTTGGAAATAAGATTTCTACAGCAATAATCCCAAAGGTCAGACTGCTCAGAGAAGGGAAATAGTAAAAAACAATAATGACAAAAACCCAACCCAGAATGAATCCACTTCTAAATTCAATTATTTCTATAAAGAAAAATACAGACAAGGACATTTGGGTCTGTCTGCAACTTGGGCTCTCTGATAAAATTGCCTGCAGATGTTTTGGGTTATTTGTGTTCCTCAGAATTTTGGTTTGAACACTTTAGAAACTTTTTATTCTTGTTGCTAGGCCTCTTTATCTAAGAGGAAAGAAAAGGCTGGGACGTTATACCAACGTGGCTCATTTTATCTGAAGGCACAGCCATGAAAACCCACAAACTAAGGAGGAGGAAAATGGCATCGTTAACCATGAAAAAGAGTTGATCCTCAGTGGGTAAAACAGACCCAAGATGAATTTAGAGGGAAAGAAAGCATGTCCTAAAGCAATGTATCGCATGAAAGGGTGCATGAAATACACACTTCAGGCACTGTATTTAAAACTAGCAAATTGAAGCAAAATTGAACAAGGAGTGTCTCTCCTTATTAATGATTCTGAGAGCACTTTATCTCTAGGCAGCTGTTTGGAGGCAACCCGGACCACTGGTGACTGAAAACCATCACTCTGTGATAGCTATAAGATGATCTCTGTTCATATACTACCTAATAGGATGAGGCGAGCAGCAAGGCCTGCAAAGGCAAGAAGGAAAGATACGAGCGCTTTCGCTTTAGTGATCTTCGCTGTCTTTGTCCTGTGAGTAAATAGAGGTCTTCACTCTGTTTAAAGACTCAAGGCCCTCACTACACAACTCAAGATTGTTCCATAGATGAAAGTGTTAGTTGCTTAGTCGTGTCTGACTCTTTGCGACCCCATAGGCTGTAGCCCACCAGGCTTCTCTGTCCATGAAAGAATACTGGAGTGGGTTTCCATTTCCTCCTTCAGGGGATCTTCCCGGTGCAGGGATTGAACCACATTTCCTGCATTGCAGGCAGATTCTTTACCACTGAGCCACAGGGGAAGCCCTATGATATAGAAACATGTATGCATATATTCGGAGAAGGCAATTTGGAGAAGGACCCACTCCAGTACTCTTGCCTGGACAATCTCAGGGACGGGGGAGCCTGGTGGGCTGCCGTCTAAGGGGTCGCACAGAATCGGACATGACTGAAGTGACTTAGCAGCAGCGGCAGCAGTGGCAAATATTGTTGTTGTTGATTGTCGCTAAGTCATGTCCAACTCTTTGCGACCCCATGGACTGCAGCACTCCAGGCTTCCCATGTCCTTCTCTGTCTCCCAGAGTTTGCTCAGACTCATGTCCATTGAGTCGATGATGCCATCCTACCATCTCATCGTCTGTCACCTCCTTCTCCTTCTGCCCACAGTCTTTCCCAGAATCAGGGTCTTTTCCAGTGAGTTGGCTTTTCATATCAGGTGGTCAAAGTACTGGGGTTTCAGCTTCAGCATCAGCTCTTCCAATGAATATTTAGAGTTGATTCCCTATAGGATTGGGTAGTTTGATCTCCTTGCTGTTCAAGGAACTCTCAAAAGTACTCCTTGCACCACAATTCAAAAGCATCAGTTCTTTGGTGCTCAGACTTTTTTATGATCCAACTCTCACATCTGCATATGACTACTGGAAAAATCATAGGTTTGCCTATATGGACCTTTGTCCCCAAAGTCCCTGATTTTTAACACACTATCTAGGTTTGTCATAGCTTTCCTTCCAAGTAGCAAGCCAGTTTTAACGTCATGGCTGCAGTCACCAGCTGCAGTGCTTTTGGAAATGGAGAAAACAAAATCTGTCATTGTTTCCACTTTTGTCTCCATCTCCTTGCCATGAAATGATGGGATTGGATGCCATGATCTTAGTTTTTTAAAATATTGAGTTTTAAGCCAGCATTTTTACTCTCCTCTTTCACCCTCATCAAGAGGTTCTTTAGTTCCTCTTCAATTTCTGCCATTACAGTGGTATCATCTGCATGTCTGAGGTTATTGATATTTCTCCCAGAAATCTGGATTCCAGCTTGTGATCCATCCAGCCTGGAATTTCTCATGATATACTCTGCATAGAAGTGAAATAAGCAGGGTGACAATATACAACCTTGTCATACTCCTTTCCCATCTTTGAACCAGTCCATTGTTCCATGTCCAGCTCTAACTGTTGCTTCCTGACCTGCATACAAGTTTCTCAGGAGACAGGTAAGGTGGTCTGGTATTCCCATCTCTTGAAGAATTTTCTACAGTTTGTTGTGGTCCACACAGTCAAATGCTTTAATATCGTCAGTGAGGCAGAAGTTGATGTTTTTCTGGAATTCTCTATCTTTTTCTATGATCCAGCAGATGTTGGCAATTTGATCTCTGGTTCCTCTGCCTTTTCTAAAACCAGGTTGAACATCTGGAATTTCTCAGTTCACATACTGCTGAAATCTAGTTTGAAGGATTTTGAGCATTACCTTGCTAGCATGTGAAATGAGAGCAATTGTATGGTAGTTTGAACATTCTTTGTCATTGCCTTTCCTTGTGATTGGGATGAAAACTTACCTTTTCCAGTCCTGTGGCCACTGCTGAATTTTCCTACTTTGCTGACATATTGAATGCAGCACTTTAACAGCATCATCTTTTAGGATTTTAAATAGCTCAGCTGAAATTCCATCACCTCCACTAGCTTTGTTCATAGCAATGCTTCCTAGTAATGCTTCCTATGGTCTTCTTGACTTCATACTCCAGGATGTCTGGCTCTAGGTGACTGGTCACATCACCATTGTGCTTATCTGGGTCATGAAGATCTTTTTTGTATAGTTCTTCTGTGTGTTCTTGCCACTGCTTCTTAACCTCTTCTGCTCTGTTAGGTCCTTGCCGTTCGGTCCTTTATTTTGCCCATCCTTGCATCAACTGTTCCCTTGGTATTTCTAATTCCCTTGAAGAGACAGATCTAGTGTTTTTTCATGCTATTGTTTTCCTCTATTTCTTTGCATCGTTCACTTTAGAAGGCTTTCTTATCTCTCCTTATTCTCTGGAACTCAGCACTCAGTTGGGTATATCTTTCCCTTTCTCCTTTGCCTTTCACTTCTCTTTTTCTCTCAATAAGTCCTCCTCAGTCAACCCATTTGCCTTCTTGCATTTCTTTCTTTCTTTTTTTTTGGGGGGTATAGTTTTGGTCACTGCCTCCTGTACAATGTCATGAACCTCTGCACATAGTTCTTCAGGCACTCTATCTACCAAATCTACTTCCTTGAATCTGTTTGTCACTTCCACTGTATAATTATAAGGGATTTGATTTAGGTCATACTTGAATGGTCTAATGGTTTCCCCTACTTTCTTCAATGTAAGCCTGAATTGTGCAATATTGAGATCATAATCTGAGCCATAGTCAGCTCCAGGTCTTGTTTTTGCTGACTGTACAGGGCTTCTCCATCTTTGGCTGCAAAGTATATAATCAATCTGATTTTGGTACTGACCATCTGGTGATGTCCATGTGTAGGATCTTCTCTTGTGTTGTTGGGAGTGGGTGTTGTTATGACCAGGTGTTGTTATGACCAGTATGTTCTCTTGGCAAGACTCTATTAGCCTTTGCCCTACTTCATTTTGTACTCTAAGGCCAATTTTGCCTGTTATTCCAGCTATCTCATGACTTCTTACTTTGCATCCCAGTCTCTTATGATTAAAAGGATATCTTTTTTTGGGTGTTAGTTCTAGAAGGTCTTGTAGGTCTTCATAGAACCATTCAGCTTCAGGCTTGGATTACTATGATGTTGAATGGTTTGTCTTGGAAATGACTTGAGATCATTCTGTAATTTTTGTGATTGTACCCAAGTATTGCATTTTATACTCTTCTTGACTATGCGGGTTACTCCATTTCTTCTAAGGGTTTCTTGCCGCAGTAGTAGATATAATGGTCATCTGAATTAAAGTCACCAATTCCTGTTCATTTTAGTTCTGTGATTGCTGAAATGTCAGTGTTCACTCTCCCCATCTCCTGCTTGACCACGTTCAATTTACCTTGATTCATGAACCTGATATTCCAGGTTCCTAGGCAGTATTTCTCTTTACAGCATTGGACTTTACTTTCGCCACCAGACACACCCACAGCTGGGGGGTGTTTCCGATTTGCCTCAGCCTCTTCATTCTTTCTGGAGCTATTTCTCTGCTCTTCCCCAGTAGCAAATTGGACCCCTACCAACCTGGAGGATACATCTTCTGGTGTCATCTTTTTTTGCCTTTCATGGGGTTCTCGAGGCAAGAAACAGGAATGGTTTGCCATTCCCTTCTCCAGCAGATCATGTTTTGTACAATGCATGTATGTGTTTTTTATTTATCTATGTTTTCCTCTTTGGGAAGGCAAGGAGGGATGGATGAAGTACAGAGCAGAAAGTTAAGCAAGCATGTAGGTCAGGCCCTTGTTTTTAAGAGGTACTGGGTGCCTTGACAAAGCTTTGTGAATTTACTATTTCTCTTTTGATTTTATCAAGACATCGAGCAGTGCCCTCTACAATGCAGAAGCTTTGTAGTCTGGATAAATGTATGGTTACTGTTCTTTCTCTGCTTCTACAATGCAGTCTAGCTAATTTGAGACATCAGCAGAGGTAACTGGCTGCAAACTCAGAATTTCGTGCTTTTCTTTTCAGTTTGCCTGGAAGGATGAACCATTTTTTCAGAGTGATAAATACATGCTGGCAACACCATAGTGTTTCCTGGCACCAGGGAGACACTGGGCTCCAGAAAACACGGGCGGCTCTGGGGGCTGAGGGAGTTCATCAACACCAACACGTTACGCTGCACTCAGACAGACAGGCTTCCTGCTGGAAGACTAGCCAAATGGAAGGATGCTAATGGTGTTGGGGTCCTGGCTGCCTGGCTTGGCAGATCTGAATACACTTCTGGCCTCAATCATGTCTCATTTGTCAACATTTTCCTTGGCTCCTGAACCATCCCTTAGAATATAACAACTGCCGTGCAATAGTTTCACTTCAACAGAAAAACTGTGAAGGAGTGAATCTGAGTCATAGTCATGACCTTGTTCAAAATTGTCCAAGAGTCACCAGGCTAACTGTAAAATCAAGACATTCTACACCTTAAATGCTACAGTTGAATGCTTGTCTTGCAAGGTTTCTGTCTGAGCTCAGTGTGTTGCTAGTTTGTAGGTGGATTCTAGGGCCAGACCAGCTGGATTTGAATCTTTACTGCACCACTTATTAGGTCACTTACATGACCTTGGGCAAGTTACATCACCTCTCTGTGCCTCAATATCCTTCTGTATAAAACAGGGTTGCCCTAAGGATTGTGATATTATCTGTGTAGTGTTAGGAACACTGCTAGGCACTTTATAAGTGACCTGTACATGTTAACTTTCATTATTCTGTAGAATTTGATGAAAGTGAAGAGTAAGAAAGTAAAAAAAAAAAGAATAAGAGGCTTTTATTTAATATGGGTGACATGATAACTTTATTTAAGGAAAGTTCCTATACATGTCTTTATTTTGTTCTCCTCCAAGACTTAGATGCTGCATGAACAAGGGGTAAGACTTAATCTCTCAGAACCTGGGTCCTCGTTTGAAAAATGGGGGTAATGACACCTTTGTCGGTGAGGTGCATAACTGTTGTTAAGGGAAGTTTCTCTCTCACAGCGGGGGTCAGCTTTCCATTTAAGCACGAATGAACCATCCCTGCTACATCCCCAGGACCCAGGGAGGCCGTGCAAGTGAAGCCCCTGCTCTGGAAGCGCTGGGGGTGTATTACTGGGTAGAGAGCCAGGCTGGGTGGGGTGGGGTTGGCGTGGAGGGAGCAGGCTGCAATGGGGAGAGCCTGGGCACCTTCAGTGTCGTGTCTTGGAGGGGAGTTGTGATATCTCAGGGGAGGCTTCTGTGCCTGGATTCTGGTCACTTGGGTGACAAAGCTTGTTACAGGCTCTGATTTGGAGGATTTAGTCCTTGCCTCTGGTCACACTCGGACTGGGACTCTGGACTACTCTTCTGCTTATCCTGTAAAGGAGTTCTCTCTTTAGCACCCACCTTCCCTCCCTTCCACCAATGCTTACTGAAGCGTGTCCGTACCTACTGCTAGTCGTGCTAGGCACTAAGGACCTACAAAGACTTCAATCTTAGGTGCATCTCCTAGTCTTCAGCCTCTCAGAGTGAGTTCTCAACAGTTCCATAGCCCCCTTTCTGGACATGTTCTGAGACTCTGGAATTTTCCCAATTTTCCTCATGATTCTGTTCCCTTGAACTGTCTTACCCAACCTCTCTATTTCATCCCAGCTGACATCCCTTTGATCCGAGGCCTTGGCCTGTCATGACTGTGTCGCTGCAGCAGCCTCCTGGCCGAGCTCTGACGCCAGTACAGTCTTGATGAGGTAATCCACATTGTCTGATACTGCGATGGAGGGTCTGCCCGTGGGACAGTTGCCAATTTATTGCCTCTTAGTTCCTAACTTACCCTTCATTCCCTGACTCCTGAAAATGGAGCTTGAACCTTCAAATATTTCGCCTTTACCAGATGGCTTGATGTAGTTCAGCTTTGCCAGGACAGAGCACTGGAGAGACATCACACGAAGGGGTCTTCTTCCTGGATCCTGTGGATTGTTCCAGAGGACCCAGAGAGTGCTTTATTTTTCTCCACTCCTCAGCCCCAGAAGTTTCTGCCCATGCTGAGAGCTTGCGGGATGCAGCTTCCCTAGGGGACCTCAGCTCTCAGTTTGGACTGCAGTGAAACCTGTGCTTTAGCCAAAGTTCCTCCCTGCACACCTTCTCCTCGGCCCTGTGAGAGTGGACTTCTAGGGAGCTCCAGACCACTTGGCTGAGGCACACGAAAGTCCATTAGGTCCCTCCAGAGGGAGGCATCTTCAGGACCCATCAGTAGCATACGTGGTGGTACCCCGGCACCATCTATGCACAGCTTGCCAGCACTATGGACATTTGTTTCTGCGGATGCTGCAATGCAGATACTGGGGAGCTGTTAACTTTACTGTGTGACTTTTGTCTCCTGAATGGATCCAGACTGATAAGACTCACGGAAACATCAAAATATGCAAACAAGTTTCTCCTGCTGATTGCCAATCCCCTCTACAAACAGGCCTCATCATTTCTATCAGATCCCACCACTAGTCTTCAAGGTCTCGGGAACAAACCACTCATTTCTTCTCTGTGTATGCTCAGGTTTCCCTCACCATTCATGCCCTCCCGTCTCTAGTCCCCTAAATCATATTCTAGCCATCCTTTGAGGTCTAGCTCAAATTCTTCTTCATTTATGAAGTGGTTTTTGCTTTTAATGGCTTCACTGGTGACTCAGCTGGTAAAGAATCTGCCTGCAATGCAGGAGACCTGGGTTCGATCCCTGGGTTGGGAAGACCTCCTGGAGAAGGGAATGGCTACCCACTCTAGCATTCTAGCCTGGTGAATCCCATTGACTATATAGTCCATGGGGTCGCAAAGAGTTGGACATGACTGACTGACTTTCACACACACACTTTTGCTTTTTATAGCCATAATCATAACCATTCTTTTCTTGCAAAGCATGCCTGTACTGTATAATTATGTAGTGTCCCTTGTGGTTCTTTTCTTTTTGGCTAATAATTTATCGAGATTGAGTTCTTATCACACACGAGGCTGTGTGCTGTGCGCTTTCAGTCATTTGATGTCTCATCTTGGAGATTCTCCATCAGATACTCTGTGTATGGGTCTATGTGCTCTCCTAACAGTCACAATATAATTAAATTTTTTCTTCTTTCTCTGGGGTACCAAATCAGAGCTATGCTCCATTGTTCTTTTAAATTTTTGGTGCACAGTATGTGGGACTTTAGTTCCCTGACCAGGGATTGAACCCATACCCCCTGCGTTGGAAAGCAGAGTCTTAACCACAGGAGAAGACCACCATAAGCAAGTTTATAAAAAGGGGTAGAGAACATGTAACATATGCCAAATCCCTGTGAGAATTTTCTCTGTGCATTTGGAAATTATGGTGGCCTTCTGGTTTAATATATTTAGTAAATAATGGCAGCCTTCTCATTGAACCTCTTCCAACACCCGTGCACTATGGAACCCCAGGCAGGTAATAAAAAGAGTCAGAATTCCACCTGCTCTTTGCAGTAGTTGCTTTGTTATGTCCATAGCCTTGACTGGCAGTTTATAGCAAACCCCTTTCTGTTCAACCTCAGGAAATCTTCTGAATGGCTTAGACTTTTGAGAAAGGGAAAAGAAATTTTGAGCATCCTACTAAAACTAATGTGCATGATTTCTTAATGCCATTGGCCTTGTCTGGAGTGAAAACTGTGAAAGTCAAAGTGTTAGACGCTCAGTCATGTCTGATGGTGTCCTGGACTGCAGGCCGCCAGGCTCCTCTGTCCTTTGGATTCCCCAGGCAAGAATACTGGAAAGGGTTGCCATTCCCTTCTCCAGGGGGTCTTCCTGACCCAGGAATCAAACCCAGGTTTCCTGCATTGTAAGCAGATTCTTCACAATCTGAGCTATCTGGGAGTGGAAATCTAAATGGTGAAAAACTGATCCTGATTCTTTGCATTCAGAAAGACTGGTCTTAATTCTGTTGAGTTCAGTGAGGCGGGAAAATCATCTCACTATGACAGTTATCTATATTCTACAAACAAAGAAATGGGAGCAAATGAGGTTAAGTAATTTGACCAAGGAAATGCAGCCAATGGGTGGTAAAGCCAGGGCGTGAACCATGGCACACACCTAACCACAGCATGAAATTGTCTCCATGAAATGAGATTTATTTCATAAAGTTAAGATTTCCTACCTGCCAGGCTCACATTCACCTGAGGAAGTCAGGGATATTATTATCCCCCTCTTGCAGTTCAGGAGGAAGGCTTGGAAAAGCTCACTGAGTTGCCCAATTCTGCTCAGGCAGGAAGTTAGCAATATTGAGGCCTGGATCCAAAGCTGGTCCTCCTCATCTGTCATTAGAAGAACTGTTCCATGTGGGTGCTATGGACCAAGGTAGATACCAGCTCCACTTGAGCCAACAGTGTGTGTTTTTTCACAGATAGTAGGTAACACGGTGCTTACCTACTTCCGGTAAGCTTCCGGTGCTTACTGGAAGGATCCAGAGGAAGCAATTGACTGAAACACCAAATGATCCAGCTGGCCAGCTGTTAAGAAGCCTGCGGACCTGGTATCTAGCATGACAGTTTCTTCTGGAACAAGTTTCTGGTGTTCTGTTGTGTTTCTTCATAGCTATAACATGAACTCTCTAGGGGTAAGTCTCCCTAGTTCTGTTTTCAGGAACATTTCTGTGTCTCTGGAACAGTATGCACTTATATGGCAGCTTTAGCCTTCTTTGAACCCTTGAGGCCCCAGCACAGTATAAGAGTGGCTTTGGAGGACATGCTGCTCCGGACAGATGATGGTGGTGACAACGGTCAGACCCAAGGGCAGGCTTGTCTTTAGACTACGTGAAGATGGTGCTGAGTGCTCTGAATGCTGGTGCCCTGGGCCTGAGCTGTTGCTCAAACGTCCTTCAAGCATGAGCTGTTACCCAGGAGTGGAAGAACACAAGGGGCCACTTATGTCCATTCAGGGAAGGACCATGCAGAGTGCCTCTACACTGTTTGCTTTTAATTCAGAGATCTCATTGATTACTAGTCCTTCTCCCATGATATGAGCAAAGAAAAACAACATAATGGAAGAGGTATTCTAATCACTGACCAGAACAAAGCTTTGGGAGGACGGGCAGGTTTAATTTGTTATTCTGTTCCACGTTTGCACAGAAGCAGAAGAATTGACTGGGCATTAATTTTTCTTTCATTGGAAAAACACTTAAAACTTCTATGCTAAATGGTATTTTCTTGTAAAGTGTTTTAACTCTGTGAGCTGTATTTGATTCTGTTCACACAGATTATTATTATTATTATTTAAATGGAACTCTTGCAAGGAGAGTCAGACATGACTTAGCAACTAAACAACCCATCTTTATAGTTTAAAGATACTGTTCTTTGGATTGGAAAACTGCAATTTTATTGGAAGTATTATTGAATATAATAATATTATCTTATTGCTTACCTTTAATTTTATGCCTGTTTTGTTTCAAGGATTATGCTAGATGCTTTATAGATGTTTATTTAATTCCAGCATTATCCCTCTAACATCTGTGTAGATTCTTTTATGCCAATTCAAACTGTGCAAATTTGGAATAGTATTATGTAAACACCAGGCACGAAGTCAGAAATAAGGTGAATATTGTTAAATTAAATAGGAAACTGAGAATTTTGACACACATGGGCCAAGACAACTCTGTTCACTCCATTGCCATGAGGTGGTACTGCTTTTAGCTGGCAACTTGAAGTTCTTTGTCTTCAATACCATCAACTCTGGGAATGCATTCCTGACATAAAATGCACTTGTATTGTAATCCCAGACAGCATATGACAGTACAGTGTCTTTGTATATAGGGAATGATCAGAAAATGATCATTTAATGGATCTGAACAGGCTAAAAGAGGGTATGGTCAGAAATAAGCTGATCAATCCCTCACCTGTGTAATGTGAGCCTCTCCTTTTGCATTTCTAACTGGGGTTGCAAGCCAACTTGTGATGTCCAGCTGAATACCATTAAGTATTTTAACTTCATTTAACTTTATCCTCCAAATCTTGCTCTTGGTTTCTTTCCCACTTCCCCACCCCTCCCTGTCTTCAGAAAAATAGCATATGTGTAAGGGCTTTTGAATAGAATCTTTGACTCAATGGGCTTGAGTTTGAGCGAACTCTGGGAGATAGTGAAGGACAGGGAAGCCTGTCGTCCTGCAGTGCGTGGGATGGCTGAGTGGGACACGACTGAGCAACTGAACAGCAACATTTTCAAATAACTGTAGATTCATAGGAAGCTGAAAAATAATAAAGACAGGTCCTATGTGCCCTGCCCTCAGTTCTCCCCAATGGCAACATCTTATAAGACAGTAGCAGCACATGTGGTTTTGAAGGGTAGCAGCTTACCAAGTTTAAGTTCTGGGGAAAAGCTCTACATGGAAGCCCTCTCCTCACACCCCAACCAGAGCAGGCTTCAGGGGCATAACCCCTGAGCCTTTGCACCAAGGCTCACAGCAGAAGGGTGCAATCAGCATCTTGAAATTCTTCAAAGATTTGATCTTTGAATTTGCATTTTTAGGTAAAGTTGAAGAAACAGTGGAGCACGCCCCCGGGGCTTGGAGCCTTGGCTCATGGTGGTTCCACCTCCTGGACTCTGAGGGATGGGGTGTCGACCTCCGCCTCTTCTGCTTCTGCCCTGTGCCCACTGCTGCCTTCCCCGCTGGGCAATCCTGGGTGTGGGTGCCGGATTGCTGGGTCAGTGGGGAAGGCGTCTGGGACCCGTGAGGGTTTGCATGTGTCTGGCAAGTATCCGTGTTCTTAAGGAGTTATTTTGTACTAAAGAACAAATACAAACCACTGCAACAAGTCAAGACAGAGATAGCTGCAAGAAGGAAGATGCCTTTACTCCGCATTTTGAACAAAGGGCCTGTCATTTCCATTTTGCACTGGGCCCCACAAATCATATGGCTAATCCTTCTGAAAACTGTTTTATAGCCCAGCCTCTTACAAAAAATCCTAGGCATGAAGATGAATATTTATCAGGAAGTAGGAAGCTTTGACTAAAGCACAGGGGTGTATTTGTGTGCCGAAGGTATAAATGGTTCCCACTAATGCCAGAGAAATCTTCCTAAAGCACATTCTTATCAAGTCAGAGACTGTGCTAAACCCCTTGGGGCTTCTGTTCATAGGCCAGACTCCACAGCTGTAGCCTGACCCTAGGTTCTCCATAAATAACCTACCTCATTTTATCTTCTGAATTTCAGGGTTCAGTAGACCTTGATTCAAATTCATGCTTGCTTCCAACTCAATACAGTTCATGCTTGTGCCATTTTGTTTTTCAGAAATGCCATTTTACTCAGTCTTTGAAGCTCAACTATCACTTCTCTCCTAAAGCTCCCAGTCTGTGCCCATCTCACAGCCTTTGCACTTGTTTTCTCTGCCCGTATCATTCTTTCTCTAGTTCTTCTGCCTTTTCTAATCAAATTGCCAACATCTGTTGGATCATCAAAAAAGCAAGAGAGTTCCAGAAAACCATCCATTTCTGCTTTATTGACTATGCCAAAGCCTTTGACTGGGTGGATCACTACAAACTGTGGAAAATTATTCAAGAGATGGGAATACCAAAACACCTGACCTGCCTCTTGAGAAATTTGTATGCAGGTCAAGCAGCAAGAGTTAGAACTGGGCATGGAACAACAGACTGGTTCCAAATAGGAAAAGGAGTACGTCAAGGTTGTATATTGTCACTCTGCTTATTTAACTTATATGCAGAGTATATCATGAGAAATGATGGGCTGGAGGAAGCACAAGCTGGAGTCAAGATCTGAGAAAAATATCAATAACCCCAGATATGCAGATGACACCACCCTTATGGCAGAAAGCAAAGAAGAAATAAAGAGCCTCTTGATGAAAGTGAAAGAAGAGAGTGAAAAAGTTGGCTTAAAACTCAACATTCAGAAAATGAAGATCATGGAATCTGGCCCCATTATTTCATGGCAAATAGATGGGGAAATAGTGGAAACAGTGGCAGACTTTATTTTTGGGGGCTCCAAAATCACTGCAGATGGTGACTGCAGCTATGAAATTAAAGGACGCTTACTCCTTGGAAGAAAAGCTATGACCAACCTAGACGGCATATTAAAAAGCTAAGACATTACTTTGCCAACAAAGGTCCATCTAGTCAAGCTATAGTTTTCCCAGTAGTCATGTATGGATGTGAGAGTTGGACTATAAAGAAACCTGAGCACTGAAGAATTGATGCTTTTGAACTGTGGTGTTGTAGAAGACTCTTGAGAGTCTCTTGGACTGCAAGGAGACCCAACCAGTCCATCCTAAAGGAGATCAGTCCTGAATATTCGTTGGAAGGATTGATGCTGAAGCTGACGCTCTACTACTTTGGCCACCTGATATGAAGAACTGACTCATTTGAAAAGACTCTGATGCTGGGAAAGATTGAGGGCAGGAGGAGAAGGGGCTGACAGAGGATGAGATGGTTGGATGGCATCACCGACTCAATGGACATGAGTTTGAGTAAACCCTGGGAGTTGGTAATGGACAGGGAGGCCTGGTGTGCTGCAGTCCATGCGGTTGCAAAGAGTCAGACACAACTGAGCGACTGTACTGAAAGAACTGGATTGTTCTTTCTCTAGGCCTGGTACAGTTAGAGCCATCTCATTGTTCAGAGAGGTCACCTGTCTGGAGGGGTCTACCTGAATGCCTGCTCTAAGCTGCTAACCTTCACCCCATCCCATCCTATTCCTGTTAATCGCATTGACCACTTTTAAAATTAACTTTGTATACTTAATATTTTACTAGTGTAATGATCATCTCTCCCCATGAGAGTGGGTACCTTTGCCTTTTTCACTCTGTATCTTCAGGCCTCAAACTTTGCCCAGCAAATAACTGGTAGTTCCCAGGTGGCGCTAGTGGTAAAGAATCCGTCTGCCAATGTAGCAAACGTTAAAGACATGCATTTGATCCCTGGGTCAGGAAGCTCCCCTGGAGGAGGGCATGGCAACCCACTCCAGTATTCTTGCCTGGAGAATCCCATGGACAGAAGTGCCTGGGGGGCTGCAGTCATAGCCTCGCAAAAAGTCAGACATGACTGAAGCACTGAATAACAGAAGGTTCTTCTCCTTCTTCCAAACACAGGAGTACATTGTATTATCTCCTCTTCTATGCTATTACCTTCTTGGGGTTGGTTGGGAGGGATGATTTGTTCTTATCACTCAGGACGCCTAGCAGAGACCTAGGCTTCAGCAAGTCTTCACTGAACGCAGACATAAAAAACAAATGGTGCAGAGGCAGAGCGTTTCTTTCTCTTTCAGAACAACCGGACACAGCATTAAAGCAGAGAGATCAAAACTAATTGCTGGAACGAGAAGTAGGTGCCATTTAGCAGTCACGGCATCTGTACTAAAGGCGGCCTTGGGAAAGCGTGTAATCAGCTCATAACACACGGTGTCCAGGGTGACCTCTGTGCTCATCCCTGTGCCATTCTCTTTAGGCTGTTGGTTGCCTCTGTGGCCTGTGGGATGGAAAGCTTCCCAAAATAGAGAGCAGGGATGAGGCTGAAGTCCAACAGGAGGGAATCAGAGCTAGAAACCACCTTGTCGCCCCACATCAGGCTGTTCTTTCAGCAAAGCACTTTGTTTTCCATCCTCGATAAAAGTGGAGGTATTCACCTCGGGCTGCGGTGAGGCCTCTGGAGAGCCTGAGGAAGGTGAGATGTGGCATTCATCTCCAGAGGGGCAGGTTTGGGGCGGAAATGGGACCATGAAACAAAATGGCGGGCATAGAAAAGCCACGGTGTGATGAGTGCCGGGTGTTCCGGGCCAGGAGGACGTGAGGTTCTGCCCAGCTCAGCCAGGAGGAGGCTGCTTGAGCTCTGCGAGAAGAGTCTGGAGCCGCAACGACCCGTGGGCCGCGGGGAACAGAGTGCACAGTGCGCGAGGCCAAGGGGCTAGGTCTGACAGCAAGGGAGGACGCGCGCCATGTTTGGAAACTCATGTGGACGACTTCCTCTTCCGGTCCCCCTTCAGAGAGCGCCTTGTGAAGCCTCAGCGCCCCCCGTGGACACTCCCACAGCTCGTGAGGAAGGTGACAAGGACTCCCGCTCTCCCTCCCGTGTGCAGCCTCTCTGCTGAGAGGACGGAGCTTGGCCCCGGGTGCTGATGGAGGGAGGTGTAACCGTGTGGGGTGGTGGAGCTGGTGTTGGGGAGGTCCTTGAGGGAAGTCCTGCAGGCCAGCTCCTGGGAGGTCTGAGGGCTGATTATTTCAGTTTTCTTCCTGGGAAAGAAAGGCCTCTTGTGTGACAGGGCAGCCCTGTTGGTCTCCTGTGGGATTTTTCCCCTTCCCTGGGTCTGCAGTTCCCAAGCTGGTATTTCAGATAGCTCTGCAGTGAGAAGGCAGTGGCAGAGACCACAACCTGAAATCTGGTAAGTAGGACTCACGATCTCACTGCAAACAGCCAAGAGGCGCCCTGGCCTGCAGACTGTAGGAGAACAGTACTCCAAGGGGTTGGGCACACCGTGCTGGGGGTACAAAAACTGTCACATTCCTCCTCTTTTCCACTCTGGAGAAAATCCTTCTTTTTAATTCTTGGAAGGAGGAAATTCTGTGGAGCCTCAAATTAGACCACAAGTGCACATTTATCCCCTCAAAGGCATCCACTTCAGTGCCCGCTTCTATCTTTGACCTTGGCGTTTTCCTTCTTTATGACAGTACAGAACCAAAGAGTGTGCCTTTAGACTTATTCAGTCTGGGCTCTGAGCTGTTTTCCCCACTGGCTAGATGTTCTGATTTGTAAGTAAATTATGTGTGTGTCAAATCAGTACCTAGTAGGGCAGTACTTGCTGTCTAAGGCTGATGACTCTAGAGTGCCAGTGGTACCCAGGGGTTCCAGCACCTGCCAAAACAAAGGATGGTTTAGGAGCAGAGCTTGGCAAGTCCTACCATCCCCATCAATTCGTTTCCTATTGCTGCTGTAGCAAATCGCCGTAAACCCAGTGGCTTAGCATGACATACATTGATTCTTTTTAGGTCTACAAGTCAGAAGTCAGAGATCATGTTCCTGGGCTAAAATCGGGGTGTTGGTAGGGCTGCCTCCCTTGTAGATTCTCTGGGCGAGAGTCCGTTTCTTTGCCTTTTCCAGCTTGCATTCCTAGGCTCACGGCCCAACAACACTTCAGTCTTTGCTTCCTTTGTCGTGTGTTCTTTTTCGAGTCTGGCTGTCCCGCCTCCCTCTTACAGGGATCCTTGTGATAACATTGGATAATCCAGGACTCTTCCCACCTCCGTATCTTTAGTTAATCTCCCACCTCCTTATCTTTGATCACCCTCCCACCTCCATGTCTTTAATTACCCTCCCACCTCCATGTCTATTGCCATGTAAGGTAATAAATTCACAGGTTCTGGGAATTCAGATGTGGAAGGCCTCATTATTCTACCTCGTGCATCATGACTCTCAGCTGGCGGAGATCCATCCATGACTTCCTGTGACAAATAAAACCCACTTTCCAGTACAAGACTTGCAAGGCCCTGCCCGCTTCTCCAACCAGCCTTTTCCTGGCCCTCTGTTCCTGTCACCCTGGCCTGTGCCTGCTCCTCGTAAAACCTCAGGCCATTTTGTTTTGAAGATCTTGGTGGTGGTTGCTCTCTCTGGTTCAGTTTCAGTTCAGGTCACTCGATCGTGTCTGACTCTCTGCTACCCCATGGCCTGCAGGACACCAGCCCTCCCTGTCCATCACCAACTCCCGGAGCTTACTCAAACACATGTCCATTGAGTCGGTGATGCCATGCAACCATCTCATCCTCTGTTGTCCCCTTCTCCTCCCACCTTCAATCTTTCCCAGCATCAGGGTCTTTTCCAATGAGTCAGCGCTTCTAGATCGTTCTTCTTTCAGAACCTCACAAAACTGTATGTTCTTTTATTCTGGATCTCATCCTCTGGGAGACCACTCCTGGGAAATCTTTTTGAAAGGAGCCTTCACCCTGGTCACTAATATCACACTTGGTAGTAAAATCAGTTATGTATTTGTCATCTCTCTCGCCACAATGTAAGCTCAGTGGGAGCAGGCACCATTCTGCTTTATCAGCAGGATCACCAGTGCCTACCATGATGCCTGGCAAACAGCTGGCATTCAACAACTCTCTTTTTACTGAAACAGAGGCATGATGATCCTAGGGACAAGGTCAGCGTGAAGCATCTCTCTCCCCTTTGTGTATGCTGTTGCCTTTTCCATTCGTATGTGATTTACAGACATCATAATTGTCTAAGATTTGCAGGAGACCTGGGTTCGATCCCTGGGTTGGGATGATCCTCTGGAGAAGGGAACAGCTACCCACTCCAGTATTCTGGCCTGGAGAATTCCATGGACTGTATAGTCCATGGGGTCGCAAAGGGTCAGACACGACTTAGCAGCTTTCACTTTCACTTTGCAGGTATATAGCAGAAGAGTTTCCAGTTATGGAATCTACTTTTTATTTTAAGGAAGAAATCTAACATTAATTATGCAGTTGTTGGTATTTGAGCTAAGACCTTTTGTTACTTCATACTCAAATATGCCCTGAGTGTCAAGCATTGTGGGTCCCACTTAACAGAAGAAGAAACTGAAGCTTATGTTAAATAACTTGTCTAAATTTACAAGGCTCGTAAGGAGTGGAGTGGAACCTGAATACAGCTTGTCTGACACCATTACCAAACCCAGTACCATTGCTGCTGTACATACCTGCATATCACAAACAGTGTAGTCAATACAAAAGAGCTTTGACTGGGGGCCTAAATTTACCTTCGGATGGTGGTGGTGTTTTAGTCACTAAATTGTGTCTGACTCTTGTGACCCCATGGACTGTAGCCTGCCAGACTCCTCTGTCCATGGGATTTCCCAGGCAAGAATACTGGAGTGGGTTTCCATTCCCTTCTCCAGGGGAACTTCCTGACCCAGGGATCGAACTTGGGTCTCTGCATTGCAGGCAGACTCTTTACTGACTGAGCTGCAAGTTCAATTCAGTCACTCAGTCGTGTCCAACTCTTTGCAACCCCAGGGAAGATTACATTCTGATGACACTTAGTAATTGTGTATGTAACCTTGAGTAAGTGCCTTAATATTGGTGAAATTTAACTTCAATATCTCGTATCATTGTTAAAAGAGTAAATGACATAAGATGTGCCAAGTACCTAATCCAGTGCCTGGAAGTAAATTGAATGTTGACCACATGGTAGATCTGAAGTAGTATTAGCAGAAACCTTCCACTCTAACTTCTTCTTCAAGGTGTTTTGCTTCCTGTTTCCTTCTAATTTAAGGGAAACTTGAGAAAGAAGCTTGAAAGAAATGCCCCTGGTTAATAGGGGCATTGGGTTAATAGGGTCAATAGGGCCGCTGGTCTATATTTTCATCATTTCTTCCTGTCACAAATGTTCTCAAGCTCAGCTTCACTGAAACAGGTTTTCCCATCAATACTGAATATTTTTTAACTCAAGTTTTCAGGAGCGAGTAAACACTTGTCAGTGGTGAAATGCAGTTCTCGGGGGGCAACATCTCATCGAGGATGCTGAACGCCGAAGAATGAAATGGTCTCCCAAGTGGGTTAGAGAAAGTGCCCCGAGACCCGGCAGTGCACTTTTTCATGAACTGCCCCCCTAGTGGAATATTTTTGGAAAGATATGCTTTTCCTACCCACCAGGAGGGTTAATGAAGCTTAATAACTTAAGCTTTCCTGCTAACAATTTCTTTTCCAGATACCGCTTGATGTTGCCATGTTTAAAAGGCAAGTCTGTTAAAAAATGTCAATATGAATATGTTGCTTAAAGTCTCCAGTGAGTCCTTTCAGAATGAAGCCCAAACACCTTTCATTGTTCAATAAATCTCTCTACCATCTCATCCCAACCTACCTGGAGAGCTCCATTTCTTGATACTATTTCCCATTCCTTCAGCTGCTGCCTCAGTACACCCTCCACTTCGTGGAGAACCTGCCATTAGTCATCCTTCACTCTCAGACTGGGAGATAAGCATGAGGACATGGGCATGTTTTTGTTCACAAGAGCACTGTGAATGACATCTGCATACTTTACAGATCAGAAGGTACTTCCTAATGTGATTTGAATCTCACCAGTCCAAGATCTGGATTGACTAAACCCGTGGGTAGTAAAATATCTTTATAGGCAGCTAGGGTGGTTGAGAGTCCCTTGGACTGCAAGGAGAGCCAACCAGTCCATCCTAAAGGAAATCATTCCTGAATATTCCCTGGAAGGACTGATGTTGAAGCTGAAGCTCCAATACTTTGGCCACCTGATGTGAAGAACTGACTCTTTGGAAAAGACCCTGATGCTGGGAAAGATTGAAGGTGGGAGGAGAAGGAGACAACAGATGATGAGATGATGGATGGCATCACTGACTCAATGGACATGAGTTTGAGTAAACTCTGGGAGTTGGTGATGGACAGGGAGGCCTGGTGTGCTGCAGTCCATAGGGTCACAAAGTCAGACACGACTGAGCGACTGAACAGAACTGAGAACCCTGCAGTGAACAAATCTATAGGCAGCATTTTCCAGCAGCATTTGCTCGCTTCCTGTCTCTGTGTCACATTTTGGTAATTGTCAAAATATTTCCAACTTTTCCATTATTACTATATTTGCTGTGGTGATCTATGATCAGCTCTCTTTGATACTACTATTGTAGATTTTTAGGACTCCATGAAGTGTGCTGATGCAAGATGGCAGACTCAATGGAGAAATATTGTGTGTGCTGTGATTGTCTCCCCAACAACTGTTTTCCCCATTCCCCCTTCTCTCTCCCTCTCTTTGGTCCTCCCTATTTCTTGAGACACAACAATATTGAAATTAGGCCAATTAACAATCTGACAGTGGCTTCTAAGGGTTTAAGATAAAGGAGGGTCACACATCTTTCACTTTAAGTCCAAAGCTAGAAATGATTAAGCTTAATGAGGAAGGCATGTTGAAAGCCAAGACAGGCCAAAAGCTAGGCTTCTTGTGCCAGTTACAAAGTTGTGGGTACAAAGGAAAGGTTCTTACAGAAAACAAAAAATGCTACTGCAGTGAATACACAAATGAGAAGAAAGCAAAATAGCCATATGCCAGTAGGGAGGATGTTTTAGTGGTCTGAATAGAAGTTCAAACAAGACACAAGATTTCCTTAAGCCAAAGCTTAATCTAGAGCAAGGCCCTACCTCTTTAATACTATGAAGGCTGAGAGAGGTGAGGAAGCTGCTGAAGAACAGGCTGGAGCTAGCAGAGGTCAGTTCATTGGGTTGGGTTCATGAGGTTGAAGGAAAAAACCATCTCCAAAACATTAAAGTGTAAGGTAAAGTACTAAGCGGTGATGTAGAGGTTGCAACAAGTCATTTAGAATATCTACCTAAGATCATTAAAGAGGGGCTTCCCAGATGGCTCAATGGGTGAAGAATCCATCTGCAGTGCAGAAGATGCAGGAGACCCAGGTTCACTCCCTGGGTTTGAAAGATCCTCTGGGGAAGGGCATGGCAACCCACTCTAGTATTCTTGCCTGGAGAATCTCATGGACAGAGGAGCCTGGAGGGCTACAGTCCATAGGGTTGCAAAGAGTTGGATGAAATTAAAACAGCTGAGCATGAATGAATGCACACTAAAAAACAGATTTTCATTGTAGATGAAACAGCCATCTGTTGGCAGAAGATGTATCTAGGACTTTCATAGCTAGAGAGGTTCAGAAAACAAACTGACTTGCTAGGGGTTAGTGAAGCTGGTGACTTGAAGTCAGTACTTATTGATTGTGCTGGAAATCCTGCAGCCCTTAAGAACTTTGCTGAATCTACTCAGTCTGTGTGCTATCAGTGGAATAACAAAGCCTGGACAACAGCATATCTGTTGACAACACAGTACATTTAATATTTTAAACCCACTATTGAGATCTCTCACTCAGAAAGAAAGAGTCCTTTCAGAATATTTACTGCTCATGGATGATGCTGGTGGACCCTGGGAGTTGGTGATGGACAGGGAGGCCTGGCATGCTGTGGTTCATTGGGTCACAAAGAGTTGGATACAAGTGAGCGACTGAACTGAACTGAACTCACAATGCACCTGGTTATGCAAGAGTGCTGATGGAAAAGATGGCAATGATGACCCTGTATGCAAGACAGCAAAAAAGACACAGATGTGTATAACGGACTTTTGGACTCAGAGGGAGAGGGAGAGGGTGGGATGATTTGGGAGAATGGCATTCTAACATGTATACTATCATGTAAGAATCGAATCGCCAGTCTATGTCTGACGCAGGATACAGCATGCTTGGGGCTGGCGCATGGGGATGACCCAGAGAGATGTTATGGGGAGGGAGGTGGGAGGGGGGGTTCATGTTTGGGAACGCATGTAAGAATTAAAGATTAAAAAAAAAAAAAAGAGTGCTGATGGAGATGTATGATGAGGTTCATGTTATTTTTATGCCTGCTAACACAGCATCCATTCTTCAGCCCATGAATCAAAGAATAATCTAGACTTTCAAATCTTATTATTTAAGAAATACACTTCATAAGTCTCTACCTGGCAAAGATAATATCTCTGATGGATCTGGATAAAGTCAATAGAAAGTCTTCTAGAAAGGATTCACTGTTCTAAATCCCATTAAAAACAGTTGTGATTCATGGGAAGAGTTTAAAATATCATTAGCAGAAGCTTAGAAAAAGTTGATTCCAACCCGCATAGATGACTTTGAGGGGGTCAAGACTCCAGTAGAGGAAGTAACTGCAGAGGTGGTGGAACTAACAGCAACAAAAACATTAGAATTAGAAGCAGAGCTTGAAGATGTGACTGAATTGCTGCAATCTCATGATAAAACTTTCACTGATGTGGAGTTGCTTCTTATGAATGGGCTAAGAAAATGGTTTCTTGAGATGGAATCTACTCGTGGTCAAGACTGTTGAAACAGCAAAGGATTTAGAATGTTACACAAACTTAGTTGGTAAAGTAGTGGCAGAGTTTGAGGTGATTGACTCCAATTTTGAAAGAGGTTTTACTGTGGGTAAAATGCTGTTACACAGCATTGCATGCTACAGAGAAATCATTCATGAAAGAAACAGTCAGTTGATATGGCAAACTTCATTGTTGTCTTATTTTAAGAAATTGCCAGAGCCACTCCAACCTTCAGGAATCACCACCCCGATCAATTAGCAGCCATCAACATACAGGCAAAACCCTTCACCAGCAAAAAGATTATAACTCATGAAAGGTTTAGATGATGTTCAGCAATTTTTAGCAACACAAGTAATTTAACTAGGGTATATATATATTTTAGACATGATGCTATGTCTAATGATTGCACACTTAATAGACTACATGAAAGTGTAAATATAATTTTTATGTGCTCTGAAATACCAAGAAATTATTGTGATTCACTTTATTAGGATGCTCACTTTATTGTAGTAGTTGGGAAACAAATCTATAATAACTCTGAGGCATGGCTGTGTCTGTATTAGTTAAGTTTCTTTCAAGCATAAGTTATAGGGCTGTAGGCTGTGAATTCAATACTAATGAATCAACAATATGTATTAAATAAGAATATTTAAACAGAAACCCACAGAAAACCAGGTTATGTATTGAATGATTGATGAAAACATGACCAGAGGCCTTGCGGAACCTAGCCGTGTGATTTCCCTTTAGTATTCACTAATTCAGTGTTTGCAGTGACTTCACAGAACATAAGTACTGAGCCTAAGAAGAATGGTCTGTATTGTTTACATTTGACCATTTAACAATGAATATATTACATGTATGTTAGTTGTTTAATCAGCACAAACTATTAGAATAGGTATCTTTGCAAATATATAAACATTAAAAAAAAAATTCTGGCAACTTGTTATTTCCTGGTAATTTATATGGCCCAATTGTGGTAATTTCATTTGCTTTTGCTTTTATAGCTCTTTGTTATAGTCTCCTAATTTTATGTCAATTTTGTGAAAAACAAGTAAAAACAAATTGTCAAAAACTAGTGTTGTCAGTATTTTATTCCTTGGGTACTTGTGTCAGACCATTTATAAGTCTCAGGAATCTCCAATTACATTTTTGTTTGTATTTAACTTCAGTTGGTTGAGCCTTTTGAGTAGTGATCACAAGATAACATGATTGTTGTGGTATTGATAGAAATCAAATACATCTTTTAATTGTAGGGAGAATGACATTCTTAGTGAACCAGAAAGGGCTGTGCCAAGGTGCCTCTTGTGAAAACTCAGAAATAAGAGCCCCAGGGCTGTGTGTTCATGGTCCAGCAGGAAAATCTAGCTCCAACTCCATGCTGTAATATAGAGTTCCTTACATCTCGGACAGTTTAATATTTTAGAAAAGATCTGTAGAGAAAAGTTATTTTTCTTCAGAATTTATTTTTAATAATATTCCTTAAAAATAAATTCTTTATTTTAATTTATCATTAGTTACTTTCTAGGCTTTATGTCTTTTTTACTTTTAATTTGTTCTTGGAAAATTTCAAGAATTTGTGGACCCCACCCTGTGTATAGGGTCACAAAGAGTCGAACACCACTGACACAACTTTGCACACATGCACGTACGGTGTATAATAGCCCACTATGTTCAGAAAGACAACTGAAATGTTAAGTAATAAATTTTGCCATTTAAACTATTGGCCTTTCACAGTCAATTAGAAAAATAGAGAAACACATTATACAAGTCGATTAAGACCTTGGTCTCTATGGTACGTACAGCTCAGAGATTGAGATGCAAGAAGGATATAATAGAACTTCTATTTTTAGACCTTTAGCTAAACATACAATAAACTAAGGTTTATGAACATTGAATACATAGCTGGTCTGGCATCATCATGTAGCCTCTAGTTCAGGTGCTTACAGGTGAGGAACCTCCACCCAGACTCCACTTCCCCAGGGGAAAGTGTGAGTTCCATGCTCAGAGGCACTGATTGCACACCACAGCTGCGTGTGCACTTTTAGCACACAGCAGTGTGAAGATTCAGAAACTGTATCACCTTCTGATGGAAAAACTCCTACAATATTTTCTCATGTTGTGGGCCAGTGATCTTAAAAATCTTCTGTGCAACACAGAGGTTTGTTGGTTATGTTACAGAAAGGTAACATGTCAAATTTAAGATTAATTGTACATTGTCTCCCTTATTAAAATAAAAACCCCAGACCCCCTCACTTGCCAAGTTTGCTGACCTTTCTTGTGATGACAAGTAGCTACCAGTAGAGTGTTATCTAGCAGATACTTGAAATAATAAGCAAACTTAGCTTGCCCCTGCAAGGTAAAGGTCACTTTTTAATAATGGATGAGAAAGGAAATGCTTTTGAAAGAGACTCATGTTACGGAAAAAGCATTTTAGGACTGTTTCCCTCATTAATGATTTAGTTGCCATAAACAGTGGGTTTCACCTGTAAAAACTCATATCTCCATATTTTAAAAAGTTGGAATTTAAAAATCTTCCAAATAAGATGTTATGAATTCATTTGTTAAAAATAGCAAAAAGCAATACTGTCCAGTTAGTTTGTATGGATGAGTGACTGACACCATGGAAGATGGAAATTTACTAGCCAAATTTAAAGGAAAGCTTTTTTGCATAATTGGTGGATGGGGTTGAAAAATGAGCACCATGATTTAGGAAGTACAGACAATAAGGCACTTCTTCCATTTGGATCTCTTCTATCTTTGTAAAGTGTACATAAAAATTATGACAGGGACTAAAATTATGAATGAAAATAAACAGAATTCTGAGCTAGGCCTTCAAATTCCTATCTCAACAAATGTTAACCCAAGACTTAAAAAAAAATAAGGTATATTAAATAAGGTGGCCTCAATAGTTTAAGATGAGAGAAACATAATGGGTCTTTTGAATTTTTAACAAGTAAAATAAATTTTATTGTTTATTTTTCACCTTTTAAATTTATATTTTTGTGTAAGTTTAATAATATGAATGTATTATCAGAGCAGCATATGAATGTACTTCATAAAAAAGATTCCATACACTGAGGATGTGTGTTAAAATTTTTCTGAAAGGTTTATGTAGTAAACAAATTCATGGATCACTAATCTGAACTAACTATTCAGAGTAGAAAATTAAAATAAATTAGGGAGATTGGATAGACTTTTCACTTCTTTAAAAAAAAATTTCCCAAACAGGAGTGTTTAGGAAAAATTTTCCATTTATTATTTGTATTTTAAAAAGTGAAAGGCAATTTCATACTAGAAAATTAGAAGGGATGTAATTGCAGAAGAAAGGGTAAAGCATTAAATTAGAAAAAAAATTTACTTGCTGCTGCTGCTGCTGCTAAGTCACTTCAGTTGTGTCCGACTCTGTGCGACCACAGAGACGGCAGCCCACCAGCTCCTCCATCCCTGGGATTCTCCAGGCAAGAACACTGGAGTGGGCTGCCATCTCCTTCTCCAGTGCATGAAAGTGAAAAGTGGAAGTGAAGTTGCTCAGTCGTGTCCGACTCCTAGCGACCCCATGGACTGCAGCCCACCAGGTTCCCCCATCCATGGGATTTGCCAGGCAAGAGCACTGGAGTGGGTTGCCATTGCCTTCTCCAAAAAAAATTTTACTTATGAACAGCTTAATATATTGTCCTTTAAGGGGGTTCCCTAATGGCCTAGTGGTTAGGATTCTGAGCTTTTGTTGCCGAGGTTGGGTTCAGCTCGTCGGGGAACTGAGATCCCACAAACCATGGGCTCTGAATACCACCTTGGAGCAGTACTAGTCTGCATACCCTAATTCTCACCATCTTCTTTTTTCCATGTAACACGTCAGGTCCTTTGTACTTTTTAAAAAGTCCTTCCTTTCCTGTGATAGTTATCCTCTTTATCCATGTCTTCCTGGGCCTAGGGCTCAGGAAGGTAACCCTGGTGCTATCCTTACTAAAATAAAGACTTCCCAGTGGCCAGGGAGGGAGCACTTTTGCCTTTTCCATTTTAGTTTTGCTTTCTGAGTACGTAAGGCCCCCTCTACCCCCTGACATTTTCAGTTTCACACAAACATACCTTTGGTTCCTCCTCCCTCAGTACATACTAGTTCCTACCCACCAACTACTTCTTCACATTATAAAAGTCATTTTAATTCTAAACCTACATTTGGTGATATTGGACATCTTTGCATGTGTAGGTCCAATCTTATTGGTCAAACTTACTATTCCTGTTTGTCTTGATTTTTATTCAGTTTCCAAACAACCACTGAAATTTCAGTATTTACTTGCAATATTGGGAGAGAATACTGATGAAAATTCTGTGTATAATTTTCCACCAAATTGTTTTCCTTAGCCATTTGGTATGTGTATCAAAGGAGAAAAAGACCCAACCAAACAAAACCATACTAAAGGACCCACAGAATTCTCTAGAACGTGTGGTATTTTCCATCACCAAGCCATCTCTCAGTCACAGGAAATGAGGTAAATTGAAACTTTTTATAAAAACTAAATCTGTTCAAGTTATTCTAGTTTTATCACAATGTCAACAAAGACAGTATTTATTGTGGTTTCATTTTTGTTGTGTGGCCTAGGCCTGTGCCCTTGAGAAGTTACACAGTGAGGTTATCAATTTATGCACTCGTGCCAAGACTCCCAACACACAAGATCATTCAGTGGGAGCAGTCAGGCTCAACCCCAGACAAAATTCATGTTTGGCGCACTCCCTGACCCCTAAAAACACCCCCTCTCCATTTCTTTGTTAGTCACCAATTTCCTTCCTGCCCTCCCCACATCGCTGTATGGTCCACAGCCTTGTTGAGGGGCCTCACACAGCGTTTATTTCCCAGCAGGAAATTCCTCTCTCACCTCCTGCTCTCTCTTCTTAAGAAGTGAATCAATGGAAGCTTGGCACTCACTTTGAAAAGCCGTTGGCTTCTGGGATGCAGGAACAGTGAGCTGACTAGATCAGGCAGAGTGCAGCATGCTATTTAGTGTAGAAAGAATTTTTCAGGGAGAAAAATAGGACAAAATGGAGACAGATTATGCTTGGTTACGAAAGCAGTGGCATTCTGAAGGTATATAAAAGAAGGTTCATAAAATAGAAGAAAAACTGAAAATAGAATGGTGGTAGGGGCAAGAACTGAAGCCAGCAATGAGGTGGCAGGTAAGGGGACAGCTTTCCTTCCCTTGCCTGCAGGTACTGAACAAAGGCACGGCTACGTTTAGGAGGAGTGAGAGATGGAATGTTTTCTCTCAAGGGTACAGACCAAGACCTTGAAGATGGTCAGGAAACTGTGTCAGGCCGGGACCTCAAATGATGACCTAGATCTCTGCAAAGCTTTTTTATATTTGGCAGTCTGGATAAGCCTGTGTATTTTTTTTTTTAGGATAACATTTTTATGTGTGTAATCAAAACATTTAGGATTACAGAGAAAACTAATTACACTGAAATACCATTATCAAAATATTAAAGAAAAACATATGATATGATAGCATCTGCTGTTTAAAATAACATATTAAACAATAGGATCTGGTAATGGAACTAACTGCTACCTAATTTTGAAATAGCGATGAATACAAGTTATGTATTAGTATATGAACATAACTGACACAAAGTATCTGTAATTTCTGTCATTAAAAAGTTGACAGAACAAAAAAGTTGACAGAATAGCTAAGTGTATGGTGGTTTGTTCCCTATTTTATAACTGAGGAAACATTTAAGTTTCAGTTGGAGAAAAAATAGTGAAATAGTTAGTGAACATAAAGATGTCACATTTTTTCCATCCAAATTCAAGAACCTTTTAATGTTATATTCTTGGGAGTCCTTGAACTTCAAGTTAAGAACTTCCATAGCTAAGGGCTGCAGAGGTTGGTCAAGAAACTGTCAAGGAGGGTGTCTCCAGTGGGACAGAGGCTGTAACACTAGTGAACACAGGAGGGTCGCAGTTTGGAATAGCAAAATATTTTTGAGATCCATTTTCTTTCTCTGATTCTCAGTGCCATCAGCTGAATGCAGCCTCCTGTCTTTTGCCTTTCTCTGCAAAGCTTCCTAGCTCACTCTATAATCCAATCTGCTGACACCTCTCCACAGTCCTGAGGAATGGCTTCATTCATCTTTCAGTTATGCTTCTGGGGTTCAAAGCCATTCAGTGGTTCTTCAGTGCCACCCACGTGGGGTATAGCTCTTTATTGTGAATTTAAGGTTTGTTGGTATCGGCTTCGGTCTGTCTTTACAGTCTAAGTCTCCACTAGTCTTCTCCGTATGCCCCACAATGCAGTCAAATTGCAGTCAACCCCACTATGGTTCCTTGGTTGGATCTCAGTATATCCCTGTGCAGCCTTTTCTCAGGCAGTTGCTTCCATCTGAGTTTCTTTCCCATATTATATGTGCAGAAATCTTAGTCATGCTAAAAGCTTAAGTTCAATCACCGCCCTTTATAAGATTAGAAACTTAGTCTTACTCAACTTGGTTTCTAGACGAATGATTATCTGTATCCTTTGCACACAAAAAGATGATTAATAAGATCATTTAAAATTAAAGAACAAGACTAAACATGTGATATTGGGGAAGTCCAAGATCATAGATTTTAAAATTTATGATGAGATTCAAGATAGAGTGATTCAGCAGCAGGTCTAAAGGAGTGAGAGAAAGACTTCTAATATCTCAGTGTAAGAAATAAGGAATTGATCAGTTATCAACAGTACATGAACCATAAACTCCCACATGTTCGAGCTGGATTCAGAAAAGGCAGAGGAAACAGAGATCAAATCGTCAACATCCGTTGGATCATTGAAAAAGAAAGAGTTCCAGAAAAACATCTAATTCTGCTTTATTGATGATGCCAAAGCCTTTAGTTGTGTGTATCACAATAAACTGTGGAAAATTCTGAAAGAGATGGGAATATTAGACCACCTTATCTGCCTCCTGAGAAATCGGTATGCAGGTCAGGAAGCAACAGTTAGAATTGGACATGGAATAACAGACTAGTTCCAAATTGGGAAAGGAGTACTTCAAGGCTGTATATTGTCACCCTGCTTATTTAAATTATATGCAGAGTACATCATGAGAAACGCTGGGCTGGAGGAGGCACAAGCTGGAATCAAGATTGCCTGTAGAAATATCAATAACCTCAGATATGCAGATGACACCACCCTTAAGACAGAAAGTGAAGAGGAACTAAAGAGCCTCTTGATGAAAGTGAAAAAGGAGAAGTGAAAAAGGTGGCTTAAAACTCAACATTCAGAAAATGAAGATCATGGCATCTGGTCCCATCACTTCATGGCAAATAGTTGGGGAAACAATGGAAGTGACAGACTTTATATTTTTGGGCTCCAAAATCATTGCAGATGGTGACCATAGTCATGAAATTAAAAGACGCTTACTCCTCAGAAGGAAAGTTATGACCAACCTAGACAGTATGTTAAAAAGCAGAGATGTTATTTTGCCAGCAAAGGTCCATCTAGTCAAAGCTATAGTTTTCCTAGTAGTCATATACAGATGTGAGAGTTGGACTATAAGGAAAGCTGAGCACAGAGAATTGATGGTTTTGAACTGTGGTGTTGGAGAAGACTCTTGAGAGTCCCTTGGACTGCAAGGAGATCCAACCAGTCCATCCTAAGGGAAATCAGTCCTGAATATTCACTGGAAGGACTGATGTTAAAGTTGAAACTCCAATACTTTGGCCACCTGATGGGAAGAGCTGATTCATTGGAAAAGACCCCGATGCTGGGAAAGATTGAAGGCAGGAGGAGAAGGGGATGGCAGAGGATGAGATGGTTGGAGGGCATCATCGACTCAATGGACGTGGGTTTGGGTGGACTCCGGGAGTTGGTGAGGGACAGGGAGGCCTGGCATGCTGCAGTCCATGGGGTCACAAAGAGTCAGACATGACTGAGTGACTGAACTGAACTGAACAGTTATCAACTGAAGGTCTTATCTCACTTTATTTGGCTTTACTAGTTTATCATGTTCCTGTTACCATCTCCCTACCAGTGAAAAAGAGGGGAAGATGGTGATAAGAGATGAGGTTTTGCTTACTTACTGTCAACTATGGTGGAATCAATATCAGCATCAGGTTGGGGGGTGCGGGGGGTGGGGAGTCTAGAGAGAATCATTCACAGTAAGGCTTTTTTTTTTTTTCAAAGGTTCCTTTTTACATAGTTTTGACTCCAGCTTTCCATTTCTTAAATGTTGCCTGCCTTTAACCTGTATGAAGTTCCAGATAGGAATTCTCATGCTAACCAACTCCAGCTTTCTAGCTCCCATCCCACCCATTATAGAATAAGGCAATCTCATGGCTGCTGATATCAGACCTGATGAATTCTCTGTTCCCTATAAATTATTCAAAAGCAATTTCGACTTACCAGAAACAAATTTCCCTTTCTATGAAAAAGGCAAGCTTTGGTCATTTTCACTTTACAATAACCTAATGATACTCAAAACGAAATAGATGCATACAGGATATTTCTCAAGAAATTTGTCCTTTGAAGGCTAAACTGCCCTATATTCATATCTCTTTACCAGATTCAAATGCAAGTGATATCTCCTAGATGAAAGAGCTGGGAGAGAATTAATATTAAACTGACCTTGAGTTCTCTCAATTTCTGATGAAAAGTGTCAAGTTGCGAATGTTCCTTCTGTGCTTTCGGAACACATTTTTCATAGCTAGAGCAGGCACTCCATTTGCAAACTCTTTGTTTTAGAATTTCTTGGGTAGAATTTTGTGCAACTCACTCACTATGGTAATTCCTTGCAATATAACAAACACATCTGAGCACCGCACACAATGGCCGTGAGTACAAAGAGACTTGGGGACGGTCCCCTACTTTGCTTTGTCATCCTGTTTGGCCTAAGGAAACAGGAGGTGGCAGACCTGTGTGACTATGCAATATTTAGGACAAAGACGACTCAGTTTAAAACGAAACACTATCTTAGTTCTGAGGTGAAAGGACAGGTCTGCAAACAAATACCCTCCATGGAAATGATGATAACAAGTACATCCCAAAAGGAAAGAAGCACGTGGCATGTGACTTCATGAATAATTTGCCTTAACTGTCCATTCTTGTGCCTGCAATGCAGGAGACCAGGGTTCGATCCCTGGGCTGGGAAGGGCCCCTGGAGAACAGAATGGCAACCCACTCCGCTATTCTTGCCTAGAGAATTCCACGGACAGAGGAGCCTGGCGAGCTACAGTCCACGGGGTGGTAAAGAGTCAGACACAACTAAGCGACTAACACACGTGTGTCCTTCCTGAATAATTTGTCTTAACTGTCCATTCTTAAACTTGTGCCCCCAAAATTCCTATGAAGATCAAATACACATACTTTGGCTGATTCTCCTTTTGTGATTTTAGCAGACATTGTACTGAAACAAGGAGATAAGTATAAGCCAAGGAAATATAATGCATCCTGATGAAGCCTCTGACACTTTGGTTGAAACAGTTGAAGAGTGTCCAACTGTCTTTCAGCAAAAGGCTCCGCTGCGGTAGGTCCTGCAGCTGCTGCTGCTGTCGGCATTATGGCCTGCTAGAAAAGTCTGTGGGAGACACTCATGTGCTTTCCCTTCACGCTCTATGATGATTAAAACTAGAAAAGAAACCAAGCATTAAGCGTATTGGTCTAAATCGGGCAACCACAAAATCCTACTCCTTCTGCTTGTTTACTTCCACGGGGGTTTGCTTGTCTGTGGAGGGATGAGTTGAAAAACGAAGCAAACTCGGGAGAGGTGGGTATGAAGTCCAAAGTTACCCTTGCCCTTTCGGCCATGGTTTTCTGAATCAAATGCAAAGATACCGGTGGATGTGACGCGCAGGCCCGCTCTCTTCACCACCCACATGCGTTCACGGGTCCTCATTGCTGTGCTGCAGGATCTGAAGTCGCATCCCCCCAGCCCACATCTCACTAAACGAGCTTTCTTCCCACTGTGTCCCCGAGACCAGGATGAGGTGAGAACTCGGTGCTCTTGAGGTGTAGAAAGTCAAAGAAAATGAAGGTGAAGTTGCTCAGTTGTGTCCAACTCTTCCGGATCCCACCAGGCTCCTCTGTCCATGGGATTTTCCAGGCAAGAGTACTGGAGTGGGTTGCCATTTCCTCCTCCAGGGGATCTTCCCGACCCAGGGATCGAACCCGGGTCTCCTACATTGCAGGCAGACACTTTACCTACTTTACAGCCCCTGCTTTACTCTCTGAGCCACCAGGGAAGCCTGTGAGAGCTCCTGAGATGTAGAAAGAGCTCATTATTGCTCACAAAATTACCCCATCCACAGGAAAGCTGATACTACATCTGTGAAGAAAGCCCAACGTCCTTTGTTTATTCAAACCCAGAGAGAAAAGTGCTCCTTCATATATTATAGATTAAAAAAAAAATCACAAATTATCAGAGACTATTAAAGATCTCTTTAAAACCCCCTAATGTTTCACAGGGCTTTTGGCCATGCATTAATCTTCCCTTTTTCTCCCAGAGGCATTGTAACCTCTTCCTGCTTTAAAGAAAGGACAGAGCCTGTGCTAGGAAAACGTTGAAGGCCATGTTGTTTGAAGAGCTGAGACACTGGGGAAATGCAAATTCCACAGAGCATCAGTTCTCAGTGTTAGCGTGGATAGCATTCACTGTGTGTGTGTGTGTGTGTGTGTGTGTGTGTATGTGTGTACACTTATTATAATCCATATTGCTGAGTCCCAGCCCCTACAGTCAGATTTGGAAGACCCGATGTGATGTCCAGGGGCATCCAACAAGTGCTGAGGTGATTCTACTTTGTGATTTTCAGACCACATTTTGAGAAACAATGAGATGGATATAAGCAGGCTCTTTTAAAATCTCTTTTAAGTACATGCAGCTTGTATTTGGAGAAGGCAATGGCAACCCACTCCAGTATTCTTGCCTGGAGAACCCCAGGGACGGAGGAGCCTGGTAGACTGTAGTCCATGGGGTCGCTTAGAGTTGGACGCCACTGAGAGACTTCACTTTCACTTTTCACTTCCATGCATTAGAGAAGGAGATGGCAACCCACTCCAGTGTTCTTGCCTGGAGAATCCCAGGGATGGCAGAGCCTGGTGAGCTGCCATGGGGTCTATGGGGTTGCACAGAGTCAGACACGACTGAAGCAACTTAGCAGCAGCAGTAGCAGCAGCTTGTATTTGGTGTATTTAGTGAGTCTTTTCTGCTCCTGGGGATCCCTGCCTCCCCACAGGCCAGGGCCTGCCTGCAGGACTCATGTGTCCTTACAATATCCACGTGAGGGAAAGGAGACGCACCTGGCGTGTTCCAGAGGGATGCCTCTCCTTTCCCTCGTTTCAACTTCAGTGTGTTGAAGATGTTTCTTTATACCAGGCAGCAAGTGCTTAAGAATCAACAGGATGAAATGCCTAATGCTTAGAGTATAATGACTGAAAATAGCTTAATGTTCCCTCCTCAGGCCCTTTGTACTAACAGTTCCTCTACTGAAATCATTCCTGCAGATTGTTATTGCATCTGAAATACCATTTTCTCAGACAAGTTTCCTTGACCATTCCTTGAAACTAGGCTCCCAAGCCCACCACTCCTCTCAGTTCAGTTCAGTTCAGTTCAGTCACTCAGTCATGTCCGACTCTCTGCGACCCCACGGACTGCAGCACGCCAGGCCTCCCTGTCCATCACCAAACTCCTGGAGTCCACCCAAACCCATGTCCATTGAGTTGGTGATGCCATCCAACCATCTCATCCTCTGTTGTCCCCTTCTCCTCCTGCCTTCAATCTTTCCCAGCATCAGGGGCTTTTCCAGTGAGTCAGTTCTTCACATGAGGTGGCCAAAGCATTGGAGTTTCAGCTTCAGCATCAGTCTTTCCAATGAACACCCAGGACTGATCTCCTTTAGGATGGACTGGTTGGATCTCCTTGCAGTCCAGGGGATTCTCAAGAGTCTTCTCCAACACCACAGTTCAAAAACAGCAATTCTTTGACGCTTAGCTTTCTTTATAGTCCAACTCTCACCTCCATACATGACCACTGGAAAAACCATAGCCTTGACTAGACGGACCTTTGTTGGCAAAGTAATGTCAGCCACTCTCAAACTCAGATACTTATCAGTGTCAGAAATTATCCACGGTATTTCCTGTCTCTTCCCACAGGAAAGCAAAACTCTATGAGAGCCATCGGCCTTCTATTGTTTGTACAGCTTGTCTCTGACACATAGTAAGGTTTCAGTAACTATTTTGCCAATGAAAGGATGGTCATGGATTTCTCCCAAGAGTATGTTTTACAAGTGGACACTGCCTGACGGCCTTGCCTTTGTCTTTGGGAATTCCCACACCAGGGCAGCTTGGAAAGGAAGCTGCCTTGGGAGGCTGGCTCCCTTCTAGTTCACAGTCTGAAAGTCTACCAAGGGGGATTCTGTCGTAGGAGAAAAAGAAGAAGGTGGTGGGAGGAAGTCAGGAAGGTGAAAGGGATTTGGATTTCTTTCCATTTTAAATGTCCTTTTTTAAACTAAGACTTCTTAATACTGGATAAATAGCCCCAACAGAATATCATCTTAAGAAAATGGTCATCTCATGGCAGACAGCTCTCGCTACATATCTGACACTTCTAACCCAGAGCTAGCTGCTTTATCTCTGCATGGCCTTCTTAGCGGATACCACCCAACATTTGAGGCTGGTAGCCTGTATAAAGAGGTGGATTCCAGGTAAATACCAACAACCTGGTTTTAATGCTGGGTCTTCTCTTGTAAATTATATAATCTTTAATCCTCATTTTCATATTTGGGAAAAGGAGGAAGTTGGTCTAAATTAGTTCTCAGTCTTTTCCTGCATTCATTCACAAGAATTTTGTCAACTTATGGTCCCAGGTGGGCGCTGAGAAACCATTTGTGAGTAAGCTGCGCCACCTGCTGGGAAATCTCTTAAATTACAAAGTAAGGTTCCAACAAGGTGCAGTATTGAAACCTCGAGCTGAACTTAGTCCAGATTTTACTGGAAACTTGGAAATCCTCTATTACATCGATTGCACATATTGACTCATTCCCTGCCTTCTGAATTCCATGAGTATTTTTCCACTGAGGAGGTATTCATTTTTTCCATTCCTGTGAAATCAGCAAATGACACAAATCTTGGTTAATATTTCTTATGTTCACCTCTCTCTTCCAGGAGTTTGCAGGGAGGAACCAAACTGGGGACTAAAGGCCTGGGAAGGAAGTCTGGAGTCGTGGAAAGATGGAAATATCCTTTTGGGCCAAGAAGACATGAGTTTGCATCTATATCACTTATCAGCTACATGACCACAGGCAAATTACTCAGGTGAAGGTAACATAGGTAAAGGGGAGGAAAGCTAGTGGTTGACATTCTGCGCTGGACCCTGTAATTGTTGGTTTACATACTCAATTTAATCCACATAAGAGTCTTATCAGGTAGACATTATCACATCCCGTTAAATGTTGGTAGCCCACTGCTTTTCTCATCTTATTCTCTTTTCCTGGATTACCTAAGCATGATCCTAATTTCAGTCTGTACACGTATAGCAGAGACAGACCCCTGATTGCAGTGGGTTAGGAAAGTGAATGGGAGAAGGCAATGGCGACCCACTCCAGTCCTCTTGCCTGGAAAATCCCAGGGACGGAGGAGCCTGGTGGGCTGCAGTCCATGGGGTCGCTGAGAGTTGGACACGACTCAGAGACTTCACTTCCACTTTTCACTTTCCTGCATTAGAGAAGGCAATGGCACCTCACTCCAGTATTCTTGCCTGGAGAATCCCAGGGACAGGGGAGCCTGGTGGGCTGCCGTCTCTGGGGTCGCAGAGTCAGACATGACTGAATGACTCAGCAGCAGCAGGAAAGTGAATGACGGAATGTGGCGCTAGACAGTTCTTCCCAAGAATTTGCCTTGGAAGAGGAGGTGAGAGATAGAGTTCATCAAAGAAATGTACGTTCAGAGAGCCTTCTCTACCTCCCTCAGGATATTATAGACAAGCGTGCCTTTAGACTGGGAAAAAGTGAGTTTAAAGATAGAAGCAAGGCCTGTACTGGCAAGGGAGACCCAGCCTCCCTCTAAGAGGCCTGTGTCTAGCAGGCAGTTACTTCACGGCTGCGTCAGCTCCATGGACTGCTCCTAGCATCTTGAAACACGCTTTTGTCTGGGCTCTGCAAACATAACACTCTTTTTGGTTTCCTTTTGGTCCCATTGGCTGTTTGTGTTTGGCCTCTGAGGCCAGACCCTCCTCCCCATGCCAGACTTCTGACCGGCTCTGCCCTTGTTCCCGTGGCTGTGGCCTCAGCTCTCTTCTCTTGGAATTGACAGTCTTGCTAGGGGACCTCGACATATCGTGCGGACTCCACATGTACATGGTTTCAGATAGAACATAACCGAAACTCTTGGTCTGATCTCTCCTCAGAGCTCCAGCGTTCCACCCCCTCCATAGGGTCACCTGGAGAGCTTCGTCCACAGAACCATCGTGCCAACAAGCAAGAACATAAAGTACCATCAGAAGCTGACTGTATTGTTTACTCCTGTGGTCCACTCAAGCCCATTCCGTGGAGCTGGTTTTCTTCTGCATCTTGAGACAGTTCAGCTCAGTTCAGTCGCTCAGTCGTGTCCAGCTCTTTGCGACCCCATGAATCGCAGCACGCCAGGCCTCCCTGTCCATCACCAACTCCCGGAGTCCACCCAAACTCATGTCCATCAAGTCAGTGATGCCATCCAACCATCTCATCCTCTGTCGTCCCCTTCTTCTCCTGCCCTCAATCTTTCCCAGCATCAGGGTCTTTTCAAATGAGTCAGCTCTTCGCATCAGGTGGCCAAAGTATTGGAGTTTCAGCTTCAACATCAGTCCTTCCAATGAACACCCAGGATAGGATGGACTGGTTGGATCTTGTTGCAGTCCAAGGGACTTGGACTTGTCTTGAGACAATTCTAGGGCAATTCTTTTACTTTTTCTGATAATCTTTAGTATACTTTAGTAGACTATGAAAGTCATACTATGCAGTTATTATAACATTGGGCACTGTAGAGCCAACTGACCTTCAAAGCCTGGACTCCAGTCTGCTTCACCTTGCCTGGACTTAGGGTTAAGGCTTAACAGCCTTTGAGAGTGCACTGTGAACATCGTGGCAGTTTTGGAAGGGAGTATTTTCTGCTTTCTTTTCATAGAAGGAAATCAAAGATTAGCAGCTCACATTTACAAAAGAATTCAGGACACATGGCTGAAATAACTAATCTTATTTCATGCTCCAAAGTTTGCACTTTGTTCAGAATGACGTCTCTCATACCACCCTGTGCTGCTCAGTCCCTTGGAGTCTTCTTCCAACACAGCAATGTAAATATGCCGTGACAATCAGAATTCCTGAAGGAGAGGCAAGTATTTAAAGCACAGTCGCTTTCTTCTTTGAGATCTGTGGGGCCCAGTGTGTCCAGCATCCTCCAGGCCTCCCTTCCCCCTACACACCCACGTGTGGATTCTTGCGGACGTAGGGTCACAGAACAGAACAAAAATTGGCTTGTTCTGCTCCAATGGACAGAGAATGTTCCCTTTCTCTTAAAAACCTAGTTGAGCTTTCTGTCTTATCCTTCATAAAGTTCATTTTCCTCTGCTGGTCCGAAGAGCTATATACCCAGCTTTTAGGGTAGATGGCATATAAGGTAAATGGATCCACCAGTTAATCCTCTTTTTCTGTATCTCCAGCCTTTTTCTCCTTGCTTGACTCTACTTTCAGAATCATTCACACTTAAACTGGTATCTTAGAGTTTAAAAAAGAATAATGAAACAATTCTCCCCTCATATCTCCTTCGTTTTCAGCTGTCACTCGAATTGTCCTTTTTTTTAATGTCAGACTGGTTCACTAGGATGCCTCTTTGAAAACATCAGAGAGCCTATAAGATAGTGAAGAATAATGGGGCTAAAACCCAGCAGAAGATGAGCCCAACATTGGGGTCACGTCTATCTGAAGGGGCGAAGACATTGAGCAGAGATTTCAACACGCTCGTGGAGTTCAGACTCATCAAGGAGGAGATCTTGATAAATCAGGTTCTGGGTTAGAATCATGAAGACCAACCTCGGGAATCAGAATGAGTGACAAAAAGACCACCCTTCACAATGTCTGAAGGTTGCTTAAAACTCTGAGACAAAATTGCAGAAATGGCAGATGATGGAAACAGGGGATCCTGATAAAGGATGGAATGCGGCATGACTACGATTAATATGTCAGAATATGAAACACAGGTTTAAACATTTCAGCAGAAATGTTTAATAATAATTGCAGAAAGTAAGACCTTTTGGAGATTATTTGCTACTAAACTAGACAGAAGAATTTCAGGAGAATATATGCGGAATAAAGCACAAAGAAACAACTTACACTGAGAAGTAGAATATTGATTGTATGACATAATACAAATAATATCTCAGCGGATTTACAATCTACAGAATTTAAGCATATGACAACACAAACATATTACTTCAGACATGGTTAAATCAGATGCTGTGATGTCCATAAAGTAGTTTAAATACTAATCTATATCTGACTCTAGAAAGTCTCAGTGCATGGTGTAATATTTTTGGTAATCTCTAAAAGACCAGTAAAAGACTTAGTAACTACCAAGTTAAGTGGGATCCTGTGCATGTGTGTGCTAAGTCACTTCAGTCAACTCTTTGCAACCCTGTGGACTGTAGCCTGCCAGGCTCCTCTGTCCATGGGATTCTCCAGGCAAGTATACTGGAGTGGGTTGCCATTCCCTTTCCCAGGGGATCTTCCTGACCCAGGGATCGAAACTGTGTCTCCCGCGTTGCGGGCAAATTCTTTACCACTGAGCCACTGGGGAAGCCCAAGTGGGCCTTTTTTTTTTTTTTTTAATTGAAGGATAATTCCTTTACAGGATTTTGCTGTTTTCTGTCAAACCTCAACATGAATCAGCCATAGGTATACATACATCCCCTTCCTCCTGAACCTCCCTCCCAGGTCCCTCCCCACCCCACCCTTCTAGGTTGACACAGAGCCCCTGTGTGAGTTTCCTGATCCAGACAGCAAATTCCCATTGGCTATCTATTTTACATATGGTGATGTAAGTTTCCATGTTACTCTCTCCGTACGTCTCACGCTCTCCTCCCCTCTCCCCATGTCTGTAAGTCTATTCTCTATGCCTGTTTTTCCCATTGCTGCCCTGTAAGCAAATTCTTCAGTACCATTTTTCTAGATTCCGTATATATGTGTTAGAATACAATATTTATCTTTCTCTTTCTGACTTACTTCACTCTAGGTTCTAGGTTCCACGTGGGCTATTTTGAGAGGAGGCAAGAAAGGTGAGGAATAGAAGCAGAATAGAGACAGACTGAAAGCAAAAATAACAATAGTAGAGATAAACAGTGATTAAATATTTATATCAGTGATGAAATTAACTGTAAATCGACTGAACACTCTTCACTTTCCACACTATTTCTCTAGTCTCTTTCATAGGCCAGATTTTCAAAACACAGGTCTGCAGATGCTGTTTACACTTTTCCAACTTGCATAATGAATTGTTTCTTTCTTAACTCACTCTGTATACCCGACTTCTCTTGACAAAGTTTCCAAGGACTTGCACAATGCCAGACCCAGTGGAGGCTTCCTAATAGTCATCACTATTGCCTTTCAGCAATACCAGGAGACACTATCACCCTCCCTATTGAAACTTTTTTTTTTGTCTTGCCTCCATGACACCGTATTTCTCTGGGTTTCATTTCTATCTCTCCGGCCACCCTCTCAATCACTCTTCCTGTTCCTCCCTACTCTGTCTACTCTCTGGGTTTGAGGATTCTCGTTGCATCTCATTTTATATTCTCCCCTTTAATAGTCTCATCAATTTCCATGCCTTTAAATACTATCAGTTCAGTTCAGTCGCTCTGTTGTGTCCGACTGTTTGCGACCCCATGAATCACAGCACGCCAGGCCTCCCTGTCCATCACCAACTCCTGGAGTTTACTTAGACTCACGCCCATCGAGTCAGTGATGCCATCCAGCCATCTCATCCTCTGTCGTGCCCTTCTCCTCCTGCCCCCAATCCCTCCCAGCATCAGAGTCTTTTCCAATGAGTCAACTCTTCGCATGAGTTAGCCAAAGTACTAGAGTTTCAGATTTAGCATCATTTCTTCCAAAGAAATCCCAGGGCTGATCTCCTTCAGAATAGACTGGTTGGATCTCCTTGCAGTCCAAGGGACTCTCAAGAGTCTCTGCCCACACCACTGTTCAAAAGCATCAATTCTTCGGCACTCAGCTTTCTTCACAGTCCAACTCTCACATCCATATATGACCACAGGAAAAACCATAGCCTTGACTAGATGGACCTTAGTCGGCAAAGTAATGTCTCTGCTTTTGAATATACTATCGAGGTTGGTCATAACTTTTCTTCCAAGGAGTAAGCGTCTTTTAATTTCATGGCTGCAGTCACCATCTGCAGTGATTTTGGAGCCCCCCCAAAATAAAGTCTGACACTGTTTCCACTGTTTCCCCATCTATTTCCTGAAGTTCTGGGACCAGATGCCATGATCTTCGTTTTCTGAATGTTGAGCTTTTAGCCAACTTTTTCACTCTCCTCTTTCACTTTCATCAAGAGGCTTTTTAGCTCATCTTCACTTTCTGCCAAAAGGGTGGTGTCATTTGCATATCTGAGGTTATTAATATTTCTCCTGGCAATCTTGATTCCAGCTTGTGCTTCTTCCAGCCCCGCGTTTCTCATGATGTACTCTGCATATAAGTTAAATAAGCAGGGTGACAATATACAGCCTTGACGGACTCCTTTTCCTATTTGGAACCAGTCTATTGTTCCGCGTCCAGTTCTAACTGTTGCTTCCTGACCTGCATACAGATTTCTCAAGAGGCAGGTCAGGTGGTCTGGCATTCCCATCTCTTTCAGAATTTTCCACAGTTTATTGTGATCCACATAGTCAACGGCTTTGGCATAGTCAATAAAGCAGAATTAGATGTTTTTCGGGAACTCTCTTGCTTTTTCCATGATCCAGCAGATGTTGGCAATTTGATCTCTGATTCCTCTGCCTTTTCTAAAACCAGCATGAACATCAGGAAGTTCATGGTTCACGTATTGGTGAAGCCTGGCTTGGAGAATTTTGAGCATTACTTTACTAGCATGTGAGATGAGTGCAATTGTGCGGTAGTTTGAGCATTATTTGGCATTGCCTTTCTTTGGGATTGGAATGAAATCTGACCTTTTCTAGTCCTGTGGCCACTGCTGAGTTTTCCAAATTTGCTGGCATATTGAGTGCAGCACTTTCACAGCATCATCTTTCAGGATTTGAAATAGCTCAACTGGAATTCCATCACCTCCACTAGCTTTGTTTGTAGTGATGGTTTCTAAGGCCCACTTGACTTCACATTCCAGGATGTCTGGCTCTAGTGATTATCTGGGTCATGAAGATCTTTTTTGTACAGTTCTTCTGTGTATTCTTACCACCTCTTCTTAATATCTTCTGTTTCTGTTAGGTCCAGACCATTTCTGTCCTTTATCGAGCCCATCTTTGCATGAAATGTTCCCATGCTTTCTCTAATTTTCTTAAAAAGATCTCTAGTCTTTCTCATGCTGTTCTTTTCCTCTATTTCTTTGCAATGATCGCTGAAGAAGGCTTTCTTATCTCTTCTTGCTATTCTCTGGAACTCTGCATTCAGATACTTGTATTTTTCCTTTTCTCCTTTGCTTTTTGCCTTTCTTCTTTTCACAGCTATTTGTAAGGTCTCCCCAGACAGCCATTTTGCTTTTTTTGCATTTTTTTTCCATGGGGATGGTCTTGATCCCTGTCTCCTGTACAATGTCACGAACCTCATTCCATAGTTCATCAGGCACTCTATCTATCTAGATAGATCTAGGCCCTTAAATCTATTTCTCACTTCCACTGTATAAACATAAGGGATTTGACTTAGGTCATACCTGAATGGTCTAGCAGTTTTCCCTACTTTCTTCAATTTGAGTCTGAATTTGGTAATAAGGAGTTCATGATCTGAGCCACAGTCAGCTCCTGGTCTTGTTTTTGTTGACTGTATAGAGCTTCTCCATCTTTGGCTGCAAAGAATATAATCAATCTGATTTTGGTGTTGACCATCTGGTGATGTCCATGTGTAGAGTCTTCTCTTGTGTTGTTGGAAGAGGGTGTTTGCTATGACCAGTGCATTTTCTTGGCAAAACTATTAGTTTTTGCCCTGCTTCATTCCGCATTCCAAGGCCAAATTTGCCTGTTACTCCAGGTGTTTCTTGACTTCCTACTTTTGCATTCCAGTCCCCTATAATGAAAAGGACATCTGTTTCAGGTGTTAGTTCTAAAAGGTCTTGTAGGTCTTCATAGAACCATTCAACTTCAGCTTCTTCAGTGTTACTGGTTGGGGCATAAACTTGGTTTCCTGTGATATTGAATGTTTTGCCTTGGAAACGAACAGAGATCATTCTGTCGTTTTTGAGATTGCATCCAAGTACTGCATTTTGGACTCTCTTGTTGACCATGATGGCTACTCCATTTCTTCTGAGGGATTCCTGCCCGCAGTAGTAGATATAATGGTCATCCGAGTTAAATTCACCCATTTCAGTCCATTTTAGTTCGCTGATTCCTAGAATGTCGACGTTCACCCTTGCCATCTTCTGTTTGACCGCTTCCAATTTGCCTTGATTCATGGACCTGACATTCCAGGTTCCTATGCAACATTGCTCTTTACAGCATCAGACCTTGCTTCTATCACCAGTCACATCCACAACTGGGTATTGTTTTTGCTTTGGCTCCATCCCTTCATTCTTTCTGGAGTTATTTCTCCACTGATCTCTAGTAGCGTGTTGGGCACCTACTGACCTGGGGAGTTCCTCTTTCAGTATCCTATCATTTTGCCTTTTCATACTGTTCATGGGGTTCTCAAGGCAAGAATACTGGAGTGGTTTGCCATTCCCTTCTCCAGTGGACCACATTCTGTCAGACCTCTCCACCATGACCCGCCTTTCTTGGGTTGCCCCGCGGGCATGGCTTAGTTTCATTGAATTAGACAAGGCTGTGGTCCTAGTGTGATTAGATTGACTAGTTTTCTGTGAGTATGGTTTCAGTGTGTCTGCCCTCTGATGCCCTCTTGCAACACCTACCATCTTACTTGGGTTATCTCTTCATGGCTGCTCCAGCAAAGCGCAGCCGCTGCTCCTTACCTTGGACGAAGGGTATCTCCTCACCGCCGCCCTTCCTGACCTTCAACGTGAGATAGCTCCTCTAGGCTCTCCTGTACGTATGTATATTTGCTATACTCTGAATATAAAGTATATACAATACTCTAACTGTAGTCCAAAATGAACTTCTCATCTTACCTTGCTCTACACCCTGGTAACCTGCTTCTTTTTCAGTAAATGATGCCTTTTAGTTACCAAGCAGCTACTTTGGTCCTCCTTGATTGTCCATTTTTTCCATTTCCCTACCGCATTCAGTCCATCATCAAATCCGGATTTCAGCTTTTAAATATCTCTCGAGATCCGTCCAGTTAGTTTCCTTATTCCCGCCCTGGTCAAGACTACTTAACCTAGGGCCTCCTGTTGCCTAGGCTGTGGCATGGGTGTTGTGACTGGTGTTTCAACCATGTGCGCCCCTGCACGTGGTGTAGCTACCCTGGGCTTTCTCAGAGTCCATCAAACCTATCAAGCTTTCATCCAGTTCAAGGACTTCCTACGTGTTGTTTCTCCTGCCTAGAGAACCCTCATCCCAACGCTTTCTCTTGGTAACAGTATTTTCACCCTTCATGGTGGTTGGTGGTTTAGTCTCTAAATTGTGTCCGACTCTTGCGATCCCATGGACTGTAGCCCACCAGGCTCCTCTGTCCTTGCTATTCTCCAGGTGAGAATACTGGAGTGGGTTGCCATTTCTTTCGCCAGAGGATCCTCCCCACCCAGGAATCGAACCCGAGTGTCCCGCATTGCTGGCAGATTCTTTACCGACTGAACTACGAGGAAAGCCCCTCATTCAGCCCTTAGGCCTAAGCTAAAATGTTACATCCTCAAGAAGGAATTCATTATATACTCCTGAGTCTTCTAATCTATACTAAACCTTCCGTTTTAATCTTGTGTCAGTTGTGAACTTGCAGCTTTCAGCTCCAAATTCACCCCTGAGTACCTGCTCTGCAATAATGCACGCAATTCCTCCTCCAGGTTTGTGTCTGTGCTTTTTAAACAATAAGCGCGCTGTTTCCTCAGTAGAGGGCGACAGAGGAACATTGCAAGGGGAAGGGGTCTGCTTTTTGCAGCTGCTGAGGGTAGGTCTGCAGTTTGAGTCGTGGACCTCTGGGGAAGCTCTGTCTGAGCTCTTCACCCAGGACACGCTGTCCCCGGTAACCTTGTGGCTCTCGGGTGACGTGATGCAAACCTTCCCGTGACCCTCCCCATGGGGACCCCCCCCTGCCCACCTGGGTCCCTGATGCCCTCCGCTTGCTCACTTCCCCAGCTCCTGCGGTCCTCCCCTCAGGGATCTCTTGTGCTCCGGGCTCCCTACTGTAGAGGCATCTCCAGCTCCTGTGACTCACCCAGGTACCAGCTGCCAGCTTCAGTTTGCCCGCCCCGACTTGGGCTCCACAGGGTTACTTCCTGTTTGCTCTCTGACTACAGACTAACTACCTCTGTCTCAACAAACCAGCGAGCTGCTCTGATAGCCGGGAGCTTCAGCGGCGTTTCCCACGGAGAGCCTTGGAGAGGGCTGCCCTTCCTAGGGCTGCCCTTCCCTGAGCACTCTCTCTGGGTGACACAGAGTTCTCTTAGAGCCTATTATGCATGCGGGTTAGTCGCTCAGTCGTGTCCAGCTCTTCGTGACCCCACGGACTATAGCCTATCAGGCTCCTCCGTCCATGGAATTCTCTAGGCCAGAATACTGGAGTGGGTTGCCATTCCCTTCTCCAGGGATCTTCCCGACCCAAAGATCGAACTTGGGTCTTCTCATTGCAGTCAGATTCTCTACCATCTGAGACATCATGGAAGCCATATTTACATGAAGCTTCACTTTTTAAATCTCTGTATGATTGCACCTCTTGTTTGGATTCAGACTGCTACAATTATCTTCTCCCATCCTATAAGTTTTCTTACTGCACCAATCACAATTGCATCTTTATTTGTGGGTCAATTTCCTCATGTCAGTCTCTTCCACTGATATAAACGGAAACGGAGCGATAACAGGAGCTGTAAGTACACACAGCAGGCACCGTGTCTTTTTTTTTTTTTTTTTAATTCCCAGTGCTTAGCATAATGCCTGGCTCTTAAAAAGCACTCAATAAATATTTGTTGCATGAATGAATACTGTATAGCTGAGTTGATTTTCTGCTAATTTAATCTGCTGTGTTCTTATGATGCTCCCTTAACTCTTCTCAGTCACTGCAATCTACCCTAAAGATTATGCATGATATATTCTGGAATTTGTCGCATTGCAAGGGATCTGATTTTGGCCCTTTGTAAACAAAATAAAACCATATTTTTATATTCTACCATTTCTGTGTTAAACCTATTGTGGTGGTGATGCTTCCAACTGCAGTTACTCAAGATGCTTCTTTTCTTAGCTGTGTCCAAACTCACTATAACATGCATATTTCTTTTCCAAACAGGACTAGAAGTGGTTTTTTTTTTTTAAATCTATTTTAATTCTAACCACTCTACCACCACCCTTTTAATTTTTCACATAAATTCTACCCCAGGACTCACACACGCATATCCCTACAGGGCCTAGTGAGTAATTTAAATGACTGGGCTCAGCGTGAGGAAATGAGCAAGAGTAGGGATTATGGCAGATTGGAGAGCACATGCTTCACCTGAATGCATTTCATTAAAAAATTTATGAAAACACGGTGTGAGCCAAATACAACATCTGCAGGCACCACTAGCTCCGTGATTGCCCCCTGGTTAGATTGAACCATTCTAAATCTCAAGAACTAGGAGTCTTAAAAGTGTGAGATGCTTGACATAAGGTTGCTTTATGCATTTGTTTTGCTGAGGAAGGCCATTAAAGAAAAGCTGGCATCTATTAATACTACTGTCACTATCTCACAAAAGGAAACAAAAATTATCATCACTGGGAGGTGGGAAGCACACACTTTCCGGATAACAAACCATCTACTCCATGAAAGAACAACTGGCAAGCTTGCATTATTGTTTCTATGACTCTAGAAGGGAATGAACTTTGCTCCTTCAGAATGACCTTGACTGCTTACAAAAGAACATACAGTTTCCAGGGCCCCACTCAGGAGGTAAGGGGGCAGGAGATAGTTTCCATGTGTACTTTGGCAAACTCGTCAGGGGCTTCTGAAGCATACCCAGGTCGGAACCTTCTGGTCTGTTCCCCTTTCATACTCAGAATACAGAAAGCAAGTCTTCTCACCCTGATTGCAGAGAATCTTATTTTCCTGCACTGGAGGGAGACAGGGTTTTTGCAAAGCAGCTGATTGGCTCACATTGCCATGAAAGGCAGCTACCTCCTGGTCTGTGTCACAAATAAGTGATCCACAGTCTAGAAATAAGAAGCATTCACAGTGATTCCACATGCAAAGTCACTCATTTTTTTTTAATGTATTGATTTCTTTATATACATATAGATAGATATATTGGAGAAGGAAATGGCAACCCACTCCAGTATTCTTGCCTGGGAAAATCCCATGGTCACAGGAGCCTGGTGGGCTACAGTCTGTGGGGTCGCAAAGAGTCGGACACAACTGAGTGACTAAGCACACAGATAGATATATAGATATTCCTTGTTACGGAGAGGAATTAATGTCTTTGTTAAAATATATAAATACCCCCCAAACCATTAAAATTAAGAAATTAGGGCAATATAATATTTGGAGAGAAGCCAGTAGGGCAGGGGATACAGGAAGCAGTGGGCCCTCTCTTGGACTGGGCAGCTGTCTGTCTCCCTGGAGGAGGCAGCCACTACTCAGCTGCAGACTTTTAATTGGACATCGGAATTTCTGTGCAAAATCTCTGGAAATGTATGATGCTTGCATGTGATTTAAAAAAAATTAAACATCGCATTACATGTTGCTGTTGTTTAGTCACTAAGTCGTGTCCAACTCTTGCGAGCCTGTGGATGGTAGCCCACCAGGCCCCTCAGTCTATGGGATTTCCCCGGCAACGATAAGGGAGTGGGTTGCCATTTCCTTCTCTAGAGGATCTTCCCGACCCAGGGATCCAACCTGCATTTTCCACGTCTCCTGCGTTGAGCCGCCAGGGAATTGCATGGAATATCGCATGGCGGTGGTGGTTTGGTTGCTAAGTTGTGTCCGACTCCTGTGACCCCGTGGACTGTAGCCCACCAGGCTCCTCTGTCCATGGGATTCTCCAGGCAAGAATAGTGGAGTGGGCTGTCATTTCCTCGTCCAGGGGATCTCCCCAGCCCAGGGACGGAACCTGGGTTTCTTGCACTGCAGGCAGATTCTCTACCAACTGAGCTCCCAGCGAAGCCCTGGTGGTGTATTGCATAGGACAGAGAAAACCCTTTTGCCCACAGGACATGGCCTGCTGGTTGTTTGTTTACACTGTGGGCTAAAGTCACCCCAAGTCCCTTCCCCAGACCTGCAGGCCCATGCCTCACCTCAGACTTGGCTGAAACATGGGGAGAAACACTGGGGAAGGGGACTAGAGCTCATATTCTGAGAACATTCCCCAGAAGCTTTCAACCTTCACCTATGTTTAGAAACCGCTGCTCTACGGGGCCCTAGGTGAGGAGATGAAGTATATTCTCAGGTCCTCTGCTTCAGAAGCCTCGCTGACACCAGCTCCTGTTACCTAGGAAACAGCGCCCACACACGCGGGCCAGCGAGGTGTTAGCTGTGCTTTGCCTTAGTTGGCCTTGATTTCTCTAGGGCACTAGGTATACGGTTTGGCTCCTATTTTCTTGACTTTGATAAGAGAGTTTTCACAGAGCGTCTGAAAATAGGAATAAATGAGATAGAAACTCATGCCAGCCTTGATTTATGCAGCCGCAGAGAAAATAAATTACACTCCTCTGAACCTCTGGAGAAGGAAAAGTTCTTTAGAAGTCACAGGAGAGAGCCCTGTTTCTAGAATCCTGCACCATGCGCAGGACCTGACAAGGAAATCCTTTGTTAATGCACCCACCGTACTCCCCAGAGTGGCGTGTTCTGACGCGCTCCAGCCCTCCGCCTTCCCCTCAGTTTACCTTCTTGTGTCTGTAATACTGGAGGCAGCCGTCATTCTTCAGCACGAACCATCGCTTCCTCCAGCCTTTCATGAACCCGGAGTGTGTCCTCTTGTGCAGGTAGCCACGGCAGGCGGGCCGGGGGGTGTTGGGACAGCGGCTGATGTCGGATCCTACCACCAGAGTCAAGAGGTCTGGACCTGGAGGGGTGAGTGTGAGATAGTTGAATGATAGACAGCTGACTTGGCTGCAAATCTTAAAACAACTGCAAGGACTCTTGCTTTTGTGAATGGATAGAAAAGAGATTGTAGTTTCCGTAAATGGAATCAATGAAATAGAATTCTACCACTGGAATGGATCCAAGAGTTCTCCAGTAATGAAACTCTCAGGTCAAATAGGAGGATGAAAACTGGGGAGGTCCAGTGACTTCTCTGAGGACCTAGAGCTCATAAGTTCAGTTTGGTTCAGCCGATCAGTTGTGTCTGATTCTTTGCAACGCCATGGACCACAGCACGCCAGGCCTCCCTGTCTATCAGCAACTCCCAGAGTCCACCCATACTCATGTCCACTGAGTCGATGGTGCCATCCAACCATCTCATCCTCTGTCGTTCCCTTCTCCTCCTGCCTTCAATCTTTCCCAGCATTAGGGTCTTTTCAAATGAGTCAGCTCTTCACATCAGGTGATCAAGGTATTGGAGTTTCAGCTTCATCATCAGTCCTTCCAATGAACACCCAGGACCGATTTCCTTTAAGGGTTGAATCAAATGTGAGATCTGGTTTACCTGGTTCTAAGACAGAATTCTTCCTCTTCAACCACGTGGCCTAGTTGGGTCTGATTATGGATAACTCGGGTCTGCTCATTCTGTCTGTAACAATAGCAAGCTAAGTATTGAACGTATTTTGATTGACACCCAAAGAAGGATGATGGGTGATGTTTGGCTTTTCCATCTCACTTTTATTCAGGATGATTAGCTTCTTTGATCTGTGTTAGCTAAAGGGAGGGTCTGAACCACTGCCAGTGTATGTTGCCAATGTCCTCTCTGATCAAAATCAATTACTCACCTTTGAACTTGACGGGAAGTCCAAGAGGCTTGAAGCATACATGTCTTTTACCCTATCTTCTTGCCAACCCGGATTAGTACAGAGGATTGGACCCAAAGCTTTCAGTGCCCGACTTTCTTAGAGTGTCCTTTTTAGACTGTCTTTCTTACTCCTTGCTTCTTAGAGTGCCTGGACTTCAAGTCCCCTTTTCTGTAGAACTGGTTTGGTGAAGAGCTTGAGAAAAATTGTCCCTGTCCCTGATAACATGAGGTCAGTGTCTACCAACCGTGCTTCAGTGGTGCCAGCATGAACACAGACTTTCATCATACGCCTACCTCTTGATGCCTCAAGAAAATTCTCTGAATGTCACTCAGACAGACAGCAACCCTGACATGCTTTGAAGACTGCAAATGGGGTATGACTTCATTTACAATTCCTCTGAGATGGAGGCCATATCCCTGAAGGGGTACATTTGGCCTTGGCAGCGCTGACTTCATCATGATGTCTGACATTGAGATTACTGATCTGTTTAGAGCTGTCTATGGAAATGGGGGTCAGTGAGGAGACTCCTCTTATATAAATGACAAGCTCCAACCCAGGGGATCATTCCTGGCTGAGCCACATGGCCCTGAAAATAAAGATCTGTCCCAGAAAGGCTGACACAGTCTTAACTTTAGCAGCACGCAAAGCACCTTGGTAATTAAATAACTCTGCGTGTCAAGAAAATTCTTCATTGCCATGTAAATACATTTTAATTTATTGAACTGCCCTTAAGCTCCTGTCAAAAACACATCCAGAAAAATTAGAAGAAATGCTCCAGATTGACCAGCAACCCACAAATGTCTTTGTCTTTGGACTCCAGTCCCCAAAGAACTGTACTCCTGGACCTATATGCATCGCTGATACATCTGCCAACTTATTTATGCGCTGCCACAGCGGGCTGCCCCTCGAGGTCATTTTCCTCTTGCTTACAAAGACTGCATATGGGTTTCTCTGATACCAATCAAGCTAAACTTGAGTTTCAGCTGGCCAAAAACATAACTTGGTGCACCAGAAAATTCTCTCTGGGGCAGGGATACAGATGGTCCTGCTGCACCATGGTGTCATTATATCAGAAGGAAAGTATTTCACTTTCAGAGTTAGGACATGAGTCTGATGTTTGGGGAATTACTGAGTTCCAAACAGCTGTTAGGTGGTGGTGATGTTATACTCTTTGCAGGTCCATACTGGGCCAGGAGGACCTGGACCTGACATTTACAGAGACGTTAGACTTTTGATGTTATCTTCACATTTGATTATTTATACACAGTTTTTTAATGTGTATGCTAAAATAATTAAATATTAGGTTTGTTGTTCAGTCGCTAAGTTGTGTCCAACACTTTGCAACCCCGTGGACTGCAGCATGCCAGGCCTCCCTGTTCATCACAATCTCCCAGAGCTTGCTCAAACTCATGTCCATTGAGTCGTGATGCCATCCAACCATCTCATCCTCTGTTGTCCCCGTCTCCTCCCACCTTCCATCTTTCCCAGGAGGGTCTTTTCCAATGAGTCAGTTCTTTGCATCAGGTGGCCTAAGTATTGGAGTTTCAGCTTCAGCATCAGTCCTTCCAATGAATATTCAGGATCGATTTCCTTTAGGATGGACTGGTTGGATCTCCTTGAAGGGCATTTCTGGAGGAGGAAATGGCAACCCATTCCAGTATTCTTGCAAAAGCCAAAAAATGTTCAGTACGAACAATTAAACACTTCCGGTTCTGCTATTCTTTATTAATTTACTGGGTGCCTGAAACGTGTCAGTGTCCTAGTTCAGAGCTTCTGAAGCTAAGTGCAGATACAAATCACCCAGAGGGTTTCTTAAGTGCACATCCTCATTCGGTAGGTCTGGGATGAGGCCTGGGATTTCATATTTGTAAGGAGCCCTCAGGTAAAGCTGGACCACAGTTGAAGTGGCGAATCCTGAGAAAGTCTCAGCTGCTGAGAGGCTCAGTTCATGAGCACAGTCTTTGTCAGCAACCAGCGCGCTTCTGCCTTTCCTTGACTTTGATTTTGTTTCCCCTGGATACATTCATTTTCACCCCCAATACTTTGCAACAACAGAGTCCTGAGTTCCACACCCCTCCTCATCCCTGCCGTTACTGCTTGAGAGCTTGTTTGGAGATTCTAGCAAGGGCGCACTGGAGAAGGACATGGCAACCCACTCCAGTGTTCTTGGGCTTCCCTGCTGGCTCAGATGGTAAAGAATCCACCTGCCATGCGGGACACCTGGGTTCAACCCCTGGATTTGGGAAGATCCCCTCGCAGAGGGCATGCAACCCACTCCAGTACTCTTGCCTGGAGAATCCCATGGACGGAGGAGCCTGGTAGGCTACAGTCTATGAGGTCCCTAAGAGTCTGACATGGCTGAGCGACTTCACTTTCACTTTTCACTTTCATGCATTGGTGAAGGAAATGGCAACCCACTGCAGTGTTCTTGCCTGGAGAATCCCAGGAACAGGGGAGCCTGGTGGGCTGCCGTCTATGGGGTCGCACAGAGTCCGACACGACTGAAGTGACTTAGCAGCAGCAGCAGCAGCAGCAGCAGGGGCGCTCAGCCACTCATACACCCTTGATGCGGGGACTGGTCCTCTCTTATCGGGGACGGTCCTCCTCTTCGACAAGCGCGCGGCTCCAGGAGGGACACACACGTGAGGGAGGAGGGGACACTGGCCAGGCCAGCCCGCTCAGCGCCGGGGATCGATGCAGAGACCGATGCCGCAATCAATCTCCCTCCTCGATCCCCAGTTACTTCTTTCCCTAGGTCCGTCCCCGCCCTGGTGAAGTGAAACACACAGCCCTCGCCTTCCTCCACTGGACACCCCAGAAATCTTTCCCGCTTTTTGGGTGTGAGTGGGAGGAAGGCTGTAGGTAGGGAGGTGAAAGAGTGAAAAGAACTCTTTGTTTCCTGAGATACGAGGGGAGTTTGAAAATCCACGCCTTTAGCACATTCAGCTCTTTGATGACGACGTCCTGAAAAAGAAAGCGCTCTCCAGAAAACTCTCCCTCCCTGGCACTTTGGCCTAGAGGGTTTTGGAAGTAAGCAGTCGTCGGTGAGGTTATTTGCAGCTACAGGAGCGAGAAAAAGGGTTTCTTTTTCTAATTCACACTTCCTCCTCGGATCACTGTCTTCCCCTTATGCCACCAATCTTAAACGGCGTCGGAGTCACACCTCTGCTGTCAGACAAGCCCCACCACCCGCGCAGGCGTGGAGCGGCGACGTGCGAGGCAAGCCGCGGCCGAGGGCGGGCGCAGGGGGCTGGCACTGCCTTCACCCCCCAGGTCCCAGCTCCAGGCTCTTCCGTGCCCGCTTTGAGTCCAGCCTGCTGTCAGGACACAGAGGAGCCCGCCTGCATCCGAAGGACTTCCAGCTTGACTAAGCGTCGGTGTTTTTCCCTTCCTCTCTTTCTTTTCAGCACTTTTCACTTGTCAGTCAGCATTTTGATGATTAAATCCTCCATTTGACTAAGGAACCAAGCCCTATAAAAGCTCAAACCGGAAAGTAAGAGGGACCTCATGTAAGAAAAATTCGCATGGAGCTGTTGTTCCCAGCGTGATACTGAACGCTTTCTTAAATCTCCCGCTTTGGTATTCCCATCTATCAGACTGCGGTAATTTTTCTAGGTGTGTGTGATTAGTATTTCTGAATAGAATTGCTATTTTATTACTTTTATTATTCCCTATTCTATCATATATAACATATACTAACATGTTCGTCTATTCTTATTGAATGGAATTATTAGTTCAACAGAACTATTGAAAACTTGACCCTGTAACATACAGTGGGTCCTCTTTCTAATGCTGGGCTAGGAAGATATGATAACACCTGCACCAGAAGCTAACCCAACAGGTATTTAATCTTATGTCCATAAGATTTTGGCCACGCTTCCAAGATGCTGGGCTGGCTGTGAAAGAGATGCTGGGGAGACCTGATTAAAATTACCAACATGCAGGCCACCACCATGAATTCTGTATTTAAGGGGGTCTCAGGTGAGTCTGACATACAGCTAGATTATAAGATTTAAGGTTCTGAGAAAAGTTACTTATGTTTCTGTATCTAATCAGCAATGTAGCAGTCAGTAATATGATAGGATTTTACCAAAGTTTCACATACTTGGGAGTGAAACTGTGCAGAGATACATAGCAATCAAAAAGATATCAGATAGACTTTTAAGAAGCTTATACAAACAGACACAAGAGTCAAGCGTAAACATGAAGTTTCTAAACACGCTCTTAATAGGCACCTGGTAGATATATATTTCAAGACCTCTATGTTTCATACGAATGTAACAAAAAGCTCAATCATTTGTTTCACAATTCTTACTTTCTTTAGACAAGTTGGTGACTTCCTCTCCCAAAGAGAACATCCAAAAGCCTGTTTCAGATTCCGTATACCCCAAAAATACTTTGACCAATTTATAGGGCTTGCTAAGAAAATTGAATTTATAAAGTACAATATAAAAATTAAATTATTCCTGTTATTTCTTCCCCTTTGTTCTTTTTCTTTAGTTTCATGGTCATGTGTATCCTTCTCATAGACCCAGTGCCTCTTGGTAAAGCTGTATTTTCCCTTCCTTTACCATTACTACCTGGAGTATTCTTGCCTGGAGAATTCCGTGGCTGGAGAAGCATGACAGGCTATAGCCCATGGGATCATAAAGAGTTGGACAGGACTGAGTGATTAAGACACATACATATCCTACTTGATTATGATGTATTATGTATAATTTTAACAAATAGTTTGATTCAGGTATTTATTATTTTTTTTTCCTTTGGATTTGTGTATCTCAGTTCAGTTCAGTCATGTCTGACTCTTTGTGACCCCATGAATCGCAGCATGCCAGGCCTCCCTGTCCATCACCAACTCCTGGAGTTCACTCAGACTCACGTCCATCGAGTTGGTGATGCCATCCAGCCATCTCATCCTCGGTCGTCCCCTTCTCCTCTTGCCCCCAATCCCTCCCAGCATCAGAGTCTTTTCCAATGAGTCTGCTCTTCGCATGAGGTGGCCAAAGTACTGGAGTTTCAGCTTTAGCATCATTCCTTCCAAAGAACACCCAGGACTGATATCCTTTAAGATGGACTGGTTGGATCTCCTTGCAGTCCAAGGGACTCTCAAGAGTCTTCTCCAACACCACAGTTCAAAAGCATCAATTCTTCAGCGCTCAGCTTTCTTCACAGTCCAACTCTCACATCCATACATGACTACTGGAAAAACCACAGCCTTTGTGTATCTATACACTCATAAATAAAATTAACATATGATTTTGTTTTTCATACTATGCTATTCTCGTTCTGGAATCAAAGTTGTAGTAGATTCATAAAATGAGCTGACACGCATTCACTCTTACTTATTTTCTGGAAAAAAACTCTGTAGAATAGGGATTATTTGTTCTTTGAAAGTTGGATAGTTATAAAAGTGGTATCCTGGGCTTCTGAGTGGGGCATGGAATGGGGATGGTAATAGGGGAAAAAGAGAGGTGGTCTCTTATCTTATTCTATAAATATTTTATAATAGTTTACACAGATTTTCTGTCTATACTTGTACTAATGTTGGCTCTTTAAATGCTTTTGAAAAATGTTGTTTATCTAGGTTTTAAATTTATTATTATCCAGTGTTCAAAGTAGTCTTTTATTATTTTTAAAGCCTGGTTTTTCCTTTTCACCTCTTCATTTTATTTGCATCTTTTGCATTTTTATTTCCCAGATAAAAGCTGGTAGCCTTAGAGATGTGCAGAAGATTATGCCTGAGGATGGAATGATCAGCTTCCTAATCAAGCTAGGTCTCAAGGGCTGCTCTAATGCTCCACACTGACTATCCACATGGGTGCTCCATTAGGCTTTCAGTGGAGTGGGGTGGGGAAGTGGCCCCGAGGACCACATGGGGAGAAAGACACTATGAGGCGGTCCCTCAGTGATTCCCTATGTGTCTTCAGGTCTCTTTTGCTCTTGGCTATGATTCCTACCCCTCCAAACACACAGGTCCCAAACGACCCCCTTTCCGTAAAAGACTCTTACACTGTTCTCACTTACACATCTCAGATCTCGAATTCATGTTTCTGCTTCCGAGGCATCTCCACTGTTGGATCTTAGAAGGACTGGCAAAGACACACCGAGGTTCCCTAGGGTCAGGGTCTTAGGATAGAAGTCCACGCTGGCAAGCAAGGAGTGGTGGAACTCAGCTCATAGGAGGGGATAAAACCAGCCTACCACTAACTGCCCAGGACAGTGCAATGCTCTTTCCCCAGTATCTATGTTAGTCCATCAACTTTTAGAGAGCCCCCCAAACCCCATTCAAATTTTAGAGATATTTTCTCTCTTCCATTAACTGAGGCTGAATGCTTTCAGAGGTATAAAGAACATTAAGCTTCTTGGGGAAAAATAGAAGAAGTAGTAAGAGCGGAAATACTACTATAGTTCAGTTTTATTTCACTGAAAAATTGGAAAATTAATTTGTGAGAAAGAACCGTGGGAACAAATAAATCCAGCGGCGAGGGTTAGTGCGCCTCCCTTACTGAATGAGAGTCCGTCAGCTCATCAGTACAATCACTGCCACGGTGCCCCAGTCCCCAATGCGTGCCGCACAAGGACAGAGATGCGCAGGACTTGTAAGGAGTTGCTGCACAAGCTGGCAGTGTCCTTGGATTCCTGGTGCAGCAAGTACTCGACAGACAGCCAAACACTAAGCTAAATTCCACCCCCAAAGCTTCAGCGTGCTTGTCAGGATGCAGCATTTGTTAGCGATTTTCTGGTGCTGGTCTGCACTAGTGAAGTCTCTTGCGGTTGCTTACCCCCAAGCGTGATGGCATCATGAGAAATGTTGAGATAGTTATTGCTCAGCAATAAGTTATACTTCTAGCGCATGTGTTCTGTTCCAAATGCACACATTTTAATACCTCATGGCCTGATAATACACTTCGGGGCCACAGAGGTACACATGCTGCCTTTGGGAAGCCGGGAATAGAACACTCACCAAATAATCTCATGATGGAACACAGCAATTATCACCTGTATATTTTTAGGTCTCTGGGGAGATGAGGGTTTGTAAAACAGTGCTAAAGAAAGTAACTTGCTTTGTAGAGACAAAGATGGTATTAACCTTTCCCCAAAGTTTAAGGTGAGTGGATACAGGGGTGAAGGGTCACTATTTCTCTCTTGGTGAGTCCCTCTGTATCAAATTGCTTTAAAGGCAGGCCTCAAGTAGAACCTGTAGGAACTTTAGGTTTGTAATTTCTTTATTTCCTTCTCTCTCTTTTATAACATGAAAACCCCAAGGCGTTTAATTCTAAAAACTGGTAGAATTAAAGAAAAGAAGAAAAGAAAAAAAAGAAAGGAAGGGGAGAAGGAAAAAAGAGACCCAGGAAATGAATCCTTGTAGTGGTATTTTTCATGGCAAGGAGTTTAAGGAGATGTATCGATAATAAACAGAGCACATTTTTCTTGCTCCCATTTACTGATTTCACTTTTGTGGCTGGCCATCAATGCGGAAGGAACATGGGACAGACACATGATTCAAGACACGTGATCTCTGAGACATCACGTTGATGACAAGGCGGTTACGGTAGTCTCAGGAGAGAAGTGAAGTCGTGCCCATCCTGCGGGCTTCCTCCTCCTCGTGTTGGTATTTCCTGCTGTTTCACATCGCTGCCTTCTCAGAGTCACCCTGGACCCTGCAGACCACCTACCTTTCCTTGCAAGGTGCACGGCTTCTGCGTGCTCCACACTGGTGACCTCCGTGCCATTGACGGCCAGCACCACGTCCCCGACCTGGAGCCCGGCTTCCTCGGCGGCACTGTCTGCAAGTAGGGACAACGAGGGTCTCATTGAGGAGGGGTCCCAAACTGAGTGCCCCCACTGCCTGTCCTCTTTTTAAAAGGCTCTTTCTCCAATAGGCTTTTCTTTCCAACTCTAGACAATCGCCGGTGTCATTAATAAGAAGGAAAAGCCTCTCCTCGCAGCCTCCTTTCATTTCTAGTGCGTGGTGTCTTTACACGTCCACCCAGGCGTCTGTGTGGCCTCTTTGCAACATAATAGCCAGGCTGCTCAGAAACTCAATCTATTCATCCACCGGCAAGTTGAACTGCTAGTTCTCATCCCTTCATTGCTGCTAGGTCTCTTTGTAACCCTGAGAAAATCACTTAACCTCAATATCGTCATCTGTAAAAAGGGGGATAGGGGCAGAGCTTCTCTGCAGGATTGTTGAGGGAACAAGTAATTGAAATACTTATGAAGTGGTGGCAAAAACAGATCTTGAAGTAGTCAGAGAAAAAATAGATAAAGAGCTGCTTTTCCTTTTCATGGTGTAGGCTCCTTTCCGAGCCATCTCAGAAAGGAAGCCAAAAATAGCCTCAAACATTAAGATTTAAGTTTTGGAAGGTAGGGAGGATCTCTCCAAAGGCTATTTAGTTTACCCCTTGGTTTTTAGGCATCCACATTTACTGTAACATACCTAATATTCTCTAGGAGTCAAAAAGGGTGTAATAAATCATTTCAGAGTTAATTCATTTTAAATAAGATCTCCTATGTATTTGACCACCATTCTTCCTGCAGCAGTTTAAATCTGTTTTTTCTTTTTCATTTCAGTTTAAACCCATTTTCTCTTCCTTAGACCTTAGTGCTGGGTGCGTGTTTATGGACTTGCAGAAATATTATACAACGTTAGGCTGTCATATATAGGATGTCATAAACCTCCTCAAATACTTTTAATCTTGAAGCGTGACTCAGTTAGTGAGCTTACATTATTTTTAATAATGACTGTAGTTTGTCTAAGTTTGTTTATTATAGTAGGGAAGATCTTTTCTGCATGAATAGGCAATGGTCAATCAATGTAGGAAGGTTAAGTGAAGAGTAATATTTCATATATCTATTTATTTACATAATATCATCCTTGTGATGAATTGACATCTCATGGTATGGTTGATCATTTGAAAAGATTTCTTTCACTGTCTTAAAGGACTTGATTAAGGCAATGCCTGAGTCAAATTCTAGAATGATGATATAGATCCAGAAACAGTTTCTTATCAATTTTTGTACTTCATATGCTACTAAATATTATGTCTTTATACAGTACTTATCCAATAATACATTTTGAATGAATGAAAAACCTAAAAATTATATCTTCAAGGAGCTTAAAATTCCATTGAAAAAGAAAAGACATGCATAATCAAAAAGAAATACTATAATACTTGAATGGCAAGTAAAAAGGCATGAAGATAATAGGCATTGTAAAACTTCAGAAAAGAGAATTCTCACTCCCTTTTGGAGTGGTTAAGAAATGCTTTCCAGAGAGGTGGAATTTGGTCTGACCTTGATGAATAGATTCTCCATAGTGGGGAGTAATGGGGAAGGCAGGGTGACAAAGAATGCTTGGTGTTCACAGACCCAATTCCTTTTCCATCTGGACTCATGTATGGAAAGCTCTTCTCTGACTTTTTTGCAGTTTTGGAGGCAGTATAATTGAGTTTCAGACATTGGAGTTGGATAGAAGTGATGTATACTACTTTTAGGTGTGGCTCATAAAAACATCCCAAGGACCACGCTCCATATTCTCCACCCATCTTCCTGACTTCAAGGTCCTATGGTGTGAGACACTAAAGAAAAAATAAACCTGGATCTCAAAACATTATGTGGGACAAAAGCCATCTTCCAACCAGGAACATCCACATGAGATGATCAGCCTGAGTGACTAATGATCTTTTATTGTCTTAAACCCTTAATGTATATTCTGTTACCGAAGCTAGCATAACTTCAATCAGCAAGCCAGCCAAGAAAGAAAATCTTGTGAGCAAAGGTACACAAGCAGAATGTCTTAAAGATGTGCCAAGAGGTGGTGATTCAGATCCACTGGAGCAGATGTTGTGGGTGGATACGGTGAGCCTGGAAGATAAGGATGAAAAGACAGCCAGTATATAAAGTGCCTTGAATGTGAAGATGACAAATTTGTGCTTGGTGGTCCTTAAACAAGAGAGCCACTAGAAGTTTGTGAGCAGAAAAATAGATACACGATGGTTTTCCGAAGATTAATTTAGAAAAAGGAGGGATTAAGTTAAGCTTTTCAGCAAAGATATTATTATAAGAATCAGTACAGAATCTGGAAACAGGAACTAGAAATGAATAGAAGGTATAGGACCTAAATTACCTCAAGGCACTCATTTGCATGAGGAGGGCCTGATGCCTTTCTACCCCTCTTAGACCATAAGCATCTCATGAGCAAGTAAAATTTCTTATTTATTGGTTTAGGCATTTCCCATGGCTAGTATAATCTCTTGCACGTAGTTGGGGCATTAAAAGCATTGACTAAATATATTGAGATAACCAAGGAAGAGAAAACATTGAAAATGTTCACTGGGCCAGGTATAAAAACATCTTTGAAGTCCAGGATATGAAGTTGGCCTGAGAAATGGATTCAGAATTTAGAAAGAAAAGGACAAATATAAGGAGAGAAGTAAGATCTTGAATAAGAGATCTTGAGAATAAGATCTTGAAAAATAATCATAATTCCCTTTAAGGAGAGAGAGGAAAATGGGTAGCTAAAGAGGAACATGAAGAAAGGGCAGAGAGGTCCTAGGGAGCGTGGAGGCAAGAGTATAAGATCAGTGAAGGTGCAGAGGACAAGTGTATGGATGCCACGAAGCGGGGTGGGGGATAGGATGAATTGGGAGGTTGGGATCGACATATACACACTGTTGGTACTAAGTATAAAGTAGTTGACTAATGAGAACCTACTGTGTAGCGCAGGGAACTCTACTTAAGGCTCGGTGGTGACCTACATGGGAAGGAAATGAAAAAAAGAGGGGATGTATGTATATGTACAGCTGGTTCACTTTGCTGTACAGCAAAACTAATACAACATTGTAAAGCAGCTATACTCCAATAAAAATTTGTTAGAAAAGATTGGTGAAGGCAAAGGAAAAATTTCAAGATGGAGAAAATGGTCAACAGTACTATAGTGACACCACAAAAGTAACCATAATAATAGTATGGTTCTAAATCCTTGTCTATTCACAAGGTCAAGGCAAAGAAGGATGGAAGAAATGTGACTGAAGCTGGATTAGTGACGTCACAAGTGTTAGTTGCTCACTTGTGCCCGACTCTTTGCCACCCCATGGACTGCAGCCCACCAGGCTCCTGTGTCCATGGGATTCTTCAGGCAAGAATACTGTAGTGGGTTGCCATTTCCTTCTCCAGGGGATCTTCCTGACCCAAGGATTGAAGCCCCGTCTCCTGCACTGCAGGCAGATTCTGGATTAGGAAAAGCAAATTATAGCTAAAGAGTTTTAAGGAGTGTGATAAAAGTGAAAGACACATGTTTGAGCTATTTGTACTGAATCATATGCTAAATGATTGATTAGATGAAGTGATAAACTACTATATAATCAAAAGTATGAGTGTTTGGTAACAGATCTTCTCTTCCAAGTAAACTTAGTTTTAAAAACAATATTAGTCCTAAGGAATCCATCAATATGGACATACCTTGTTCTTTCAACACTTTGATTGAATCAAAATTCACATACCATATCATTTTACCCATTTAAAGTGTATAACTAAATGCTTTTTAGTCTTTTCACAGAGTTGTGAAACTATCATCACAATATAATTTTAGAATATTTTTGTTGCCCCAGAAAAATCCAAGTAGCCAAGAGCAGTCATTCTCCATCTCCCCTAGCCTCTCAGCTTTAGGCAATGACTAACCTATTTTCTGTCTCTGTGGACTTGCCTATTGTGAACATTTTATATAAAGTGAAATAATATAATATGTGGTCTTTTGTGTTTGGTGTCATTCACTCAGCAAGCTCTTTTCCAGACCCACCCATGTGGTAGCAAGCACTACATTCTTTTCAATTGCTGAATAAATATTTTATCATAAGAATATAGCACATTTTGTTTATCCATTCATCAATGGATGATAATTTGCATTGTTTTCCATTTTCACGATGAATAACACTGCTATGAAAATTTGAGTACAATTTTTTTTTTGGTGAGCATGTGTTTTCATCACCCAAAGTGTACACCTAGGAGTAAAATTCCTGGATGAAGTAGTAACTCTATGTTTATCTAACATAGGAGGAATGATCAGACTGTTTTTCAAGGTGACTATACCATTTCACATTCTTATCACCATTGTATAAGTGTTCTCAGCTTCTCCACTTTCTTGCCAATATTTGATATTTTTTACATATAGCTGTCCTAGTGGGTATGGGATGGTATTTTGTTGTGGTTTTCATTTGTTTTCCTTGATGACTACTGATGTGGAGTATTTTTTTATGTGCTTATTTGGCTATTTGTTTATCTTCTTTGGAGAAAGATCTACTCAAATCCTTTGCTCATTTAAAAACTGTGTTATTTATCTTTGCATTATGAGTGAAAATTATTCTTGTTTGTAGAGGAATTACTTCTGTAGTGTTACTCTTCCTGATAACTTATGTGATAGCTTTTAGCTTTAATTATAGAGGGTATTGAGTGTGTTCCGCTAATTTGAATGCAACTTACAAATTTTCCCTTTATCTACTAATTATGGTGACAGTTTGAGGCATGATGATATCTTGGAGGAGGGAGGTGTTTCAAGGTGACTCTAATATACCACACAGACAGTTGCCCTACTTGAGGCTGCTCTTGGGAGCAGAATGGAAGTATACATCCTACATTAGACAGGAAGGATCAAAGTGTTAAGAAAATAAGCCCACACTTTTCTAAATTGGTTTCCCCGATAGGATACTTGACGACATAGTTCTGTATTGATTATAAAGGGTTAAATGCTGAGCTACTTCATCCTTTTATGCATATTTACATATAATGTAGAATCTGAAAACTTATAATTAAAAAAGGGGGCTTGTCCTTTTCATTTAAAATTTTTTTACTATAACAGTAGCATTTTAAACTCTAGAGCTTCCAGAAAGATGGGCCTGTCCATAATTTCGTCTGTGGTCTGCCTATCCCTAAATGTATCATTTCCTTTTCAACTTTGCTTGGTATCAGAGTTAGAACATCTGTTTCTTTTGTTTATGACAACAGATCTCACAAACATTTGAGCCTTCATAGAAAATGTTCATGCAAGTGCCAGCTGGGTGTGGGCAATTAGTTATGTAAGCTACAAGCAAGCTCCCTTTCTGTGTACTTGTGGATAATCATTTCTATCCCACCTACAGGTCTTCATGCTGTATCTTTTTTATCGTCAGTGTGTAATTAAGTCTCTATTGCATGCAGAACAATGTTTTGTGGTGTGAATGAGATTCTCTGAAATGCTGGAAATATGTGTAATTTTAAAGTCCCTCAACCGTTCATTTAGTAGATTTGACTAGACAATGGATTTCAGAGGTTGCTATTCAGCACTGAGGAATGCATTAAAAAAAAAAAAAAAAGAGAGAAGTAGACTCAGCATACATGAATCCCTGCCAAGGAAGCACTTTCTGATGTTGAATACAATTGTAGGTTAACTGTGTATTATTGGAGCATTTTTGCTACAGTAGAGATGCTTCAGTTTTCCTCTTTCAAAACCTCAGGTCCTCCTGAATATCACATCACTTACAATGCAAATATTTTGATTTGTTTCACATCTGAATGGATTAGATACAGTTAACTGTCTCACCCGGACAGTTATAAAGGTATCAGACATTAGAGAAATCATAACCTTTTCTTAGATGGCATTTACTCATTTTATCTAGAAAGGCAGGCATGAAAAGTGTGTCGAGGTTTTTGATAATTTGCAAAAATTTGCTAAACTTATCAAGTCAGACCTATTTGAGTTTTAAAGGGGAGTCATTTTTATCTTCCTGATGAATCATTTCTTTGTTTAACGCTAATCTTACAAAGTCAGAGCTAGAAAGAGGTGAGCAGGGAGAAGTGAAAGAGAACAGAAGAGAGAAAAAGCAAGGCGAGGAGGAATGGGGAAGGAAATAAGTGCAGCTGGAAGGGACCAACATCCGTGAATACCTTCCCCATAAACGAACATGCATTTTCTTAAAGCCAGATGTCCTTTAAAAATACTGAAGCCCCTTGATGATAAAAAGTGAACTGTCTTCAGAATGGGAGAAAACAATAGCAAATGAAGCAACTGACAAAGAATTAATCTCAAAAATATGCAAGCAACCCCTGCAGCTCAATTCCAGAAAAATAAACGACCCGATCAAAAAATGGGCCAAAGAACTAAACGGACATTTCTCCAAAGAATACATACAGATGGCTAACAAACACATGAAAAGATGCTCAACATCATTCATTATCAGAGAAATGCAAATCAAAACCACAATAAGGTACCATCTCACACCAGTCAGAATGGCTGCAATCCAAAAGTCTACAAGCAATAAATGCTGGAGAGGGTGTGGAGAAAAGGGAACCCTCTTACACTGTGGTGGGAATGCAAACTAGTACAGCTACTATGGAGAACAGTGTGGAGATTCCCTAAAAAACTGCAAATAGAACTGCCTTATGACCCAGCAATCCCACTGCTGGGCGTACACACTGAGGAAACCAGAACTGAAAGAGACACGTGTACAGCAATGTTCATCGCAGCACTGTTTATAATAGCCAGGACATGGAAGCAACCTAGATGTCCATCAGCAGATGAATGGATAAGAAAGCTGTGTTACATGTACACAATGGAATATTACTTAGCTATTAAAAAGAATGCATTTGAATCAGTTCTAATGAGGTGGATGAAGCTGGAGCTTATTATACAGAGCAAAGTAAGCCAGAAAGAAAAACACCAATACAGTATACTAATGCATATATATGGAATTTAGAAAGATGATAACCCTGTATGCAAGACAGCAAAAGAGACACAGATATATAGAACAGTCTTTGGGACTCTGTGGGAGGGGGTGAGGGTGGGATGATTCGGGAGAATGGCATTGAAACATGTATATTATCATATGTGAAACAGATCGCCAGTCCAAGTTTGATGCATGAGACAGGGTGCTCAGGGCTGGTGCACTGGGATGACCCAGAGGGATGGGATGGGGAGGGAGGAGAAAGGGGTGTTCGGGATGGGGAACACATGTACATCCGTGGCTGATTCATGTCAATGTATGGCAAAAGCCACCACATTATTGTAAAGTAATTAGCCTCCAATTAAAATTAAAAGAAAAATAGTGAACTGTCTTTGTCTATATAGAGATAATTGCAGCCACAATTGTTTCTTGTTCTTGCTAATTTGAAGAGCGCTAAGAGGCAGAGTAAGAGTGGACAAAATTTGCAATGTTTATGTTTTGGCATCTGAGTTCTGTTGCCATAGTCATATTCCCCTTCTACTCTCTCCTCACTTGCCTGTGGTCCACCTGTACACCCCCAACTCCCACCAACATCTGGATAAGCTTCCTGTCTTATCCAGTCATTCTGAGAATAACCTGCTTGATAGTAACCCATATTTGATTAGCTGATTAAACTTTAATTGAAATTTATTCACATCAAAGTTAATAATATGGTGTTTTGTTTTTCTATAAATATTTTAGGATCTAATTGAAATGTTTTTATGAATAAAAACAAAAGCAAAACCAAAGACAGCTACTCTTCTAGAATTTTAATAAGGATTGTATCTATGGATGAATTTAAGGAAGAACTGACATCTTTAAAATTTACAAACTGCTCCCATTTTTCCTGTTGTTAATTTAGGAGTTCTTTAATTTCTTTCTGTATTTTTTTTGTTTTCAAAGTAATATTCAGCACACCTTTATGAGAATTATTTCTTTCAATTTGCCATGTTTTTCCTTCCTGAAAGATTTATACTTCATACTCTACATAGAGGTCTTAGATCCACACTACCTAGGCACAGCTTCAAGAGAAACTGCTGTAAGGATTGTGACCGAGTGAAAGCTGGGGCTCCCCAGGTGGCACTAGTGGTAAAGAACCCGCCTGCCAATGCAGGAGACAGACATGGGTTTGATCCCTGGGTGGGGAGGATCCCCTGGAGGAGGGCATGGCAAACCACTCCAGTGTTCTTGCCTGGAGAATCCCCATGGACAGAGGAGCCTGGCAGGCTACAGTCCATGAGGTTGCAAAGAGGTGGACACGACTGAAGCAACTGAGTGGGCAGGCAAGGCAGGCTTCAACTGCCACACTTTCTGGGCATCCTGCCTTCTTCTAAGGCTACCTTCTCCCCAATAAGTCACTGCTTCCAGCCCTTGACTGAATCTGGAGCGGATACTGGAGTCAGCCTGTTTCTGGCCAAAGAGAGACTGATCTAGTGGATGGTTTTTCTGGGTCATCTCAGAATTTCTCAGAAGGACAGTGCAGTTTGGCTTTTTCCTACACAATTCTGCTTCCTTCTCCCTGTCCTTTCACAGGTGCCAGACCTGCACTGTGGTCTAAAGGCCCTACTTACACTTGTCTGTCACAGTCCAGACTTTCCTCCAATCTTTTGCACATCTACTTCGGCACTGGTGTCTACCTCTCAGACTATAGGAACTGAGAAAAAGGAATTTCCTTTATTACCTTAAAGAATTCGATGTCTGTTCCTATCCTTAACAAAACTTTCGTAAGTCATGAGAAGGTGAAAGGATTATCTTTTTAGAGAAGGAAGAAAGGAGGAAAAGGTAAAAATTGAAGTGCATTTGAATCAGGTACAGAGGTGGGATTTTAATGAAATCAGAGACAGGATTGGGGTGCAGGGCAGAGCAGGAAAGGCTGCAGTTCTCGTGGATGGTATGCATCCCTCCCTGACTGTCTACCTTGCCCCAGTGGGCACACACTTAGGGAGCTTGTGCTCCCTCCACAGGCATTTTGGGAGCATCAGCTTTGTTACCTTTGGGACACTGCACCGAGTATTACGGATTAAAATAATGGATATGATACAGTTTCTGATCTTGGAAAACTACCAGTTCAGATGAGGACTATAATGTAATTCAGAAAACCCTAGTAGCCCTGGGTCCCCTTCTGTGATAACTTCATTGCTGCTGCTACTGCTAAGTCTCGTCAGTCATGTCCGACTCTGTGTGACCTCATAGATGGCACCCAACAGGCTCCTCTGTCCCTAGGATTCTCCAGGCAAGAACACTAGAGTGGGTTGCCATTTCCTCCTCCAATGCATGAAAGTGAAAAGTGAAAGTGAAGTCGCTCAGTCATGTCCGACTCTTAGCGACCCCATCACTGTAGCCTACCATGCTGCCCCATCCATGGGATTCTGCAGGCAAGAGTACTGGAGTGGGTTGCTGTTGCCTTCTCCCATAACTTCATTAGGCCTCCCTTAATGCAGCACTTTGCCAACAAAGGTCTGTCCAGTCAAAGCTATGGTTTTTCCAGTAGTCATGTATGGATGTGACAGGTGGATCATAAAGAAGGCTGAGTGCCAAAGAACTGATGCTTTTGAACTGTGGTGTTGGAGAAGGGACTCTTGAGAGTCCCTTGGACTGCAAGGAAACCCAACCGTCCATCCTAAAGGAGATCAGTCCTGAATATTCATTGGAAGGACTGATGCTGAAGCTGAAACTCCGATACTTTGGCCACCTGATATGAAGAACTGACTCATTAGAAACGACCCTGATGCTGGGAAAGATTGAAGATGGGAGGAGAAAGGGACGACAGAGGGTGAGACGGTTGGATGGCATCATCGACTTGATGGACTTGAGTTTGGGTAAACTCTGGGAGTTGGTGATGGACAGGGAGGCCTGGTGTGCTGCAGTCCATGGGGTCGCAGAGAGTCAGACATGACTGAGCGACTGAACAACAGCAACAATGCATCATGCTGGGTATGGGTATATTTATCTTATATCTTAAATTATCCTCATGTTTTAGATTAGGGAGAAAAAGATCTATCTTTCATTAGGTATCTAAAATTCCTAATTTGTTAGGAAATAAATCTGAGAAGCCATAAAGGAAATGGGACTTCTCCTAGAAACTATTAAATAGTAATAAATTGGCAGCTGCCTACTCAAGACCCTTTTTGTCTGCAGAGCTTGAGCCCTGGTTTTGTAGGTACAGGCAGGGTTCTTCTTTGATGGGGAGGCCCAACATTTACCAGAGGTGTCCATTTCAGCAGGGAAGCATAGTATTCTAAAAAAAATTGATCATCATGTCAGCACTTGCCAATCCTTATGAGTATTTGACAGACTTGAGATTTAGAAACTACTTCTAGTGTATATGTGTGTTTGACAAGACTTCAGTATTGGAGGCTATTTAGTATAATGCGAGAGGCCTCAGATAGTTGTCCTGGTCTGAATTAGAACTGCTGTAGTGAAACAACTTACTAGCGTCCACTTCAGTCACCACGATTGGTTTGGAGTACTGAATACGGAAGCCCCAGGGGTAATCGCCGGTCCCTTTGACGAGTTTCACGGTGCGCTCACGAACTAAAGAGGAAGCGGAAAGGACATTTTTTTGAGTTAATCTTTAGATACTACAAATGCAATGAAAATATAACTGGTATTTATTGCTGGTTTAGTATATACGGGGCTTAATAAAAGTCAAAGTAGTTTACAACTAGTATCTAATTTAATCTTCACAGTGACCTAAGATTAATGGGTTTTTTTGGGAGAGGAGAAAACAGGCGCATAGACGCTAAACACGTCAGCTGAGTCACGTGGTGAGAAAGGGGCAGGGCTTCCTTCCCGAGGCAGCTGACCCGTGCAGACTTCCGGCATGCGGACCTGTGAACAATGGGACGGTTCCGCCAAGGTTTTAATACTCGTGGAAATAAGAAAACCGAATCTTCATCCATAATAGTCAGGTGTTACAGGACCCCAGGAAATCCTGTGCACCTGAGCTTCTCAGAAACAAGGGAAGCAGCTGGGCCTTGCAGAAATGGTAAGGTTATGCTGCATTGAAAGTGAAGAGTTCCAGAAGCTTCACAGTAAAAATTAAAAAAAAAAAAAAATTACATTAGTCTAATCATCTTAAATTAATGTGGTCCAGCTATTTACCACTCTGCTTTTCCATGCATCTTCTCCTGTTTCTTCCTGCTGTCTTTATACCATCTTTTCTGTAGGTGTTAATATAGGTGTGTGTGTTGGGGGGGGGGTGCGTGGGGGGGGGTGCGGGTGTGGGTGTGGGTGAGTGTGTTTCTTTCTCAAGACTGCTGCTTGCTGATAAGTTCATAACTATAACTCATTTCTGGACCCTCTTGATCTTCCTCTACCTCAAGACATTTTAAATTTCTACCTCAAGACTATCCAAGGGCATTTTCCCAGGCTGAATTCCTAAAAGATAAAATCTATCAGGTTAAGAACTCTTTGGGCTATCACTCTTCAGAGACAAGGAAAGAGCAGGATTCCAAGGCAGAAAACAGGAAGACTTCCTTTTGTGGAAGGGCAATTTCCGTAAAGGAGATGTTGCCCCGGTAGGTGTGTTGTCTTTATAGCATATTTACACCTTCCATTTTATTTAGAAAAGAATACATGCCTGAATCATGCTAGAGTACAAAACTGAAATAAAAAATCTGAAAGGCTTATGTGATCTCAGAAGAATCCCTTTTTAAATGCTGACAAAGTTATCCAAGGAAGAATCACAATGAAAGACTTCAAAATATCTGGTTGTATTTAAGACCAACTTCATCGGGGAGAAATGTTAATGCAATACTGGGAGAATTACTCTTTCCCCAACAATTAGATTGAAATACTTTATTAGTTGAGCTTTCTTTCCTGTATGTTAATGAATATCTTAAAATGATAAAGAATAAATCATAATATAGTACAATGATAAACTTCCTGAGCTCCAGAAGTGAATTAATAGTAATATGCCTCTGGAAAAAAAGGTATTATTCGGTCTCTAGGAAAAATGCAATTAATTATAAAATAAGAATGCTCATCTATTAATAAAGGCAGGGCAAATTCACACCTTAAGATATAATTTAATAGAATTTCTTTCCATTAAAAATAGGAATACATTAACATTTATGGGTAATATATTTTGTAGCTTCTTCTCAGCCATTCTTTTGTATTTTTGTGTATCATTTTTCATTCCTCAGAAATATTTACATCTCCCTTCATGTTGGAGATCAGGGACATTTCTTCTATGAAGAATTGCATCTTCTAGGTTCATATAAAAAGGTTCAAAGTAAGAAAAAATGTCTGCTGTAGGCAACATATGGATAAAGTTAGAAGCAATCAAGCATTCAAAGGAGTTCTTAACAATTGTATTTTGAGTGGCTAAGGACCTTTGTTCAGCTTCCCCTTTGATGAAAAATCTCTTTCTTTGCCATTGCTGACAGATGTCTGGGTGGGTGACTCCCTGATCTTGGAGAGATATTGTTGTTATAAATTTACCTTATATTTTGCAGAGCTTGTAAACAGATTTGCCATTGTTTTATTACATTTCCTCCCAGGTATTACTGAGGTAAATCTTTTTAAAAATTAAGTTTTTTATAAAAAGGTGAAAAAGATAGTAAAGGATTAGGCAATTTTTCCAAATGTTTTTAGCTGACCATCTTCTTGGTCAGCTAGGGAATAAAAATATCTAATAAAAAGAAGGAAATAAGCATCTTTGTCTTTAATAATCCATTGTAGCCTAATATCAGTGGTACTTCATTCACAGACATTTACTAAGTATCTACATGTGTCCCATTGTTTTCTTATGTATGAGGACTGCAGCATTGAGGACAGAGAAGAGAATTTTTCTCGTGGAGTTGACATCCTGGACCTTGGCTACCCAAATTGGCAAACATTCAAAGAAAGAATAGAGCCTCTTCATATGGATTCCTGAAGGAATGTTTGTTATCCCAGTATGTCTGAACAAAATACACTGTTTCTCTGTTGGTTAACACAGTATCAGGAAAAGCTTACCAAAGTTGCTGTGCAAGTATTAAGTGTATTCCAGTGCTAAAATTCTGTGCTCTATTCTGTGCTCCTGGGATGATTTCTTATCATTTGTTAATACGATTCCCTTTTGGCAGTTATTTTACATGACTATTTGGACTGCCACTTACTGAATCTCAGCATAATTTAAGGGACAGAACTGGGAAATTCAAGGACCCCAAAATGAGTATTTTAGCAGTCTGCAACAAGCTGGTAGCTAATCAGGGCAAAAAAGAAAATCAGAAATCCTACTTCTGACCTTGGTAGAAATAATTTCTAACAATCCTACTTGTCAAAACTTCTTGCTCCCTATAGGTTACCCTCTTGATACAAGCTTCTGCTTTTGACAAATTGCTTATCCAATTGATGTTTGTTTAATGGAGTATTTTTACTGTGTTGATTCAAATCAAATCATGTTTGCTTTTTGTCTTACATGCGATGATAAGATAGCTATTGCTTTCCGAGCTGTAGCATGGTGTCTTTTTTATTTTTTCAATCAGGTAAATTGAATGTCAACAATGTACGAAAGTATAAACTACTCAATAAAATCTTTAAATGGTAAGCTCAACTATAGTGCACTCCTGTGGGAGAAGATACACTCAGAATGTTTTGCAACATGTTCCCCTCCCATTCTGAAGACAATTTTCTCACATTTTGAGATTTATAGTCCTGGAGCCCCTTGCTGCTGTCTGGTGGATAATCTGTGAGTGCCACACAGCTGCTGAAAAGCCACGAATAAATGTCATTGTCTTTTCAGAGACTGTGTGGTCACATCGTCAAGTAATTTATCCCCCCAAATAGCATTTCCTTGGAATCATCTTGTTAGATGTAAAAGTTCAAATGAAGGGTACATAGTTCCATAAATACAACACCACTTATATATTGAAAATACCTAAAACTTTCTTGTAGATCCAGCAACATACTTCTGTAGTGATGCAAAACTTTAAAAAATCTATTTCTCCAAATAATAGAAGGGCACTTTCTAGAGTATTAAAGATTGAATTTTGCAAGTTTAAAATTTATTCTCACAATACATATTGGTAGATATAAATTAGCATTGCAATATCTTCAAAATGCATTAGGCTAAGAAAGACATCTTTCAGTTTTAAAATTATTCCTTTGCCTCCAACTCATGTTTCCTCCCAATCTCCAGATTCTTCTGCTGATGTCTCAAAATCACATTGTTAAAAACATGTATCTGGTATGTGGAATACTTCAAGCATTAATAACAATAAGCAAGAACAATTAGCACATTCTTGGACAGTGCAATAAATATTAATAGTTAAAATTCACTTACTACATTTAAACATAATTTGTTTAGTTGTGTGGATGTGTGTGGGCACATACGTGTGTGTGTGTGTATACACACACATGCATGAATTTTTTGGCAAAATTAAGCAGATTTTCTTTCTTTTTTTTTAGCTAAAGTAAATAATGGTGAATCAACTAAATGCTTGTTCTTTGATGACCATACAGTTGTAGAGATGGTGATAATTTTACTTTCTTACATCAAGTGTTAGCCAAGATACTGTGAGGGAAGAGTGAATTCTATCTAATGTATCTTTTCACTTGCCTGCCACAGTCAATACATATTGGTCAATCTAGTTAGTATATTATGAAATAGCAATTGTCTGCAGTTTATATAAAGTATATATAAATATAAACAGATATGTGTGGATATATATTTAATATTTAGTTAAAATTCTCATAAAATTAATAGAAGTAAGGATAGGAGATAGAAATAGTCAAGACAGATAAAAATAGCCCACTATAATTTTCACATATATTGTCATTTCCCATTTTATAACACTGTAAGATGGGCAGAGAGATAATAACAGTAAATAAGTGAATTTTCTAAGGTCACATAGCTAGTAAATTACTTTTTATACATTCATGCAACAAATATATATTGGCTTTCTATAATGAAGTAGGCACTGTCCTTGGTGTGGAGAATACATCAATGAACAACTAGAGAGCCTAACCCCGAAAATCCTATTTTTAGCCTAGTGTTTTTTCTCTGTGCCATTCTATTACTCAAATAAAAGTTAATTATAGAAGATTTTGGTTCTTTTTTAAAAAGAAGTTTATTCCTCAATTCTCAGCATCCTTTTTTTATAGTAGATTTACAAGGCTGTGTTAGTTTCTGGCATACAGCAAAGTGATTCAGTTACACACACACACACACACACACACACACACACATACATATATGCATATGCTTTTTAAGATTCTTTTCCATGATAGTTTATTACAGCATATTGAATATGTCAGAGTTCCCTGTGCTGTACAGAAGGATCTTGTTGTTTATCTATTTTAAATATAGTAGTTTGTGTCTGCTACTCCCAAACATCCAATTTATCTCCCCTCTTTTCTCCTTTGTTAGCCATAAGTTTGTTTCCTATGTCTGTGAGTCTGTTTCTGTTTTGTAAATACATTCATTTGTATCATTCTTTTAGATTCCACATATAAGCAGTATATTTCTTTCTCTGGCTTGCTTCACCTAGTATGACAATCTCTAGGCCCATCCATGTTGCTTCAAATGGCATTATTTCATTCTCTTTTTGTGGCTGAGTTATACCTCATTTGTGTGTGTGTGTGTGTGTGTGTGTGTGTGTGTGTGTATCACATCTCCTTTACGCATTCATCTGTCGAGGGACATTTAGGTTGCTTTCTTGTCCTGGCTATTGTAAACAGTGCTGCAATGAACATTGGGGAGCGTATATTTTTTCAGATTAGAATTTTCTCTGGATATATGTCATATGGTAGCTCTATGTTTAGTTTCTTAAGGAAACTCCATAACGTTCTTCATAGTAGTTATATCATTTTACATTCCCACCAACAGTGTGGGAGGGTTCCCTTTTCTCCACATACCCTCCAGCATTTATTATTTGCAGTCTTTTTGATGATGGCCATTATGACTGGTGTGATATAATACCTCGCTGTAGTTTTGATTTGCATATCTCTAATAATTAGTGACGCTGAGCATTTTTTCATCTGCCTGTTGGCTATCTTCATGTCTTCTTTGGAGAAATGTCTGTTTAGGTCTTCTGCTCATTTTCTGATTGGGTTATTAGTTTTTTTGGTTATTGAGCTGAATGAGCTGTTTTTGTATATTTTGAAAATTAATTCCTTGACAGCTGCATTGTTCGCAAATATTTTCTTCCGGTCTATAAGTTGTCTTTTTGTTTTATTTATGGTTTCCTTTGCTGTGCAAAAGCTTATTGATTAGGTCCTATTTATTTGTTTTTGCTTTTCTTTCTTTTGCCTTTGGAGACTGACTGACCTAAGAAGACATTGCCACAATTTATGTCAGAGAATGTTTTGCCTTCTTTTCTAGGAGTTTTATTGTGTTGTGTCTTCTAGTCAAGTCTTTAAGCCATTCTGGGTTTACTTTTGTGTATGATATGAGAAAGTATTTTCATTTCATTGACTTACATGAAGCTCCTCAGCATCCATTTTAATTTTCAAAAATTCCACTCTAAATTCCTTAAGTTTTAGAACAAAGTTTCATACTGCATGCTTTTCAATGAATGGTTAATCTCAATTAATTCATATTATGAGATGAGTATAAATAGGTATTCTTAATGTGCAGTATACAAACCTTGCATGGTCTTATGCATGTATATAGCAATTCACTTAGAGTTACAACTTTTCCTCATTAAATTTCTCTAATGCTGACTTTCATATTTATAAGAAAAAATTAAGAGGCTCTATTTTACTCTACAGATAAATAGGTAACAACAATTACTCATGTCTCCATAAATGGGATTAAGATGAAACTAAGCACATTTTGATGCCTGTACTGAAAATTTAAGTACCTCTTTATAGAAATCTATCATACTCACTCCTGTTACTTCTGTGTATCTTTAGTAGCGTCCCCCAGTGCCTGGACCATAGTAGGAATGGTGTTTGCTGAATGCATGATTGTGAAATTAATTTAAAACATTATTTTTAATCTGAATCTTGCTTACTTGAGTTAACTTGTTTACTATTCATCAAAGTAATTTATTTATACCAATAAAACAGAAGTTTATAAAAGCTCTACAGCTTAAATTTTGCAGCAAAGATGAGATTGAAACAGCAATTTCACATTCTTAAATTTGTTATTCAGGTATAGTTAAAAAAAAAATCACCATGCTATTCTTCCATTAAGGAAATGCAGTTTTAGTAAACTGGATTTTAATCTCTTAAAAAACATCATGAAACTATCAGACTATTAATGACATTTTAAAAACACATGAAAATATTTATTTTATGAAATGAAAGTATAATTATTAAATAATTATGTTATTAAATATGTCAGGCTATAGAATTTAATTTAATAATTGTAGCTACTGGTTGGGGATTTTCCTTTTATATCAAACTGTATACATGAAAATATGAGATGCGTATTTTGTATGCATTTGAAAACAGGACTAGACCTATGTATATTAAAAAGGTGAGGCAGAAACAGTACAGTGGTCATAGTCCAGTGTTGGAGCAATAAATGATTTGTTGCCTGTTTGTATTCTGCAATACGTTTTTTATAACAGTATTTTTTACTTGTAGAATGAAAAAGACTCTCGGCTCTTCCTACTTTCATCTTTATTCCAACTTTGGAATTATTGGTCTACTTTGGAATGAGTTCCTAAGACAATTATTATTTCAATAGCTTCAGATTGTTTCACAATATCGAGAAGGTTCTCTGTATACACGTACACATGCATATATGTACACACATACACACGCTTCTTTCCAAATGCTCCACCCAGTGTGCAAGTTTGCCGACTTTAGAGATTTGCCTGGTTACAGGTTCTCTAAGACACATGCATTTTATCGTAATTGTGAGGTCCTTACCAGCTACTGGTCGGGGTTTTTTGCTAAGACATCTGGGACTGTCCTCAGGATTCCCATCATCCCCTCGGAAAACCCATGCAGCTGAATGGAAGTTCTCTGTGTAGAATCCTTTTTCTTCAATACTGACTCGAAAGCCAAGGTCCACAGAGCAGCCATCTTCCGAGGTGACTGAGGAGCAGAAAAGGCAATGACATGAGTTATGATCTGGGAAGAAAGCTGTGCACATGTTGGTGGCCAGGGTGAGGGAGCACTGAATATACACGCAGGGGAAATCTATACCAAAGCAGTGTGATTCCTGAACGCAAGTAGCTAAGTTTGTTAGACAGTTCTCTTGGGAAGAACTGGTACAGTCCTAAAATATCGTGAATAAAACAGGCACTGCTTGAGGGTCTGTGCGGTGAGAGTCAGTATACTAATCCTTTGTAGAGAGTATGTTTTTGAAACTTACATGTTAGTATTCAGGTATCAAGAGGAAGCCACATAAGACTGAGAATTAGATTTAGAATCCCTTTCAAAATACTGAGCATGGGGAAAAAACAAAAAATCCCTATTGTCTCTCTGTGCTTCAAAGAAGGTGTTGCCAAAACATACATTCCGAGAAAACTCTATGCTCTTACATGGAGAATGAAGCATGTAGGGAGGCAGGTAAAGTTTTCTCTGGCAGTTTCATTAGCAGTTGACCATTTTCTGTGTATTTGGGAGTTTACTGGATTCTCTGGGAGGCTGTGTCAGTTGAGGGAAGGAGAGTGCATTTCTATTTTAGCTTCTAAGTGTTTCTTTGTGGTCCTATTTGGGTAATTAAAACCTTAATAAAGTCATGCCCCACGTCTTTCTGTCTTTCAAGAATACAACATTGAGAAGCACTATTTTGTAACTAAAACATACGTTCAAGAAAAGCATAGATCCTTTACTTACATTTCTTCATTATCATGAAGAGAGTGGGGTTTGAAGAGCCCAGAATGATTCTTCAACAATAACAACAAACTCCTCTTTTAATCCCTTCTCACATACTATATTTGCTCCTGTATGTTTGTCTTAAACATTATAGGGAAGGCCTTTCCCTTACTCCCCTCACTGTGTCCATTGGCCATCAGTATTGTGCTTCTGCTGAAGGTCAGTTTTGTAAAGCCCCTAGGAAGGAAGGTTCTTTCGCTCTCACTGACTTTCTCTGGAGGCTCACTCCTGACGCTTCTTGCCACTCCCCTTACATTTCTACTTCTGCTGTCCTAATACTAGACGGAAGGGTGCAAGTGTTAGTGTCCTGATACACAGATACAAGCAACAATAAGTTTCTAGTTCTAGTGTTTAACTTGTGTAGAAATGGTCAGGGGTGGTATGCTGACAAAGCAGGAAATAGCATAGCCTCTCACAGACAGTCAAGAACAAATTCCAAATATCTTTAATGCTTGTTCTTATGGTTTTTATTTTATATACCAAGTGATATTATATCAGTCACTTTATATCAATCCACAATGATTTAAGTGGTTTTAGATGCATTTACGGAGAAGGCGATGGCACCCCACTCCAGTAGTCTTCCCTGGAAAATCCCATGGACAGAGGAGCCTGGTGGGCTGCCGTCCATGGGGTCGCAAAGAGTCAGACACAACTGAGCGATTTCCCTTTCACTTTTCATTTTCATGCATTGGAGAAGGAAATGGCAACCCACTCCAGTGTTCTTGCCTGGAGAATCCCAGGGACTGGGGAGCCTGGTGCGCTGCTGTCTATGGGGTCACACAGAGTCAGACACGACTGAAGCGACTTAGCTTAGCTTTAGCTAGATGCATTTAAGAAAAGGGAACCCTCTTACACTGTTGGTGGGAATGCAAACTAGTACAGCCACAATGGAGAACAGGGTGGAGAGTCCTTAAAAATCTGGAAATAGAGCTGCCTTATGACCCAGCAATCCCACTTCTGGGCATACACACCGAGGAAACCAGAATTGAAAGAGACACTTGTACCCAAAAGTTCATCACAGCACTATTTACAATAGCCAGGACATGGAAGCAACCTGGATGTCCATCAGCAGATGCAAGGATAAGAAAGCTGTGGTACAAATACACAATGCAATATTACTCAGCTATTAAAGAAAAATGCATTTGAGTCAGTTCTAATGAAGTGGATGAAACTGGAGCCTATTATACAGAGTGAAGTAAGTCAGAAAGAAAAACACCAATACAGTATACTAATGCATATATACGGAATTTAGAAAGATGGTAACGATAACCCTATATGCAAGATAGCAAAAGAGACACAGATATAAAGAACAGTCTTTTGGACTCTGGGGGAGAAGGCAAGGGTGGGATGATTTGAGAGAATATCACTGAAACATGTATATTGTCATATGTGAAACAGATCTCCAGTCCAGGTTCAGTGCACGAGACAGGGTGCTCAGGGCTGGTGCACTGGGATGACTCTGAGGGCTGGGATGGGGAGGAAGGTGGGAGGGGGGTTCAGGATGGGGAACACATGTACACCCATGGCTGATTCATGTCAATGTATGGCAAAACCAATACAATATTGTAAAGTAATTAGCCTCCAATTAAAATAAACAAATTAATTAAACAATAAATTACTCATTTATCAAGCTGAATTAATTTAAAATAATTATTCCTCTGTCATGAGCAAGCTACAATTTTAGGCATAATGGGGATAGAATGATGAGTCGGATGTCGTACTTAGGATGAGATAAGAGGGTTCAGAAGAAGGAGAGTAGTCGTGACTGAAGGGAAAAGAAGAAGAAAGGGTATCATTAGACTGGACCTTGAGGAGCGGTGGGCTTTCCAGGTGGCTCAGTGGTAAAGAATCCACCTGTCAAGGCAGGAGACACAGGAGATGTGGGTTTGATCCCTGGGTTGGGAAGATCCCCTGTAGGAGGAAATGGCAACCCATTCCAGAATTCTTACCTTGAGAATTCCATGGACACAGGAGCCTGGAAGGCTGTAGTCCATGGGGTCACAAAGAGTCAGAAATGACTGAGCATACACATGTGAGGAGTGGGCAAAATTTCTACAAAATGTTGGGGCTATGGATTGGTAGATAAACATATGTGGACAAGTGGGGAAGAAGGTACTGGAAAGATAGACCATGTTGATTGAATAAATCCAGTTTTGGTGGGTGAAAATAAAGGGGATGATGTAATATAATGTAATGATAAAGTTAAAATGTAAATAATCTGAGCATATTATGGGGCATCTTCTCTGTTGAAATAAAAATGATGAAAGCTTTAGAAGAGAATACTTTAACTTTGGATATGGCATATCTTCTTCCACATATCATATTTCATCATCCCTTACATATGTTTGCACTCATTTTTTAATAAATCTGAGTGTAACATTTGACATTAAATGGTAGGAAAAGTAAACTGAAAAATTATAATAATTCATTGACCTATCTGAGCTTTAAGCCTAAATCAAAACTGCTTCTTACATACTTGCTAAATTTACAGAAGCCCTAAAGTGTCTTCCATGATTTGATTTGTCCATATCCTTTGCCTTAAATATTTAGTTACATTTTAATATTTATGAATATAACATATGTAGATTCTTGGGCAAGGATTTAGCTTCATTATTTTTCTGAATAAGAGCTGTCCAGGTTGGATGGGTAATCATCCCCCTATCATTTAAAGGTCTGAGGGTGGGCCTTTAAATTATAGACATCTTTGTTTTTGTCAGCCTGCATGAGACTGTTAAAATAGCTCACTTATTTATATACAGGTTTGATTATGTGGATGAGCAGTTCTCTGTTCATTCAGTTACCGAGACAGAGCTGATCAACATATTCTTACATAAACTGAGACATAAAATTTGTGTTAAAATCCAGTGAAGCAGCACGTCACAGACCTGCTGCAGTTTCGAGCTGCTGGATTTCCCAACAACTGCCCTTTTGGAACTTTGAGCCAAAGAGACAACAAACCAAACGTTTCTGTCACCAAAATCTGGTCATCTAAATTTGGCTGGTTAGATGAGTCTTTTAATAAATGAAACTTTAAAACAGAATGAGCTCTTTTTTAAAAAATTAAAATTCTTTACAGTAGTCCTTGTTGTTATCTATTTTATAGAAAGCAGTTTGTACACAACATGTACACAGAATGAGCTCTTAAATATTCTTGGTATGACAGAAATTGCATGTTCACTTCTTTGCTCTTGAAAAATTTAAATACTTCATTTTTTTGGACTTGAGTATCAAAAGGAAAAAAAAATACTCAGCTCAGTTTCAGGTGTTTTTAGACATTCTCATATCTCTCTCATTCTACTGTATTATTTGAAGGTAACAAAAAAGTGGTATCTTATGAAGTAAGACTCTGTTTGGGCATTTCCAGTGAGAGACCAGGTCAGATATGAATGGTCCAGTCAGTTCTGCCACTAATTATAGCTGAGCGACATTGGCTATTCTCTCCATGACTGATTCTCTTATTCTCTCCATGACTCAGATTCCTCATTTGGTAAAGTCAGAATGAAAATATCATGCTTAACTCGTTTATATCATAAAGCCTGGGATCGTAAGCACAATGTAATTGTTAGCTCTTACTACTGGAAATTGAAGTTCCTTTATTATGTAAATACAGTTCCTTGATAATTCTTATTGTGGAATGAAATAAGGGAAATTCTATCAAGAGTCCTCTCACAATTAGACCCAAATTCTTGCCACATCTGTTTGTACTATAGGAACCATTCGAGATTATGAAAATCAGAGCTCCATGCTGCAGACCCTTCTGACTTCAGTCTACAGCCTTCAAGTTATTTACCTGGTGTGCCTTAGTCAGCATTCCCCACAGCCTGGATGGATTGATCAACTGTGTCCACAGACATAAATATGCCATTCCTAATGTGTTTTCCAGTTATTACGTAGGAAGTCAGAGCTGAGTGAGATTAACAGACTGAAAAACACCAGCTCTAATGATGCTCGATAAAGCTGTCAGATTTTAAGTCATGGATTAGGAGCATATCCTGACTCTGTAAATGAGATAAAATTTAAAGCACACATTAAGCAATGCTAGCTCCAGCAGCTCTTAGTGAATTGCAGCCTCTACTGAAAAGTTTCTGAGGAAATAGAACATGCCTACTGAGTGTCGGTGCCTTGGATAAATGGAAGAATAAAATGGCGAGTCAATTCCCTCATGCCTAATCTGAAACAAATTGTTAGTATACGTTTCCATTCAAAACAGAATTCATCCCAAAGGAAACAATACTTGCTTTAATTAAAATGATCATGGTATTTCAGCTTGAATTTGAATTGAAGTCATACAACTGATCCCTGTGTTGTTTCTAGTGGGTAGTGGTAAATGTTTAACAAGTGATTGTCAGAAAGAAAAAGAAAAAAATAAGCCCCTATTTGTAGTGTTTTCTGGTTTCCATTGAATAAATACTCCATGGCCAGTTTCAAGCTACCAGCCTGATGTTATTGAATTACGGTGTTGGGGGGGGGGGGGATAAAAGTGCTTTACCCTCTGAGCCACCAGGGCAGCCGATAAAAGTGAACAGTTGGCTGAAATAAACCACTGTGAGCTGATTCCAACACACCTATTATTTGGTTACTTGGTGTGTGCTCAGTTGTGTCCAACTCTTTGCAACCCCGTGGACTGTAGCCTGTTAGGCTCCTCTGTCCATGGAATTTTCCAGGCAAGAACACTGGAGTGAGGTGCACTTCCTCTTCCGGAGGATCTTCCTGACACAGGATTGAACCTGCGTCTCTGGCGTCTCCTGCATTGGCAAGCAGGTTCTTTACCGCTAGTGCCACCTGAATGAGCTGATTCCAACACAGCTCGAGTTGTTCGTTTTTCTGCAGGACAGACGTGATTGTGAAAGAGACTAGTAGTAGAGGATTTGTCCATAAAACTAGGGATTTCAGGTTGTTTGCTGTGGAGTATGTGAGAGAAGCCCTTTTATCTTAGGGGCTTGAGCATCCAGGCATTTGCTGACCATGGGGGTGGGTCCTGGAAACAATCGCTTGTGGATCCAGAGTACCAGCTTCATTGCTTTTGTGTGAGATATTCTTTGGGGACCAGGAAGAATAGGACCAAGAGCAATTGTATCTAACTTACGTGACTAAAACAAGATTTATTTTCTTCAGTCTAGTTCAGTTCCTCAGTCATGTCCGACTCTTTGTGACCCCATGAATTGCAGCACACCAGGCTTCCCTGTCCTTCACTATCTCCCAGAGCATGCTCAAACTCATGTCCATTGAGTCGGTGATGCCATCCAACCATCTCATCCTCTGTCATCCCCTTCTCCTCCTGCCTTCAATCTTTCCCAGCATCAGGGTCTTTTCCAGTGAGTCAGTTCTTCGGATCAGGTGGCCAAAGTGTTGGAGTTTCAGCTTCAGCATCAGTCCTTCCAGTTAATATTCAGGACTGATTTCCTTTAGGATGGACTGGTTGGATCTCCTTGAAGTCCAAGGGATTCTCAAGAGCCTTCTCCAACACCACAGTTCAAAAGCATCAATTCTTCTGTCCTCAGCTTTCTTTATAGTCCAACTCTCATGTCCATACATGACTACTGGGAAAACCATAGTTTTGACTAGATGGACCTTTTGGTAAAGTAATGTCTCTGCTTTTGAATATGCTGTCTAGGTTGGCCATAGCTTTTCTTCAAAAGGGGAAAGTGAATTCTAATTTCATGGCTGCAGTCACCATCTGCAGTGATTTTGGAGCCCAAGAAAATAGTCTCTCACTGTTTCCATTGTTTCCTCATCTATTTGCTGCCATGAAGTGATGGGACCTGATGCCATGATCTTAGTTTTCTGAATGTTGAGCTTTAAGCCAACTTTTTCACTCTCCTCTTTCACTTTCATCAAGAGGCTCTTTAGTTCTTCTTCACTTTCTGCCATCAGGGTAGTGTCATCTGCATATCTGTAGGTACTGATATTTCTCCTGGAAGTCTTGATTTTAGCTTGCCCTTCATCCAGCCTGGCATTTCTCATGATGTACTCGGTATATAAGTTAAATAAGCAGGGTGACAATATACAGCCTTGATGTACTCCTTTTTCAAATTGGAACCAGTTTGTTGTTCCACGTCCGGTTTTAACTGTTGCTTCTTGACCTGCGTACAGATTTTATCAGGAGGCAAGTAAGGTATTCTAGTATTCCCTTCTCTTTAAGTTTGTTGTGATCCACACAGTGAAAGGCTTTGGCATAGTTACTAACGCAGAAGTAGATGTGTTTTTCTGGAACCCTCTTGCTTTTGCTATGATCCAACAGATGTTGGCAATTTGATCTCTGGTTCCTCTGCCTTTTCTAAATACAACTTGAACATCTGGAAGTTCATGGTACACATACTGTTGAGGCCTGTCTTGTAGAATTTTGAGCACTACTTTGCTAGCATGTGAGATGAGTGCAGTTGTGTGGTAGTTTGAACATTCTTTTCCATTGCCTTTCTTTGAGATTGGAATGAAAACTTTTTCCAGTCCCGTGGCCATTGCTGAGTTTTCCAAATTTGCTGGCATATTGAGTGCAGCACTTTGACAGCATCATTGTTTAGGATTTGAAATAGCTCAACTGGATTTCCATCACCTCCACTAGCTTTGTTTGTAGTGATGCTTCCGAAGGCTCACTTGACTTTGCACCCCAGGATGTCTGGTTCTAGGTGAGTAATCACACCATTGTGGTTATCTGGGTCATTAAGATCTTTTTTTGCATAGTTTTTCTGTATATTTTTGATACCTATTCTTAATATCTTCTGCTTCTCTTTGGTCCATACCATTTCTGTCCTTTATCGAGCCCATCTTTGCATGCAATGTTTCCTTGGTATCACTAATTTTCTTGAAGAGATCTCTAGTCTTTCCCATTCAGTTGTTTTCCTCTATTTCTTTGCATTGATCACTGAGGAAGGCTTTCTTATCTTTCCTTGCTATTCTTTAGAACTCTGAATTCAGATGAGTATATCTTTCCTTTTCTCCTTTGCCTTTTGCTTCTCTTTTTTTCTCAGATATTTTTAAGTCCTCCTCAGAAAACCATTTTGCCTTTTTGCATTTCTTTTTCTTGGGGATTGGCCTTGATCACTGCTTCCTGTACGATGTCACAAACCTCCATCCATAGTTCTTCAGGCACTCTGTCTATTATATCTAATCCTTTGAATATATTTGTCACTTCTACTGTATAATTGTGAGGGATTTGATTTAGGTCATCCCTGAATGGTCTAGTGGTTTTCCCTACTTTCTTCAATTTAAGTCTAAATTTGGGAATAAGGAGTTCATAATCTGAGCCAGTCAGCTCTCAGTCTTGTTTTTGCTGACTGTATAGAGCTTCTCCATGTTTGGCTGCAAAGAATATAATCAATCTGATTTTGGTGTTGACCATCTGGTGATGTCCCTGTGTAGAGTCTTCTCTTGTGTTGTTGGAAGAAGGTGTTTGCTATGAACAGCGAATTCTCTTGGCAAAACTCTGTTAGCCTTTTCCCTACTTTGTTTTGTACTCCAAGGCCAAATTTGCCTGTTACTCCAGGTATCTCTTGACTTCCTACTTTTGCATTCCCATCCCCTATGATGAAAAGAGCATCTTTTGGGGGTGTTAGTTCTAGAAGGTCTTGTATGTCTTCATAGAACCTTTCGACTGCCTCTTCTTTGGCATTAGTGGTTGGGGCATAGACCTGGATTACTGTGATCTTGAATGGTTTGCCTTGGAAACAAAGTTTCTCAGGTGAAAAGAAAGAAAGTTTTCAACGACTGCAAGTTAATCAAATAAAAGGACAAGAAAAGCATGAATGGCAGTTCAAGAATAAGGCTATCTAGGAAATCCAGGTTGGAGTAATTCGCCTTAGTGAAATTTTGTCTATTTACTTACCCCAGGACTAGGGAAGGTTTGAGTATATTGATAACAAAACCTCCACCCTCTTTTACAGCTTGGAAACTGAAAACCAAAACCACTTACTTCCACACATCTTATTGTCTAAATTACACACCTTGTTTCACATTATCAATACATTTTATAGTCTAGAAGACCCTTGACTGGGCACATATCTCTATTGTTCATTACAGGTACTTCTCTCTTGACCATCAACTCTTCAACAAAATGCATCAACAGATAGCTCATTTCCTTAGTCTCTTTGAAATTCTCAAAATCCCCCCCCCCCTTGCCATTTCCCTAAGTCCTGATCTTTTAAATCATGATCCTTACCCAGTTTTAATCAAGCTCACACACTGAAACACCTGCCTTAAATCAAGTTTCTAATTGTCAATAAAATAAGACTGTCTTTCCCCACTCTGAAGCACTACCAGACCTCTGTTGAGGGGTGTCCTCTCTTATCTCTGTAAGCAGTGGACAGCTGTGTCTTATCAGTTTGTAATGTAGGTGATATTTAATCATTGCTGTCGTGTCTGACTCTTTGCGACCCATGGACTGCAGCATGCTAGGCTTCCCTGTTCTTCATTATCTCCCAGAGTTTGCTCAAACTCATGTCCATTGAGTGAGTGATGCCATCCAACCGTCTCATCCTCTGTTATCCCCTTCTCCTTCTGCCTTCATTCTTTCCCAGCATCCGAGTCTTTTCCAGTGAGTCAGTTCTTCACATCAGGTGGCCAAAGTATTGGAGTTTCAGCTCATATTATCCTCACAATATGAGGATAGAGCACTGGTTTGTCTTAAGGTTGGGGACACACTCAGTGAGTAATCTGAAGAGAGTTATCAGACCCCAGAGCCACGGAAGGCAGTGTGGAAAGGATGATTTTACAGGAGTATGACTTTAGGGACACAAGCAGCCTTTGGTACACCACAGGGAGAGATCTGAGGCAATAGTGCCAGAATCTCGGTCTCCTTACTGCCTCCTCAGCCTTTCCCAGCATCAGGGTCTTTTCCCGTGAGTCAGCTTTTCACATCAGGTGGCCAAAGTACTGGAGCTTCAGCTTCAGCATCGAGGGCAGGAAGAGAAAAGGGGCGAGAGAGGAATGAGATGGATGGATGGCATCGTAACACAATGGACATGCTCCTGAGCAAACTCCAGGAGACGGTGAAGGACAGGGAAGCCTGACTTGCTGCAGTCCTTGGGGTCTCAGAGTTAGACACAACTTAGCAGTTGAACAATGAACAACACTGCCTCCAGGCTTCTGTTGGTCTTCCCTAGAGGCCAAACCCATAGGAAGGCCGGGGGTGAGACTCCTGGGGCAGATAGTAAGGTGCAGAAGGGTTGAAAAAGAAGCTAAAGAGACAAATGGAAACTATGTGCAGACGTGGATTCAAGGTAGTGGAGGAGGCATAGGCCCAGTATCCCATTTTAATAGGAATGCTAGAAAACCTGTGTTTGGATGGGTCCTAATTCCTACAAGGTCATTTATGTTATCAACACTGGGGTAAGTTGAAGTATACACAGGTACAAGCGGGCATTGTAGCTAAATTTTTCTGTGTAATAAAGGAGAGAGGTATTTCAAAGTCCAGGAGGAAAATAGGAAGGAAATAGAGTGTGTGTGTGTGTGTGTGTGTGTGTGTGTGTGTGTGTGTGTGTGTGCTGTTGTTCAGTCGCTCAGTGTGTCTGACTCTTTGTGACCCTGTGGACTTTAGCCCGCCAGTCTTCCCTGTCCATGGGGATTCTCCAGGCAAGAATACTGGAGTGGGTTGCCATGCCGTCCTCCTGGGGAATCTTCCCAACCCAGGGATCAAACCCAAGTCTCCCTCATTGCAGGTGGATTCTTTACCATCTGAAGCCCCAGGGAAGCCCCAAAATACTGGATTGGGTAGCCTATCCCTTCTCTAGGGGATCTTCCCAACCCAGGAATCAAACCAGAGTCTCCTGCATTACAGGCTGATTCTTTACCACCTGAGCTACCAGCAAAGCCCATTTGACGTACAACACTGAGTAAATTTCGGGTGTGCACATGTTCATTTGATGCATTAATACATTATAGTAACGAGTGCCATTGTAGTGACAATAAGCACCTCTATCATAGTAACATTAATTATTCTTTCTTTCTAGTGGTTGGAATAATTAAGTTTTCGTCTTCTAGTAAATTTGATAACTATAATACAATATTATTGTCTACATTCACTATACTTTTTATACTTAGAGGTGCATGTTACCTCTAAGATTTATTTAGTGCCCTTTGCATGTTGAACCCTTAACAACATCTATCCTATCATCCCATGTAATCACCACTTTACTGCTTTTATGAGTATGGCTTTTTTAGATTCCACATAAAAATCATATTATACAGTACTTGTCTTTGACTTGTCTGTGAGGAAGTTTTGATGTAGAATGGTAGAAGCGTGACCAAGAGTGAAGAGCTAGAGAGGCCCCAGGTGCAGTCAGCAGGGCAATGAATTGGAGCACCGTGCCAGAAACAGCCCGTAGCTTGATGTCTGCACATCCCTATCTTAGAAACTCTGCCATGAGTCAAGTAGAAGCAGTGATTGTACCTGCCTTTAGCCAAGAAAAAAATGGATGTTTAAAAAGATAAAAATTGAGGACAGAGGACACCCAGATGGCATATAGAATATTCTATGCAGGGTTATGTCTTTATTGTAACTTGCAGCTTTCTTACAGAGAGTACAGCAAAAACCACACTGGAGCCTTTGCTACCTGCCCGGGGGCTCAGCTAGAGGTGTTAGGTGAGTAGGAAATTTGAACCAAAAAATAAGCACCCAATCAAAAATCACAAAGCACTTGGGAAAAGCCAACACTATGAAATATAGATAACAAACTTGGCAAATATGAAATGAGTATGGAGAAAATAGTTGATAGAGAAACTAGATTAAAACTTTATATAATACATTTAATGTTCTCAGAGGTAAAATTTAAAAAAAATAGATCAACAAAAAAGAACCGTCTAAATATCCTTTGAACTAAGAAATAAAAACATTTTTAAACGCTGACTGTTGCTGAAGCAAAAATGTTGCTGAAATAAAAAACATTAAAAAAAAAGGCTGAAGAGAAAGAACGATTTGGATGCAGAGTGACGTGTTAAGCTGAAAGGGTTAAAGAATTCTCAGAATGCAGTAGAAATTAACAAAGAGATGCAAAGTATGAAAGGTTGGTTAAGACATCTGGAGGACAGATCTAAAAGTTTAAATGACTCTCTAAAAGGGGTCACAGCAGGAGAAAATAGAGAGGAGAGAACTTGTATCTGAGAATTTATGAGACTTGAAGAATTTATGAGTCATCAGCATGTGATAGCTTACGGATGCCAAACATGGAAATATATGCCATGCTGGCATAAGTACTGGAACATTTTAGAATACCGAGGATGAAGAGAAAACCCTAAGAGGTAAAATAGACAGAAGTTGGATTAGTGACATAAGTTGCGAGCATAAGATTGGATTCAGACTGCTCATCAACACCACTGGTTACTGGAAGATGGTGAACCAGTTTCTTAAATAATCTGAACCTAGAATTGTCTACCAAACTATGTTAAACTGTCATTCAGGAATAAGAAGGAAGTGAATACATTTTCAGATTTATAAAGACTCAGTCTACCTCCCAAAGAAACTCTCTTAAAAAACTATTAGAGAATAACTATAGTAAGAAGAAGAAACAAATCCCTTTGGAAGTCATTGGTGTAAAAAGCAGTGATAAACATTGATGAACTACATTAAGTGTTGATTATGAAAAGTATTGAGTTTTAAACATCTAAATCAGCTTCTAGACTATATCAATCCAGAAATTGACAAGGGGAAATAGGAGTGGAATAAAATGAACATTATGCAGCAGAAATATTTTATTGGAAGTTCAATAAAAGTATTCCCCAGGGAGGTATTTCAAGGGTCCATGAACAGTAGAGTGATGATAATACAACCCTAAACAGTAGTATACGTGCAAATAAAAATTTAAGAAGTAAGTCATGTGGAATAAGAAGTACAAAGCTTTAGTTATAAGTAAGTCAGAGGGATGTAATATACAGTATAGGGAATATGGTCATAATACTACAATGACTTTATATGGGGACAAATGGCTACTTGACTTATGGTAATCCTTTCATAATGTATGCAAATATGAAATAATTATTTAGTACACCTGAAACCAACATAATATATAGGACATCAATGACATTTCAATAAAAAGCAAAAAAATATATATATATCATTGGGGAAAACTGGGCTCTCTCTATTCTTTCTTATAACTGCCTGTGAATCTAGAATTACAGCAGTAAAATTTTGATTAAAAAAACTGTTCGAGCTCTTGAGTCCTTATTGCCACATGGGAAGAAGCAACTGGAGGGATTAGACATGATCAAGAGACAAGAACAAAAACTATCAGGACAAAACAGAACATTTACATTGCGTTCTTCACTGTTCACGTGACTGTACGAGCGCTGTGGTGGGATAACACAGTATTGTGTTTAATTTAAATAAATTCCTTAAAAGTTTGCCCCACATTTAGAGCTACATTCAGTCTCTAACCTGTGCCAGCCTCTAACTCACTCTGGATAAGGTATCCAGATACCTTACTGGATAACTCACTGTCTTTCTGAACTGTCCCTTGGTCATGCCAACAGCTTTTCCTTGGGACATAACCCAGGACATTCACACAGTCTCTACTGTCTCTCTCATAGGGACATCATTCTCTGGATCACAACTCTTTGGGGTTCCTGGGCTTAATATCTCAAGTCTTGTGTGTGTGTTGGGAGCAGTTCTTCAGAAAACGCGTGGGTATATACTACAATTCAACTCTATTTTGACACTACCTACTGGGTATGGATTTAAGGATTCAATCTTACAAGAGTGCTTCCCCCAGCCCCCACCCCACCCCCACTTTAGCTGCCAGTCACAAGTCCAGGTTATGTGTACTTCTAACCCACCAGCTCGATTCCAAAAACCTCACACTCAGTCGTGTCTGACTCTTTGCGACCCCATGGACTGCAGCACACCAGGCCTCCCTGTCCATCACCATCTCCCAGACTTTACTCAAACTTATGTCCATTGAGTCAGTGATGCCATCCAACCATCTCATCCTCTGTCATCCCCTTCTCCTCCCACCTTCAATCTTTCCTAGCATCAGGGTCTTTTCCAATGAGTCAGCTGTTCCCATCAGGTGGCCAAAGTATTGGAGCTTCAGCCTCAGCATCAGACCTTCCAATGAATATTCAGGACTGATCTCTTTTAGGATGGACTGGTTGGATCTCCTTGCAGTCCAAGGGACTCTCAAGAGTCTTCTTCAATACCACAGTTCAAAAGCATCAATTCTTTGGTTCTCAGCTTTCTTTATAGTCCAATTCTCACATCCATACATGACCACTGGAAAAACCATAGCCTTGACTAGATGGACTTTTGTTGGCAAAGTAATGTCTCTGCTTTTTAATACGCTATCTAGGTTGGTCATAGCTTTCCTTCCAAGGAGCAAGCATCTTTTCATTTCATGGCTGCAGTCACCATCCACAGTGCTTTTGGAACCCAAGAAAATAAAGTCTGTCACTGTTTCCATTGTTTCCCCATCTATTGGCCATGAAGTGATGGGACTGAATGCCATGATCTTAGTTTTCTGAATGTTGAGCTTTAAGCCAAAATTTTCACTCTCCTCTTTCACTTTCATCAAGAGGCTGTTTAGTTCTTCGCTTTCTGCCATAAGGATGGTGTCATCTGCATATCTGAGGTTATTGATATTTCTCCTGGCAATCTTGATTCCAGGTTGTACTTCATCCAGCCCAGCATTTCTCATGATGTACTCTGCATATAAGTTCAATAAGCAGGGTGACAATATACAGCCTTGATGTACCCGTTTCCCAATTTGGAACCAGTCTGTTGTTCCATGTCTGATTCTGACTGTTGCTTCCTGACCTGCATACAGGCTTCTCAGGAGGCAGGTAAGGTTTTCTGGTATTCCCATCTCTTCAGTCCTCTGGGCTACAGTCCTCAGTAAGTTCTCCAAATAACACTGAAACTCACAGCCACAATTTTGTGCATTTTAAAAACTACAGTTGACCTACTAATTGTGGTGTATATTAATACCCCCCTCCATTTTTTAATCCTTATTTCCCTGAAGGGGAAGTTAGATTTCTCACTGATGACTTACTTTCCATCCTCAGTTTGCCATAGGTTGTGGGACTGAGATATAGGGGTTCAGAAGAGTCCTCCCCAAGGTGTGCACTTTGGCATGCTGATTTGCTTCAGCTAAAGGCAGGGGAACTTTCTGAGATCAAGAGAATACTGCCCCTCCCATAACTGCCTATAAAAGCTTAAGCTGGGGATTTTTCCCAGAGAAAGAGTTATTGCCAGAGATAAGTCTTATCTAAGTGGCCCCCTTTTTTATGGCAGTGGAAATATCTATACCAAACCTCCATTCTTATCATCCCATGAACGACCCTCCTGTCTTTGAAACCACCAAAAACCTATTCCATTTTTTTGGTCTCAGGATGGCATATATACTTCATTTTACATTTCTGGCTTTTTTTAAAAGTATTTATTTTAATTGGAGGATAATTACTTTACAATATTGTTATGGCCTCTGCCACACATCAGCATAAATCGGCCATAAGCATACACGTGTCCCCAACCTCCTGAAGCCCCCTTACACGCCCCCCCCCCATCCTTCCAGGCTGTCACAGAGCACCAGTTTTGGGTTCCCTGTGTTGTACACCTAGAGCCTATCATACAGAGTGAAGTAAGTCAGAAAGAGAAAGATAATGCCATATGTTAACACATATATATGGAGTCTAGAAAGATAGTACCCATGATCCTGTGCGCAGGGCAGCAGAGGTGACACAGACGTAAGGAAGAGATGTTGGGACACAGTGGGGCAAGGAGAGGGTAGGGTGATTCGAGAGAACAGCATTAAAACAAAAATATTACTATATGTAAGACAGAGAGCCAGTGGGAGTTTGATGCATTTCTGTCTTCAAATATTTCACATAGGTGTAATCTCTGACCCTCTCATGGATGTGGGGTTCCCACTCCTATAAAATTAAGTTTGACTTTCTCTTGTTAGTTTGTCTCATGTCAGTTTAATTCTTAAGCCTGCCAAAAGAACACAGATAGGCTGAGGAAGGTCTTCTTCTCCTTGACAGAAGTATGATACTGACTCAATAGCATCTTTTCAATAGCGAGAGGAATAGTGCTCTCTTACTAAAGTACACGTCTACTTCCTCATTTCAGAGATGTTAAAACAACAAGAAAATGGTTTCTTATAATAAAACCGATTACTCTTACCTTTTTGCACTATAGGTATTTTTGTAAGCCAACTCAAATTCTTAGAAATAGGATCCATTGCAAAACTATAGTAAAGAACCCTATAGTGAGTTATTTCAGTTTCTGAAGAGAATAGTCATCTTAGTAGGCAGTTGTGTCTTCAAGGAGGTAATTTACCAAGTTGGGATTCCTTAGTGGGTCGTAAAGAGCTGATTATTCTAACAATATGTTTTCTGTAAAAGCATATAGTGACCACGTTGCCGTGGTCAAACAACAGGGTTTATATTCTGAAAATAAGAAGGAGAGGACAAGGTTAAGCTTCAGGAAGCTGCGGTCTTTGCTCTGGTTCTGGAGAACAAGGCATTGGTCTACTCACCGGATCCTTCGGTGATGTTACTGGCAAACGAACTTCCTCCCGCAGAGCTGGACCTTTTGCCATCTCGGAACTGCTGTCTCCTCCTGGCCCACTGCTCCACTGCTTCCTCCTGGGAGCCATCGCTGGCCCTTTTACCTTTTGGAGCCAGGTCCTGGGATAACTTTCGAAGACTGCTGATTTCCAAATTCCTGTCTAGATTAAACCACATTAAGTTTGAAAGTGAGACAGCACTTCAAAGTAGAATTTCAAATGCTCCGGTCTTTGAAACAGAACTACTGAAGACTAGAACTAGAATGATTTCATTCAGTTCCTTCCTGATGCACTTTCTCAACTTGCACTACTAAAAAAGAGAAAGTGAGAGAGGAAGAGGATGAGGAAGAAATAGGAGAGTAAGAAGGAGGAAAAAGAGCTGTACAGACTGAAGAGAGATTTATGTGGGAAACAGGGGAATCGTCATGCATTTCCTCAGAAGGATTCAATTCAATAGACATTCCTTGGGCACCAGCAGTATGCCTGACACATTGTATTAGTTTGTGTTAGTTTATTAGCTGTTTTGGAGGAGCACGATGTAAATCAATTGTTAATTATGTCTATTGAAATTACTATACAAGATATCATTATTAGTATCAGAATTAGTTCAGGTACGGTCTTTGAAAACAAGTTTACTATTGAACTCTCAGTTCAGTTCAGAAGGATACAGATTTCATACTTTTCTTGCTGTATGTGTTGGTTCAAAATGAGAAGAAGGATAAAAGTGAAATTACATGAAGGCTTTGATATTTTTACGTTTGAATAAATAACAATTTGAAATACTTTATTTACTTCCAAACTGCTGCTTTCTGTCAGTACAAGCTATGAGACTATATGTTAATTAGAAGTAAGAAAATTACAGTTAAACTAATTGCAATACGATCAAACTTTAAGAAAATAGTTGTCAAAGTGAAAACCAAAACCCATAGAGCAGAATACATAATACATTGAAAGTGATTTGAAAGGCTAGAATCGGTTAGGATTTTTCTTTCACTTCTTGATATTATGCAAAAAGAAACCAACTTTTAAACTTTATTCCCAGCAGCAAATGAGTTTTTCGAACTTAATCTTTTCAAATTTAAAATCTAATTTGTCAGTATCAAAGTTTGTTCTCAGAACGATTTAAATAATAAATGTGGTATATCCATAATACATATTCTTCTTTATATTTATATATAGTTACTACTAATCCATTTACACAACAATTTTAACTTGTCAAGGCCAAAGACATGGGAAGAGAGGACAGTCATTATTCAATTCCTCTTCTTTTCCATAATTTTCCTGTTGAGTCCTACCTCTTCCCTAGGGCTTAAGAAGTTGACCCAAAAATGGCATTCATTCTATAATATTCACTATTCCTTTCTAAACTAATTTCTACTGTACTAGTTACTAGGACTGCAGCTATGAACAAGATGACTCTTGCCCTCTGGGGTTTTACAGAATGGTGAAACTTAAAAATGCTACAGAGCTGGCCTGCCGCTCTTTCCTTCAACGCTCACTCTAGTTCCACAATTTGTTGAGATTGGGAGGCCAGGCTGACTCTGAAGGCATCCATGAAAAGGAGACTTTTCTCATGTCAAATGCTGTACATTTAAAGCAATTCTTTTCTGAAATTGCTGGGGGCAAAAAAAAAAGAAGTCCTACAAATCTAGGAAAGTATGTGTAAGGGGAATACGACTGTGACATGGAGAGATAAGTTTTCCTCTAGAATCTTAAACGTTCAAACGAGGACGCATCCATGCCCTCCAGTGTGTTCTGGAGTGTGATTTGACAGCCACCGTGATGCTTGCAGAGAGTAAAGCATCTCCCATTGTTACTGCTTGGTGTTTGTGGAACCTCACGTTTGCAAACACAGAGAAGGTAATTTTGTCTAGCCACCCACTCTATGCTTAAAACAGTTCTGCAAGATGTCTACCAAGGAATTATTCGGTCTGAGCTTGAACAGTTTTCAGTCTCAAATTTACGACCTGCTTACTACCTGAATCCGCATAATCCTTGAATACTTGAAGCTGATAGAGGGTTTTCACCAGGTGAATTTAACCTCTGTCTCAGTAATCTCTGCTCACGTATAAGCCTCTCCCTCATTCCATGACTACCTGATAGATGTTTTATCGAGCCTTTCTAGTAATCAGATGGGGATGAGGACCCTGAAGAATCTTGAAGGACTCAAAACATATACCATCCCTTTGTTAGGGACAACATGTTAGTCCATCAACAAGTGCGCTGGTGTTTTATGAAACGTGACTGCGAAAGTAGACAGCTAGCACCGTGAAAGCCAGAGAGGGCCTGGGAAGTGAGTTCAGGCCAAGGAGAGGGAAATGCAGCTCTGGGTGGAGCCCTGTTGGCAGAAAGCTGGGCCTTGCAGCTGGCCCCGGGCCCCTGGCCCTGCTCACACGCTGGGGGACACCGAAGTGGCCTGAGTGTGGACATTCCCCAGTGTCGTCAGAAGTCAGTTTCTTGGAAAGTAGCCCAAGAGCTACATTCTGTTACCAGAAAAGGGATGGCTGTTTTATGCATCTTTGGACCCCTAGTACTTGGTAGATCTTAGGACCACAGACTTCGTCCCGGCTACGCTCCTCGGCACCTTCTGCCTGGGTCCAGGCTTTCAGAACCACTCCTTCCTTAGGGGCATGGGGAAATAAACGATCTCACGTGTTACCTGTAAGTTTTGTATCATATTACACAGAAAGGACTGTTTAATTACAAATATTTCTACGCCAGGCAAAATATCATTTAATCCTTCTCATTACCTGTCATTCTCTCAGAATCACCTAGATTTGGTTCCCTCATTAAAATGCTTTATGATACAGAATTCCAGGTTCTTTGGCAGAGGTCTTAAAGATATATGTCAGGCAACGTGTAGCTGAAGAAAGGAGGCCCTGGGAAACCTCTTCACCTAAGAATGTGCAGACTGGGACCCAGAATTTTATTCTTAAGAGGTTCGGACTGGTATGCTTTCCCTTACAGCACTGGCTTTGTAACTCTCGTAGCATGCCCATCCCTACTACCCTGGGTTAATCTAGTTCAGAGGTAGTAGATTGCTCAGCCTTTACTGTGTCTTACATGTCATATAATCTAGAGATTCATATAGATTAAAAAAAATCCCAGATCTCCAGCTCTCTTGAAAAATGAGAAGGCCTGGCCACTCAGGGCCTGAATTCTCATTGCTTCAGGACAGCGATCCCTCTGGTCCACCCACACTCCATTATTTCTGACGTGCAGCCTGCTTTACTCATTTATACTACCTGCCCGGCCCCTCTAGGCTGTGACCTCTAATCTAGTTAATTCTGAAGCACGCACATGGTGGGAGGAACTCCATCAATACAGTCAGCACCCACATCAGGGGTTCTTAATCCGAGGTACATGGATAGATGTTGAGAAGCTGGAGGACCCCTCTGCAAATAAAGGCATACATTCATGCCTATATTAAAAAAAAATTTCTAGTACAAAGATGTCCCAACTCTTCAAGGCAACCTATACTCCAAAAAAAATGACAAAATCCTAGCCTAAAGTAGCAATAGTATAATAACAATGGTATTGAATTAAGTATTAAAAACTAATAGCTCTAGGAGAGTCAAATCCATCTAAAGACTTACAGATTCAAACAGCTAATATAAACATTTTCACTTCTGAACTGTTTTTCTGTTTGTTTGCTTGCTTGTTTTGTATGTGAACAGAGTTTTCCACCAAGAATAACTTTCCTGAATTCATCCTTTCATTCAACAAACATTCACTGAATACCTACTTTTCAGGCAGGCACTGTTCAGGTGCTCTGGATACAACAAAGATCAAAATAGAAAAAAAAAAAAAATCCATGCCCTCATGACTGCATTCTAGTGAGAGAAATCAGAAGAAATAAAGTAATTAAATGCGCAACACAGTCACAGGGGAAGCTGCTGTGTGTGAAAGCAAGACACGGGAAAGGAATGCAGTATGCCCAGGCTGGAGTGGACCGGGCTCAGCTTGCAGTCTTGAACTGAGTGCTAGGTGAGTGCTAGAGAAGGTGCTAGGTGAACAAAGGTGTGAAGAATGAGTGTGAGCCATGTGCACATTTGGAGGAAGGGGAGTCCAGGTAGTGGGGGTCGGACTGAGGAGGACCGATGTGGGCTGGAGCCTCCCCAAGCAAAGGACTGATGTGGGCACTTTCCTGTCAGATTCCAGCAGCTCGAGAAAGTCAGTGTGGCTGGAACAGAGTGATCTGGGGGAGAGAAGTAAAGAGAGGAAGGAGAGAGTTGTAGGAACAGCCTTTTAACACAGCACAGCGATACCAGGAACTGGTAGCTGGAACTGTGTACCAAATGGGATGATTGCAAAGTCTAAGGAAGCACAGGATCAGCTCTAGGAGGACTCTGACTTGAATTCTTGATTTTCTTAAGGAAATAGGCTGTTCTGGGAAAGGCAGTTGAGGGAGGAGCATGTCCATGGAGGAGGAGTCAGCCTGGGAGGAATATTCATCCAGGTGAGCACACACAGTGCTATTATTGCAAATTGGCTTCCTGCAGACTGAAATAATTGTGGACTGAAACAAATGCACAGGTTAATGCCATTGATTCTGGTGTCTAGGGGTGGGCAGGCAACTGGGCAGCCATTGCTGTGACATGGATCTTTACCTCAGTGGGTTCATATTAAGCAGATGACTGTATGTGTTGTTTTAGGGCATTTAATTCTCTGCGATGTAAATTTCACATTTCGTGCCAACACTTCTGTTCCTTTGTGTTTTATTTCTACTTCTAAATTTTATTCTATTAAAAACTTAGGGCTAGAACAGCAACGAAGAAAAGGCAGCTTCTTGACTAAGTTTCGTCCTTCCAAATATCATCTGTGGCTGCATTAGGAATGTTACTGGTAGTTTGGAAGGAAGTTTTTACTTTTTCATGGGCTTCCCTTGTGGCTCAGTTGGTAAAGAATCCGCCTGCAATGCGGGAGATCTGGGTTTGATCCTTACTTTCTCAAGATGCATTTAATGTAGAATAATTATACAGTGTAGAATAATTATACAATGTAGAATAATGCTGCTGCTGCTAAGTCGCTTCAGTCGTGTCTGACTCTGTGCAACCCCAGAGATGGCAGCCCACCAGGCTACCCTGTCCCTGGGATTCTCCAGGCAAGAACACTGGAGTGGGCTGCCATTGCCTTCTCCAATGCATGAAAGTGAAAAAGTGAAAGGGAAGTCGCTCAGTCGTGTCCGACTCATCGCGACCTCATGGACTGCAGCCCACCAGGCTCCTCTGTCCATGGGATTTTCCAGGCAAGAGAATAATGCTAACCTTAAGTATAAAATATTTGGGCTTATTGAAGAAAAACAAGAAGGGCCTCCAATGATACGATGAGGATCCAAGATTAAAAGCAGACAGGCAGTATTATGTACTTAGGAAAGAGCTTCTATCTTAGCCGTCTCCAAGAGAGCTTCTGGGTTCTATCAGTGGTTTAAAAATGGCCAACCAATCCACAGGGGAGGTCAGAGGTCTGCTTGTGGTCAGAGGTCCCTAGGATGGCTCAATGAGGATTAGCTATGACTGTTTCTGTTTTTTGTCCTTTGCTTTAATTACTATTCCACTTGGCCTCCTGAAACATGTATGCTGTGCTTCTGCAATGACACGGCAAGGTTTAAAAACACATTTTATCACAAACATTTTCTTCCAATTCTACTGAACATGCTTAGCTTGCAAGAAGGAAGAAATGGCAGATTATTTAAGAGTGGCAAAAGGCTAACGTTTCCCACAAAATTGATTTGGCAATACATCAACCTTTTAAAGAGAAATCGATTTTTTTAAACTTTATATTAAACTGCAGTCTTGGTAATTTTGCTATGCACTATTTATGGGTGGGGTAGGTGATAATGGAAAAAGCAGGCTGATATATGTTTGCCTGTATTCATCTAACTCTAAAATACTCAATATATCTTCAGCCATAAAGAAAAAAATCCCAAGCAATAAAAAAAAGACTTCCCAAAGGTCAAACAAGTAAAAACAATGAAAGTTAAAGATTCTATATAGCCCACTGTACCTTTCAGAGCTTTCTGCTTCTGAGGGGAGAACAGGATGTCTATTTGGTGATTGTAAGTTTCCTTTGGGTCATTTTTATTTTCTTCAGGGTTTGGCTTTGTCAACGCAGTCGGTTGGCATCCTGCTGGCTCCTGTTTACAAGTGGTTAGTCCAAAGCTTTGTTCATCCTGGTTACCATATTGGTCCACATCATCGGTCAGGGTTGTCTCAAAAAGAAACAGGTTATCTGTAGCACACATTGCAGAGCTGAACTCAGCACTGTTTGGAAAATTTGTCTGAAAACAGACTTCATCATGATTCTTCTTTGCTAGGTCTTCAAAATCTCTGTAGCATGTGTTCTTTACTGTAGGCATAATTATGTGGAATTTGTCTTTTTCAACATTTCCCAGAGAGCAGGGAGACTCTTTAGAATTTTTCATTCCCATGGAATAATTAGAGTAAACAGTGTCTTCTTTATCACCTTGAATAATTAATCTTTGGTCTAACTCATCAGCTATTAATGTCATCACTGGTGCTTTTGTTTTGCTGGGGACCGCTGTGTCTGGATGGCTTGCCTGAGACCCTGTCTGGCCCCACTCTGTGGTGATGCAGCTACTACTGGTGAGTGGCTGGCCAGCAGAGAGGTTGCCGGAGAATGCGATGCTGAGAGGTGGATGCGGTGTCCCCTTCACTTCCAGGGGTTGCTGTGCTTTTGTATGAGAGTCACTATGTAAAGTGTTTTCAAAGTCTCTCTCAGTCACAGCAATACGCCCTTGCCCATAGTCTTTCAAAACTTCAGCACAGTGATTAAAGGAAAAGGGATCCCCAGGGGTTTCTTTAGGTTCTGAGTGTCCAGCGGCCCAGGGTGAAGGGCTGAAAGAAGTGGAAGACTTCAGAACATTTTGAATAGAAGGGAAAGATAAAGAATCTGAGTTCTCATAGTAATCTGCAGGTGGAATTTTGCTGCCTTTGCAGTAAATGTTGGATGCCTTTTCTCCCACAAACTGCACGCTCAGAGAAGACGAACCAAAGTCAGAGCCTTTGCCATCTTGAACTGGAAAGATGTCAGTAATGGAACTTGGCAAATAATTTATTCCTTCTGGGCTGGGCTGTGTATCTGGGTCCGATGTGATCTTTTCTGGTTTATCTGAGATGATTTTTCTGTCTCTGTTCACATCTGTAGGGTCCTCAAAAGCTGTTTTACTTAAGTAGGTATTGCTTAAGCTCCTGGTCTTTAAGGTACCACGTGAAGTAGGAAGAATGTTTGTGAGAAGAGTCTCAGCCTCAGAGACACATTTCTTTTGGGGGGTACTCTTACTAATTGCACAGTTCTTTTGCTGAAAGATGGCAGATTCTACCACACAGTCATCTGAGACTGAGGGTATTGTGTCAGGCTTACTCTTCTCGCTGTCAGGGCTTGAGCACAGAGAAACCACAACTGTATCAAAATTCTCCTCCTTCTGGAGAGCAAACACAGTCGGGAGAGAGCCGCGCAAGCAACCTGAACTGTGACGCTTGTCTTCCAGCTGCCACTTCTCAGGGCACCCAGTATCGGACTGTGCAGAAGACTTGGGCCCTTCTTCAGCTGAGTGGCTGGAGGCAAGCTTTCTGTTTTTTGCTATTTTCCCACTTTTTGGTAGACGAATTATATTTATTAATACATTCTCTTTCTTACTCACGTATTTGATTTTAATTCCTTTTCCTACGATGCTAACTTTCAGTGAGGGGCTCCCAGTTCTGGCAATTTTTCCTTCAGATTTAGATGATGCTTTGGGTTGTCCTTCTTTGACTGATAGATTCTTGCACTTTGAAGAGCAGCTTCTAGAAGTGTAGCATCTCTGAAAGTGTCTGACAGAGTAACACGGGTGCCATCTTGAACACGTCTTTTTCGTTGGGAGCTGTATTCCTGTTTGACAGAAACAGCTGTTCTTGATTGCTACTTGTACATGGACAACCCCACGCTTCACGTCTGTCGTAGTTTTGCCTTTTGATGGTTGAAGGGCCTCTGATGTGTTTGGGAAATTCCGCAGTGCAATTTTTTCTGATAATGGGTCTTCGCAGTCATTGAATGTGACTGCTGGTAAGACTTTGTCTGATTGATCAGAAAGGGATGAAGGAGGCTCATGCTTTTCCTTTTCCTTAATTATTTTGCTTTCAGAGGGGGGTTGTTTCTTATCTTCAGGGAGAAAAGGAGACTTCTGCCTTCTGCTCGTAGAAGCAGAGGTATGCTCATCTCCACTTTCCTGAGATTTTCCTAATGCCCCAGTCTGATGAAGTAAAGCTCCTGCGATGTCTCCTTTGACTTCTTTTTCAAGATCTTTTATGTTTTTTTGGCATGCTTGGTCAGCAGCCTGAGGTTCACCTAAAGAAGAAGCAAAAAAAGAAAAGCTTTCTGTGTCCATTTAGAAAGCAGCTGTTTCAAATTCCAGGATGAAATTCAATGCCTATTCTTTGTAAGTATTTTGAGTAGCATTTTCCATTCATTCCTAGTATGTCATGGTATTTTTCACAGACATACATTTCTAATAAATATGTCATTTTAAATCAATTATCTTAGAATGCAAAATATCACTTGGTAGTTTTAGGAAGTAGGAATCTAAGTTAAGTTTTACTCTGAAGCAGAGACTTCCAAGGTGGGTGAAATAAAAATTTCAGAGCAAATTTATGCAAATGAATTTTAAGAGACTTCTTGATAATGAGCCAGTTGCCATGGTCAGGTATTTGGCCCCCAAACTGACACCTTGTAACCTTTAGTCCTCTGCTTTATAATATTAGAATATTTTGCTTGACAGATTTGCAAACATGAGCATGAAGTATTGCATCTTGTGTAACAAACAGCAGACAAAATACAAAGATTTCAACTTATGTTTTAAATGTCTGAAAGAGAGTATTTCAAAGGGAAAAGAAAAGAATGGGCAACAGATAAATAATGATGTCATGGAAATCTATGAACCAGGTGTCCACAAGGATATCTTTATTAAGCTAATTAAGATAAAAATAGGAAAAGTAGTATTTATAATTGTTTTAAATAGTATTTTATATATACTTTTATATTTTAATAAAATTACATAAATACTTATATATAAAGAATTAATAAATAAATTCTTTTCAATCAGATAAAGGAAAATATCCTACCAACATTTTGTTAGTGGTGGCATAGAAGTTTGGGATGCAGAAAAATAATTGCTGTTTCATAATCAAATAAAGACTCATGTGTTTAGGAATTATTACTTTCCAATTTCAGGAGAGGTGTACAGACTTCTGATTGGACATATAGGTTCTCGAACATACTGAAGGTCCTTGGAGAGTCAAACCATTCCCATTTGTCTACTTGTCTCTCTTTTAGTCTGAGGGAATGGCTTTTCTTATAGCAAGTACTCAGTGGGCCTGATTATAGTGTGAGAGCTGTCACGTGGAAGTTGTATGAGAAAAGACACGGAGACGCAGCTCTCTGACGCCCATTTACAGCAGGTTACAGGCTGGTAGCCTGCCTTCCAGAATTGTAGATTACAATTTTATCTCAAAATAACACCCTCTTGCGAAGAACAGTATATAGCCATTTTCAGTTTGATAATTTTACAGCTTATAGCCGCTTTCAATGGTCTATGCTTCAATTTCTGCAAGTAGGAGACGTATTTGAGACAGTTACATAGGAATGCATTGATAACAGAGTCTAAGAATAGGGACTTTAATAGCTTTTGTTTGAACTGTAAATATTTTTATTTGAATTGTTATCACTTGTAATTCATATAATTGATAATGCAGAAATGTATATATATAGTAACAATTGACCAAATTTCTAAATCATGTTATAATATATATGTGCATTTATCTTCCTATTTTCATAGCTATTTCTGTGATAAAGATAAAAATACATAAACCAGGTAGTTCACTTTTTATGTACTTATAAAGCCAATGTATTAGACTTACATACTGTGAGATTCAAGAGTTTCCATTTTTTATAGGCTTTTCTTCTTTTCTTCCTCATTTTAGGGAGCTGAGGGTCTTCAGCTTTCACTGGCCTTTGAAAGTATCAAATTTGAAATTATTTTCCACTCAGAATTTAGGTTTTAGTAAAATTACCAACTAGCTCGATTCATTTGTGAACTTGATAGCATAATGCCATGTTTTTCTCTGAATCATTTTGTTTTCATAATTATATTCTCCTTTCCTGTTTATTTCCATCCCAACTACTTAGTGCGTTATTATATACTATGTGAACACTTAAACATAAATTCTTTTCGTATGTGAGGACATTTAGGATGCAAGTTATAAAGTCATATTTGATCATTTTTATATTTGATCATTTTTATATTTCAGTTATTTTGCCAACAAAGCTCCATCTAGTCAAAGCTATGGTTTTTCCAGTAGTCATGTATGGATGTGAGAGTTGGACTATAAAGAAAACTGAGTGCTGAAGAATCGATGCTTTTGAACTGTGGTGTTGGAGAAGACTCTTGAGCTTCCCTTGGACTGTAAGGAGATCCAACCAATCCATCTTAAAGGAGATCAGTCCTGAATATTCATTGGAAGGATTGATGTCGAAGCTGAAGCTCTAATACTTTGGCTACCTGACGCAAAGAACTGACTCATTGGAAAAGACCCTGATGCTGGGAAAGATTGAAGGCGGGAGGAGAAGCGGATGACAGAGGATGAGATGGTTTGATAGCATCACCAACTCAATGGACATGAGTCTGAGTAAACTCTTGGGAGTTGGTGATGGACAGGGAGGCCTGGCAAGCAACAGTCCATGGGGTTGCAGAGTTGGACACAACTGAGCCACTGAACTGAACTGATATTCCAATTTTTTCCTAACCTAATAGAAATACCTAATTCTTTTGGCCTAATTTCAATATCAGCAAATTTCTAGCTCTGCTATATTAAGTGGGGGTAGAATAGAGAGGTGCTTTGCCTTCATTACATTATCATATATACTACATATAAAATTTTGTTTTAGTATACAACATGAATTCTTTATAGAAGAATCTACTATTTGTGAAAGATTCAATTCTTTGCCTTTATTAGGAAATAAAAGATTATTTTCCCTGCTGATGTCTTAACTAATAGAAAGTATTGGGGAGATATCCAGGGAGAAGGCAGCCTACTAACTAACCAGGGAAAAACCTGCCTGTGCTTAGAACTAAACCCGATTCAATTGCTTCACTTTCAGAGGATTTAACTGTCTGCACAGATACAAAGAAAAATAGCTTCCCATGAAGCAGTTTGTTTTGAGCGTATTTGGGCCGCCTGTGCCTTTGGACATCTCAGCAGAGAAGCTCATCTTTTATCTGTTTTGCCAAATAAAATATGGCTGCTTTGTGGCCAGTTTTGGCAAAAAACTTTTTAAAATTCTTCTTAACCCATTTCTGTCCTCAAAATCCCATCATAGTAATGTGTTGATTTCAAATCCCTTTTCTTCCATAAATTCTCAGTCTCATAACTTTATGAAAATTCCTTTTCCTTAGGCTACCTTTCTTATATAGAGCAATTGACACTCATTTCGTATCTGCTAATTAGCCTTTATATTCTCTCCCCAATAGACACAATTAAGTTTCTATGGCTGAGTAAGCAAGTAATAATCCTTTCTTCTTAGCAGGTAGGGTTGGGGAGAGGATTACAAACACATAATTAAAATCTTTTTTTTCTTAACCCCTGTCTGACACATATTGGATTTTCTAATTAAAAAAAAAAAAGCTTCAAAAGCACTTGACTAGGTTATTGATTATTTCTGTATGATGCCATTTAGTTTGAACAGTAAAATGTAGCCTGTTGCACTTTGTTCAGGGGAAGATTTGGGGTGTGTCTTGCCTCTGCTGTTTACTTGGCAGGCCACGTAATCTCTGTGAGGCTGGTCTCCAAAGGAGAAAATGGCAACACATTTCACCTTGCAGAGTTATCGTGGAGAAACACAACTGAAAATACATTATGAATGTTTCCAGTAGATGGCATTATCCTTAACCTTGTATTAGAGTATATACATAGGACTATTAGAATGCACACATACTTAAAGCTGAGCAATGCCTGACGTTGGGCTTTCCTAGTGGCTCAGATGGTAAAGAATCCGCCTGCAGTGCAGGAGACCTGGGTTCAATCCCTAGGTTGGGAAGATCCCCTGGAGGAGGAAATGGCAACCCACTCCAGTATTCTTGCCTGGGAAATCCCAAGGACAATAGAGCCTGATGGGCTACAGTTAGTGGGGTCACAGCTAAGCACACATACACACACACAATGCTTGACACTGGGAGATAGTCCATTGGATCAAAGCTGATCAAACCATAAACTCTCTTAGAGCTAGAAATATTTAGAAGTTTTCAAGATTATCTTATTAAGTTCTAATTTTATAGGAGAAAGACATACCCAGAGAGCCCTTGCTTTCTGCATCACTCAGGACTAGAACCCAGGCTATTAGGAATTAGGCAATTGTTTGAACAACACATGGTATAGATGCCCTGGAATTATTTCTGAGCATATAGAGCAAATTTTTTCATCAGTTTGCATTTTAGTTCTGAAAGAGCTCAATTTTATTTCAGGGAATTGAAAACCTGTTGAGTGTGTCAGCCTAGCATAGTGTAGTGAGTACCTAATAAAAGTGCAAGAAGAAATGAACTAGATGGACAGTTTCTAATTAGTCCCTGTATATAATTATGTTTTTAATAACATGCCCCCTTGGGCCTCTCTGGTGGTCTAGTGGCTAAGACTTCAGTGCTCTCAGTGCAGGGGGCATGGGTTCGATCCCTGGTCAGCAAACTAGATCCCACGTGCCAAGACGAAGACCGGGCGCAGCCGAATAAATAAATATTAAAAAAAATAATAATGTCACCTCTTGTTTTGCCAACTGTATTCTTCCCCTTTACTCGGTATTAATTTGTTGATAGTTAATAAAGTTATTATTAATATTACTCACATACATATGTATGTATATAAATATATTCAAGATTTAAAGTAAATATATACATTATTAATATATATATAAATATATTTAAAAAAATCTGGACAACTGCAATGGCTTTCTAATTGATTTTTGTCCTTCTATATTTATGTTCTTTGAATTTACATAGCAGCCAGATTTTAAAAATATACATGTTAAATCATGTCATTCCCCCTGTTTAATACACTCTAATAGTCTCTCATTTCACTTTCAAAAATTCTAGGCACTTTACTGTCTTTTTTTACACAAATGCATAAGCTATAATTTTATCCACAAATAAAGTATATCACCATTAGACCTTAGGATTTACATTATAGTATCCATTCCACCGCAGATTTCCTGGACTTATATTTTTCATAAATGTTTATTTGTTTTATGCAGAATTGGCAATAAAGCTCAGGAAAATTACCATGATTACTATTATATATCAGTCAAAACCTATCATATTTTAGACCTTTACATTGGATTTTATAGATTTTTTTTTAAACGGGGCTTTGACTCATTATAATTCAGAGAATAATGAGGAAAAATGTAAACAGGAAATATGAACAATATCTTTCTACTGCAGAATTACAAAGTGACACCATTATTTTCAGAATATTGTTAGATGGCAAAGATTTTTTAAAAGTATTGTTAGAAAATTTTACTGGTATCACTGCTTTGAAAAATTACTTAAAAATTCTCTATTGTATTGTTGAAGCTGAAGTGTTTTCCTTGTAACATTCACAGGGTATGTTCTGCTGGCAAAAAGAAGAGAAAGATTCATTAAAAGGTACAAAATGATAGCTATTAAAATTGCAGCCATGAAATTAAAAGATGCTTACTCCTTGGAAGAAAAGTTATGACCAACCTAGATAGCTTATTGAAAAGCAGAGACATTACTTTGCCAACAAAGGTCCATCTAGTCAAGGCTATAGTTTTTCCAGTGGTCATGTATGGATGTGAGAGTTGGACTGTGAAAGCTGAGTGCCAAAGAATTGATGCTTTTGAAGTGTGGTGTTGGAGAAGACTCTTGAGAGTCCCTTGGACTGCAAGGAGATCCAATCAGTCCATTCTAAAGGAGATCATCCCTGGGTGTTCTTTGGAAGGAATGATGCTAAAGCTGAAACTCCAGTACTTTGGCCACCTCATGCGAAGAGGTGACACATTGGAAAAGCCTCTGATGCTGGGAGGGATTGGGGGCAGGAGGAAAAGGGGACGACCGAGGATGAGATGGCTGGATGGCATCACCGACTCAATGGACGTGAATTTGAGTGAACTCTGGGAGATAGTGATGGACAGGGAGGCCTGGAGTGCTGCGATTCATGGGGGCACAAAGAGTCGGACACGACTGAGTGACTGAACTGAACTGAACTGAAAATTCTATAAAATAATCTCAGAAAGTTAAATGCTTAACTTCCAGTGTAGCATGCTATCAAGGACTTTTTAAAATAACTATTGGCTCTAGTTTCTTGTAGACTTTGCAAGAAATATTAGTGCATTTCTTATAACTTCATTTTCTTGATTTTCACACAAGGACTATGTTCTCTGTACTAAATGTTTTAAGGAAATTTATATAGGTAAACCAAATTATGAAAAATTCAAGTTAAAATATTTAAAGAAAATTCTAAAATTTCCGTTTACTTTTGAAAATATATTTAAAGTATGCAATGTTATCTGCTACTCTCATTCCTGATTTTTGAATAGCCTAGAATTTAAACTGTATTCTTTTGTCCTTAAAAGTCTAAAAATTATGTATGAGCATAAGAAGGGTTATACTGGAAAACAGCTGTTTCAGCCCATGTATCAGTTGAGACTTGCTCTCACTTCTATGGACCTGCAAGAATGAAATTTTACTCACTTGGTTGCTGGGCAGTAATTCTTAATAACTACTATAAGTTTCCTGCTGCTACTGCTGCTGCTGCTAAGTCGCTTCAGTCGTGTCCAACTCTGTGCGACCCCATAGATGGCAGCCCACCAGGCTCCGCCATCCCTGGGATTCTCCAGGCAAGACACTGGAGTGGGTTGCCATTTCCTTCTCCAATGAGTGAAAGTGAAAAGTCAAAGTGAAGTCGCTCAGTGGTGTCGGACTCTTAGTGACCTCATGGACTGCAGCCCACCAGGCTCATCCGTCCATGGGATTTTCCAGGCAAGAGTACTGGAGTGGGGTGCCGTTGCCTTCTCCGATAAGTTTCCTAGTATCGTGAAACTAAACAGGTTTATTGTTGTTCACTCGCTCAGTCATGTCTGACTCTGAGACCCCATGGACAGTAACCTGCCTGGTTTCTTCTCTATGGGATCCTCCAGGCAAGAATACTGGAGTGGTTTGCCATGTCTTCCTCCAGGGGATTGTCCCATCCAGGGATCAAACCCGTGTCTCTTACGTCTCCTGCATTGCAGACAGATTCTTTACCACTGAGCCACCTGGGAAGCCCCTATTTATACTTATATTTATATACATTCATATGAATAAAATATTAGAATCTATTAGGTTAATGGTTTTAAATAAAAACTTTCAAATCTCACATCCAATGAAACAAACTTTTCCTTGCCCTAAGTACCATATTTTGAGTAGGTTGTTAAAGTTTATAGGGAGTATAATGGCTATCTACAAAACAGACTCTTGGTGATCACTGGAGCATAAATCAGTTAAGGTCTTCAGTTCAGAAGAATAGATACAAACAATTTCAATACTAAAATAATTATTTTTAAAAATAAGCTTTGTTGAAATGTCATCACCCTACTCGACCCACAGTTGCTCAAATGTAACTTTAGTGGATGAGGGTAACCCTTGGAGGGCAGGAAGCTCACTCTATAGAAGTTAAATCAGAATTTCGGCAGAAACGAAATGCAGACAGAAAAGGGCATTGTCGAGTGTGGAACTTATTGTTATTATTATTATTAACGTTTTAAAAGTTGGGTAAAGAAAAATTTGTATTAGTAAACCAAAAGAAAATTGAGCTCGGTATTTAATAAGGTTTGCTATATTAAGTAATACCAGTACAGGAAGGGAAGAATGAACTAAAAATGAAAATCCCTACATTTTCAAAAGTGTCTAGCCTTTGAGGACAGATCGGTGTGAAATCACCTACTCAACATCCTCATTTTTCATCAGAGGAGATAGAGAAGTGCAATGGATTGCTCAAGGAGGCACGGTGTGGAGATGCTGTTTCTCTTCTTTTTCACCATGGCAATACTCTGAAAAGCGAAGAGCTGTTTTTTTTACCTGAAGATTTTTGAAAGATTTTTATTGATCTATGGTGTTAAATGTGGAGGCTCCTCCTGACATGGTCTAGGAACTCTTTCCTCTCTCACTTCCTTATAGAATGATTTTGGTAAAAGGAGATGGATCATAATTAGGAAAACCCAGTGTGCTTCCTGCAGAGGCAGACTGAAGAATCCCTTTGTGCTATGGGCTCAAGGTTCTGAGTGGGCCTTAATACAAAAATGTGAACATGTTCTAAACTTCAAGGAATTTGTGGTTTGACACAAGAATTCTCAAACTTAAGAGGGTTTAAGAATTACGGAGTAACTTGCAAAAAATGTCAATTTGGGGGCCTCTTAAGCGATTTGGATTCTGAGGTGGGGCCTAGAAATATGCATTTTTAATGAGCACTTACCCACCCTCTCAACCTCACAAACATACCAAGTGGTTCTGATTCAGAAACCCCACTGAACCCGATGCAATCAGATAGAACAGAGTCTCATTCAGAAAATCTTTAACAGCGTTAAGATTTTAGACTAGAACAGTCCTGAGGAAACCCGCAACGAATAGAGTTTCATTTCATTCCACCTCATTTTCCTCCTTTCCCAAGTAGTACACACTAAGGCTTAATTTTGAATGTTTTAAATTTTGGTTTAAGCACAGATGCTTTTTCTTTGTTTCTATATCTGCAAGCTTCTAGGAAGAGCTCACTTTTTAGATTTTCTTAGCCCAGCATAAAGAGGCTCTGCCCCACACTGCATCCTAAATCTATCCTAGGTGTTACGGCCACAAGATCGTTCTTTCATCCTGTGCTAAAGGTACCTTGTGATAAAAATCTAGCAAGTCAGCTTAGTAGGCCAGGGCTACAGAGTAAGATGTCAAGTTGTGTTTTTAATTGTTTGTCTCCCCGGTGCCCACATGTAGTTTTTCAGAGTCAAAGGTTTCTATCCTTTGGGCTTGACTTTGCCTGTAAGAGTTGACGTGATGGGCAAGGACAGGGGGATTATGGGAAGTGTTCACACGGAGGGCACCTGGCAGGGCAATGAGGTGCCAAGGCCTTGACCTTCCTGTTTGCAACGTGCACTGGAAGCTCATCCTCTTCAGAGGCTCAGGACTGCGGAGGAATGTTTCTTCCTGAAGCGCCACTAGTGAGACTGTCACCCTGGGGTTCAATCAATCAGACAGCAGGCCGCTCCGCAGCTAACCTGACTGGAGCCACCAGAGCTTCAGAGGAAATTTACTTTGGGATCCAACAAAAGTCGATAAAACACCCCAGTGTAGACAGCCTTAGATTACCCCAGTCTCCCCAGGTTCCGCTTAGAGAAGTGAGACAGAATGTGGGATCCACAGGAGCGGCGACCCTTATCTTCCTTAGTGTGCTCCTATTTCACACGTGTGGGAAAAATCTCACAGTCAATCAATCATATTGGATGCAGGAATGAGTACCACTTGCTTTCCTGTTTCCTGCCAGTGATTTGTGCACCGCCTTTAGGAGTTTTACCATTGCTGTAAAATAGCCGTGCTGTTTGTTTGCTTAGTGATTTTTGATTCACTAAATTTTGAACTTTAGCTTCATGCTAGATAACAAGACATGTGACATTCTGGGTTGTAGCTAATACGTATTAAAACAGAACAAATAACTGATGAAAAGAAAATATTTTCATCTTGCATCCCCGGAAGCCATTTTGCGTATCACCAGCGGTGTGCGTTTCTTACTTTAGAAGGTGCAGGCACATCTGTGTGCCCTCATCATGGCGACACTAGACTAGACATCCTTGGAGGTGTAGTTTGCTCTGCCTCAGATCTTCTTTGGCTTTGGAATGACCGAAAGACTATGTTTACCTAATCCCACATGCAGAATGATGCATGGATTAAATACCACTGCACAAGGAGGAATCGCCCTATTCAATTACAATTAGAGCCCTACCTACTCTAAAATATTTTTCAGTTGCTAGATCTGAGAAATCTGTAACTGTGGTTTTCCCCTACTCTAGCCTTGGCCAGCATAGAATCTATCTTAAGGGACCCATTTCATGTATTCAGTCTTATGTGACACTTAATATTTCTCTTTGGCCGATTATACTGTCTGCAAACTAGAGAAGAGATGACAGTTTCAACACTTACATATTTCTAATAATAAAAAGTTTACTAAACAGTTGTGTTTCCAGTAAGATGAAGAAAAAGGAAAAATAAAGCACATATGTGAAAGTCAGCAAAAGAACAGGCACCTAATATAAACTGAATAAATCTCAGGGACTACTTTTTTTCTGTGGACGACCTTCCCTTACCTATTAATTAAATGAGGAATGCTTTTGAGTTTTCTAAAGAGGAATGCTGTCTCCTTTTTCACTTACTGAAGTAGAGCTACGCTACTTCAATAACTATGTTCTAGAAGAGCTATGCTTCTCTGAAGGCTTAATAATCACTGAATTACCAACTGCTGATGGGTTTAAGAGACACCTTCTTAATTTTGAAGCATTCAGGCTCACCTCTCTGTTTGGAGTAGTGTTTGAATACTCTGTATCTTGATCTCTATACAGAAAGCTCAGTGTGTAGTTCCCCTCAAACATAAAATTCCTGTGATTCACTGAGGTCATGTCTTACTCCCCCCGGGACAAATCTCATCTAGTCTATGGTACTAGAGAGTTTTTGATTGCTCAAAGTAGAAAATGTATAATATCACTCCTTTCCAGCCTGGAATCAAGGAAAACACATAAAATCACACTGTTAAATTCTGAAGAGTAATAGTAATTTCAAGTAAACATATAAGTTAAAAATGGCCGCAGGTTAACTGTACTTCTTCAAGTCACTCAGAAGACGTTAATGAGCAATGTTCTTTCAAATGTTTCATTGGAAATGTTATCATCAGCTACTTATTAATAGCCAACTTTTTATTCTGATAATATTTAGGGTACTTTGGGCAATGTTAAACCTCATTGCTAGTTTAGGATTTATAATTCAGGATAACCTGAATTACCTTGAAATTACTTGTGTCACCTCTGAAAAAATAATTTGATAAGAATATTACTTTACAAGTTGTAAGAACTTCATAGAGGCATTATTCAAAATGTTTAAAGGATATGCCTTCTCCACTAATCTTAGAATCAACATTTTGAAACATTTTCTATGGTCACTTTATTTATTCACTAAAGTAAATACTCTTCTGTAGCTTAATCCAAACTAATGCATGTTTTTGAAAGCAGTAAAATGGCATTTATTTTAAAGTGTCTATGCTTGATAGTTCTGCTTTCATTCCCTTTACATAGTTTGATCTACTAAGCTGTAGTTTTGCCCTCTGTTATTAGAAAGTGTATAAACTGCAGTCTGGCCAATGATGAAGGAATGAGAAATTATGTTTAGAATTAGTCTGCCATGTTAATTTGATCACTTTGTGATTGAGTTTGTATTGGGCAGATAATCAGTGCTAACATTCTATCCCATCTCTCAAATTCACTGAGGTCTCCAGATAAGAGTAACATATCAGTGCATTTTGTGTACTGAGTTTTTATCTTCACAATTCAGATCACATTCAGAATTGTTATTCTGCTTTTCACAAAAACAATCAGGAACAGTCTGTGAAAGAGGCATTATAGGTGATGAGACAATTGAGAATGTGATCCATCCAGTTAAAATTCTGGGTGTCATTTCAGAAACTTATTTGAAAACTTGGTCATTGGATGGTTTTCCCCCTGAAGACAAGATGCTGAGATTATTTTATGAACATCCTATAATTATCACATGGTTACTACAGATTTCTTTGAAAAGTTAAATGACTTCACATAAAATTTAAGAAAAAAATGAATTGCTAGCAACTGAGGGAATAGAATATCTTTCTAAAAAAGTAGACAATAGAGATTTATTTTTCAGTTTACTTTCCAAATAAATAATTTTAGGATACTTAGTCAACATTATGGTAATTTGACACTAGAATAAAAGAACTAATGTTAAAATTCTGGGAGAAGAGAAAGAGATGAAAACCTATCTAATACTTAAATTCTGAGTGAAAGTAAGGAGGTAAGAAGGACTGGGACTGACTGAATCCTTGATCCAGAGAGGAATTTTTTGATTGTAAATATACATTGCCATCAGAATCTTGGGACATACTATTTAGTGAAAACTGAAACTGAGGTTGCAAAAACATTATTTTGCCAAGTTTGATTTGGTATTATTTACACAAAAGGTATCAGTCAGGATATTTTGCCTATGAAATTGGTCTAAATCTCAGAGTAGATGCAATTGTTATTATAGAAAAAAATGTTTAATTCTTAATTTCTCCTTTCTAGAGTTCAGATTACAATGTTTTAAGTAATTAATATTTTTCAAAGCAACTGAATGTAAACATTTACACAATAGAAAAAATTGAGTATAAAATTAATCAGGAAAAGTTCTTATAACCAAACTGGATGAGGAAATCAGGTTTGGTGATTAGTAAATTTAATGCTGCAAATGAAACAAAGCAGAATATAGGAATTCAAAACAAGGACTGCTGCTTTGAAATTAAACTGACCCTCACTGAACTCAGAAAGAATTTCAACTATGTTGGGCAGCCTAGCTTCTCAATTAAATTTTCCTTGCTTTCCAAATGTACAATTTATTTCAAATAACCAAATTAGGATATAGATGGTGGCTATTCACATGTACATATGATATCTTTCTTTGCATAAATACAAGAAGCCTAAACAAATTGACTATTCAGAATTTTTTTGGGGGGGTGGCTGGGATATATCCATCCTATTTTGTAACAAAGCGGGTTAAGAACAGCTGTTGGATTTTTTTGTGGCTGGAAAGAAATACATTGTTAAATTATCTTCATATATAACACTCAAACAATTTTCCTTTTGCTAAACAACTAATTTAGGACAGCAAGAATTAAAATAGGATATAGTTCATTCAAAATGGCATAAAAAAGAAGAAAAAGAAAAAACTAAAAGGAACATATAATCAGCTCACCTGGGTAAAGCCTTCATAAGTTCCTCAGCTCTAAAGGAGACATGGATAAAATGCAAATGTGTGTTTTGAAAGGCAAGAAAATGAAGTAAAGATTTGACTACCTTGTCTTGTTCTACTTGGGATTTATCTGGGTTGTCTAAATCCAAAATCTGATTAGCATCTTAATCTTATGCAGTGTCAGGAATGATCTACCATCCTTTAATCATTCTATTATTATCTGTCTTAACCATTCCTAATGGTCTGTTTATTTTCAGATATGCTTTTCATAAACAATGCTGCACTGCACGCCTTTGTGGCTTAGGATCTTGGACGGGACATATAAGAAACACAGCTGTGATGTTCATGTGGTGCAGATGGAGTGGAAGAAACCCAAACAAAAAAGGAAACTTAAATGCTCCAGTTGGGCTCTTGGATGGTGATTTATTTATCTTCATGTGGTAGATTCAGAAGTGAAGCAGTATGGTGTATGGTATGGTGGAGGTTGTAGACTTTGATTAATATTATTTAAATTTGAGTCCTATTTTCATAACCTGTGTTGACCTCAGGGAAGTATCTGACTTCTCCTGGACTCACTGCACTCATCTGTAAAACTAGGATAAATAATAGTTAGACCTTGATTTAGAATTTCTGAAATCTTATATCAATGAAAAAAGAGTTTAGAATTTTTAAATAAATGAAATATTTCTATTTAAGCTAGTGTTATATGATATTGATCATAATTATTCAGGCAACCCTTAATGAATGTTATTAATGTCAAATAAAAATTTAGAAGATGTGTCTTGTGGCTTTTGTAAGAACATGAATTATGGTATATGAGGGGTTGGAAGAAAGGGAAGTGATGAAAATTTAAACTGCAGAGATTAATTGTTATGCTAAGAAAATAGGACTTTATTCTTTGTCCAACAGGATATCTTTTCAAGAACTTCAAGTGAGGGAAAGACTAGAAAAGATTGCCCCTTATCAATATCTCCTTTGACTGTAATCTGAAGAATGGATTGGGAATAAAACCTGAAGTAGTGGGAGAAGTAAAAAGGATAGGGTTTGGAGAGTGTTTGCTGTAGGAAAGGGCAGGGTGAGGGATAAAGTAGGCAAATTAAGGATAACAATACCTAAAGTTCCATGTTGAGTCATTGCAAGACATAGAAGCAGGGACATGCTTGAGAGAAAAGATAATTTTATTATTATTATTTTTAAATTTATTTTTAATTTTTTTAGAAAATATAATTTTAAAACATGTAATATTTAGGAGGCTCTGAGACATCCAAGTAGGTATGTCTGACAGACAGCTGGAGACAGAAATCTGGATACTAAGTGGTGAAGACCTTGCAGAAATATGCAGAGTAACATGAGTAGAAGGCCCAACCTGAAAAATAACTAAACTTTAAAGGACTGAAAGACGAAATCAAGACTGGATGTACTTTTGTGAAGGCAGCATTATTAAGAAAATTTTGTAAGATAGCTCTGGGAAGTGGAAAAATTTTGTAAGATAGCTCTGGTAGAGTGAAATACTTGAATTCAAACGTGGGCTCTCCTATTGATTAACAATATGAATCAGAAATTTAATGCCTCTAAGCCAAATATAAAAATGGGGATAATGATATTAATATTCATTTGATAGGGTTAAGGATAAAATGAAATAATTGTTAATATTCTATATGTAAAGCCTATGTAAACATTATTAGTATTAGGAGAAGAAGCTAATTAGAGTTGTTTTCTTAGAAGCTTTTTGAAAAAAGGGATCCATAGTAATTCTTAGAAATATATTAGAACAGGAAAAAATAACCTTTACAAAGTCCAGAAAACTAGATTTATTTATTTATTTTATTTTATTTTTTTTTACTTTTATTTGCATTTATTTTTTGCAGCATTTATTCCCGGGCCATTAGTTTTTGTTTCTTCAGTTTCTTCTGGGATATCTTTTTCTTCTGTGCAACCTCCTCTTCTGGTTTAGGAACAATCTGTTCTTTTTCAGTAAGGATCATCTCAATGTGGCAGGGAGAGCTCATGTAGGGGTTGATCCGACCGTGAGCTCTGTAAGTCCTGCGTCGCATCTTGGGGGCTTTGTTCACTTGGATGTGCTCAATGACCAGAGAATCTACATCGAAGCCCTTAAGTTCAGCATTACTCTCTGCATTTTTGAGCATGTGTAGTAAAAATTCAGCACTCTTTTTGGGCCATCGACCCTGAGGCCAGCCCCATGGCCTGTGCACACCTGCCAACTCCACCGTTATAGCAGCGGAACGGCCACCAAGTCCTTCAGATACTTGGTGGCTTTTCGGATATGCATACCCTTTATGGCCTGGGCGATTTCACGAGTGTTCTTAAAGTGTACACGAAGATTTGAACCTCTTGATTTGCATGATTTTGTGGGGTTTTCTGGGTCAAGTGAATAGCGCACCATTTTTAGGAGTCACCTCAGGCCGCTTACCAAAAAAGCCAGAAAACTAGATTTAAATTGAACTTATAATTTATTAATATTGAAGTTAGATATACTGAACAAAGAGACTTATGTGCCCTTTTAATGGTGTTAAGTGAAGTGAAAGTTGCTCAGTCGTGTCCGACAGTCCATGGACTTCTCTAGGCCAGAATACTGAAGTCCCCTTCTCCAGGGGATCTTCCTAACCCAGGGATCGAACCCAGGTCTCCCACATTGCAGGTGGGTTCTTTACCAGCTGAGCCAAGAGGGAAGCCCCCAAACAAAACAAAGCATTTATGTGATGAATATATCATCCTAATAGAATGACAAATATGTGTATTACTCATACGGATGTATAAAATGGCTGGGAAAAGAAAGAAAAAGGTCAGTATGACAAACCTGGTAATTTGTACAACATAAGAGTATTTTTCAAAAATAATAATAATTAGATACCTCTACACAGGTCTGTATTTTCTCTTGTTATCCTAGAACACACACTGTTTCGACTGGCTTCCCACTCCTGGCGAGATTCCCACTGAAGCCCTCACTATGACAATGCAGAGCAGAGGATGGTCTAGACCTACACGGCTCCTGAGATTTGAGTTTGCACATTGTTGGGGCATCTTTTCTTTGGAGTTCCAAATCCTCCAAACTATCTGGCACTGGCATATTTAAGCTTGTTTTATAAACACAAGTAAACCAAGCAAAAAAGTCAAGTAACTCTTAGCAGCAAAGCTGTTGGATAAATGGCATTTTAAATCGTTTTTACCCCGTTGATGGAGATGAGTTCAGCTCACTGCTATCTGAAAGCAGTAATAAATATTTATAAGGTACTCTACCGAGGTGTTCAAAACATCATACTGCTCCAAATAGAGTGTAATTTCAGGCTTGAGTAAAATGGGCAGGATAAAAAGTAAACAAAAATAAACTTCAGACTGGATCACTTGTCTAGTTCTCTGTTCTAAAATAGATATGAGTACTATTTTCCATTTCTACTGCTGGGTCTAACTTCCACATTACTAAAAATGAAACTACTTCCCAAATTAAGTGGTTAGGAGAATGTTCTTAATCCATCAGGGATAAGACAAGGAGTTCCCATGAGCCCAGGAGTGAAAAGTCAGGACATTTTTTCATTCTTTCTGCTGTAATTTGTCTCTTATCAGACTTCCTTAGAAAAATGTTCAGTTCAGTTCAGTTGCTCAGTCGTGTCCGACTCTCTGCGACCCCACGGCCTGCAGCATGCCAGGCCTCCCTGTCCATCACCAACTCCCGGAATTTACTCAAACTCATATCCGTTGAGTTGGTGATGCCATCTAACCATCTTATCCTCTGTCGTCTCCTTCTCCTCCTGCCCTCAATCTTTCCCAGCATCAGGGTCAAAAATTTATCCATTAGCAAAAATGTAAGATCTGTTTAAAAATTCCACAGCCACTCCACTATTCCATAGAGCATCATTATAATGGGGATTTTGAAAAGGAGAAATATTTGTTGTCCAATGTATGACGTTATCTGCTTAGCAGTAAGAGACATGCATTCTTGAAGGAATAAAGACAAGTTACAACTGCTACTTCCACCAATGAGTACAATTATATTAATATGTGGGTATCCTTTAGTGAAAACAGTATTTGCCTGGTACGCCAATCAACATTACCAAGATTTTACTTTATAGTTGAAAAAACTTTTCCCATATAAAAGAATTCAGGCTGCTGATGACCTGTTTTTCTCATGCCATCTCATTATTCACGTAACTTTCCTTGTGACCATTTCTACGTTGGGCAAATAAATGGAATTACTCAAAAACTCTGTTGCATATAATATAAATTGCACACCACCTTTCAGAAGTTGTTTTGAATTCTACCCAAGTGTCTGGGGAAGAAAAAGGACAAGGTGTAGTGTAGGAAAAAAAATCCTTTTCAGTACTGTTTATTTTCACAAGTAACTCCTTTATAGTTCTCTCCTGCCTGAAGAGATTGTCTTTAAAGATGCAGGCTCTTAGCAACATTATTATTCCGGTCTCCTCAAAGCATATGGTGCCTCTGGGCCTCTCTTCACCCCTGGGGTGTCCAAGCTCCCAAGCGCTTGGTCCCCTTACTGCGCACCCCTCTCATCTGTGCTGACTTCAGACTCTTCAGCCCTCCCTTTCCAACCACTTTGCAAGTACTTCTGGTTTGCCTCAAGACGCAGATCTTTCACATCTGAAGACAGATGCTCCTAATTTTGCCCTTTGGATTACTTTGTCCTAGATACTTTTTCTGCTAAGAGAAAACTGGCTGTTTTAAGCCAACACATACATTTTACTTATCACCCCCAGCTTGTGAGCATCAGTTCAGTTCAGTTCAGTTCAGTTGCTCAGCTGTGTCTGACTCTTTGCGACCCCATGGACTGCAGCACGCCGGGCCTCCCTGGCCATCACGAACTCCTGGAGTTTACTCAAACTCATGTCCATTGAGTCGGTGATACCATCCAATCATCTCATCCTCTTGTGAGCATGAGCCTGCACAAATACACTGACATGTGTACACACGTACACATTCAGAACCTAGTAACTGGTTGTCATCCCTAATTAAATTGCATTGTGGGAATTTTATTGTGAATAATTAATAGATTTGTTTCATAGTACAGTCTAACCTAGTATTTTGCTATACACGCATTAGCAACACAGTTCTAGGACTAGCTGTCTACTGTTTTTAAGATTTTAATTGAATTTATTTGGCTTATTAAAACTTATACTTTCTCTTTCCATCTCATGGTCTCACCCTCTGTTGCTTCATTCTCTATCTTAATCCATATCCCTAACCTTATTTTTGAAAGTTACTTAATCATTTTTCCAATCAAATAAAAAATTAAAAATGCAAAGACTGGTAATGTTAGACAAGTAATAAAAATAGACATTAGACTAGATATGTAACTTTAAATCTGAAGATAAAATTTACTGGATGTGTACATGTGTATATGTTAAGTTTCTGTGTGTATATATATATATATATATAACATATTACATGTGTATACAAATATATGTGACCCCAAGTTGTAAGATTAAAAAGATTAAATACATTTAAATTATAAAAATTAAGCCTTCCAAATATGGCAACTTTGTAAAAGGCTTTTGTATTTTTTGTTTCTACACTACTAATTTTAAACAGAGGAAGATGACTAAAATTTGGCTTTTTCCATTTTTCAGAAAACATTTATCAAAACATATTTTAAAAAAACCACACATGACACACGAAACAGAAAATAAACAAATATTTTAATGTATTGTTACCTTCCTTTTCATTAGGACACAATCACAGTACTTGAGTCTCTAATATTTCTTTGCTAGTCCTTTTATTTATGTGTAACTATCCACCTCTCAGAGGTTAGCAATTTGAGAATAATTATTAAAACAATAATTTACTTAGATATTGATTCTCCCTGAGTATAGGATTAAATATCAAAAACTAAACATAAATTTTATTGATATTCTATATTTTACTTGGCTACCCTAACATTATGAAAATCTAGAATTTTATGATGTAATCTTAGAATCTATACATATTAAAAGTACATTTGGGATAAAATGGAATTTGGAGTCATTATATTTTATAATAATCAAGGCATGCCATTTTCTATATACTTATGTAGTTCAAATCTTATTATGTATCTAAATGTCTTATATAAGTTTGAATTTTGTCTAAAGTCCTAATATCAATATCTTCATCAATTACTAAGAAAATCATTGTTCATTAGTAAAATGAAGTTTTGTTTAGAAAAGCTAACTTATTTAAGTGAACTTTAGTGCCTAAAATTTTAATTAACAGTATTTGGTAAATAAATTTAGTCTTATCATTCTCTATTTTATTACATATTTATTTTCAGTAATAGTTTTTACTTCCTATTAGAGCAAGAATACTGCACTGTGCAGTACAGACTGTTGTATCAATAATTAAGTTACTTAAATATAATTATAATTAATTGTACTAACAATTAATTGTATTAACAATTATAGCTAGTAATTGTGTAACTGTCATCAATTAATTAATCAATTCACTTTTTTAATCAATTCACTTTTAATGGATAAATTAATTAAGTTCATCTTTTAGGATTTCCTTATCTATAAAAAAAGGGCAGTGAACTACATACATATATTATTTTTAAGTTCTCTTCCAGTTCTACCATAGAATAGTAAAGAGCCAAATTATATAAATTTATACACTTATAAAAGACCCTTTGAAACAATTTCAAAATAACCTTGTGAAATATAACAGTTCCATGTTACAAAATTGTGAACTACTACAATTTACTTTCTCTAAAATTGTACTGATTCAGTTCTAAAATATAGTTATTGTATAAATGCTTCTTAGAATATTGAAATAAGGCTAAAATCAAGATGCTGTATTTGAGTATAATAAATATTATTAGTAATTATTACATAATTTTCTCCTAGTGAAGATACATTCCCTTATCACAAAATGACATAAGCCATTTTATTTAATAAGTAAATCTATTTGAGATGTTATTTAATATCTGACTTTGGAAAGAATTCCTTTCAAATATGTTTAATTTTAGGGAAAAAAGAAGAGACTTCTAATTTGTCTTAAAAAACAACTTTGAGTATAGTTAACAAATAGATATACTAATTAATTTTATGTTTAAGAAGGGGATCCCAGACACAATGGTATTCTCTCACTTAAATTCTCCTTCCCTGAAGGTGTGGTATACTGATCACTAACAGAGTTGTTAAAATAGGAAATTCTTACCACTGATCAAAATAGATTAGTAGCAACACTATAACAGTGTCACTGACAGAATAATAGAACCAGGAGAAAAAAGTGGATCACAATGGTAAATTGAGCAAAAATCAACCAATGACAACCAAAAGGACCTTCATAATAATGAAAATATTTAAAAATTAAGCTTAAAATTCATTACAAATATTTTGTCTCATTTTTCATAAAAGAACTTTAGTGAATGGTGAATGTTTATAAGAGGCAATGAAATTTAGGTTTATTTACATTTTAGAATCTACTTCTTTACAACATGATTTCTCTTATTAGAGATACAGTTTTGTGAGATAAAACTGTTGAGCACAACCCCCTCAAAAAAGTTCAGAGAATGCTGACTCAGATATAACAAAAGCTGACATTCTAAAGAGCATTAAACATTTCTAATCTCACTTGAGGAATAAGTAGGATTAGAAATCAATTAGACATAGTCAAAGTTTAGTTATTTGATTTAGAGATTGGGGTTCATTCCAATCCAGTGTTTGATTAACTGATGTGCAATAGCTCGGCTCGGTGGAACAAAGAATGCCTGCTGCTTGCCTTTGGTCAGAACGTCCACAACCTAAAATACACCACAGTAAAACGTATTAGGATTTCAAAACTATCATACTTAAATATTATTTCTATTTTTAAAACAATTTAAAATGTAATGACTTTCACAGTGAATAACAAAAGGAGAAAGTAATAACAACCATTTTCAACATGCAAAATTCAGTACAGTGTTTTTAGCTGCTTCATTGAATTAGTGACTCAATTTTAAAAATATTTCAGAAAGGCATTTTTCCTGATGAAAATAAGGTCATGAAAGAACAAAGTATATGCTACACATATATTTTCAAAGTGAAAATGAACTTTTAGAAAAAATTTCCTTTTATCAAATTCTGAAAAAAATCTAATTTCTACTTTTAGAGGTTGAGCATAAAATAAAATTAATTTTGTGAAGGCAAAGTGATAAAGGATTTCAGGTTATTACTACTGTAGTGTACCCCTGTCTTCTATATAAAGACACTGAGTTATACAAGACACAGACAAGTAATTTATCTTTCATTGTACTACTTAAGGATGAGTTTTAAGAAGTTCTGAGTGTATCTTTGTTAAACAGTTTTGTCAGTCTGGTCAAGTGCATTTAAAATGATCAAGAATTTTTCTAAACTTTTATGCAGTTTTACTGATATTTTTTGAGTTATTTGTTTCAATACTATAAACTATGTCTAATAATAATATTCCTACTTCTCATCTGAAATAATGACCATGCATTTTAAGGCCACTGAAAGGATCACTAATCTCAGGGAACAGCATCTGAAATAAGAAAATGGCACAGACTCATCATTACTAGAAGTATGTCACAGCAGGAGTAACATAGAGCACATCAATTATGTTGTAATCCATGAATGATGAGGGGGCCATAGCCATTCATTCAACTTGTTGAAAACATGTATCCTTGCTACATGCCCAAACCAATACAGTCAGAGAACAATCAATAGGAGAAGGAAATTAAATTGAACTTTACCTGTTCTCTAGTGAACCAGCGGGCATCCTCTATTTCATTCTTGTCAACTTTAATTTCTGTAGACACTGCCACAGCTAAGCAACCAATCATTAAGGAGGAGGGCATTGGCCACGGTTGACAAGAGACATACTGAACATGGCCAACTTTGACTCCACTTTCCTCTTCTACTTCTCTCCGAACAGCATCTTCTATTGTCTCCCCTAATCAAACGGGGCAAAAGAACAAGTAGCTGATGAACATGCCCTGGACATTTTGTGCTCCAAATGGTTCAAACCTTTGAAAATCACTTTGGACAGAAACCCAGTTCATAGAATCAGAAAGCAGAAGCCTAAAAGTAGATTGGAATTCAAGAAACATTATTTTTTAAAATATATGACTACATACAGAATCAAAATGCCAGGAAACTTCTCATTTCTTAAAGGCCTAAATTTGTTACATTTAAAAAATTGTAACAGCTTCAAATATCCAGTACCTACTTACTATTGGCTAAACACTATGCAAACATTTTATGTATTATCTTGTTTATGTGGCTAACCTTTTCCTCACTAAAATCTGGAAACATTTTTCTTATGTTGTCAAACAACTATTATAGATAACACTCTTCCAGAGTTAAAAACCAAATAACACTAAAAGTTTTAAAATAGCATAAAATGAAACTCATTTTCTCTTTCCAAATAATTATTCTCTAGATAATTACTGACCCAGCTATGGTAAAATAAAGTGATACCTATAAATTAATTTATATTTCTGATTTATTGAAATTGAGAATTAGAATAAATGGAATAATTTGTAAGTTAAGGTTATCTGAAAGTTTAGAAATATTCTGTAATTTAAATATAGCTTTCTATTTCAAATAGATTAGTAAATTTCCTATATAAAATTAATTTATATTTATAAAAAATATTGAAAAGATAACTCTTACACTAGCATATCTGCAAGACCAAACCTAAATAAATATTAGCATGCAGTACATATTAAAAAACCCCTAAAATCAATAAGAAAAAAAGATTAAACAACAAAAACAAAGAATATAAAATATAAAATTCAAGGGGAAAGAAACTGCATGCCTAACACACATCTGAAAAAGATGCTTCATCAGCAGGGAAATAAAAGTTAAAACTACAATGACATACCACTTCATATCCATCAGAACAGCAAATAAAAATCCTGATATTCCTAACTCTGTAAAGATGAGGACTAACAGACATTTTATGTACTTCCAGAGGCAGTGTAAATTGGCAGGGATATTTCAGAAAATAACTTGGCAATATGTGGAAATGATTAAGATGCTCATGGTCTATGAGCTAGCAGCCCTACTCTCGGATATACACCCTATGAAGGCCAAATGTACACAAGGATTCACTGCAGTGTTGCTGTTAATGGTAAAAGCTTATAGCAGAAAGGATAAATGAATTGTGGAATATTCATAAATGGGAGGCTACATAACAGTTAAAAAAGTGACCTAGAGCTACTAGAGCAAGCATAGTAATTAGGAGCATGGACCTAGAGCCACACTGCCCAGGTCTGAATGCCTGTCCTATCACTCACTAGCTCTCTGTTCTTGGGCAAGTTATTCAGCCACTATGGTGAAATAGTATCTACTATGTAAAGTTGTATGAGGATGATATGATTTAATATACAGAAAGCCTTTGGAAAAATTCATATGTTTAGTACTATTATTATCTATCAGTGTAGATTGATACTGGAAATTGAGATTAAACATGTGCTAATTAGATATATTCATTTATTCCATAAATATTTATTGAATATTTATTGAACTTCTACAACATAGGAGGGATATGCTCCAAGGGTTTGGGATAGAGCAATAAATAAAACAAAGTCCTTGCCTTTATGGAACTTACTTTCTTGTACTAGCAAATAATAAATAAATAAAAAGAAAGGTAGATAAGTAAATATGTACTTACATATATACCCTGTTAAGTGCTGATGAGTGCTCTAGGGAAAAGCCAGACTGGATAACAGGGACTATGAATGTAGGATATGGGGTTAACTAATTTACTTGGTGCCATCTGGGAAAGCCTCTCTGAAAAGGTGACAACTGAGTCTAGTACAGAAGGAAGTGATGCACTTGGGTAAGAGCAATATATGAAGAAGCAAAGAATTTTTAAAACAGATGAAATTATTCCTCTAGTGACAACAAAAATTATATTATTTAAAACACAGACAATATTTTAAAATACCCCAGTTTTATAACATGATAGTTCATCAGAGATTACTTTCAAATGCTGTCCAAAATTTTTATTTAGAAATCATACGTTAAATGGCAATTACTATAAAAATTATACAGAAAAGGCATACCAGGTTCAATAAATCCAGCGAGGCAAGTAAACATGCCTGGAGGAAATCTCTTCTGCCTGCCTAAAAGACATTTGGTCCCATCGGGATGAATAACTTGCATGATTACCACTGGATCTGTTTAAAAAAATCAGATGTATGAATGATAGGAAAAAACAATTTAGACTTACTGTGTAAAGTCACTAATAGGATAATACAAATGTGTACCTCCTGTAAGAACAAGACTCTTCTAGTTACAAGAGGTTGTTTCCATCTGCCTAAAGACAGAGTATTTCAGGGAAATTGCATAGAATACTGTCAGGAAGCTAAAGAAAGGCCATTTTTGTCTTCTTTCTCATCTCAATAGCATAAAAAAAAGCATAAGATAAAAATAAAAAATAAACATAAAAAAAATAAGCCTAGCATACTGTAAGTACACAATAAATGTTGATTTATTGTAAGTACTGTATACTTATAGTATGCTAGGCTTATTTTTCTAATCAGAAAGAAGTTTAAATAACTAATACATAGTATGGAGAAAATTCAAATTTTACCATAGTAAATGTTTCCTTCCATCCCAATTCTTGTTGTTTGTTGTTCAGTCACTAAGTTGTGTCTGACTCTTTGTGACCCCATGGACTGCAGCATGCCAGGCTTCCCTGTCCTTCACTATCTCTCAGAGTTTGTTCAAACTCATGGCCACTGAGTTGGTAATGCTATCCAACCATCTCATTCTGTCGCCCCTTTCTTGTCCTTAACAAAGTGTTTTTTAAAAGCTAATATGGCTTGATGGTTAAGTTTAAGCCATTAAAATATTAATTTATTTAAATAATATTCACTGCATTAGTGCCTTTTGGAACGATTCGAGAGGTTACTAATTCAGTGAGTTCGCCTCACTAGATTATGACTGAGGATTGGTAATCAAATGTGAAATGCTCTAAGAAGCATACACCTGTCACTAGGCCATGCACTTTACTCCCAGGAGACCTCCTCAGGTGTGGCTGGGTCTGTCCCTTTTTGCGCAGTTTTAAAGGGCTGGTTTATCAGATTTCCAAGTCCACAGCCAATTCAAAGCAGCGATAGGGAGAGAGAAAGTAGAGGCAGACATCAGCAGTATGGAGAAGCTAGCTCCAGGCTGTTTTGGTGATGCCAAAGGCAGGTACTGGACTGTGAGGGTGGTTTTTTTTTTTTTTTTTCCCTTCTCTTCACTAAATGGACCCAGATGGTGGGCCTTTGAAATCCTGTACCTCAATGCATCAAATTCATGCTGATTAGCCCAATGTTAAGAAATGGTCAGTTATGTACAATGTCCTTTACTTAAAAGTCATCAAATTAGGTAATACTTTAATACTTAATATTGTATAGTAATACTTAATACTTTACAGTATATAGTAATACTGTATAGTAATACTTAATACTTTACCTAATACTATATAGTAATAAATACTTTAATAGTAATAATACTTTACTAGCCCACCAGGGGCTCAGACAGCAAAGAGTCTGCCTGCAGTGTGGGAGACCTGGGTTCGATCCCTGTGTCTGGAAGATCCTCTGGAGAAGGAAATGGCAACCCACTCCAGTATTCTTGCCTGGAGAATCCCATGCTCATGGGATCGCAGAGTCGGACACAAATGAGTGACTTCATTTTCACTTTCTTTCACTATAATACTTATACACTTAATGGTTAAATTAAACATGGTTTTAATAAAAAGGTAAAGCTCCTTAGCAACTCAAAATCTTGTCTTTCCAGAATGTCTTATTCCCTAAGGTTTCCAGATGGCCGAGGTTTCACTGTAAAAGAAAAGGCTTACCAACTCTTGGGTATGATGTATTGTGAACACCATGGAGACTAGGACAGTCTTCTTTTAAGCATACTCGTTTATAGCCGCCTTCTTCAATTTTAGTTGCATTTCCACAGGTTGGGCAGAACTTATACCGACTGTGCCAGGCGAGAACAGATCTTGCTTGAGCTACAACCCCTATGACAGGAGCAAAAGAAGCTTTAATTCAATGACAAATGGTAAACAAATTAATACATAAGGAAAGAACATTCTTAAGTCATAATAAAGACATGTACTATATTGTAGGTATGTGATCAAAGGTTTTATTTTCCTATTTTTGTTATCTGTATATGTCTTTTTAATTAAAAGATTTAAAGTCTACAGATGACAAATGAAAATTAGATTCACCTTTAATTTGGACTAATGAAATAAAACTCTCATATAAGATGGATGTACTAACATCCATATACACTGTATTAGTTTAGGCTTTTACCATAGGTGATTTGTAAATTTTGGATATACATGACTCTGGTGTATACTGACTTTACAATAGTGAAGTTGCTCAGTCGTGTCCAACTCTTGGTGATCCCATAGACTGTAGCCTACCAGGCTCCTCCATCCATGGGATTTTTCAGGCAACAATACTGGAGTGGGTTGCCGTTTCCTTCTCCAGGGGATCTTCCTGACCCAGGGACTGAAACCAGGTTTCCCGCATCATAGGTAGACTCTTTACCGTCTGAGCCACCAGGGAAGTCCAGGGAAGACTTTACAATAGTGACTTTCATAAAAATACACTACAAAGACAGTTCCTAACTTAGATTTGGACCATAAACGAAATATTACTAGGAAACTGTAGGAATCCATCTCTACTTTCCTTGGTGCCTAAGACAGTACTGGTGTGTGTCACTGTGGAACATATTCTGTTTATAACTGGAAAGTACATAGAACATTTTTTTTGACAATTATTTAAGACCTTTATTAACAGGTTTTTAAATTTTGTGTTTACAACTCTTGTGATTAACTTTGTTTATGACAAAAATGCCCAATAGAATAAATCTTAAGACTATGTACACCCTGTCTACAACCTCTACCCTGATACTTCAAAAAATAATTAATATGGCCTGACCAAAAATAGTAGGATTGGGGCAATAAGAGTAGAAATGCTACATTTCAAATGCCTGACAAAACTTCTCTCCCCTAAAATAGATTATTTGGTCTAAAGACTTTGAAATAAAATAACCATAAATAGCAATAATGTTTTAAACTGGGAAAAATGAATAAGCCATAAATTAAAACAAATGGAACAGTGACATTCAATGAACATAGGCAACATTAAATATCTGCCTGCTCTGTTACTCTGTAATATGTAACTTACCTCAAAGTACCTCCATTATTTTACTCTCATTACAATAAGGAAAGCTAACACTTATTGAGTACTTACTGTGTGTCAAGCACCCAGCAAAGATCTTCACATACATCATCCTATTTACTGTTTAGAGCAACACTATAATGTAGGTACCATTATTATCCTCATTTTTGGCAGGAGGAAACTGAGGCACACAAAGGTTATGGAACTATATAAGGTTACACAGCAGCTGAGTAAAAGAGCCTCAGTTTCCTTACTGTGTTTTAAGACCTTGTAGTTACATGCTGCTGCTACTGCTGCTGCTGCTGCTAAGTTGCTTCAGTCGTGTCTGACTCTGTGCAACTCTCTTTGAAGCTGTATACATATACAGCTTCAAAGAGAAGAAATTTTAAACTCATAGTGTTTTTTCCACAGATGTAGAGAATAAAACATAACACTCCCCATTTTGAGATGAGTGTCTAAGAGGTCTCTGGAAGAGCCTGCCAGGTTACCTAAGGGAAAATGGACACTGGCAAGTGACCCCTTCCTCACCTCCCATTAACTCTTCAGCCTACTGCAGTACACCTTCCGCTCCTTCTATTCCATGGACACTCCTCTCGTCAAATGACCAACAGCTTCATGTTACCAAACCAAAGACTCTTCAAAAAATTCTTTATCTTCGTCTTACTCAAACTCTCTGCAGCATTGACTAGTAACTCCAAGAAACACTTTGCTCTCTTGGTTTCTATGAGCACATTCTCCGGTTCTTACTTGTAGCCATACAGTCAACATCATCTTTGATGGCTCCTCTCCTATCTGACCTCTAGAACTCAGGGGGATTCAGGCGATTCTCAGGTTCCCTTTCTTGCTTGCTCTCAACTTTTTATGCAACCTCAAAGTAGCCTGGGATTTAAACACCACCATTGCGTTGATGACTCTCATACAGGTATATTCTAGTTCTTTCCTCTTTGTTCCAGATTCTGTTTCCCATCTCTAAAACTTAACATGCCCAAAGATAAAATCTTCATTTATTTGCTTCAAGTCTGTCCTGTTTCTCTTGCTCTACCCATGACTGTATTATTTTATCAATAAAGCTTATTAGTATCTACCAAATGATTAAAGTTTCAAACTTAGCAGTCCTTTTAATCTTTCACTTCATTATTATATACTCCACACCCACTTCATTAACAAGTACTGCTGATTTTCTCTCCAAAATATACCTTGACTGTATCACTTTTCCTCCATCTCTCCTATTATCATCTTAGCAACTCAGGCTGTAGTCTATGTTACCATCATCTCTCTCTCACTTGTAAGTCTCACCCTACTGTTCAAGCCCTATCAGTTCTACCTCCGTAATATCTCATAACTCTCCCTTGCTCTCTGCTCCACTAATCCAAGCCACTGCATTCTCTTACCTGGGCTACTGTAATCTTCAACCTCCTCTTAATGGGATTCCTGACTTCCACACTTAACTATCTACAGTTCATGAGCTACAAAGCAGCTAAAGTGATTTTTTTTTTTTTTTAAACACAGGCCAGATTACAACATTTAGATGGAATTTAGGATAAAATCCCTCATTTCTGAGCATGATACATACAACCCCATGTGAACTGGTATAACAAGCAACAGAAAACAAAGCGAAATAGTCAAGGTCTTTGCCAGCATGTTTAGTGTATAGCAGGAACTTAATAATCATTCACTGAACAATCAAATGAAACCAGTATGCATTAGGGTTAAAACTGCTGTTACCACCCAGAAGAGAAGTCCTCTAGGGTAAGAACATCAGGAAGTTTCTACTCAAGACAGCCTGATTTCATTGCTTCCTAGAAAAAGTGTGCTTCCTAGAAATTGCAAATACATGCAATTCTAATCCAGTACCCAAAATCAGATTATTACCAATACAAGTAAACAAGTGTTCACTTCTTACCAGCTTCTTTTTCTTTCAATTGCAGAAGAGCTGGCATTGGTGGATGAAGAAAATAACAATTTTCATGCCTTTGCTTAAATTCTTCAGCAGCAACAGTATCTATACCTAAAGCAAACCATGCAACCAACCCATCTTCTTCTTCTTTTGAGACTTCCCCAGCATAATTAAAAAACTCTTTTTTCATTTCAAGTTCTACTCCAAGGAAAATCAAGGTGATCTTCTCAGGCTGAGCCAAATAATCCTTTATATCTGTGTAGTTTAGCTGACAAAGCCTGACTTCTGGCTGTTGAAAACTTTCTTTATTGCCACCTAGAGTAACCAAGGGATTTAAATCTGAGAAAAGGATATAAACTGTGGCTGGATGGCTTTCTTTTGCTAACAGCCAGTCAGAATTATTTCTTTTTTCACTTTTCCGGTCCAGTAGTGTCTTGCTAAAATAATTTTCACATTCTTCCACTTCATTGGTTAGGAACCAAGGCTTCTTCCCACCTTTAGCATTAGCTAATAAGTTAGCTATATGCTTATAACCCCAAAATTTAGCTATATCCAGTGCAGTCTGCCTTGATTTGTTGACAATGGATCTGTCGCACCTGTGGATAGAAGCAAAAAATAAACTAGCAAACATTTTCTTCAGTATTTATTACAATAAAAATTTCTAGATATACATGATAGTCCCTCTATTTAATAATTACATAATTTCATTTTCTTTTAGAACATAATATATTCATGGAAAGGTTAAAAACCAATCATAAATGATTAAAAGTTAGAAACAGTGGATGTTTAAAATTTCTGGGAGATTATTTGTAAAATAAAAAGCATACATTTTATGTGCTGTAAGGAGATATTGAATTTTTACAAGAAGTTTTCAGTAGTCATAGTAGGCAGATTTACATTTTTTATTTCAGAAAAAAATTAGATTAACTCATTAACTGCTTGGCTATTAAGTATGAAAAGTTAATTCCCCAATAAAAAAGTTAAGTTTTAAATTAGAAATTATGCTATTATATAATAAGACTGTTCAATGAGTTATTTACAAGCCCAATATTATGGCTATAGGAAAAATTGAAAAGAAAATACATTATCCATAAATTAAACCAGATACTCTTCAGGTGGCACAGCCTAAAATGTTTACCCTTTCTCAAGTAGAAACTGGACAACATCTGGGTGCCCATTCCTTGCAGCATACATTAAAGCAGTCCAGCCATTTTCAGAAGTTTCATTGAGAAGAGATGGAGAATGACTGAGTATTGCTGTTAACTTGGCAATATCTCCTTCTGCAGCTGAATAGTGAAACTGGGATATTATTTCTTGATTCAGACTTCTTTTTACAGAAGACATTTCTTCCTTAAAACAGGAAAATAGGAAAAAACTCATTTACAATTGCTTTCTTGTATCAGTGATTGAACATTATCAGAGTGTTGATATAATTAGAACATTAGTTATGGTTTCTAAAACGATTTACTCTTAAAAAGGTAACTGTCAAGTGTCATCACAGGATACACTTCAAAACTGTTATCAGTTGATAATTTTATATGTAACTCAATATGAAGGATGTATAAAATAATGTATAAAGAACTTGGTGGAAAAGAGTTGAAGGGAGTGACATCAGTGGGAGGGAGGATAAGGTAAAAGATATGACAAACAGGGTAGTGTACTGGAGGCAAACCAGAGGGACTTCAATACAGATCAGGGCATGAGGGGAGTTAAGGTAGAGAGAAATAAAGCAAGCGTTTTTAGCAGATGACAAGTAGTATTCTCTTAGCCTAAATGATACTAGAAATAGATCTGTCCTCTCAGGGAAATTATGATCCTATTCAAAGGACTAAGTTTTATGTGAAAAAAATGTATTGCTTTACCTTTCACAGGGATTGATTAATCCATCAGGGATTGATTTTTGCTCATGGTGTGAGGTAAGGGTCACGATACATTTTTATCCCAATAGATAAAATCCATTTGAGTCCGGGTCATTCTCAAATTTATTGTCTTTGTCCCATTATATTGCAGTATTAGACTTGTCATAAATGAGATGACCATATATTTTTGGATCCATTATTTGTTCTATTGGTCATTTTGTCTACCCTTGAATCACAGAAGCTTTTAAAATCAATAACTTTGTCTGCTTTGTCACCCTGTTACTTCAGTAAGAAAGAACTGTTCTATGCGCTTGTGCATGTGTGCATGCCAAGTTGCTTGAGTCATGTCCGACTCTGTTGGACCCCATGGTCTGCCACCCACCAGGCTCCTCTGTCTACGGGATTCTCCAGGCAAGAATAATGGCGTGGGTTGCCATGCCCTTCTCCAGGGGATCTTCCTGACCCAGAGATTGAAACTAATTGTTCCATATCCTCTAATAAATGCTTCCTAATTGTGGGCTGAATGTGGTAGGGCACAACTACCACTGAGTTGTGGTAGGGCACAATTTTGGGGGAAATGGTTCATATTTCAGTTGTCCATAAACTCCTCAAAGTACTTCTTTTTAAGGCATGAATTTTTTTTTTTTTTTCCGTGAAATTCTATTAAGAAAAGATTTGGGATTGTAACTAGGTTTCTACCTTCTGAGAATAACCTACTGAGGCTATAAAGAAAGGTTATATAATCCATAATTTTTGACAACAGTTGTCTTTAAGGTTCTGACTGCAATTTTATCAATTGTCTATCAGTAGCAGCATGACAATATTTAAAGAAAAAAATGGGTTGGAGATTAACTTTCTTATTTTGTGTCTGTTCACCTTACCTGTTTATTATCTTTCTGCTACCTATAAATAGGCTAAAACTATTCACAGGAATAGAGACAAAATACTGAAATTCTGTACATAAATTAGGAGGGGTGACTTCTGGATTAGAAAACAATTCATTTCTTTTGATTTACCCTAGAATTTACTTCACCATTCTCTTCATATTAAGGTTTCTAAATGCATTAAAAACATTATGAATAACAGAAGCTACTTTTCAGGATTTTATCTTGCATTTCAGGATTTATTTTTATTTTTATTTTGCTGAATACTGACTCATGTATGGCTTTCCCTTTGAAGTTGCCTTTTCCTTAAAATCATATCATCCAGGTTCTTCAGTTTGGTTTACTATAGGCAATATTTAAGTCATGGTCACTTTCTCACTTCCTCCACAGTCCACTCACTCCTGGTTGACTGCAAAAGTGGCCTCCAAAAATACAGTACCATTTACTACCCACAGTGCAATGTTTATGCATACGGTATTTTCAGGAGAAAAGAGTAGAAAATGTATACTTTCCCCCCTTACGCTTTCTCGCCAGAAAGGCCATCTAGAAACAGAACCATTACTCATTCCAGAAGAGCACACAAAGTCTAAAGTCCAGCTCTACTGTTCGATTTACTTTTTCATTTCTCCTCAGGTTCTTCTAAAGACAAGGTGTTTGAAGGCAGGATGAGGTGATTCAGTTAGCCTAATGCTGCCCTTGGTTTCCAAGAATATGGACGATCCTCAGGGACGGTTTTAAAGTATCTTGATTTTAAAGGGTCTCACAACCTTGAACCAAACCAACACCCAGTTTTATGGGTGTGTGGACCAGGGCCCCTGACTGGTCCAAGGCCACATGGCTCAAGTGATAAGGCAGACCTAACAAACAACTTTGTCACTGCGGTCACCGACCCGAATTTCTGGGGCATTCCCGAGGGCCAGCTCACCTACCAAACGCCCCCCTCCCCGCCCCATTCACGGTCTCCCCAGCGTCTCCAAGTTCCTTGAACGTCTTTTTCCGTGCCAGGACTGTGAGAATTGTTTAAACATAGTGAAGTGAACCCATAGCGAATCCCCACCTCACTGACTGTGCTGGGTCGGCTGCGCGCCCAGGCCCCTCCCGGAAGCCCAGGCTCTTAAGTCCACACCTGCGTCCGCGCCCTAGCGCGAGGCTGCGCCACACCACCCAACAGCGCAGGGCCCGTCAGCGCGGAGACGGAAAGAGCACAGAGAACTGGTTACCAGCTCCAGAAGGGGCCCTGGGCCCGCCAACTCGTCGCTTCTGCTACTAACCCACAGGTGACCACAGTAAGGACACCGGAGTTTGTAGTCCAAGAGCCGGGGAAACCCCACACTCCGGGCCGGATGGAGCCTCGCGAACTTCCGGTGAAGGGCAGGTGTCCGCGCACGGCTTTATGGGAGATGTAGTTCGAAGGTCACACACCGAAGATGAGAGAAAGTGGAGGCGTTGGGAAGCCAGGGCTTGAAGTCCAGCGGTGAGGACAGGCTTCCTAGCGGTGAGTGAAGGTCTGTTTTGTTTTGTTTTGTTTTCCCCCGTGGGAGCGAGGTGTCTAAAGCGACGAAAACCTGTAGGTCTGTGGGAAGTTTTGAGTTCTCCAGAATTTCACACCCAGCCCCCACAAGCTTCTTTCATGTATGTATAGTTCAATGCGTTGGAGTGTTCAAAGCATTCTTTCGTGTTTAAACAAACTTGGAATATTGGCTGGACCAAGTCGTTCCAGTGTAGAACCTTAAACGAGTTGTTGGCCTCCGACTCTCAGTCTCCTCTTTTGAGAAATGGTCCCATGTATTGATGCCTACCTCATTCAGTACCCCTCTAAAAAGTTTACGTCAGTCGCCTACACCGCCTCCTTGGGTTGCTATGAAATTGAGGATAAAGTATGCAAAGACCTTAAGACAAGTGCGAGGTCTGCAGCTAATACACGCAACACAATTATTATTGTTGCTGTTATTATTTAATTTGCTGTGTTGTCATGCTCCAAAACCTACTCAGGTCAAGTGATTTGTGATTTACAAAGCTCGGCATTGTTAGCCTTCTAATTCCCAGATTAGGTGTTTTTTTTCTTTACTAAATTGCCCATGTGGCATTCCGTAACAGATAAGGAGTCTCGAGGTAGACCCTTGCTTCCTGCCCTGATTGTAGGCATTGGAAGTTGCTTTACTCAGTGAAGTTTTTGCGTGCCCACCCACATTGTACTTTCATAACTACTTTTTTTTTCCTTCTAACTTTGTTCTATGTTTCTTTCTCTGAGCAGTTATCAGTCTTTAATGATTTTAATGATGAAGCAGGATATCAGAAATACTAAATTTAGTCAACTCACTTGGAATACCAAATCTCTGTATTCATACATATCTTAAGTAAGTTAATAAATGCACCTGTATTAATCAACTAGTGTAAATAAGTGCTTCCCTGGTGGCGCAGATGGTGAAGAATCTGCCCGCATCGCAGGAGACACCAGTTGGGTCCCTGGGTCAGAAAGATCCCATGGAGAAGGGAATACCTACCCACAACAGTATTCTTGGGGCTTCCCTGGTGGCTCAGACCTTAGAGACTCTGCCTGCAGTGCCAAGAGACCAGGGTTTGATGTTTGGGTAAGGAAGATCCCCTGGTAATGAATACATAGTCTTCCTTCCAGTCGTTTGGATTCTTTTAAAATGAATTCCAGACATCATATTATTTTAGTGATAAGTATTTAAGGTTAAGCTTTCTGGAATTATGAATATATCTAAATTATAAAAGGGCTTTTAAAAAGAACATTATTGCAAAATGATTAGTACTAAAATGTTAACAGTACTCTTGCCTGGAAAATCCCATGGACGGAGGAGCCTGGTGGGCTGCAGTCCATGGGGTAACTAAGAGTTGGACACAACTGAGCGATTTCACTTTCATTTTTTCACTTTTGTGCACTGGAGAAGGAAATGGCAACGCACTCCAGTGTTCTTGCCTGGAGAATCCCAGGGATGGGGGAGTCTGGTGCGCTGCCGTCTATGGGGTGCACAGAGTCGGACATGGCTGAAGTGACTTAGCAGCAGCAGCAGAGGAACTAAAAAAAGCCTCTTGATGAAAGTGAAAGAGGAGAGTGAAAAAGTTGGCTTAAAGCTCAACATTCAGAAAACAAAGATCATGGCATCTGGTCCCATCACTTCATGGGAAATAGATGGGGAAATAGTGGAGACAGTGTCAGACTTTATTTTTCTGGCTCCGGAATCACTGCAGATGGTGATTGCAGCCGTGAAATTGAAAGACACTTACTCCTTGAAAGGAAAGTTATGACCAACCTGGATAGTATATTGAAAAGCAGAGACATTACTTTGCCAACAAAGATCTGTCTCGTCGAGGCTATGGTTTTTCCCGTGGTCATGTATGGATGTGAGAGTTGGACTGTGAAGAAAGCTGAGCACTGAAGAATTGATGCTTTTGAACTGTGGTGTTGGACAAGACTCTTGAGAGTCCCTTGGACTGTAAGGAGATCCAACCAGTCCATCCTAAAGGAGATCAGTCCTGGGTGTTCATTGGAAGGACTGATGCTAAAGCTGAAACTCCAATACTTTGGCCACCTCATGCGAAGAGCTGACTCATTGGAAAAGACTCTGATGCTGGGAGGGATTGAGGGCAGAAGAGAAGAGGACGACAGAGGATGAGATGGCTGGATGGCATCACCTACTCGATGGACATGGGTTTGGGTGGACTCCAGGAGTTGGAGATGGACAGAGAGGCCTGGTGTGCTGCGATTCATGGGGTCGCAAAGAGTCGGACACGACTGAGCAACTGAACTGAACAGAATATCATAAAGGAGACACTCAATGTCAAATTTAATTGTCTTAAATTTTATTCTATATTTTACAATTGATTTGCTGAAATCAAGACCTAAACAGTCTCCAGTTTAGGTTCCCCTTTAATTTTTTCATTGTCGACTATTTGTTAAAAAATAATGATTCTGTAGAATTTCACACATTCTGAATTTTGTAAATTGTATGTATACATATGATGTCCTCTCTCTCTCTCATTTTTTTTTTTTTGTAAACTGATAGTTAAATCTACAGGGTTATTCAGATTGCAGGATTTTTGTTTTTTCTCTGTAAAAGACTTCATAGGTGTTATTGTTTACTTCCTATTGCATAGCTTTAAGAAGCATTCACTATCTGGTTGTCTTTCTGTCATGTTATGATTTGGTTTTTGGGTTCAGATGTTGTCAACTTGATAAAGTTTACAATAAACAACATAGAATTTCTTGTCACCTCTTCAGCTAATAGTTTTAGCAACTGCTGATGATTGCTGTCTACGTCCATTATTTCATTATTGTTGTTGTCCAGTCACTAAGTTGTGTCCAAGTCTTTGTGACCCCATGAGCTGTAGCACACCAGGCTTCCCTGTCTTTCACTATCTCCTGCAGTTTGCTTGAACTTACCTCCTTTGAATCAGTCATGCCATTCAACCATCTCATCCTCTATCACTGCTTCTCCTCTTGCCCTCAATCTTTCCCAGTTTCAGGGTATTTTCTAATGAGTCGGCTCTTTGCAGCAGGTGGCCAAAATATTGGAGCTTTAGCATCAGTCCTTCCAATGAATATTCAGGGTTGATTTCCTTTAGGATTGATTAGGTTTGATCTCCTTGCTGTCCAAGGACTCTCAAGAGTCTTTTCCACCATCACAGTCTGAAAGCATACGTTCATTTCATTGAGTTCAGTTCAGTCGCTCAGTCGTGTCCGACTCAATGCGACCCCATGAACCACAGCAGGCCAGGCCTCCCTGTCCATCACCAACTCCCAGAGTTCACCCAAACTCATGTCCATTGAGTCAGTGATGCCATCCAACCATCTCATCCTCTGTCGTCCCCTTCTCCTCCTGCCCTCAATCTTTCCCAGCATCAGGGTCTTTTCAAATGAGTCAACTCTTTGCATCAGGTGGCCAAAGTATTGAGTTTCAGCTTCAACATCAGTCCTTCCCATGAACACCCAGGACTGATCTCCTTTAGGATGGACTGGTAGGATCTCCTTGCAGTCTAAGGGACTCTCAAGAGTCTTCTCCAACACAATAGTTCAAAAGCATCAATTCTTCGGCCCTCAGCTTTCTTTTATAGTCCAACTCTCACATCCATATGTGACTAGTGGAAAAATCATAGCCTTGACTAGACAGATCTTTGTTGAGTTACAAAATGGTAATATTCTTATTTGATCATTAATTCTTCATTTACTAACAGAAATTCTTTTATAATAATAATAATAAACTTTACATCATTCAATATTTGTACAGTTTTTATAGGAAGAGTAAGGTAAATGGTGATTTTCTCCTGTATTTCGTAGTTTTCAGAATGTGTTAATTCCTTTGTCATTTTCTAGTTTTTAAGTATATTTATGAACTTATGATGGAGAAGGAAATGACAACCCGCTCCAGTATTCTTTCTTGGAGAATCCCATGGACAGAGGAGCCTGGTGGGCTGCAGTTTAGAGTATTTCAAGTGTCGGACATGACTTAGAAGCCAAACCACCACCAGATGAACTCATGGATGTTAACATTTTTCATACATTTCTAAAATGTTTATTATTTTTATGCTCAAATTCTTTCCTATTTGTCCAGTGGGTACTGAGTGGGTTCTGAGTTCTTTTGACCAGGCAACTATAGTGCTTAATAGTTTACTTTCTTTCTGACATAACAAAATGTTTTAGACTATTCTTGTAGATACTCTGTGCAGACCTGGAATCAGCCCTTTCTCCTAGGTGCATTGGTTCCTTTTAGTAAAAAATTGTATTTAGATACCACAGCCTTTGTACTTGGGTGCTTGTTGCTAATGTGGTACTGAACACTTCTCTGCATGTAATGCTTTTTTAGGGAAGGTTATAGATCCTATCCAATGGGCATTTATATTCCAGGGGCAATAATGATGCCAACACAGATTTTAATGCCATAATATTTTCATTTTATTACTTTCTCATTTAGAAACTTAAAGGTTCCTTGATACCTCAGATAAAAAGTTGAAATTCTTTAGCCTAGCATTAGATACCTTCCTTAACATGGGCCCAGTGTGTATATTTAGCTGTATTTTCCTGAGAATATTCTGTATAAACTGTCTCTGATCCTGCCAAACTGACTTATAACTGACCTTGATACCTCTTACTCTTTCTTACCTCAGTATTTTTGTTCATGCCACTTTTCCTAACTTAAATGTTTTCCCTTAACTAAATCCAACCCATTTCTCAAAGCCTGGCTCAAGTTCCTCTTCTCTTGTTTTTTTTTAAATCATTCTTGAGCATATTTTTATCAGTTCACCATCAACATTCCTTTCTCCTTGCCACTTCAGCATTTGCTAGCCCTTCTTCTAGTTGCCAGCAACTGTATATATATATATATATATATTTTTTGCCTGAGGGCTTTTTTTCTTGTCACCACTTGTCTTCCTACTCAGTAGATCAGCAATACCAGTTAATTAATATTGCCTGGGAACACGCTTAGCCAATTACTGACATGAGTGAGTGTATAAATTTCTCAGCTTTTCTTACTCTTTCACTACCCTGTTCTAGACTTGCTACCAGATTCCTCCAGTAGTATTAGGCTCTTTTATCTATAGTGGACACTTATTAATGATCAGTTCTTTATTACCTACTTTCCCTTCCTTGTCTCACTTTCTCCCTCTCTTACAGTTGTTTCCTCCTTTATAACCAGTTTCATGAATTGGTGAATCTTTGTCTCAGAATTTACTTCTGGGAAAAACTAAACTAAGACAAGATTTTTCTTTTTTGAATTCTTAACCTCTATCATATAGTGGTTAGCTTTCTTTGTATAACTTGAGAGGATCATAAATTATCATTAAATAAATAAATCACTATTACCACTCATTCTGGATCACATTATTTTTTGTTGTATATGTTAGGGTCAGTGTTATTGCATATCCATGCATGAAATTTGGATTGATTGCCTTTGAGTCACATAATTCGGTGTTCAAATTTAAAATCACTCTTTTCTCTCTGTTCATTCATTGTATTACTTTCCAAATTTGTTTATCCCTCACTATTACCAGACCTCTAAGACCTCATGGCATTGCTTTTTTTGGGGATTGGAACGAAAACTGACCTTTTCCAGTCCTGTGGCCACTGCTGAGTTTTCCAAATTTGCTGGCATACTGAGTGCAGCACTTTCACAGCATCATCTTTCAGGATTTGAAATAGCTCAACTGGAATTCCATCACCTCCGCTAGCTTTGTTCATAGTGATGCTTTCTAAGGCCCACTTGATTTCACATTCCAGGATGTCTGGCTCTAGATGAGTGATCATACCATCGCGATTATCTGGGTTGTGAAGATCTTTTTGTATAGTTCTTCCGTGTATTCTTGCCACCTGTTCTTAATATCTTCTGCTTCTGTTAGGTCCATGCCATTTCTGTGCTTTATCGAGCCCATCTTTGCATGAAATGTTCCCTTGGTATCTCTTAATTTTCTTGAAGAGATCTCTAGTCTTTCCCATTCTGTTGTTTTCCTCTATTTCTTTGCATTGATCACTGAAGAAGGGTTTCTTATCTCTTCTTGCTATTCTTTGGATCTCTGCATTCAGATGCTTATATCTTTCCTTTTCTCCTTTGCTTTTTGCTTCTCTTCTTTCCACAGCTATCTGTAAGGCCTCCCCAGACAGCCATTTTGCTGTTTTGCTTTTCTCTTCCATGGGGATGGTCTTGATCCCTTTCTCCTGTACAGTGTCATGAACCTCATTCCGTAGTTCATCAGGCACTCTGTCTATCAGATCTAGGCCCTTAAATCTATTTTTCACTTCCACTGTATAATCATAAGGGATTTGATTTAGGTCATACCTGAATGGTCGAGTGGTTTTCCCTACTTTCTTCAATTTAAGTCTGAATTTGGGAATAAGGAGTTCATGATCTGAGCCACAGTCAGCTCCTGGTCTTGTTTTTGTTGGATGTATAGAGCTTCTCCATCTTTGGCTGCAAAGAATATAATCAATCTGATTTCGGTGTTGACCATCTGGTGATGTCCATGTGTAGAGTCTTCTCTTGTGTTGTTGGAAGAGGGTGTTTGCTATGACTAGTGCATTTTCTTGGCAAAACTCTATTAGTTTTTGCCCTGCTTCATTCTGCATTCCAAGGCCAAATTTGCCTGTTACTCCAGGTGTTTCTTGGCTTCCTACTTTTGCATTCCAGTCCCCTAGAATGAAAAGGATATCTTTTTGGGTGTTAGTTCTAAAAGGTCTTGTAGGTCTTCATAGGACCGTTCAACTTCAGCTTCTTCAGCATTACTGGTTGGGGCATAGACTTGGATTACTGTGATATTGAATGGTTTGCCTTGGAAAAGAACACAGATCATCAGTTTTTGAGACTGCATCCAAGTACTGCATCTGGGACTCTTTTGTTGACCATGATGGCTACTCCATTTCTTCTGAGGGATTCCTGCCTGCAGTAGTAGATTTAATGGTCATCTGAGTTAAATTCACCCATTCCAGTCCATTTTAGTTTGCTGATTCCTAGAATGTCGACGTTCACTCTTGCCATCTCCTGTTTGACCACTTCCAATTTGCCTTGATTCATGGACCTGACATTCCAGGTTCCTATGCAATATTGCTCTTTACAGCATCGGACCTTGCTTCTATCACAAGTCACATCCACAGCTGGGTATTGTTTTTGCTTTGGCTCCATCCCTACATTCTTTCTGGAGTTATTTCTCCACTGATCTCCAGTAGTGTGTTGGGCACCTACTGACCTGGGGAGTTCCTCTTTCTTCATCCTATCATTTTGCCTTTTCATACTGTTCATGGGGTTCTCAAGGCAAGAATACTGAAGTGGTTTGCCATTCCCTTCTCCAGTGGACCGCATCCTGTCAGTAAAGTAATGCTCAAAATTCTCCAAGCCAGGCTTCAGCAATACGTGAACCGTGAACATCCTGATGTTCAAGCTGGTTTTAGAAAAGGCAGAGGAACCAGAAATCAAATTGCCAACATACACTGGATCATGGAAAAAGCAAGAGAGTTCCAGAAAAACATCTATTTCTGCTTTATTCACTATGCCAAAGCCTTTGACTGTGTGGATCACAATCAACTGTGGAAAATTCTGAAAGAGATGGAAATATCAGACCACCTGACCTGCCTCTTGAGAAATCTGTATGCAGGTCAGGAAGCAACAGTTAGAACTGGACATGGACCAACAGACTGGTTCCAAATAGTAAAAGGAGTACGTCAAGGCTGTATATTGTCACCCTGCTTATTTAACTTATATGCAGAGTACATCGTGAAAAATGCTGGACTGGAAGAAACATAAGCTGGAATCAAGATTGCCAGGAGAAATATCAATAACCTCAGATATGCAGATGATACCACCCTTATGGCAGAAAGTGAAGAGGAACTAAAAGCCTCTTGCTGAAAGTGAAAGAGGAGAGTGAAAAAGTTGGCTTAAAGCTCAACATTCAGAAAACGAAGATCATGGCATCTGGTCCCATCACTTGATGGGAAATAGATGGGGAAACAGTGGAAACAGTGTCAGACTTTATTTTTTTTGGCTCCAAAATCACTGCAGATGGTGACTGCAGCCATGAAACTAAAAGACGCTTACTCCTGGGAAGAAAAGTTATGTCCAACCTAGATAGCATATTCTAAAGCAGAGACATTACTTTGCCGACTAAGATCCATCTAGTCAAGGCTATAGTTTTCCAGTGGTCATGTATGGATGTGAGAGTTGGACTGTGAAGAAGGCTGACTGCTGAAGAATTGATGCTTTTGAACTGTGCTGTTGGAGAAGACTCTTGAGAGTCTCTTGGACTGCAAGGAAATCCAACCAGTCCATTCTGAAGGAGATCAGCCCTGGGATTTCTTTGGAAGGAATGATGATGAAGCTGAAGCTCCAGTACTTTGGCCACCTCATGCGAAGAGTTGACTCATTGGAAAAGACTTTGATGCTGGGAGGGATTAGAAGCAGGAGGAGAAGGGGACGACAGAGGATGAGATGCCTGGATGGCATCACTGACTCAATGGACCTGAGTCTGAGTGAACTCCAGGAGATGGTGATGGACAGGGAGGCCTGGCGTGCTGTGATTCATGGGGTCGCAAAGAGTCGGACAGGACTGAGTGACTGAACTGAACTGAACTGAAGACCTCATGGACCCTTTGTTGCACTTTTAGATGTAAGAACCAGTTTTAGCTGCTCTGGAAAGTTGCTCTCTACCCTTTTTTTGGTACCCTGCAAGTGAATGTTGTGTGTCATACATAGACTGTTCTTAAGACAGAAATACGTCAACTGATTCCTGCAGATTTAGTGAAAATCTGTTCAATTTTCTTCCATCTAGATAGAAACTTATGAACAACATATAAATAGATGTTTATGTAGATAATCTTACTTGGTGATTAATCTTATATTGCCTGGAGATACGTATCATTTTTGCTACACATTGCTTTTATAATTTTGTATTAGTACTTTATTATATTTGCCTTTTTCTGTAATAGACTGTAAATTTTTAAGTGAAGTCTGATGTTTAAAAAAATTTCTACAATGATAGCCACTTTTCTTTCATGTGTAATGGTGCTTAATAAAAGTTGGTGGTTGATAGTGATTAGCTATGCTGGGAATTGTGCTTTAACTCTATATGATTTAGAGGTGAATTCAGTAAAAGTGAAGATATTTTGAACTCTTGCTAAGGTCTTTAATATAAAATAATGTCACATTTAATTACAGATAGGGATTGATCATACATCATATGTATATTCTACATTCTTGAATACAGCAAGTTCACTCTGGACTTTGGGCTAGTTGTTCCCTCTTTTAAAATTATCCCTCTCATAGATTTTCTAACTGTAGCCTCCTCTTTTGCTATTCGGAGAGGGAAATGGCAACCGACTCCAGTACTCCTGCCTGGAAAATCCCATGGATGGAGAGGCATGGTATTCTACAGTCTGTGGGGTCTCAAGGAGTTGGACACGACTGAGTGACTTCACTTCACATCACTTTCGCTATTCATGGGTTGTTCAAAGGTCACCTTTGTAGAGGACTTCCCTGATGACCTTGTTTATAGTAGCTCTCCTAATGATAAAATATTTTCTTGTTTCTGGCATTCTTGTTTTGGATATTTCTTGTTTCTATTTTTATTTATTGTATATCCTTATTAGAATGTAAACTACTACATGAGAGGATCCTCACTTATCTCATTTATTTCTCTTTTCACAGGGCCTGAAGTTTCAATTGGCATATAGGAGACATTCAGTTAATATTTTTTGATGTTAAATAAATAGTTGCTTTCATATTAAGTCAAATGTGTTTTTGATGTTGCTACCGTACCTTGGAAATTCAGTCACTCAGTTGTGTCTGACTCTTTGTGACCCCATGGATGACAGCATGCCAGGCCTCTGTGTCCATCACCAACTGCTGAAGCTTATTCAAGCTCATGTCCATCAAGTTGGTGATGCCATCAAACCATCTCATCTGTTGTCCCCTTCTCCTCACCCCTTCCCGTCCTTCAGTCTTTCTCAGCATCAGGGTCTGTCTTTTCCAATGAGTCAGTTCTTCCTATCAGTTGGCCAAATATTGGAGTTTCTGTTTCAGCATCAGTCCTTCCAGTTGTCAGGAGAGAGTGTAATTTCCTCAGTTCTGTCTTGTTACAACAAAAATTTGAAGCGACAGACTAGCATTACAGTCCTAGGACAGACCATGTCACAGCTCTCAGACAGATCAGTGTTACAGCTCTGTTTTATTTAGAAAATAAAGGAAATACATCCTCGAGGCTTGAGGGCATGCCGACCCAAAAGACTCGCGCGAAGAGAAGAGAGGGAGCCAGAGAGACCCCTGACTCTTTGGCTCCTCTTTTTATGTTTTTTCTCCTCCCTCTGGGCTTGCCCTGTGTACATGGGGCTAGCCAGGAGTGCTGTTTGTTCCACCTGAGGTCCTCTGTCTGGTCCTTGGACCTTCCTCTGTTCTATTTCTGGGGGCTTTTCCCTTGTCTTTTAGCCACCGCCATTCTGGACCCCTTTTTCCTATTCTAACTACCTAACACAATGAATATTCAAGACTGATTTCCTTTAGGATTGACTGGCTGGATCTCCTTGCTGTCCAAGGGACTCAGGAGTCTTCTCCAAATTAGAACTTCTCAGATGACATGCACCTGACTTTCTGTGGTTATGTTTGTGTGTTTATGTAATTTACTGGGAAGATATTATATGGTTGTTCCCTTCAAGAAGTTCATTGCCTGATGAGGTAAAGCAGACAATAAACCTATTACATTTTCCATTATATGACAGAGTGAAGACAAAGCAGAGCATGTTGGGTACCCAGTCTACACGCACAGTGCATGGTTAGAAGGGGTACAGTGGACACCCAAAGTTCTTACCCATGTCTCATTCTTCTCTTCTTCCAGATCTTCTGGGAAGAGGATATGACCCCACTTTCCTTAAAGCTCAGCGTGACTTCTGGTTAGTCATAGCCAATGCATTTTGGACAGAAGTGGTGATCTCCTAGGACAATGTAGTTATGAGACCTACGTTGTCTTCCAGATCCTTTTTACCCTACTGTGGTAATCTGGGTGTGGCATGTTAAGGAGATAGGACTGGCCTTTAGCCTAGGGAGGGTGCTGCTTTGGAGAGCCACCAGACTTGCAGTGAGCTTTGCATATGTAAATAAAAGGTGTGAACCCCTGCAGCTTCAGCAGCCTTAAGTCACTAGCTTGCCAGAACAAGTCTGTTCTGAGTAATACAGAAAACAATGAGGAGGTGACCTCTGAACTCCGTTTTGAAGGGCCAGGAAAAATGAAAGTACAAACTGGATTCTTCCTTTTCTCTTTGCCTGGATAGAAGCTGGAACCTTAAAAAAGGGCGGGAGCAAAATGAATAGATACTGCGTAGGTTAGGAGCCCAGATTTTAAGGAGTTACTAGAGTCCACTAAGAGTCAGAGATATCGGAAAAACACCCCATAAAATCCTGATATTCAAGGGCCCCTGTAGGCAGAGTGTGGACAGCGCTCTGTCCACAGTCCCCCGCTTGTCTGATTTAAGGCCTGTTGCGCTCACTCTGCTTCTGCAAATGCATTTCCTCTTACTGAGAACGACAGCATGTAATAGTAGTTGGCAGAGATGACCAAAATGAAGCACTTTACCCTTTTGCGATGTGTACATCCAGAAATGCCTTTAGTCTTTAAATGTGCTCATTTATGATTTTTATGGGTACCAAGTGACTCTTGTTGAGTTTAATGGTAATTTCATCTGTCTTATGATTTTCAAAAACAATTTTCAGAGTTTTCCACTATTAGAAGTGTATGGAAATGACAAGTTTTTTTCAAGAAGTGTATGGAAATGACTACTTTTTTTTTTTTTTACACAAACATCAATTTATGTATTTTATAGAGAATTCTCAAGGAGCAGTTTGTTCTTATTTACAAATTGTCTCTGCCTTTTTGCTGTGTACATTGTGTTTTATGAAGCGACAAGCATGATGTGAGGAGGAGTCTTGTCTGATCAGAGGCAGAATTAACGTTGCTTGAAAGAGCAGCCTTCTATCCGTGTACTCAAGTTAATTGATGCAGTAATTTAATCACTGAGCTGCTGCTCACATTTCATGTTTAAGTCTCTTACACTTGATTTTATTTTACTTTTTTGGAATGTCTAGGCTGATGAGGATTTAAATGGGTGTGTAGCATTTAAAAATGTCCTCGAAACTGATTGCAGCATGACATTTGTCAGATTCTGTATTCAGTTTTAGTTATTTTGAAGCTGTCAGATAAAAAAAATCTAAACTTAATATTCTGCAACAGATTTTTTTCCATCATCATGCTAAAGCTCAGAGGAGCACAATATATTTTGTCAGTTTTAGTCTTCTATTTTTCCTTAGGATATTTTTGACCCCAGATACTTTTTCCTTTAAATTTGACTGAGCTGTGATCATGGCTCTGACCTCTAGCCTTGAAAGAAGAGGAGTTATGTCTCTCAGGAGCGATGCCTCAGGCAGTTTGCAAATCGGCTGGCAGGGATTATTTCCCAGGCTGTGCAGAGATGACCTTCGGAGGAGAGTGAGTGTCTGCAGTGCACGTAAATTCTTTCAGCCATGATTGAGAGCCTTAGGTTTGTTACCTGCTCTATGAATCAGAGTCCATTCTGTCTCTGTGGAAGATGGGTAATATAGTGCTATATTTAAAGCCACATGTTATGTGCTCACATGTCAGTTAATTTATTGCTGGAGGTGAATATATTCTGTTTTCTTGAGCCCTGTGTAGGGTTAGTTCAGGAGTAAATCTGGAATTTTGGCATGAAAAACTGGGATGACTTTACTATGATTAGAGGGCACCTATCCTGTTATTGCTAAACAAATTGCCCCTGCAGTGTGCCCTGTCAGCTGTCTCCAGCTTGTCTGAGTTCAGTCTCCAGAAGAGGATTTCTGTCACCTCCTAAGCTATCATTACAACAATAATATAATGCTGATTGCTTCAATATTCTCAGAATACATTAAAAAGAGGAGTGAAATTTAAACTGATTAATAAATACTTTTTCAATCTGTGGAATGGCATTTTGTGTTTATTCTCTGATCGGAACTGTCGGTCTCAATCCAGTAAATTTGCAGAGTTTTTATTCCAAAAAGTACTTGCATATTTTTAGGATGGAAAATCTACTTTCAGTATTAAATTAGTGGCTTTGACATTCGTGCTTCACACGTTAATGTTAAAAATAATTTCTAATATTTGAAGTTCTTGTGAAAAATCCTTGCAAATTCATCTATTGCCATTATACTGTCTAGTCAGTTTCAAAATAAATATGACCAATAAAACTGTGGGAAAACTATAGAGTGCTTTGAAAAGCTATGCCACTGAAAGTGAAAGTGAAGTTGCTTAGTCATGTCCGACTCTTTGCAACCCCATGGATGCCAGGCTCCTCTGTCCATCAGATTTTCTAGGCAAAAGTACTGGAGTGGGTTGCCATTTCCTTCTCCAGGGAATCTTCCTGACCCAGGGATCGAACCCAGGTCTCCCGCATTGTAGACAGACGCTTTACCATCTGAGCCACCAGGGAAGTCCCAAGGCATATGAAATACTTACAAAGCAGAATAAGAAATTATTACAAAATGCAACTAGGGATAGCTCTTATAATATTCCACATTGTCCTAGTTAAAAAGTTACATGCTGTGAGTGAAAACATCTTCAGTTTATCACAAGGAACTTTACTGGCAACTGGATCATCAGTATGATACATTTTAGGTAAGATCAGGTACTTTGATCTGTAATAAAATTTAAACATTAATTCATTCAAAAAATAAGGAGTTCTTAAAATGTTGGTGGAGAGTAATATTATACTTCAGTTATGCAGAATGTCCAACTTTAGACCCCAATGAATACAACTTAAACCTAGCTGTGGGGTTCCCTGGTGGCTTAGCAGTAAACAATCTACCTGCTAAGCAGGAGACGTGGTTTCAATCCCTGGGTCAGGAAGATGCCCTGGAGGAAGGCATGGCAATCCACTCCAGTATTCTTGCCTGGGAAGTCCCATGGACAGAGGAGCCTGGCGGGCTACAGAGAGTGGCCCTCACGGGGTCACAGAGTCAGACACAACTTAATGACTAAACAACAGTAACTGCCTAAGTTATAGGTCATCATTCATCCTCTTCTGTATGGTTTCTGTTTTACTTAGCTAACAAAATCTGTGATATAGTTGGAGGCAGATTTATTTAAAAGTTCCTGGCCTATGGAACCTGGTAAAGCAGAAAGAGAACAACAGAAACACATCTTTGTTCCATCACTGATGGGAAGGCAGGGCATAATTGGATACTGGTCTTAGCATCTTACTTTAATATCAGCCAATATATTTCACCCTCACCTTTGCCAACCCCCTCCTTCCTTCTTTTTCTCCCATATTCAGTGATTAAGATTTTAATTTACCATATATGAGAAAAACTGGAATGATATAGCTATAACATTGATCATACTGCTTTTCAAGGATTGGTCCTACTCCTGAAATCAGAATATAATTTCATCTTTGAGTTTCAATGACCTCAAATAGATAATAGTACCTTATAACTTGATTTGTAAGCCTGCTTTGGAAGAATGTATAAATTGTGTTTATGGAATTGTGTTGCACCAAAATCTAATGAATGACGTAAGTCAATCTGATTTACACTTGATAATCTTTTTTCCTTATAAGCAATTCTGCCTCCTCTTTGGCATTCACACTGTGACACCGTCGTTGTTTAAGACCTTCTTGCTGGGATAACTGCAGAGGCTTCGCTACTACTTTTCTTGTCTCAGATTTCTTCTTCTAATTTATCTCCTAGGTTACAGGTAGAGTGATCTTTTAAAATCCAGTTGTTCATTTGCTTTAAGTACTTTATTACTATACATCACTTTCAAGACAATGTAGAATATGAGTTCTTTCTTTTTATTAATCGCAATACCATCAATTGCATTTTGAAGGATATATATCTAGAATATAGTTATTTATTTGTAAATTATATACATGTACAATGGTTAGCATTCTAAAATATTGTATACAGTGTATCATATGTAGAAAAAGATAATTTTGGGAAAAGGAGGTGGTAAGAATAATTGTAACAAAAGTTCTAGTTTTTTCTTTCTGGACTCTTGTATTTGTCTTACGTATACAACTTTGGGGAGCTCCCCTACTCTCATTTTCCACGTGTGTGTGTGTGTGTGTGTGTGTGTGTGTGTGTGTATGTATGTGTTAAGTTGCTTCAGTCGTGTGCCCTCCTTCAGGGGATCTTCCTGACCCAGGGATCAAACCTGTGTCTCTTGTCTTCTGCATCGGCAGGCAGGTTCTTTACCATGAGTGCCACCAGTTGTTACAGACACTGCGGCATGTCAGCTCCTTCTATTTCTTCTCTTAGAAACACCTTCCCCGCTCTACCTCTTCACTCATACAGCCTGTTCTTGAGTAATTCCTACTTGACTTTCAGAACTAAGTTCTTGTGTCACCATCCCATGGCACTCAAATTATATTCGCTTGGCTGGTTTCAGCGCACTCCAAATAAACCTTTTTCATAATAATTTATAGTATAGGCATTTCTCTTTTTCTAACACTCAAAAGATTAGGAGCTCCTTTGGGGAACAACTCTCCTGTCCATCTTTTCATCCTTTTCAGCCATAATGCCTGGCATGTGTTATACTCTTAGTAGAAGTTAAATAGATTCGTGAATGACCCAAGAAGAGAGAAAAGAAAGTAAGGAAGAGAGCGGAGAAGGCAATGGCACCCCACTCCAGTACTCTTGCCTGGAAAATCCCATGGACGGAGGAGCCTGGTGGGCTGCAGTCCATGGGGTCGCTAAGAGTTGGACACGACTGAGCGACTTCACTTTCACTTTTCACTTTCATGCATTGGAGAAGGAAATGGCCACCCACTCCAGTGTTCTTGCCTAGAGAATCCCAGGGACGGCGGAGCCTGGTGAACTGCCGTCTATGGGGTCTCACAGAGTCGGACACGACTGAAGCGACTTAGCAGTAGCAGCAAGAGAGGGAGAGGGCAGGAAGGAGGGAAGGTGTGTTCAAGATAAAGCAATCTGTTACTCGGAAAAGAATTTTAACCTACTCTTTCATGGTTTCCTGGTGGTTAGTTGGCAAATAATTCAAGTAATTTTCTATTATTTAAGTGAGAAATTCTTATTTATTATATGTTTTCAAATGTAAATATTGCTGTATAAATGTTCTCATTTTTCTCCAGGTCTGAAATAGTCACCTGGTAACTTTTTTCTGTAGCAAGCTTCATTTTTATCCTTTGGCGGGGGCCGGGGGTGGGGGGAAGTCCTGTTTTATATAATGCCATAGGACTAGCGCAGGTATGTAAAATATTGAAGTGCTTAAACTTACTTTTGAAATGAGTGTGGAGATAGAGCGAATCATAGGAAGCAGGTTATGGATAAGGATAATGTATTTTGATGATATTCAAATTCATTCAGCGAAGCCCAAATTAGTCAGAGCAGATTTGCTGGTTCATCAGCTGTGCTGCTTCTGCATCCTTATTAGTAAACGGTAACACATTTTACAAAGACCCATCATTTCCCACAGGGCGCAGCTCTAGGTTAAGCCTAAAAAGCAACTTTCATTACAGATAGTTCATTGAAGGCAGAGTGAAGCAATTACAGTATCTCTTTGAAGAGGTGTACTGGCCAAAGACTGTTTTGGATAGTGAATTATACTGGAATAGTTACTTAATACTTTGACTATTATTGAAACTTGGAAATGTGTATGCATGCCTTCTTGGGCTTATTGCTATTATTAGAAAAGCAACAGATATATTCTAGAAAAAGAAAGTATGTGATCCTGATCAGCCTCCTCAAAAGCTAAGATGTAGTGATATCTCAGTTGCTGTTTGTTTTACGTAGTTTACAGTACCAAGGAAAGTTGTTTTGAGAAATCATTTTCCTGTGATATATTGATAAAAACAAATTTCTATTCTGTTGACAATTTGAGCAAATTTAGATGTAAAAATATAGAGATTCTTTTATATTTAATCTGTGTGAATTTTCTCATTTGAAAAATTGGAACAAAATGCATAAGATCTTTTTCATAATGGACCAGTCATAAAAACCCTGGCTCAATTCTGGGAAATTAGGTCTTCTAAAGAGTCAAATAGTCTCCTTGGAAATGGTTGACTCTTTTCTCCTGAAAGTAATGGATTTTTGTCACCTTTCTCTGATATTGGGGGCACGCTTTGTGTGTGTGTTTCTTGAAATTTAAAAGTTCTGAGTTATTTGAATATATCAAATGTAAGTTGTTTAAATTAAACCGAATCTTGTGGTTTTTTTTTCTTGAAGGTTTTGAATATAATTTGAATTTGGAAATTTTTTTTTTTTTTTTTTTTGCAGCTAGTGAATGTTTTCTCAAATCAAAAGTTCAAATTTCTCCGTTTCAATGGCATATCTTCTTGTATAAAGTAATAGCTGGCAAGAAATTGTCATTAGCATTCAGCTCTCAATCTAAGGTGTGTTTCCTTCACTGGTATTTGCAGAGTTGTTATTCATTTACATAGATTATTCCATGGGACTTTTTCTTTTTTAAATTTATTTATTTTACAACATTATATTGGTTTTTACCAATAGTAGGATAGTTGCTTTACAACATTATATTGGTTTTTACCATCACATCAACATGGATCAGACATAGGTACACATATGTCCTCTCCCTCTTGAACCTCCCTCCTACCTCCCACCCCAACCCATCCCTCAAGGTTGTCACAGAGCCCCGGTTTGAGTTCCCCGAGTCATGCAGCAAATTCCCACTGGCTGTCTGTTTTACATATGTTTCCAGGTTGTTTCTCCGTCTCGCCCTCGCCTTTCCCCAACCCCCCTGTCTCTATAAGTCTGTTCTCTATGTCTGTGTCTCCACTGCTGCTCTACAAATAGGATAATCAGTATCATCTCTCTAGATTCCATGTATATGCATTAAGATAGAATATTTATTTTTCTCTTTATGAATTACTTCACTTGGTATAATAGACTATAGGTTCATCCACGTCATTAACACTGAGTGAAATGCATTCCTTTTCATGGCTGAATAATATTCCATTATTATATTCCACAGCTCCTTTATCCATTCATCTTTCAATGGACATCTACTTTGTTTCCACATCTGAGCTATTTTAATACTGCTGCAATGAACACTAGGGTACAGGTGTCTTTTTCAGTTATGGTTTTCTCAGGGTATATGCCCATGTGGTCCACTGGAAAAGGGAATGGCAAACCACTTCAGTATTCTTGCCCTGAGAAGCCCATGAACATACAAAAAGGCAAAATCATAGGATACTGAAAGAGGAACTCCCCAGGTCAGTAGGTGCCCAACACACTACTGGAGATCAGTGGAGAAATAACTCCAGAAAGAATGTAGGGATGGAGCCAAAGCAAAAACAATTCCCAGCTGTGGATGTGACTGGTGATAGAAGCAGGTCTGATGCTGTAAAGAGCAATATTGCATAGGAACCTGGAATGTCAGGTCCATGAATTAAGGCAAATTGGAAGCAGTCATACAAGAGAAGGCAAGAGTGAACGTCAACATTCTAGGAATCAGCGAACTACAATGGACTGGAATGGGTGAATTTAACTCAGATGACCATTATATAACGCACAATTGCACTCATCTCACACGCTAGTAAAGTAATGCCCAAAATTCTCCAAGCCAGACTTCAGCAATACATGAACCGTGAACTCCCTGATGTTCAAGCTGGTTTTAGAAAAGGCAGAGGAACCAGAAATCAAATTGCCAACATATGCTGGATCATGGAAAAAGCTAGAGAGTTCCAGAAAACATCTATTTCTGCTTTATTCACTATGCCAAAGCCTTTGACTGTGTAGATCACAATAAACTGTGGACAATTCTGAAAGAGATGGGAATACCAGACCACCTGACCTGCCTCTTGAGAAATCTGTATGCAGGTCAGGAAGCAACAGTTAGAACTGGACATGGACCAACAGACTGGTTCCAAATAAGAAAAGGAGTACATCAAGGTTGTATACTGTCACTCTGCTTATTTAACTTATATGCAGAATACATCATGAGAAATGCTGGACTGGAAGAAGCACAAGCTGGAATCAAGATTGCCGGGAGAAATATCAATAACCTCAGATATGCAGATGACACCACCCTTATGGCAGAAAGTGAAGAGGAGCTAAAAGCCTCTTGATGAAAGTGAAAGAGGAGAGTGAAAAAGTTGGCTTAAAGCTCAACATTCAGAAAACGAAGATCATGGCATCTGATCCCATTACTTCATGGGAAATAGATGGGGAAACAGTGGAAACAGTGTCAGACTTTATTTTTTTGGGCTCCAAAATCACTGTAGATGGTGATTGCAGCCGTGAAATTAAAAGATGATTACTCCTGGGAAGAAAAGTTATGACCAACCTAGATAGTATATTCAAAAGCAGATACATTACTTTGCCGACTAAGGTCCATCTAATCAAGGCTATGGTTTTTCCAGTGGTCATGTATGGATGTGAGAGTTAGACTGTGAAGAAGGCTGAGGGCCGAAGAATGATGCGTTTGAACTGTGGTGTTGGAGAAGACTCTTGAGAGTCCCTTGGACTGCAAGGATATCAGCCCTGGGATTTCTTTGGAAGGAATGATGCTAAAGCTGAAGGTCCAGTACTTTGGCCACCTGATGGGAAGAGTTGACTCATTGGAAAAGGCTCTGATGCTGGGAGGAATTGGGGGCAGGAGTAGAAGGGGACAACCCAGGATGAGATGGCTGGATGGCATCATGGACTCGATGGACGTGAGTCTGAGTGAACTTCGGGAGATGGTGCTGGTCAGGGAGGCCTGGCGTGCTGTGATTCATGGGGTCACAAAGAGTCGGACATGACTGAGCGACGGAACTGAACTGAACTGAACTGACCATTATATCTACTACTGCAAGCAAGAATCCCTCAGAAGAAGTGGAGTAGCCATCATGGTCAGCAAAAGAGTCCCAAATGCAGTACTTGGATGCAATCTCAAAATGACAGAATGATTTCTGTTCGTCTCCAAGGCAAACCATTCAATATCACAATAATCCGTCTATGTCCCAACCAGTAATGCTGAAGAAGCTGAAGTTGAAAAGTTCTATGAAGACCTGCAAGACCTTTTAGAACTAACACCCAAAAAAGATGTCCTTTTCATTATAGGGGACTGGAATGCAAAAGTAGGAAGCCAAGAAACACCTGGAGTAACAGGCAAATTTGGCCTTGGAATGCAGAATGAAGCAGGGCAAAACCTAATAGAGTTTTGCCAAGAAAATGCACTGGTCATAGAAAACCTCTTCCAACAACACAAGAGAAGACTCTACACATGGACATCACCAGATGGTCAACACCAAAATCAGATTGATTATATTCTTTGCAGCCAAAGATGGAGAAGCTCTATACAGTCAACAAAAACAAAACCAGGAGCTGACTGTGGCTCAGTTCATGAACTCCTTATTACCAAATTCAGACTTAAATTGAAGAAAGTAGGGAAAACCACTCGACCATTCCGGTATGACCTAAATCAGATCCCTTATGATTATACAGTGGAAGTGAGAAATAGATTTAAGGGCCTAGATCTATCTAGATAGATAGAGTGCCTGATGAACTATGGAATGAGGTTCGTGACATTGTACAGGAGACAGGGATCAAGACCATCCCCATGGAAAAGAAATGCAAAACAGCAAAATGGCTGTCTGGGGAGGTCTTACAAATAGCTGTGAAAAGAAGAGAAGCAAAAAGCAAAGGAGAAAAGGAAAGATATAAGCATCTGAATGCAGAGATCCAAAGAATAGCAAGAAGAGATAAGAAAGCCTTCTTCAGCGATCAGTTCAAAAAAATAGAGGCAAGTAACAGAATGGGGAAGACTAGAGATCTCTTCAAGATAATTAGAGAAACCAAGGGAACATTTCATGCAAAGATGGGCTCGATACAGGAGAAAAACGGTAAGGACCTAACAGAAGCAGAAGATATTAAGAAGAGGTGGCAAGAATACACAGAAGAACTGTACAAAAAAGCTCTTCATGACCCAGATAATCACGATGGTATGATCACTTATCTAGAGCCAGACATCCTGGAATATGAAGTCAAGTGGGCCTTAGAAAGCATCAGTATGAATAAAGCTAGTGGAGGTGATGGAATTCCAGTTGAGCTATTTCAAATCCTGAAAGATGATGCTGTGAAAGTGCTGAACTCAATATGCCAGCAAATTTGGAAAACTCAGCAGTGGCCACAGGACTGGAAAATGTCAGTTTTCATTCCAATCCCAAAGAAAGGCAATGCCAAGGAATGCACAAACTACCACACAATTGCACTCATCTCACATGCTAGTAAAGTAATGCTCAAAATTCTCCAGGCCAGGCTTCAGCAATATGTGAACTGTGAACTTCCTGATGTTCAAATTGGTTTTAGAAAAGGTAGAGGAACCAGAGATCAAATTGCGACTTAGCGACTGAACTGAACTGAACTGAAATGATTCCCATTTTTTTTAAAGGAATCTCCATACTGTTCCCCATAGTGGCTGTATCAGTTTCCATTTCTAGCAACAGTGCAAGAGGGTTCCCTTTTCTTCACACCCTCTCCATCATTTATTGTTTATAGATTTTTTTTGATGATCGTCATTTCCACCGGTGTCAGGTGATATCTCATTGTAGTTTGATTTGATCTGTCATTTCTTTAATATTGAGTGATGTTGAGCATCTTTTCATGTGTTTGTTAGCCATCTGGAGATCTTTGGAGAAATGTCTGTTTAGGTCTTTTGCCCACTTTTCCTGCTGGGTTGTTTGTTTTTCTGACATTGAGTTGCATGAGCTGCTTGTATATCTTGAAAATTAACCCTCTGTCAGTTGTTTCATTTCCTATTCTGTTTTCCCATTCTGTGTGTTGCTTTTTCACCTTGATTTTAGTTTCCTTTGCTGCACATAACCTTTTGAGTTTAATTAGGTCCCACTTGTTTATTTTTGTTTTTATTTCCATTACTCCAGGAGGTGAGTCATGGAGGATCTTGCTGTGATTTATGTTATGAAGAGTTCTGCCTGTGTTTTCCTCAAAGATTTTTACAGTTTCTGGTCTTATATTTAAGTCTTTAGTCCATTTTGAGTTTATCTTTGTGTATGGTGTTAGCAAGTGTTAATGCTTTTACACGTAGCTGTTTAGTGTTCCCAGAACCACTTATTGAAGAGGCTGTCTTTTTCCCATTGTATGTACTTGTCTTGTTTGTGAAAGATAAGCTGCCTATAGGTGCGTGGGTTTATCTCTGGGCTTTGTATCTTGTTCTATTGGTCTGTATTCCTGCTCTTGTGCCGGTACCATACAATCTTCATGGCTGTAGCTTTGTACTGTAGTCTGAGTCAGGAATGTGGATTCCTTCCGCTCCATTCTTCTTTCTCAGGATTGCTTTGACTATTTGGGATCTTTTGTGTTTCCCTACAAATTGGGAAGTTTTTTGTTCTAGTTCTGTGAAAAATGCTGTTGGAAATTTGACAGGGATTGCATTGAATCTGTAGATTGCATTTGGTAGTATAGTCATTTTTACAGTGTTGATACTTCTGCGGCTATTTGTTTACATTGTCGTTTTTACAGATTCATTCTCCAAAAGATACAATAAATGTATGCTATATATACAATTTGGGGTGTCTTCTTGCAGACTTCTGTGCTGTATCAGAGATCTGTTCTAGGTGCAATAGCTGTTATTTTTAGTGTTACAACTACTATATGTTTATTTGTTCTTGATCTTAACCTTTCCAACTTTACCTTTTCATTACCAAGGACAAAATGTAGTTCACAGGTTAAAATTTCTCAGCCCCAGTAAAGAAACAAAATGGATTTTTCCAAGGTGATTCATCAGTAGTGATGAAAGAAATAAATTGTAGCAATGGAAGTTATGCATTTAGGTGAACAACATTTATATTAGTTGATGAATCACATGATTCTACCAATATGGAATTTCAATAATTCAAGTGAATGGTATTGATCAAAAGACATTCTTAATGTGAACTAATGAAATAATAGCTTATTATTTTATTGGCACTACTACGTTTCATTTATTTCCCAAATTCTTTTTGCTTCACTTATGGAAGTATGATAATATTTGGTTGACATGGAGGTTAATCTAATACCACCTGCCTGGTTCAAAACCTGACTCTTGTTACTTTGAACTGTGAGTTTGAGCCAGTAATTTAATCTGTGCCTCAGTTATTTTATCTGGATAATGGATTGATTAATAGCATCTTCCTCATAAGATTGTTTTAAGGATTAGATGAGTAAATGAGAAAAAGTTTAAGAAATACTGGCATATGTAACTTAAAACATTTTGGGGTTATTCCTTAATCTCTTTTTCTTTAAGACATTATTTTGTACTTGAAATGGAGAGTGCTTATCAAATTATCACCTAGAATAAAAAAGTGAATTGTATGAGAAATTTCTCTCATTAATACAGTTAGTTTATTGTGGTTAAATGGTGGGATTAGTGGAGAAGTAGGAGGATGTCCCACACTACTTTATTCTTCAACAGTTTATTCTTCATACTAAAGTTTATGAAAACTGTAACTATTCTGCTTCTTTTATTGTGACCGTGTGGCCTTTCTTTTAGGTTGAGCAAGGATTTATAGCATCATTTGATTCCTACTCTGTGCAGTTGGCAGAGATCATTCTCCTTGTTTTTCTTAGCCTTTCTGCTGGCTTGTATGCTTAGTTGCTTAGTCGTGTCCAACTAGAGAAGCTGAATGACTTCCCTAAGGTCATGCGACTAATCTTAGTGGCAGGATATATAGAATTAGTTTCATATTTAATTTTATAATTATTTGATAACATTTTCCAGTTATCAAAATATTAAATAAGGCATATTTTTTCAGAAAAAGATATTTAAAGCAGAATTAATGTCTAGATCATGTAAGTCTTCAGATATTATAAAATGACCAATAAAATAAGAGTGGTATTAACAGTTGCTTTTGGTTTATACTATTTGGGAGAAATCCTTGGAATCAGATTTTCATAATTATAGAAGGAGAAAATAAAATTTTGTTGAAAGTTTTTCTCAACTGATACATTGTTTTAAAATGTTAAAAAATTTTTACTCAGTATTTAGTATACATGTTAAAATTAGATATCTCTGAAATATATATTAAGAAAAATATATCTTTTTGATAAATCTGTTGGCAATTTTTAGAAACATGGACAACGTAATAAATCTATTCCTTGGTAAGTATTCTGTATGTGTGTGTGTGTGCAGTTATTTCTAACCCTTTGTGACCTCATGGACCTGCTAGGCTCCCTGGGATTTTCTGGGCAAGAATACTGGAGCGGGTTGCCATTTCCTACTCCAAGGGATCTTCCCGATCCAAGGACTGAACCCACGTCTCTTGGGTCTCCTGCTGCATGAGCAGGCAGATTCCTTACCACTGTGCCACCTGGGAAGTCCCGAGTATTCTATATAAAAAGCCTTAAACTCATTCAACACTGTGATAGCTTGAGAACTAAAACGGCATTTCAGAAGTGACCTTTTAGCAATATTTAAATGAACTTCAGAAGGTCAGTTGGTAAAGAATCTGCCTGCAATGCAGGAGACTCCAGTTTGATTCCTGGGTCAGGAAGGTCCACTGGAGAAGGGATAGGCTACCCACTCCGGTAATCTCGGGCTTCCCTGTGGTTCAGCTGGTAAAGAATCTGCCTGCAATGCGGGAGACCTGGGTTCAATCCCTGGGTTGGGAAGATCCCCTGGAAAAGGAAAAGACCACCCACTCCAGTATTCTGGCCTGGAGAATTCCATGGACTATATAGTCCATGGGGTCGCAAAGAGTTGGACACGACTGCATGACTCTCACTCACTCATTCAGAATTAAATATTTGCTTTCTTAGCCATTGGCTTTATTTATAATGAGAATCTGTTTGAGACCTGCGCCTGCAGCTTTTGCCAGGTTATATTGTGGTACCAAACAACTCCTAAATTTCTGTGACTTACAACAGTATAGGTTTATTTCTTGTTCATGTTACACCTCTGTTGCAAATTGACATGTAACACATCCTGACATTATTGTAATACAACCTCACATTGTTGGTTTTTCCGGTTTGGTCAGAGAGAAAGGAAAGCTCGGTGAAATCGCACCATGCCATTCAAGTATCTGCTTGACAATGGCACAGGTTCCTTGGGCTTACTTTGGATTGGCCAAAGCAAGTTCCATGGTCAAGCCTGAGATTGTGGTGGCAGGAATTATATCTTTTATATAAGTCAAGTCATTACAGAGGGAACTTATAAGGAGTGAATATTTTGAATAAATAATACCATCTACCACAGAAACCATTGAAATTCCGATGTGTGGACTATCCTCTAGGTCAATACTACAAGTTTTTTAATGGATAGTTATTTGTCTCTAAAATTGTATTTCACGGACAACATCCATCCACATCTTTCAGTTTTTTTCATTTTTATTTGGGTTCAAATTTTTCTCATGTGTCAAAAATGTCCAAGAATTTTATTTGGACTTGTTGGAGTCAAGGTTTTTGGCTTCAAGAAACAGAATCACAGAGCAAAGTAGTCGGAGTTCCCTTTGTGAAGGGGGTTGTATGGATGTGGGAGAGGTCGTGGAAGGAAGTACTGCTGGGCTCATGGACTAGAAAGCTGCTGGGCGTTACCCCCTGTCTCTCCTTCTGTGTTTTCTTCTCTTTTTTTTTTTTTTGGAAAAAAAAATTGTACTTCCCTTTTATTATTTTCTCTCTGCATGTGGGCATTTCTTTCTGCTTTTCAATGCATTTTGTACCCAATGACAGCCCCATAACCATTAAATTTATTAAATTTATATTTTGCCACTTTACAAAAATATCAGATACTGAACCATCCTTTCTTAACTTCAAGAAGAGAGAAGCACTGTCCTATAGACTATGACCTTCTGGGATCAAGGATTTTAAAATTCTATGGATGAGGGAGGGCTTCCCAGGTGGCACAGTGTTGAAGAATTCTACCTGCCAATGCAGGAAATGCAAGAGTTGCAGGTTCGATCCCTGGGTTGGAAAAATCCTCTGGAGGAGAAAATGGCAACCTACTCCACTATTCTTGCCTGGAAAATTCCATGGATAGAGGAGCCTGGTGGGTTACAGTCCATGGGGTTGCAAAGAGTTAGACATGGCTGAACACATACATGGGGTTGCAAAGAGTTAGACATGGCTGAACACATACACACATACACACACACGTACGGATGAGGAAAGTGAGTGGGGAAATCCATAAAGAGTTTAGCAGACAATCCGAAGCTGTTTATTTTGCAAATGCTAGATTTCTTGGTAGAAAATAGGCAGCTTTAAAATGAGTTTTCTGTAGTTTTAATAATAAAATTCTCATGCATATATTTTGAAAAGGTCTTGGTTCTGTTTTTTTACTGTTTGATAGACACGGAAAATGGAAGGACACTGATAAAGCTTTAAAGTAACAGTTTTAAAGCTGTTAAATTTTGAAGGGAAAAAGTATGGAGTAAACTCATGTTCTTTTATGCATTTTGTTCCTGTTTTACCTAAGATGGAGTATTAGGTCACTGCTCCAACTGTACAACTAGCCAACTCCCATAAGAGGGTTGCTCTAAATCATGTTTCTCTAGAATGGGGAAAAACGAAAGTCTCAGTATTATTTCAGCCTTTCTCAGACTTTAAAATACGTATTAAATTTGTCAAATACAAGCTCAGTGTTCTCTTAAATTCCTTGAAATTTAGCTGCACTGGTAAAACAGATACAAAATGTCAATGCATTATATTTTTTCTCCAACTTTTTATTTAGAAACCTTATAAACATCAGAAAGAAAGGATAGAAACATGATATTCTATATATCCTTCAAATAGATTCACTGATTTCTGTTTATATGTTGTACATATATGCTTATTTTTCATTTATTAGACATGTTTACATGATGAAAAGAAAATCAATTCTTTCTGAAAAATCTTTAATACTTTCAGTTTTTTGGTACTGAATTTCCTCTTTTTTGTCACATAATTAATGCTCTTGTAAAAAATATACTTCAGTCTGACACATGATTGCTAGACTTATGGTGATTAGTTTGTAGTGTATATAAATGTCAAACCACTGTGTTGTAAACCTGAAACCAATATTATATTGTATGACAGCTATACTTCAATAAAAAATTTAAAAGCAAATATACCTCAATCAAATCCGACTAATGAAAAAGGTTCAAGGGTCTTTTCAGTCATATACTATGCTGCTCTTTCATAGTAACAGGCTTATTACAATGTAGATATAACTTTGTTAGAAAAACTTTATCAGTGGCTTGCACACAAATTGTGTTTAAAATCCTTCCATGTTTGCTTTCCAGACCAATTTGTCCATGCTCTTCCATTTATTTTTATTTCAATTTATATTTGCTGGAAAATGATTGAGAATCAACAGCAGGTGGCAGTACTAGCAAAGGTTGTGACTTTTCATGTACCATCAGCTTGAACTGGAATATATGTGTCTTTCAAATCTACATGAATAATACAATTAGAAAGGAATCTTTATGCAGAGACTTAAATTTATTGCCAATTTTTATTTCAAGTATTATTTTAAGCCTCAGTTGAAAATTGTAAGATGAATATGTTTAAAAAATACTCATTTAGAGACTAAATTTAGCTTTTTACTTGATTTTTTGCTTATAGAACCAAGAGGAAAAGAAAAAACACAGAATACTTACAAAAGAAAGATTAGGTAGTTTGAATACTGTAAAGTTTTCAAGGAAAATGTCACAGCAACATCATTTATTTCCACTGAAGGTAGTTATTTTGAAATTTTGTGGCAAACTTCAAGAAAGCTTTTATAAAGCTAAAGTACTCTAGTTCAACAGGGTAACAAATTTTAGAAAGTTCAAATTGCTTTGGGCATTTGTGGAAATAATTTAAAATAACCTCTTTCATTACAGTTTGTTTCATAGGCCATGATTTTGTTGCATTTCTCTTTTTTCATTTTAAAGAAAAGGAACCTGGAATAGAAAATAATTTTTGTTTTCATTGAGGTATTGTTTGGTTTTTCTCGGTTTTTGTGTCATATTACTAGAAACAACAAAGACTTTTAAGGGTGACATATCAAAAACTTTATTCTTTCTTGGATTTTAGAAGATTCATAATATGTGTTTGAGTAACTTACATATTGCTTTTTTAAATGTTCATATCTTTACATGTCTGTATGTGAGAGTCCCTTGGACTGCAAGGAGATCCAACTAGTCCATGCTGAAGGAGATCAACCCTGGGATTTCTTTGGAAGGAATGATGCTAAAGCTGAAACTCCAGTACTTTGGCCACCTCATGAGAAGAGTTGACTCATTGGAAAAGACTTTGATGCTGGGAGGAATTGGGGGCAGGAGAAGAAGGGGACGACCGAAGATGAGATGGCTGGATGGCATCACTGATTCGATGGATGTGAGTCTGAGTGAACTCCGGGAGTTGGTGATGGACAGGGAGGCCTGGCGTGCTGCGATTCATGGGGTCGCAAAGAGTCGGACACGACTGAGCGACTGAACTGAACTGAACTGAACTGAACTGATGTCATCTAGACATGAATGACAATTTAGTTAATTACTATTGTTAACCTAATTTAATTTAGAACACACAAAATTAGAATAGAATTGAGAAATCATATAGTTGAATGGGGTTATTGCACAGATGAGGAAACTGAGGCCCAACAGGGATTTCACTGGCGGAGACTTGATGGTATGCAAAGACCTATTACAGTGGTTCTTGCTTCTTAGGCAGACTCAGAAATGGCTCAGTTCAAATTATTAGGTTGGTTTTGCTTTTTCTATAAACTGGCTCTAATAGTGCTTAGCTGTCTTTAACTTCATTTGAAACAGTGTTGTTAGATTGTAGTATGACAGCTATCATATCAGTGTGCATTAAAAAATGTATCAAATTTATTTATTTTAATTGGAGGTTAATTACTTTACAATATTGTATTGATTTTGCCATACATCAACATGAATCCACCACAGGTATACACGAGTTTCCCATTCTGAACCCCCCCCCCCCCCCCGCCTCCCTGGAAGATGGAAGGGAAAAAGCAACATTTCTGGCATATTATGGTTTATTGTTTCAAGAAAGGTAAAAATGCAACTGAAGCAAAAAAAAGGATTAGTACAGTGTGTAGAGAAGGTGCTGTGACTGATTGAAACTGTCAAAAATGGTTTTTGAAGTTTTGTACTAAAGATTTCTCTATGGATGATGGTCCATGGGCGGGTAGACCCGTTGAAGTTGATAGAAATCATATTGAGACTTTGAGAGGAATCAGTGCTAATACCACATGAGAGATAGTCAACACACAGGAAATATCCACATCAAGCACTGAAAATCATTTGCACCAGCTTGGTTACCTTACGGTCATCACTTGATGTTTGGGTTACACGTAAGCTGAGTGGACAACCTTCTTGATCGTATTTCTTCCTATGATCCTCTACTTAAGCATAACAAAAAACATTCCATTTTTAATTGGTTATTATTTAAATTAATTTATTAATTTTTGGTTGCTCTGGGTCTTCGTTACTGTGTGCAGGCTTTCTTTACTTGCCCCGAGTCAGGGCTCCTCTTCGGTGCGGAGCTCGGGCTTCTCATTGTGGCGGCTTCTCTTCCCGCAGAGTACAGGCTCTAGGTGTCGGGCTTCAGAAGTTGCAGCTCCTGTGGCTCTCAGGCTCAGGAGTTGTGGGGCAAGGGCTTAGCTGCTCCACGGCATGTAGGATCTTCCTGATCCAGGGATCGGATCCATGCCTCCTGCATTGCCAGGCAGATTCTTATCCATTGTACCACCAGGGAGGTTCAAAAACATCCCGTTTTAAAACAAATTAAGATGAGTAATGAAAAGTGGATCCTGTACAGTAGTGCAGAACAGAAGAGGTCATGGGACAAGTGAAACGACCACTGCCAATCACACCAAAGGCCAGTTTATGGTGGGATTGGAAGGGAGTTCTCTATTATGAGCTCCTTCTGAAACGCTAAACGATTAATTCCAAGTACTGCTCCCAGTTAGACCAACTGAAGGCATTACTCGAAAAAGGCATCTGGAAGTAGCCAACAGCAAACACATCGTCTTCCATAAGGATAGCTCAAGACCGCATGTTTTCTTTGGTGACCAGGCAAAAACTCTTAACGACTTGACTGGAAAGTTCTGATTTATGTGCCATAGTCAGCAGACATTGCACCCTTAGATTTCCACTTATTTCAGTCTTTATAAAGTTCTCTTAATGAAAGAAAAACATTTCAGTTCCTTGGAAGACTGTAAAAGGTGCCTGGAACAGTTCTTTACTCAAGATAAAAGGTTTTGGGCAGATGGATTTAACAGGTTGCCTGAAAAATGGCAGAAGGTAGTGGAACAAAACGGTGAATACAAAATGGTGAATAAAATTCTTGGTGAAAATGAAAAATTGGCCTTTTATTTGTACTTAAAAACTGAAGGAACTTTTTAGTCAACCCAGTATTATTTTGATTACTTATGTTTTCCGATTCCTGTGTTTGTCTTTTTTTGGAAGTATGTGTGTGTGAGAGAGAGAGAGAGAAAGAGAGAAAGATTGATTCACTAGATTTATATATTTTTGTGATTCACTGGGTCCGTATTTTATCGTGATTATTGTTTTTTTAGTTCTACCAGTTTATTGCTACCAACCCATCTCCCTCCACCCTCATGCATGCATGCTCAATCGTGTAACCCCATGGACTGCAGCCCACCAGGCTCCTCTGTCCATGGAATTTTCCAGGCAAGAATACTGCAGTGTGTTGCCAGTTCCTTCTCCACTTTATTGTGATTTTAACAGATACCCTATCCCCTCCAGGAAGCACTTATTTTAGCCACTTAATTACTGAATAGTTGACTTCGTGCCCCCATTTGCCTGATGTGTAATTAAAATTAGATGAGTCTTTCTGAACCTTAGTTTTGGTGCTTTTTGAGCTATACCCTGTGTGGTGACAGCTATTATTATCATTACATTGTAAGAAAGATAAGGAGAAAAAAATAGCAAAATATTTAATTTGCATTAAGATAAAGAGTAAGTCTTCATGAGATTTGAGTAGAACAAAAAGACTTAGGCATAATCACTTGTTTCTCAAGGAACAGATTTTTTTTTTTTCATAAAAAGAAAAGAGAAGCAAACTTAAAAATTTTCTTCTACTATTATATTAGAATTATGAAATGAGGTGAAAACATTCTAGACATTAAATGTGGGATAATTCATTTTGAAATGGAAACACATTGCCTGTTCTCAATAAAATATCAGTGATTTATTGAAGTTATTAGTTAATTCAAACATATAATTTTTTGTACTCTTGAAACTTCTTTATGATTATATTCTTAAGCATTACTCCTTTAAAAGCTAGTATTTACCTACAATAGCTTTTTTTTAAGATTAGGCAGATCGTTGTTTTTGAAAATTCTTAGGTCAAGTGAAAGTGCCTTAAAAATGGAACTTTATCAAGTTTGGCCTGTGGTAATCTATGTTTTAAATTACAGCAAGATTCATTCCAAATCAATTTAATGAATTGATTTGTAAATGTAACAGGCAGGTCTGCTTTTTTTTGGATTTTTGTCTACTGAATGTGCACTGCAGTTGAAGCATCTTCTTTATGCATAATTAGTCTGTGTTCTAGGCGTTTCATTGAGTTTAAACTGAGCTAAAAAGGCAGAAATGTATGTTAAGGCAAAATTATGCACATCCATTATTCTTAGTCTTATAAATATTGAAGCTTTTTCCCCTTGCCCTTTTGGTGGGAGGCAGAAGAGACAATAAAGCTGAATGCCTGGTACTTTAGTTCCCATTTCTTAGAATATTTTATTTCTGGATAAAACTTGAATTTAGTGCCCTCAAATTCCTATTTGTCTGAATACACTGTAAAACCCTTTATTTTTATAGCTGTAGTATTTTTTTTTTTTTAAATTCTAGTGTATGAAAAGGGTACAAAGGGACATGGTGGCGGTTTAAATTTTGAGAAGTATGGGGATATTCTGAATAAGCATATAAGTGGAGAGAGCTGTAGGGGAGAATCAGTTCAACTAACATTTGATGAGTACACATTACAGTCTTCGGTGTGCCAGGCACTGGGTTAGTCACTTTATAGGTGTCTTTCAGTTTCCCAGCAATCCTGCCAGGTGTTTTAGTCCTGATTTACATATAAGGAAACTGCAAAATTGGCTGATTGAGCCTAGGATTAAAACATAGTTTTCCATAATTATGTTTTCGACTCTAAAAGTGTCATGTTGCTTTAGCACCTCCTAGTTTTTAGGTACTGAGGATTAAAAATGAATCAAGTGGATTTTCTGGTGGTCCAGTGGTTGGGACTCTGTGCTTTTAACTGCTGAGGGCCTGAGCTCAGTCCCTGGTCACGGAACTAGGATCCCACAAGCCACGGCCAAAAGAAAAAAAGTGAATCAAATCAGTTCCTGTCTTCAAGGAATTCAAATAGTGGTCAACTGGGAGAGACAGTCAAATATTTTATGTTATCGTAAGATAAATCCCAGTATATAATGATGTTCTGCAGTAAGAGAGGGAATTATTTCTTTTTTTAAATTGAAGTATTGTTGACTTATTATGTTATTAGTTTCTGTTGTACAGCAAAGTGATTCACTTACATATATATTGTCTTTCATATTTTTCTATTATAGGTTATCATGAACAGGGAACCCATGTCCTATACAGTCAGTCAGTTCAGTTCAGTCACTCAGTTGTGTCCGACTCTTTGCGACCCCATGAATCGCAGCACGCCAGGCCTCCCTGTCCATCACCAACTCCCGGAGTTCACCCAAACTCATGTCCATCGAGTTGGTGATGCCATCCAGCCATCTCATCCTCTGTCATCCCCTTCTCCTCCTGCCCCCAATCCCTCCCAGCATCAGAGTCTTTTCCAATGAGTCAACACTTCGCATGAGGTGGCCAAAGTATTGGAGTTTCAGCTTTAGCATCATTCCTTCCAAAGAACACCCAGGACTGATCTCCTTTAGAATGGACTGGTTGGATCTCCTTGCAGTCCAAGGGACTCTCAAGAGTCTTCTCCAACACCACACTTCAAAAGCATCAATTCTTCGGCACTCAGCTTTCTTCACAGTCCAACTCTCACATCCATACATGACCACTGGAAAAACCATAGCCTTGACTAGACAGACCTTCGTTGGCAGAGTAATGTCTCTGCTTTTGAATATTCTGTCTAGTTTGGTCATAACTTTCTTTCCAAGGAGTAAGCATCTTTTAATTTCATGGCTGCAGTCACCATCTGCAGTGATTTTGGAGCCCCCCAAAATAAAGTCGGACACTGTTTCCACTGTTTCCCATCTATCTCCCATGAAGGAACATTGAGGTATAGGTATGTTTAGAATTAGAGCTTTAAGAAAGGAAATTATTTCTGATAAAGGGAACAAAGTGTGTAATCACTGAAATATTAAAAGATGTAATGCTGAAGAAATGAAGAGGAGTATCCTGTGGCTGATATTGAAGGCCTGGAATTTTATGTTAAGTACTTTAGGACCTCTGGGTTACTCTACTTTCAAATAACCCTCATTATTGGTTTCCTGGATGGTTGTTGATGCTAGCGGATTTAACTGTTTCGTATCTTTGAATATACAATTAAATTATCAGACTTTTGTCGGACACAAATGCAATGCCCACTAACAAAGCACGAGCGGTTTTTAAAAAGACAGACATGCTTGTAGAGTAGATTCCAGTTGTCCGTGATTGTTGTTGTGGAAGAGTGCATGCAAGAGGAGGTGTTAGTAGTATTCACTTGGCAATTTCCTAGTGTGTTTTTCAACATTTATGAAATATGAGCAGTGTGTTTCAGACTACATACATGATTGCATTGTAAGAGTGATGACATGGGTTTTTAGATTATTTGAAAGTATATTTATAAATAAAAAGCACTTTTACAACTGGCAATAAGTTTAATGTTGGGAGGTATGTGTTTGCTGTCAGCACAGCTGATACAGTGAATTACACATGGGAAACCTATAGATTAATATCTCGCAGGCATTGGCAGTCTTTGTAAAGGCTGTTACCTACTGTGAGTGATAATTATATTTTTTGGATAGACCACCCAAATTTTATTTTAAACTTCATTTGTAATTTGGGAATTGATAGAAGCTTTACGTATTTGGTGCCTCAGCCTGTGTGATATCTGACTTTAGCATGGTAAAATTGTATCTTCTGTCTTCTCAACTGTTACTCAGTCACAGGATTTCTTGCCCTTTGGGTTAGTACTCTTTTGTGTCTTTTAATAACAGGAGTTGTAGTTTGAGACCAAAGATATCGATTTATAAATATATGTATAGGTTCTGATGTACTTTCCTGATAAAAATGTGAATGTAATATGTTTGGAATTTAAAACCCAGAGTTACTCAAGTGATTCTTCTTTTCAAATTGAAAACATCTTAACATGTGTAGCTGTTACCCTGGAAAGAAAAAAAAAAAATGTATGGCAGTGCAATAGTTCTTCTTAGAAACACTTTATAAAGACTAGTTCCTCTGCCATATGTACAGTTTGAGCAGTTATTTCTTTTTACCACAAAGCAGATATCCATATCACTGGCTTAAACTGAGCTTAAAAGGCAGAAATGAATTGTCAGCAGCATAAATTCAAAAGTAAAATTTGCCATTAAAGGTTTACACATTTTCCCTAAATGTTTTCAAAAACAAGAAACTATAGTAGAAAGAGTGGATTTTAAGTTAGGAAAGGTGCAATCAGTCTTTGTTTTTATTATGGTTATCAAATTAAATATAATAGAAGGTAACAATTGATCCTTAGGATTTTTTTAAAATCAACTCTAAGGAATTTAATGTTTCCAAGATGACATGAGCCAACTGAGTTATAAAGTGTGTGTGTGTATGCTTAATTTTGCTATTGCAACTTCTTGATGAAGGACAGCCACATTTATACTGTTCTTTTTAGGATATTGTACTAAGTTAGAAGCCATATCCATGCTTTATATAAACAGGACCAAACAGATTCTAAGTTGATTTCATCATGCCAGTATCAGAAAATAAAGACTGTGATATCTAATGATGGCATTACTATTGAATTGCTTTGTGCTGGGTGGCAGAATCTTAAATTCTTATTAGCTTGTCAGTCTGCCAGACATAATTGGAAAATATGGAGTATTTCCTAATTATTATCCTAGTAACCTCGACTCCAAATACTTCTGTTTTCTCAACAGTGTCAAGAAGAGTGAGCTTCAGGTAATATTTGGGATTATGAAAATTACAGATTTAAAGGTGGAAAGTGTGTAGATGTCATTATTCTAATAAAAAATCAAATTTGCAAGATGAAGAAACTGTTGAACCGCCTTGAGTAAGTTGCTCCCAACAAAGCAGATCCTAAAGTGACCATCAGAGGGCGCAGAGGCGTTACAGGATGAACAGACCCAGGGTCCAGAGTGAGGAGCCGCTGACCCTCAGAGGGTGCAGAGGTTCACAGGATGAACAGACCCAGGGTCCAGAGTGAGGAGCCGCTGAGAGAAGGGCATCTATGTGCCCACAAAATATTTAACATTTCAGAAAACATCCAAGGCTTTGAGAGCATTTTGGTGAACATGACATGAGTTTATGTTCATTCGAGTATAATCTTACTTTTCTTGATTTTTCTGAATGAACAAGTTGTTACTATGTTGGTTCTTAAAAAGCTTGAATAGCATCATATCAGTAAAGCAGTGTTAAAAGCAAGATATAATTACAGTTGCTGCTGTTTAAACTGAATCTAGGGTTTTAAAGTCATAAATTACTATTTTAGACAAATATAAATCCTATTTTATATTTTATCTGTAAAGGTGGACTTTTGATTGGTGAGAGAAAATTGTTAGAATAAGAGGCTTTGGAAAAATTTGAGAAAGAAAGACAAAAAATGCCATAAAACAGCAGTGCCCAACCTTATCAGCACCAAGGACTGATCTCATGGAAGAAAGTTTTTCCATGAACCAGGGTTTTAGATGGTTTCGCGATGATTCAGAAGCATTACATTTATTGTGTACTTTATTTCTATTATTATTGCATCAGTTCCACCTCAGATCATCAGAGGTTAGATCCCAGAGGGTTGGGGACCCGTGCCATAAAATGTCTTCTAAATACAAAACACGGTTTCTATCTATTTTTTATTTTGGGTCTTTGAATTATTTTCTATTTTAATGATGTAATTTCATGAAACATATTTGTAGGCAGATTCTAATGAATTATTTGGTCCTTTGCACATTTTAAGAAATAAACTCAACTAAACAAAAAAACAAAAAACTTACCTAAAAGTAACTTTAAGTATTAATAGTTGACAGAAGCCACAAGCCGGGTGCCAGTTACAGAGCGGTTGTTTTCATAAAGTTTCATTTCCTGTTGTTGGACATTTAGATGAGGTAAAAATATTTTCAAAATAATATCTTTGGTTTATTTCATCACAATCTTAGAAGAAACTGAGAACTGTATTCTCTATTAGTTGTAAGTGAGAGGAAATAAAAATTAATGATTTGTTAGGTATTTAGTTTTAAGGCTATATCTGAAAGAACTGCTCTAGAAGTAATGGTCTTTGGTGATTTTATGTTAGTTTTTCAAAATAAAATCAGCTTTTAAAATGAAATCTCATAAGAGATGTTGAGTCATTGGAAATATTTTTTTTGTTATAGGCTGTCATTTACTAATAGATGCCCCAAATTTCACAGCATTCCTCATTTTTTCACCATCAGAATCTTAGAGACACAGGAAGTCCCTAAAATGTGCCCTCTTTCCATCTTTTCAGTGACCATCTTCCCCAATAACTGAATTAAGGGAATATCTAGTAACACTGTTCTTTACACTGCTGTGTACATGGGATGGAGAAGGCAATGGCACCCCACTCCAGCACTCTTGCCTGGAGAATCCCATGGACGGAGGAGCCTGGTGGGCTGCAGTCCATGGGGACACTAGGAGTCGGACACGACTGAGTGACTTCACTTTCACTTTTCACTTTCATGCATTGGAGGAGGAAATGGCAACCCACTCCAGTGTTCTTGCCTGGAGAATCCCAGGGACGGGGGAGCCTGGTGGGCTGCTGTTTGTGGGGTCACACGGAGTCGGACACGACTGAAGCAGCAGCAGCAGCAGCAGCAGCAGCACATAAGAATCAGGTTCCTGGAACTTGCCTAAGAGGTAGATATTGAGATTATAGCCCTACATATCTAATAGCAGGAACATCTCCGTTTATACCTTTTATTACATGCAGAATGTTACAAGAATTCTTGGAGTGATAAAGTACCAGTCATTGAATAGATTTATTATGCATCAATATTTAAAAATTGTCATTGAGGTTCTGGGGCATTGAATCGACTTATGTATGAATGTTTAGAAATTGTCATTGAGGTTCTGGGGCTAATCCAACTTGTTCTGTAGCCTTGAAGTTTCTAGTTGAGATGAGGAAGATGGTAATGTAAGAGAAGAAAATTAATGCTCTTGCTGAACTCTAAAAACTGCATTTCAACAGTGATTGGGAAGGTCTATTAACATTTATACCAATCTCAAGAATTACCAAAAGATAAAAAAAAGACTTCAGATGTATAAATTAAGGCAGTAGGATTATAGACATAGGTAATTAAACTTTGAATAAAAAAGAAAACAAAGATATATTAATTCACATTTCATACCTGAAGGAGAGAGAGGTCTGAGCATACTGTGAGGGGAAGGAACAAATCATTTCAAAAAGACTGAAAATACAGAAGAAACAAGATTTTACCCTTAGTGCATTTATTCAACATTCTGTTACTATGTACCAGACATTGGTCATCTTGTTGCTATTTTAAGACCAATCAATTCTTAGTACTTGGAATTCTAAAGAGAGCATATCTTTCCCTTAGATCCTTTCTAACTCAGAATATATCAGATATCCTAGTACTTTTAATAAACATTCTATTTACCCTGAATTAATTTCTGGACCCTACAAGGTTGGGTATAACTCAGTTATGAAAGGCAGCTATGTCTTCTAATTTATTGTTGATGTGAGTCTTTTATGGTTCATTATGCTAAATTGATATTCTTCATATTACTCAATTAATTCTGTAGCCCAACTGGAGAGAACTGGGGCTACTTCGACTTTTAATGTCAGGGTGACAGAGGGTTATATTTCAAGAAGAGAAATGAGTGCGTTGGAAATAAAGAGTTAGTGTTTAAAAGGGATTGTTTTATGTTGTGAGCATTTCTACTTTGTTTTTGGTCTTTGTTCCTCACTCGTAAGGCACTAGGGACAGCAGAGGTTTTTTAACTCAGTCCGCAAGATGTGGTCAGGATTTCATGCCGTCCTTCAAAGACAGTTTGATATTTATCTTCTGTAAAGGTCTCCGGGGAAGAAGAATTCATGTGCTGCCTTGGTGACTCATCTTAGTGTATAGAAGCCTTCGTACATTTGTAAAAGAAAGAATGGAGAAAATTCCAGTTTGACGTAACAGTCTACATTTCCAATGGGCTACCTGACAAGTAAGAGGAGGCACATCACCTCTCTTCTCTTGTGGAGATGAATGACCTCTTACAGCCTTAACTTTGCCCTGTGTTCTGAAATCTTCTTGATCCTGCGAATGCTGAAAGAATGGAGTTCGTGAACAGTTGTCAGGCGGTGTGTGCAATTTTGGGGAAAGGAGAGGTTGAGGGGAACTCCTGAATATCCTCTTCTTCTTAAAATATATATATAGTTTTCTTTTTCACTTTCCTTTGGTTACATCTATTTCTCCCAGCTCATGTTCTCACAAGCTCCTGTCAGTGAACACAAGCTGTTTCAGTTCTAGTTCAGTTCAGTCGCGTCTTTGCGACCCCATGAATCGCAGCACGCCAGGCCTCCCTGTCCATCACCATCTCCCACAGTTCACTCAAATTCATGTCCATCGAGTCGGTGATGCCATCCAGCCATCTCATCCTCTGTCATCCCCTTCTCCTCCTGCCCCCAATCCCTCCCAGCATCAGAGTCTTTTCCAATGAGTCAACTCTTCACATGAGGTGGCCAAAGTATTGGAGTTTCAGCTTTAGCATCAGTCTTTCCAGTGAACACCTAGGACTGATCTTCTTTAGAATGGACTGGTTGGATCTTCTTTAGAATGGACTGGTTGGATCTCCTTGCAGTCCAAGGGACTCTCAAGAGTCTTCTCCAACACCACAGTTCAAAAGCATCAATTCTTCAGTGCTTAGCTTTCTTCACATTCCAACTCTTACATCCATACAGGACCACTGGAAAAACCATAGCCTTGACTAGACGGACCCTTGTTGGCAAAGTAATGTCTCTGCTTTAGAATATGCTATCTAGGTTGGTCATAACTTTCCTTCCAAGGAGTAAGTGTCTTTTAATTTCATGGCTGAAGTCACCATCTGCAGTGACTTTGGAGCCCAGAAAAATAAAGTCTGACACTGTTTCCACTGTTTCCCCATCTATTTCCCATGAAGTGATGGGACCGGATGCCATGATCTTAGTGCTGAGGTCATGACAAATCATGACATTCAGGTGCCAAACTCTCTGAGACTCTGTGACAGAAAGAGAAAATTAAAAAAAAAGCAGACTGACAGTGACTGAGGCGGGTAGGCCTAAAATGTGAAATGTTTGTCTCCACCCTAACTGGGAAGCCGATGCCCTGGTGTTAGGGTGGACCAGGTACTGGGCGAAGAGTTTCTATTTTGAAGAAGTATAGAAAATACACTCCTGGCCCTGTGTGTAACAGGAAGGGCCAGGCCTATTCTATATCAGACATAATCTGTATTCCCCTGGCCATTTGACATAGTTTGGAACTTGAAAGAAAACAAGCGAAAGCAACCAAAGCAGAACTTATATTTTAATAAGATGATAATTTTGGACTGTTCTCCCCAGAGATGGTCTGTTCAAAAGTCTTGTGGATATGATGCTATTTTAATGAAAGCAACATGAGAAATGCAGCATATTATTCCATAATCAAGCTGTGATAATGTTTCCATTGGATATTGCATCAGTGTTCTGTAATCTGGTCTGGTTCCAGACGAAATTTAAGGTGTTGACTATAGACTGTAAGGTCCAAAATTATCTGGATCTTGGTTACTTTATTCTCCCCTAATGTGATACATTAAAAATTTAGACTTCTGTATATTCTTGCTGAAAGTTTTCAGACTACACTGATGAGAACTGGAGAATAAAACGTGTTTTGGATGCATGAATCCTTCCTCAGGAGCTTACCTTTCTTGGTGGAGGAAGGGACAGGGTGAACTTACAAATGTTGTAAACAACATCTGTTGACATTGACATTCCTTTGACAAAAGAAGTTTTATTTCAAAGTTTTGAATATTTAAATTATCTAAAATAACTAATTGCTTTTAAATCCCAAATATTGTTTTCCTTGTATATTCTTACAAATAAAGAAGTATTACATGCACACTTAATTTGTATGGAGTTAAACTGGTGTTATAAAATAATGCAGTTCTGGCTTAGGGCTAGAAGAATGTTACAGACTAACTGTTTATCTCCCCTCAGAACTCATGTGTTGATGCCTTAGCCCCTAATGTGATTGTATTTGGAGGTGGGGCCTTCGGGAAGTAATTATATTTAGATGAGGTCATGGCGTGCTGTGATTCATGGGGTCGCAAAGAGTTGGACACGACTGAGTGACTGAACTGAACTAAACTGAACTGAACTGATGAGGGTGTGATCCTCACAATGGCATTAGTGTCCTAAAGAGACCAGAGCTCTATCTCTTTGCCTTGTGAGAACTAAGTGAAAAGGCAACCTTCTACAAGCCAGAAAGAGAGTTCTCACCACGAATCAAATTTGTCAGCAACTTGATTTTTGATTTCTCAGCCTCCAAAACTTTAAGAAATAAATGTCTATTATTTAAGCTGCCCAGTTTATGGTGTTTTGTTAGAGCAACCTGAGTTGACTAAGACAGGATGGAAATATCAAAATGATTCTAAGATATAAAATATTACTATATTGCTTTCTTTATACAGTGTATTGTTGAACCTTTTATGCCATCTTTAATAAATCTCTTCCTGCCATGGACCCATCCTGTTGGCTTCAAAAAGTATCTGTTCCTCAAAATCTGTACTTTGGAATTTTACCTGTTTTCTATTAGCCCCAAATTTATAGGTTGTGTATCTATATATCTCCCTCCCTCTTTACATATATTCAAATCATCACCAATTCTCATGCCACTTCTTAAATACATATTGATTCTGGCCTTTTAATTCATATCCACCCTAGTCCAATCTGCCATCATCTCCTGACTTGATCATTGCAGAACTCTCTTGATTGGATTCCTGCTTATACTCTAGCTCTACTCCAATTAATTTTATTCACAGTGGTCAGCATCATCTTTTTAAGAAATTAATGGGTTTGTTTTTTGCAGTTTCAGGTTTATAAAAAAGATTGAGCAGAAAGTACAGAAAATTTCCATATACTTCGTTGGCCCCAACAGTTTCCCCTGTTATTGATATCTTGCTTTTTGTGCTATACTTGTTATAATTAATGAGCCATGGTTGATACATTATTGTTAACAGAAATCTGTAGTTCAACACCTGTGAGAACTTCTTAAAGAGCTGGGAATACCAGGCCACTTTACTTGCCTCCTGAGAAACCTGTGCACAGGTCAAAAAGCAACAGTTAGAACTGGACATGGAACTACAGACTGATTTGAAATTGGGAAAGGAGAACATCAAGACTGTATGTTGTCACCCTGTTTAACTTATATGCAGAGTACATCATGAGAAAAGCTGGGCTGGATGAAGAACAAGCTGGAATCAAGATTTCAGGAAGAAATATCAACAATCTCCAGTATGTAGATGACACCATCCAAATGGCAGAAAGCAAAGAGGAACTCTTTGATGAAATACTCTTTGAAGAGATACTCTTGATGAAAGTGAAAGAGGAGAGTGAAAAAGCTGGCTTAAAACTCAACATTCAGAAAACTAAGATCATGCCATTCAGTTCCGTCACTTCATGGCAAATAGATGGGGAAACAATAGAAACAGTGACAACTTTATTTTCTTGGGCTCCAAAATCTCTGCAGATGGTGACTGCAGCCATGAAATTAAGAGACACTTGCTCCTTGGAAGGAAAGTTATGACCAACCTAGACAGCATATTCAAAAGCAGAGGCATTACTTTGCCAGTAAAGGTCCATCTAGTCAAAGCTATGGTTTTTCCAGTGGTCATATACGGATGTGAGAGACCATAAAGAAGGTTGAGCACTGAAGAATTGGTACTTTCGAACTGTGGTGTTGGAGAACACCCGTGAGAGTCCCATGGACTGCAAGGAGATCCAACCAGTCCATCCTAAAGAGATCAACCCTGAATATTCATTGGAAGGACTGATGCTGAAGCTGAGACTCCAATACTTTAGCCACCTGATGTGAAGAGCTGACTCGCTGGGAAAGATTGAAGACAGGAAGAGAAGGGGACGACAGAGGATAGATGGTTGGATGGCATCACCAACTCAATGGACATGATTTGAGCAAAATCCAGGAGACAGTGAAGGACAGGGAAGCCTGACATGCCGCAGTCTTTGGGGGTCACAAAAAGTCTGGCATGACTTAGCAAGTGAACAAAAACAAGAATATTTCATATTAGCATTCACTGTTTTGTACCTTCAGTGATTTTTACCAATGTACAAAGACACGTATTTGAGTATCACCATTTGAGTATCATACAGAGCAGTTTTATTGTCCTAAAGTTTTTTTCTACTGTACTGATGCATTCCTCTCTCCCCTTTCCATCTAGCAACCACTGATTTCACATCCCTCTCTACACGCTAATCGGAAAATGAAAGTCTAACATTTTGGCCTACTGTTTTATAATTTATATTATTGATATCAGAATTAATTTATTCTTATAAGAAACTCCTAGAGATGTGCTATTTTTCTTCTTTTTTTAAAAGATGAAACCATTTTGAGGATTTGAAGGAAACTAAGGACCCTCACCTTATAGTCACTGACATCCACCCTATTACATAAATAAAACTTCACTGGTTTTAGGGCACTCTGAAGCTGTACAAAGGACTGCTATCCTAAAGAGAGATTTCTGTGTAGATTTCTTCTACAATTTCTGTGTAGTTGTTTCTGTCACATGGAAAAAAGTACTAATCTTGTTTTTTTCAATATTAACTAAAATTAATGTGTAAAGATGAAAAATTTGCACCAGCCTCCTGTCTGGGGGGAAAATAGATGCAAAGAAACAGTTCTAATTCATTTTTAGAACAGTTTGATGAGCATAGTTTTTCTCAAAAATGTTAGGATTTTTCCATTAGAGGCTTGAGATTTTAAGATTGCCCAAACACTCATAGGTTGTGGAAAAACCAGTTCTCGTTCTGTGTTTGTGAAACATTTCAATCTGCGCTGCTTCTCATTCGCAGTGTGCTTTGTCTTTTTTGGTCTCACTGTTCTAATTCTGTTCAGCTTTTCTTATACATTATTTTTTTTTCCAAATATGAGATTATGTTTCTAAAAAGAGGAATATTTATTACTAAGATACCTGAATTCATGGAAATAATAGGACTGTAGACCAAGGAAAACCCTTCTGAGATAATGCTAATTTTACCCCTTGCTTGCCCTTCTCTTCACCATAGCTCCACAGCAGATTGGTGAGAGGTCCACTGTCCCTCCCATAGCCATGGTGAATTTTCTGGAATTTGCAAAGGAGGCTTGAGGGCTCTCCATGGACTTAAATGATTTTAGCAAAGCCTTCTAGTTCTTTGTGTTGCTGATAAGTCAAACCACCCCCCTACCCCACCCCAAATAGTCTTATGAGGAATCCCAAAGAGCTCAGGTTCCTTGTTGGTAAGACAGTTACTCTTGTATTCACCTCATCACTTCAAACACCTAAGACAATGATCTTCCCAAATGCTGTGTTTTGAACTGTTTACCCTCCCGAGAAAAGCATCAGGACAAATTCCATCATGCTTTACACTTCTGTTTATCAAAGTCACCTTCAGAAGCCCCAGAATCTCAATTCATAGGTTATTACTAGACTCATGCTCCATAAACCTGAAAAATTCTCTAATTCAACCAGATAATTTGCTTCTGTCCTGTATTTTACACTTTTTCATTGTGCCCTTACAGTTTGTCATCAAAATCTAAAATCCTTGGCATTTTCGGCTTTCTCCTCATCATTACCTTCACTTCACTTTTTTTTTCTTTAACTGCATCCTGGTCATCTTTGAGGATATTGATTCTCTTCTATCAATAGCTCTCTTTACTGACTATTTTTATATCCCATATTTCACATGTAATGGAGCTTGGGGAGGAGATAATTGTGCTTTTATTCTGTTTCATTGTCCCTTCTCCTTCCTCCCTCTAAAAGACAAGACCCTCTGAAATACACTTTTTTTTTGGTGATGTGCAAACCTCCCTGCTCCTTCATTGAAGATATGAGCATCCAGATAACTTTCTTCATTCTTCTTGACTTCAGCATTGATGTGGGTGCTCAGGTTCAACATGTCTGAGCTCCTTGACCTCATTTTCACTGACCACACTGTAGTCCATGTCCTTTCCTAGTTTGTGTCATTACCAATGACTTCATGTCTTCCATTCTTTGAATAGCTCTATCAGTTTTAAATTGCCATCATAATGATCTTAGTAGTTTAAACAACACATTTGTTTTATACTATAGTTCTGGAAAATTATACTGTAAAACTATACTATAGTTCCTCAAGAAAATTAGAGATACCAAGGGAACATTTCATGCAAAGATGGGCTTAATAAAGGACAGAAATGGTATGGTCCTAACAGAAGCAGAAGATATTAAGAAGAGGTGGCAAGAATACACAGAAGAACTGTACAAAAAAGATCTTCATGACCCGAATAATCATGATGGTGTGATCACTCATTTAGAGCCAGACATCCTGGAATGTGAAGTGAAGTGGGCCTTAGAAAGCATCACTACGAACAAAGCTAGTGGAGATGATGGAATTCCAGTTGAACTATTTCAAATCCTGAAAGCTGATGCTGTGAAAATGCAGCACTCAATATGCCACCAAATTTGGAAAACTCAGCAGTGGCCACAGGACTGGAAAAGGTCAGTTTTCATTCCAATCCCAAAGAAAGGCAATGCCAAAGAATGCTCAAACTACCGCACAATTGCACTCATCTCACACGCTAGTAAAGTAATGCTCAAAATTCTCCAAGCCAGGCTTCAGCAATACGTGAACCGTGAACTTCCTGACGTTCAAGCTGGTTTTAGAAAAGGCAGAGGAACCAGAGATCAAATTGCCAAAATCCTTTGGATCATGGAAAAAGCAAGAGAGTTCCAGAAAAACATCTATTTCTGCTTTATTGACTATGCCAAAGCCTTTGACTGTGTGGATCACAATAAATTGTGGAAAATTCTGAAAGAGATGGGAATACTAGACCACCTGACCTGCCTCTTGAGAAATTTGCATGCTGGTCAGGAAGCAACAGTTAGAACTGGACATGGAACAACAGACTGGTTTCAAATAGGAAAAGGAGTACATCAAGGCTGTATATTGTCACCCTGCTTATTTAACTTCTAGGCAGAATACATCATGAGAAACGCTGGACTGGAGGAAACACAAGCTGGAAACAAGATTGCTGGGAGAAATATCAATAACCTCAGATATGCAGATGACACCACTGTTATGGCAGAATGTGAAGAGGAGCTAAAAAGCCTCTTGATGAAAGTGAAAGAGGAGAGTGAAAAAGTTGGCTTAAAGCTCAACATTCAGAAAATGAAGATCATGGCATCCGGTCCCATCACTTCATGGGAAATAGATGGGGAAACAGTGTCAGACTTTATTTTTGGGGGGCTCCAAAATCACTGCAGATGGTGATTGCAGCCATGAAATTAAAAGACGCTTACTCCTTGGAAGAAAAGTTATGACCAATCTAGGTAGCATATTGAACAGCAGAGACATTACTTTGCCGACTAAGGTCTGTCTAGTCAAGGCAATGGTTTTTCCAGTGGTCATGTATGGATGTGAGAGTTGGACTGTGAAGAAGGCTGAGCGCCGAAGAACTGATGCTTTTGAACTGTGGTGTTGGAGAAGACTCTTGAGAGTCCCTTGGACTGCAAGGAGATCCAACCAGTCCATTCTGAAGGAGATCAGCCCTGGGATGTCTTTGGAAGGAATGATGCTAAAGCTGAAACTCCAGTACTTTGGCCACCTCATGCGAAGAGTTGACTCATTGGAAAAGACTCTGATGCTGGGAGGGATTGGGGGCAGGAGGAGAAGGGGACGGCAGAGGATGAGATGGCTTGATGGCATCACCAACTCTATGGACGTGAGTCTGAGTGAACTCCGGGAGTTGGTGACGGACAGGGAGGCCTGGCGTGCTGCGATTCATGGGGTCACAAAGAGTCGGACACGACTGAGCGACTGAACGGAACTGATAGTTCCGGAGATGAAAGGTCTAAAGTGTATCTTTAGGAGAGAATATGTTTTCTCAGCTCTTTCTGCTTCTAGAGGCTACGTCAGATACGTAGCGTCTTCAGACCTCATTCTGACTTTGACCCTCTCTTTCTATCGTTGCATTTCTTTTCCTTGTCTCAAATTCTTGTCTTTCCTGTAAAAGGGCCCTTGGGGTCCCCTACTTCAAGATCTTTAACTTAATCACACCCACAAAATCCCTTTTGCCTTGAGAGATAACATATTCAGAGGTTCAGGGGATTAGCGTGTGGATATCTTTAATGTGTTATTGTTCCCTACTGAATCCACCATCTTATGTTTCCAAGTCACTTACTGATTCCCTGCCTCAAACATGGTTTGACTGCATTTGGATCTAATCCATTTACTGTACTACTTATTCATTGTCTGCTCCTATGTTAATGGATTCACTTTTCTCCTTATCCAATTTATATTCAGTGATCTTCTACAATTGATCCCTTCCAGACACTCTCTTACTCTCTTCCAAGGTAAGAGAAACCCAAGTAAGATGGTAGGTGTTGCAAGAGGGCATCAGACAGCAGACATACTGAAACCATACTCACAGACAACTAGTCAATCTAATCACACTAGTTACACTAGTTACACTAGCCTTGTGTAAATCAGTGAATCTAAGCCATGCCCGTGGCCAAGACAGGCGGGTCATGGTGGAAAGGTCTGACAGAATGTGGTCCACTGGAGAAGGGAATGGCAAACCACTTCAGTATTCTTGCCCTGAGAATCTCACGAACAGTATGAAAAGACAAAATGATAGGATACTGAAAGAGGAACTCCCCAGGTCAGTAGGTCCCCAGTATGCTGCTGGAGATCAGTGGAGAAATAACTCCAGAAAGAATGAAGGGATGGAGCCAAAACAAAAACAATACCCAGTTGTGGATGTGACTGGTGATAGAAGCAAGGTCCGATGCTGTAAAGAGCAATATTGCATAGGAACCTGGAATGTCAGGTCCATGAATCAAGGCAAATTGGAAGTGGTCAAACAGGAGATGGCAAGAGTGAACGTCAACATTCTAGGAATCAGCGAACTAAAATGGACTGGAATGGGTGAATTTAACTCGGATGACCATTATATCTACTACTGCGGGCAGGAATCCCTCAGAAGAAATGGAGTAGCCATCATGGTCAACAAGAGAGTCCAAAATGCAGTACTTGGATGCAATCTCAAAAACGGCAGAATGGTCTCTGTTCGTTTCCAAGGCAAACCATTCACTATCACAATAATCCAAGTCTATGCCCCAACCAGTAATGCTGAAGAAGCTGGAGTTGAACAGTTCTATGAAGACCTACAAGACCTTTTAGAACTAACAGCCAAAAAAGATGTCCTTTTCATTATAGGGGACTGGAATGCAAAAGTAGGAAGTCAAGAAACACCTGGAGTAACAGGCAAATTTGGCCTTGGAATGCGGAATGAAGCAGGGCAAAAACTAATAGAGTTTTGCCAAGAAAATGCACTGTTCATAGCAAACACCCTCTTCCAACAACACAAGAGAAGACTCTACACATGGACATCACCAGATAGTCAACACCAAAATCAGATTGATTATATTCTTTGCAGCCAAAGATGGAGAAGCTCTATACAGTCAGCAAAAACAAGACCAGGAGCTGACTGTGGCTCAGATCATGAACTTCTTATTCCCAAATTCAGTCTTAAATTGAAGAAAGCAGGGAAAACCACTTGACCATTCAGTATGACCTAAATCAAATCCCTTATGATTATACAGTGGAAGTGAGAAATAGATTTAAGGGCCTAGATCTGATAGATAGAGTGCCTGATGAACTATGGACTGAGGTTCGTGACATTGTACAGAAGACAAGGATCAAGACCATCCCCATGGAAAAGAAATGCAAAAAAGCAAAATGGCTGTCTGGGGAGGCCTTACAAATAGCTGCGGAAAGAAGAGAAGTGAAAAGCAAAGGAGAAAAGGAAAGATATAAGCATTTGAATGCAGAGTTCCACAGAAGAACAAGAAGAGATAAGAAAGCCTTCCTCAATAATCTATGCAAAGAAATAGAGGAAAACAATAGAATGGGAAAGACTAGAGATCTCTTCAAGAAAACTAGAGATATCAAGGGAACATTTCATGCAAAGATGGGCTCGATAAAGGACAGAAATGGCATGGACCTAACGGAAGCAGAAGATATTAAGAACAGGTGGCAAGAATACCAGAAGAACTGTACAAAAAATATCTTCATGACCCAGATAATCACGATGGCGTGATCACTCACCTAGAGCCAGACATTCTGGAATGCGAAGTCAAGTGGGCCATAGAAAGCATCACTACAAACAAAGCTAGTGGAGGTGATGGAATTCCAGTTGAGCTATTTCAAATCCTGAAAGATGATGCTGTGAAAGTGTTGCACTCAATATGCCATCAAATTTGCAAAACTCAGCAGTGGCCACAGGACTGGAAAAGGTCAGTTTTCATTCCAATCCCAAAGAAAGGCAACGCCAAAGAATGCTCAAACTACCGCACAATTGCACTCATCTCACATGCTAGTAAACTAATGCTCAAAATTCTCCAAGCCAGGCTTCAGCAATACGTTAACTGTGAAGTTCCAGATATTCAAGCTGGTTTTAGAAAAGGCAGAGGAACCAGAGGTCAAATTTCCAAAATCCTTTGGATCATGGAAAAAGCAAGAGAGTTCCAGAAAAGCATCTCTTTCTGCTTTATTGACTATGCCAAAGCCATTGACTACGTGGATCACAATAAACTGTGGAAAATTCTGAGAGAGATGGGAATACAGACCACCTGACCTGCCTCTTGAGAAATTTGTATGCAGGTCAGGAAGCAACAGTTAGAACTGGAAGTAGAACAGACTGGTTCCAGATAGGAAAAGCAGTACGTCAAGGCTGTATATTGTCACCCTGCTTATTTAACTTATATGCAGAGTACACCATGTGAAATGCTGGACTGGAAGAAACACAAGCTGGAATCAAGATTGCCCAGAGAAATATCAATAACCTCAGATACGCAGATGACACCACCCTTATGGCAGAAAGTGAAGAGGAGCTAAAAGCCTCTTGATGAAAGTGAAAGAGGAGATTGAAAAAGTTGGCTTAAAGCTCAACATTCAGAAAATGAGGATCATGGCATCTGGTCCCATCACTTCATGGGAAATAGATGGGGAGACAGTGGAAACAGTGTCAGACTTTATATTTTGGGGCTCTAAAATCACTGCAGTTGGTGACTGCAGCCATGAAATTAAAAGATGATTACTCCTTGGAAGAAAAGTTATGACCAACCTAGATAGCATATTCAAAAGCAGAGACATTACTTTGCCAACAAAGGTTCGTCTAGTCAAGGCTATGGTTTTTCCAGTGGTCATGTATGGATGTGAGAGTTGGACTGTGAAGAAAGCTGAGCGCCAAAGAATTGATGCTTTTGACCTGTGGTGTTGGAGAAGACTCTTGAGAGTCCCTTGGACTGCAAGGAGATCCAACCGGTCCATTCCAAAGGAGATCAGCCCTGGGTGTTCTTTGGGGGGAATGATGCTGAAGCTCTAACTCCAGTACTTTGGCCACCTCATGCGAAGAGTTGACTCATTGGAAAAGGCTCTGATGCTGGGAGGGATTGGGGGCAGGAGGAGAAGGGGACGGCAGAGGATGAGATGGCTGGATGTCATCACGGACTCGATGAACGTGAGTCTGAGTGAACTCCGGGAGATGGTGATGGACAGGGAGGCCTGGCGTGCTGCGATTCATGGGGTCGCAAAGAGTCGGACACAACTGAGCAACTGAACTGAACTGAGACTCTCAGCCATCGTCCTCCCATCCCTCTTCCCCACCGCTGCTTTCTGTAAACATCAGGATGTGTCCCTGTTAAGCCCAACCACCTCCCTTCCCACCTACTTTGCATCCGCACTTAAGCAGCAGGATGTGGTTAGACTAAAATATATGTTCAGGAAGATCTTTCTTATTTTACCATTCTGTTTCCTTCCATGGATAGGAGCTTCAATAGCTTGCCTTTCCTGTCTCTACCATCCCATTCAGTCTGCACTGAAGGAGATGGGACTTTACTCTACCTGGGTGATTGAAATGGAAATTTAGGAGCCTTTGCCTTAGCCTCCTTGGGATCTGGCTGCGTCCAGGCAGTATGAGTTCCCTCTGCTCTCTGCTGTGCTGCTGGGAGAGGGGTCTGCCCCTGGTTAGGGGTGTGGTCCTGCAGTTTCCTAACACTGACTACAACTGGGTTGGCAGGTCTGTGAAACTGTAGATTTTAATATTATGTAGTCCTGTTTTCCACAGATTCAGACACGTTTTCCAAATTCAGTGCCATCAACAAAAACAGATGACATTTGGTTTCTTATTTGCTTCTTCCTTATTTTTTTTTTCTCAAGTGAAATAGAACTTGAGTATATTATTTATCGAGTGCCCCAAACTCTGAGCATTCCATCAAAAGTAGCTACCTTGCCTTCTCTTTGTTTCTTTGCCCTGCTTTGTTTTCTTCCTAATAGTTACCAATACCTGATATAATGTACTTATTTTATTTGCTCTCCACTTCCTGTTTTAAATGAGGGTAAGCTACTTGTTTCAGCTGTGTTCTCAGTTCTGGGAACAGTGCGTGGCTCACAGTTACTTGGCTCATCATTTACTGAATGATTATTGAAGGAAAGCATATAAGAACATTTTCAGTATCACTTGAAGATTCAGTTTGGAAAAAAGAAAGTGTTAGTCACTCAGTCGTGTCCAACTCTTTGCCTCCTCCATGGACTGTAGCCCACCAGGGTCCTCTTTCCACGGGATTTTCCAGGCAAGAATACTGGAGTGAATTGCCATTTCCTTCTCCAGGGTATCTTCCCGACCCAGGGATTGAACCTGGGTGTCCGGCATTGCAGGCAGATTCTTTATCATCTGAGCCACCAGGAAGATTCAGTTTAGACACTTGTATTTGATACTTTGATTTTGCTTTATTACAAAAATGCCAGCTCTCAGTCATTGAGGGTGGGGCTAATTGATTTAGAGATTAAACATGATAGAAAGTAATGATAGTTCAAATTTTAAAAAATTAACATAATTAAAAATTCTGGTATATAGCAAAAAACTTCTGTATATCAGAAAGACTATTTTCAGTGAAATTAAGTAATAACTAATATCTATGATATATCAAACATGCATCAAATTATATCTGCTTGAACTTGGAAACATTCTTCCTTATCATTAGAAGTGTAGTAATAATAGTAGTTTGAAAGTTGGAATCCAAGCAAAAAAAGCAAAGTGATTAAATAAATCATAAGATAGATAAAAGGATAACATTTCTTCTTTACAGCTTGTTTTTGGGGAGCAAACACATTTTTGTTTTTGAAGAAAAAGTTTTCATTTGCTTTCTGAGTTCAAGTGGGTTTAACAAGTGAATACATGATAAGATACCCTCTTTCGAAAGCCATGGTTACACTTGGCTCCATTAGCAATGGTTAGAGAAAAGCTGCTAAACAAGAAAAAAGTTTATTTGAAGTCTCAGAATGAAATATGTAACAAATGACTCTATCCCTTTTACCTGATAATAGATTCCAGTTTTCCTTTTGAGAGTTTTCTTCTCCCACTTGCAATCCACGGGATTCAGATGGGCCTGCTTGTTGTTCTAGTTCAGAGGGTGTCACAAGCATCAAGCTTAAGTGATCGCTGTATTCCAGAGCCCTGGCCATGATCACTGGTACACAGTGAGCTCATGACTCAAACTGTCTTGGTCAATATTACTGCTAGGACTTCAGTTGGAAGTCTTGGAACAAAATATACATTTTAGCTGGCATTGGTCAGCTTGGTAGAATATATAAATTGCCAGTGGCTTTCTTGCTAGAGGCAGATTAACTCAATGAAAATCAATTCTACAAAAACTAATTTTCTGAAATTAAATTTCCCAAATGAAACTTCACTGTATGACGTGTCTACCAATGTATCAAAATCTTATGTCTTTTAACTACTTACAAAGATTACCACAATTTATACTTGGGGATGCTTTTCAAAGCTTTAGAAGACTCTTGGTTTTTATTTTTCTTTATATGGACACTCTAAATAAGTTATAGTTGGTGAATTCTGAGGCTCACAGGGTGATTTATTTTTGCAGTACTTATATTTCATATTTGGAAAGCAATATTTTATCATCAAAGACCAGTACCATTTTGTATGAATTTTTCAATTTCTGTTTACTTCACATTTTTTTAATGTAGTTTTTGTATCAACAACATTTAGCACTAAGATTTTTCTACCAGTTTTCCATGTGGTATTTAAACCTTAGATTATTTATAAAAAATGGTGGTAAAATTTAATACTTGGTGTGATTTTTCTCTTGCTTTCCAGTTAATTTTATGTTTTAATTGTATCAGTTTTTAGATTTTTAGTCAATTTCTATTTAAAAAGATTTTTATTGAAATATAGCTGATTTTTCAATGTGTTAGTTTCAGCAATATAGCAAAGTGATTCAGTTAGACGTATACTATACATATATAGAAATATCAACATAGACATATTCTTCCTTATAGTCTCTTCCTTTACATGTTATTGCAAGATACTGAGTATAGTTCCGTGTGCTATAAAGTAGGTGTTTGTTGTTTGTATCTTATCTACATACGTTAGTGTGTGTGTTTTAATCCCTAACTTCTAGTTTATTTCTCCCCTCCTCCATCCCCTTTGGTGACCCTAAGTTTGTTTTCTATGTTTATGAATCTATTTCTGTTTTGTAAATAAGTTCATTAGTATCATTTTTTTTTATTCCATGTGTATAAGCTATATAATGTTTGTCTCTGACTGACTTGTTTTACTTAATATGGTGATCTCTAGGTCTATCCATGTTGCTGCAAATAGCATTATTTCCTTCTTTTCTGTGGCTGATTAATATTTCATTGCGTGTATATACATCTTCTTTACCCATTCATCTGGACATTTAGGTTGCTTCCATTTCTTGGCTGTTGAAAGTCGTGCTGCTATGAACATTGGGCTGCGTGCATCTTTCAGAAGTCTGGTTTTCCCCTGGCGAATGCCAAGGAGCACGATTGCTGCGTCATACGGTGCCTCTGTGTTTAGTTTGTTAAGGAGCCTCCAAACTGTTCTCCAAAGCGGCTGTGCCAGTTTATACTCCCACCGAAAGCGTAGGAAGAGTTCCTTTTCCCCCACACCTTCTTTGTTTATTATTTGTACACTGTGTGATGATGGCCATTCTGACCAGTCTGAGGAAATCCCTCACTGTAGTTTTGATTTGTACTTCTCTAATAATTGGCAATGGTGAGCATCCTTTCATGTGCCTTTTGGCCATCTCTATGTCCTCTGTGGAGAAATGTCTATTTAGACTTTCTGCCCATTTTTTTGATTGAGTATTTGCTTTTTTTATATCCAATTTCTGTGTTTACCCTTCAAATTTTTCTACTTTTGTCTCATTTTCAATAAATGACATAGTAATCATTTTGTGTATTATAGTAATAATATGAATTGTTTCTAGTCATCCTACTTTTGCTGACATTGCTTTGAATAATTTTATTGTTCTAAGTCAAATCCCTTAGCATCTTATTTCTAGGTTCATATATCTAATAGTTTACTGTGAGAAACAAAAATAACTTTTCATTTCTATTTGGTGACTTTTTTTTTTTTTAATGTCGCATTCTCTCTAGGTCTTCCCTGGTGGCTCAGATGGTAAAGAATCTGACATTCTCTCTAATTTTAGACATTTTCAGCTTTCTTGTAACAACTCCTTGGATAACAAATCGCTTACTTTGCTTCTTGCACTTGTTTATACAATTTTCATTAGATAAATTTATTATTACAAAGCTGATTTTGAAAAAAAAAAACTTTGGTGAAGTGACATAAAAACCTCTATCACAGAGGAGCAATTTGTTAAAAATGAATTTAATGTGGATCTGAAAGATAGATTGCTGACAACATCAATTGAAAACACCTGGTTCCTACTGTGCTTAAACATAGAGGTTGGAGGTTGGGTTTTCAGGGATGTTGAACTGTGAGATTGAGATTAGGCTACAAGAATTAAAGTGCATTTGAATCAACACCTGGGGAGAGCAGAGAAGGACTCCAGCTGGACACGGGGAGAAGCTGGACTGTAATTCAGTCTCAGCAAGGACTTAGACAATCCCACCCTTTCTGGTGAGTAGAATGCTTGTTCTGGCTCAGCTATTTTCGTACACCAAGGTACCAGGAAAACTGGATTGTACTTAGAAAGTTGTGTGGGAAATATGGAATGAAAACAAGAGGAAGGGAGAGACTTTATTCAGCCCATGAGAAAGCCATAGGAATATCTCGTACAGGGCAGGACATCCCTCTGGTAACTGTCCGTGTCTCTTAAATGTAGTTCTCTTTCCCGTGGAATATGCTAAGCACTTCAGTTCAGTTCAGTCACTCAGTCATGTCCGACTCTTTGCAACCCCATGAATCGCAGCATGCCAGGCCTCCCTGTCCATCACCAACTCATGGAGTTCACTCAAACTCACGTCCATCGAGTTAGTGATGCCATCCAGCCATCTCATCCTCGGTCGTCCCCTTCTCCTCCTGCCCCCAATCCCTCCCAGCATCAGAGCCTTTTCCAATGAGTCAACTCTTCGCATGAGGTGGCCAAAGTACTGGAGTTTCAGCTTTAGCATCATTCCTTTCAAAGAAATCCCAGGGTTGATCTCCTTCAGAACGGACTGGGTGGATCTCCTTGCAGTCCAAGGGACTCTCAAGAGTCTTCTCCAACACCACAGGTCAAAAGCATCAATTCTTTGGCGCTCAGCCTTCTTCACAGTCCAACTCTCACATCCATACATGACCAAGGGAAAAGCCATAGCCTTGACTAGATGGACCTTAGTCGGCAAAGTAATGTCTCTGCTTTTGAATATACCATCTAGGTTGGTCATAACTTTTCTTCCAAGGAGTGTCTTTTAATTTCATGGCTGCAATCACCATCTGCAGTGATTTTGGAGCCCAGAAAGATAAAGTCTGACACTGTTTCCACTGTTTCCCCATCTATTTCCCATGAAGTGATGGGACCAGATGCCATGATCTTTGTTTTCTGAATGTTGAGCTTTAAGCCAACTTTTTCACTCTCCTCTTTTACTTTCATCAAGAGGCTTTTTAGCTCCTCTTCACTTTCTGCCATAAGGGTGGTGTCATCTGCATATCTGAGGTTATTGATATTTCTCCGGGCAATCTTGATTCCAGCTTGTGTTTCTTCCAGTCCAGCATTTCACATGGTGTACTCTGCACAGAAGTTAAATAAGCAGGGTGACAATATACAGCCTTGACATACTCCTTTTCCTATCTGGAACCAGTCTGTTGTTCCGTGTCCAGTTCTAACTGTTGCTTCCTGGCCTGCATACGGATTTCTCAAGGGGCAGGTCAGGTGGTCTGGTATTCCCATCTCTTTCAGAATTTTCCACAGTTTCTTGTGATCCACATAGTCAAAGGCTTTGGCATAGTCAATAAAGCAGAAATAGATGTTTTTCTGGAACTCTCTTGCTTTTTCCATGATCCAAAGGATTTTGGCAATTTGATCTCTGGTTCCTCTGCCTTTTCGAAAACCAGCTTGAACATCAGGGAGTTCATGGTTCACGTATTGCTGAAGCCTGGCTTGGAGAATTTTGAGCATTACTTTACTAGCATGTGAGATGAGTGAAATTGTGCAGTAGTTTGATCATTCTTTTGCATTTCCTTTCTTTGGAATTGGAATGAAAACTGACCTTTTCCAGTCTTGTGGCCACTGCTGAGTTTTCCAAATTTGCTGGCTTATTGAGTGCAGCCCTTTCATAGCATCATCTTTCAGGATTTGAAACAGCTCAGCTGGAATTCCATCACCTCCACTAGCTTTGTTTGTAGTGATGCTTTCTAAGGCCCACTTGACTTCACATTCCAGGATGTCTGGCTCTAGATTAGTGATCATATCATCATGATTATCTGGGTCGTGAAGATCTTTTTTTGTACAGTTCTTCTGTGTATTCTTGCCACCTCTTCTTAATATCTTCTTGTTCTGTTAGGTCCACACAATTTCTGTCCTTTATCGAGCCCATCTTTGCATGAAATGTTCCCTTGATATCTCTAATTTTCTTGAAGAGATCTCTAGTCTTTCCCATTCTGTTGTTTTCCTCTATTTCTTTGCATTGATCGCTGAAGAAGGCTTTCTTATCTCTTCTTGCTCTTCTGTGGAACTCTGCATTCAGATGCTTATATCTTTCCTTTTCTCCTTTGCTTTTTGCTTCTCTTCTTTCCACAGCTATTTGTAAGGCCTCCCCAGACAGCCATTTTGCTGTTTTGCATTTCTTTTCCATGAGGATGGTCTTGATCCCTGTCTCCTGTACAATGTCACAAACCTCAGTCCATAGTTCATCAGGCACTCTGTCTATCAGATCTAGGCCCTTAAATCTATTTCTCACTTCCACTGTATAATCATAAGGGATTTGATTTAGGTCATACCTGAATGGTCTAGCGGTTTTCCCTACTTTCTTTAATTTGAGTCTGAATTTGGCAATAAGGAGTTCATGATCTGAGCCACAGTCAGCTCCTAGTCTTGTTTTTGTTGACTGTATAGAGCTTCTCCATCTTTGGCTGCAAAGAATATAATCAATATGATATATCTGAACACTTCATAGAGCCAGTTTTAGCTGTGAAACTTCCACATTTCCAGTTCTATTATTTATCATATTTTTTTCACAGTAAAATTTAATTTCTCCTATTATCTAGTTTTTCTAGAAGGTGCTTATCACAACCCTCCATGACTTATAGTTTCCACGTAGCTCTTACTGCCTTTGACTGTTACATGTAAACTAATACTACCTCATAAAGACAGAGGAGTATCAGATTGCTTTTATTGCCCAGGAAGTAACTATTTCCGGGCAGTATGTCTTCACATAGGCTTATACTTGTATCTCACATAAAGTGAAGCTTATTTTCACCTGCCTTGAACCCCGAGTCTGCATGTTATTAGATATCATGACAATTCTATTTGCCTCTTAAAACTTTGAAGAATATAGATTTTATAATAGATTTCTGAAAGAGATCTTCCAGATGTTCAAGCTGGATTTAGCAAAGGCAGAGGAATCAAATTGCCAGCATCTGTTGGATCATAGACAAAGCAAGAGAATTCCAGAAAAAAATCTACTTCTGCTTCATTGACTATGCTAAAGCCTTTGATGTGTAGGTCACAACAAACTGGAAAATTCTTAGAGAGATAGGAATACCAGACCATCTTACCTGCCTCCTGAGAAACCTGTATGTAGGTCAAGAAGCAACAGTTAGAACTGGACATGGAACAATTTTTCAAAATTGGGAAAGGAGTACATCAAGGCTGTATATTGTCACCCTGTTTGTTTAACTTATATGCAGAGTACATCATGCGAAATGCTGAACTGGATGAAGGACAGGCTGGAATCAAGACTGCCGGGAGAAATATCAGTAACCTCAGATATGCAGATTATACTATCCTTATGCCAGAAAGCTAAGAGGAACTAAAGAGCCTCTTGCTGTAAGTGAAATAAGAGAATAAAAAAGCTGGCTTAAAACTCAGCATTCAAAAAATGAAGATCATGGCATCTGATCCCATCTCTTCATGGCAAATAGATGGGGAAATAATGGAGACAGTGTCAGACTTTATTTTCTTGGGCTCCAAAATCACTGCAGATGGTGACTGCAGCCATGAAATTGAAAGATGCTTGCTCCTTGAAAGAAAAGCTATGACAAACCTAGACAGAGTATTAAAAAGCAGAGCGATTACTTTGCCAACAAAGGTCTGTCTAGTCAAAGCTATGGTTTTTCCAGTAGTCATGTATGGATGTGAGAATTGTACCATAAAGAAGGCTGAGCACTGAAAAATTGACGCTTTTGAACTGTGGTGCTGGAGAGGACTCTTGATGGTTAAAGAAGATCAAAACAGTCAATCCTAAAGGAAACCAACCCTGAATATTTATTGGAAGGACTGATGGTAAAGCTGAAGCTCCAGTACTTTGGCTACCTGATGTGAAGAACTGACTCATTTGAAAATATCCTGATGTTGGGAAAGATTGGAGGCAGGAGGAGAAGGAGATGACAGAGGATGAGATGGTTGGATGGCATCACCAACTTGATGGACATGAGTCTGAGCAAGCTCTGGGAGATGGTGAAGGACAGGGAAGCCTGCAGTTCATAGGGTTGCAAAAAGTTGGATACGACTGAACAGCTGAGCAACGCCAAGTCTTCCTTTGCTTCCTCCATGTCTGCCCCCTGTCATGTTTAGTTATGGAACCCCCTTCCAGGTCTTTTTTTTTTTTTTTTTTTGGGCAGAGAAACTCTCTAGAAAGAAAAATCCATCTTTTTCTGTTTTGTTTATGAGACATACATCCTATTAAAATTTTGATAAGGATCATTTAAGTTTCCATTTTGGAAACAATGTTATATTTACCTGCCTTTGCTTTTGCCATTACCCCTTCTTATAGACTGAATGAGTGCTGCCTGTGTGCTAAGCCACTTCAGTCGTGTCCAGCTCTTTGCTATCCTATGGACTATTGTCCGCTTGGCCGCTCTGTCCATGGGATTCTCCAGGCAAGAATACTGGAGCAGGTTGCCGTGGCCTCATCCAGGGGGTATCTTCCTGACCCAGGGGTAGAACTCACCTCTCGTATGTCTCCTGCATTGGCAGGTGGCTCCTTTACGACAAGTGCCAGCTGGGAAGCCCATAGGCTGAATATTGAGTATGTCCACCCAAACTTTGTATGTGGATGCCTAACTACCATTGTGACGGTATTTTTTTTTTTTAATTGCTCTTTATTGGCTGCATTTGGTCTTCCTTGATGAGAGCAGGCTTTTTCTAGTTGTGGCCAGTGGGGGCTCTTCTCTAGTGGCGGCTCATGGGATTCTCATTATTGTGGCTTCTCTTGTCACAGAGCACAAGCTGTCAGGCATGTGGGCTTCAGTAGCTGTGGGGCACTGTCTTCGTACTCCATCCATGTGGCATCTTCCCAGACCAGGGATCCAACCCACGGCTCCTGCATCGGAAGGCAGATTCTCAACCGCTGGACCCCCAGGAAAGTCCCTGAGATGGTATTTGGAGATGAGACCCTTGAGACGTGGTTAGGTTATGAAGGCTGCACCCTCACGCATGGGATTGTGCTGTGATAAATCCCTTCAGTCATGTCGGACTCTTTGCCACCCCGTGAACCATGGCCCGCCAGGCTCCTCTGTCCATGGGATTCTCCAGGCAAGAGTACTGGAGTGGGTTGCCATGGCCTCTTCCAGGGGACCTTCCCCCATGAATGATATTAGCGCCCTTATGAAAGGGCGATCCTGGACCCTTCTGCCAATTGAGGGTGCAGCAATTTAGATGGTCATCTATGAACCAGGGAGCTTGTTTCCACCAGACACAAAATCTGTAGCGTCTTGATCCTGGACTTCTCAGCCTCCACAATAGTGAGAAGTAATATTTGTTGCTGAGCCTCTGCAGTCATGGGTATACCGGTATGTGTTCTGTTGCTCAGTTGAGTCTGACTCATTGTGACCCCATAGACTGTGACACGCCAGCCTCCTCTGTCTACAGGATTCTCCAGGCAAGAATACTGGAGTGGGCTGCCGTGTCCAGATACTGCTTTAAATTATTCCACCTGTCTTTCTGGCCTCCCCCACCACTCTGCAAACTCTAGAATGACAGTTTCACCCTTCAAATACTAACTCCTCTCTCATTTTCCCCACTGAAAATAATGGAATTAATCACTCCGTGCTTCTATTTCTTTTTGTACCTATCTCTAATATTTTATTAGAGCACTTTCCACATTACATTTTCATTGTTTCAAGTTTTGTCTTTCCTGATAGAATGTGAGCTCTTCAAAGGCAAGAAAAGTGTCTTTTTTCATCCTTGTATTCCTAGCACAGAACCTGGCACATTAGAGGTTCTAATTAAATGTTTGATCAAGTGAAAGCACTGAATTACTTCTTGTTCTATTTCAATTAATTTTACTTGTAACCACTTAACCGAAATAATAAAAAATAGTATTGAGTAGCACTTGACTGCTTTTTCTTAGTAGAACAGTTATTTTACACGTTTAATGTTTATTTAAAGAGATATTTAAAATTTTGCATTATATACTTCTGGTCTCTAAATATTTTTGCTCAATTAGATCTAAAAGATGACTCAGAAAGTTAAGCTTTGCTACTGTGGGGAAAATGGGTAACTATTGATAGGCTTCTAGTCTTTTTTCGAAGTCCTACTAATATCAGTTCTAAAATGCATCAGCCATATGCTGTTCAGTGGAAACTTATCAATGGTCCACTGCAGTATTGCCACATGAACTTTCCTTAGGGGTGGAAGACTGTGGAATAGCCAGACTTTGTTGAGGAGCATCTTGCTTCTAAAAAAGCAATGGTCCTCTGTTGCCTTAAGTCTGCAGGCAGAGACGTGGATAGAGAGGGTGATATCTTGTTTGAAGGGGGATCTGAGATTATAGATTTAGACTCATCTCCTATACAAATACATTGTGTGTATTTCTTCTGATTATGGAGGATATATCTTTTCTTGCTTCTAAGCAAAAGAACGGGAGGAGAGAAACACTTTGACGTTTCAGATTAAAGAGCAAAACACTAGTGTGTATCATATTTTGGCAGGAGAGGAAAGATGGATAAGTACACACCATCCGCATTTTTCCCAACATGTAGTTATGCTAACTTTAAGTTGAACTGTGAGATGGCGTTAGTTGATAGAATATGTTTAAAAAGTACTAAATTTTTAGTGGAGCCAAATAAGCATATTGCTATGTTAATCATAGAAGGAAAACCAAAATAATTATATTTTTGAACAAATTAGAACTGAACATTGTGACACTATCAGTAGCACCTGAAGATGTGGAAATTAGAGTATGTCTGTGATCATATTTAAATTTCGAGCCTCTTACCACTGGTACGTATTGGAAACAGCATGGTATTAGCTCATTTTAAAATAGAAATATGTCTCTTAACAGAATTCCTCTCCAACCTGTTTTCTTTGTTTCTCTTTGCGGAAAAAGTCCTTAAAAGAGTTACTTGCACCTCCAGTCCCCGATTTCTCTCTTCATTTCTCTCTTACACTCATTTTCTCAGGCTTTTGACACTCTATCTCCCACTAAAATTGCTCTCACCAAGGTCAGTAAAGACTCTCAAGTTGCTAAATGCAGTTCTCAGTTCTCATCTAACTCGACCTATTAGCTGCATTTACAGAGTTGATAATTCCTTTTTTTTTTTTTTTTTCCTGAAAAGTCTTTCTTCACTTAGCTCCCATGATACCACACTCTCCTGGATTATTTTCTACAGTACTACTCTGCCTTTTCTAGCTCTTTTTTGCTGTGTCTTATTTATCTTGACCTTTTTGATGTGGCTTTGGCTCAGGGCTCAGACCTTGCACCTCTTCTCTTTCTCTCCTTGTTAAGTTGGTGATCTCATCTGCTTCATGGCTTAAATCTCATCCATGAGTTGACAGTTGCCAAATTTATATCTTTGGCCCAGACTGCTCCCCGATTCTAGGACTGTATATCCAGAGGACCACTTGACAGTTCCATTTACATGTTGAGTAGCTGTTTCAAAATTAGCATGTCCAAAAAAGGATTCTTACTTTCGTCCTCCTCCACGTTGCTTCCTTCACTGTCTCCCCCATATCAGTCACTGACAACTCCCACTTTCTGATTGCTCAGCCCCTGAAACTTGGAATCATCTTTGCCTCTTTTATTCATTAATAGAATATAGCCAATCTGTCAGTACATGTACTGACTCTACCTGAAATCCGGAATATTGCCACTGCTCACAATTTTCTTTGCTACTAACTGGGTCCAACCTAGCAGCTCCCTTGCTGGAACTGTTGTATGTGATAGTTTCCTCTCTGGTCTCTACTATCCTGTGTCTGCCCCACTTCAGTGTGTGTTCTCAAATACGATTCTGAATAGTCTTGTTAAAATGTAACCCCGATCCTATCACCCTTCAACTCAAAATCTACCAAGGGGATCTTCTGTTCTTTTCAGTAAAGCAAAAGGCCTTACAATGTAACGTGTATTAGTTTGGCTCAGTTCAGTTCAGTTCAGTTGCTCAGTCGTGTCCTACTCTTTGCGACCCCATGGACTGCAGCACGCCAGGCTTCCCTGGCTTTCACCATCTCCTGGAGTTCACTCAAACTCATGTCTGTTGAGTCAGTGATACCATCCAACCATCTCATCCTCTTTCGTCCCCTTCTCCTCCTGCCTTCAGTCTTTACCAGTATCAGGATCTTTTTCAGTGAGTCAGTTCTTCACATCAGGTGGCCAAAGTATTGGAGCTTCAGCTTTAGCATCAATCCTTCCAATAAATATTCAGGACTGATTTCCTTTAGGATTGACTGGTTTGACCTCCTTGCAGTCCAAGGGACTCTCAAGAGTCTTCTTCAGCACCACAGTTCTAAAGCATCAATTCTTCGGCGCTCAGCTTTCTTTCTTTGGCTACTGTAACGAAATACCGTAGACTGAGTAGTTTAAACAACAGACATTTATTTATCACAGTTCTGCAAGCTGAGAAGCCTTAAGATTAATGTGCTGGCAGATTCAATTATATGATGAAGGCCCTCTTCCTAGCTTACAGACAGCCACCTTCTTGCTGTATCTTCTCACGGCAGAGACAAGCAGCAGTGGTGTCTTCTCCTCTGCTCATAAGGGCACTGGGCTTCCCAGGTGATGCTCGTGGTAACGAACCTACCTGCTGATGCAGGAGACATAAGAGATGTGAGTTCGACCCCTGGGTTGGGAGGATCCCCTGGAGGAGGGCATGGCAACCCACTCCAGTGTTCTTGCCTGGAGAATCCCATGGACAGAGGAGCCTGGCGGGTTGAAGTCCTTAGGGTCACGAAGAGGTGAACATGACTGAACTGACAGCACCCATAGGTTCTGCCACGGGTGCTCTACCCTCATGACTTTATCTAAACCTAATTACTTCCCAAAGGCCCCAACTCTGAATATCATCTGATTGGAGATAGCTGCAATATATGCATTTTTAACGAACACAAACGTTCAGTCTATAATAGCTTGCAAGAACTACTGGCTCCTTTTAGTTCTCAGATCTCTCCTGCAGTACTCTGCTGAAACCATGACAATCTTCTTTCTTTTTCTTGAGCCTTCCAGGCACCATCCTATATCGTGCCCTTTGAACTGACTGTCCACTCTTACTGAAATGCTCTTCTCCCGTGTGTGTATATATATATATACACACACACATATATGGATCTTGGAGAAGGCAATGGCACCCCACTCCAGTACTCTTGCCTGGAAAATCCCATGGATGGAGGAGCCTGGTAGGCTGCAGTCCATGGGGTCACTAAGAGTCGGACATGACTGAGTGACTTCACTTTCACTTTTCACTTTCATGCATTGGAGGAGGAAATGGCAACCCACTCCAGTGTTCTTGCCTGGAGAATCCCAGCGATGGCGGGGCCTGGTGGGCTGCCATCTATGGGGTCTCACAGAGTCAGACACAACTGAAGCGACTTAGCAGCAGTAGCAGTAACATATGGATCTACTCATATTTCCTGCCTGAGAATCCCCATGAACAGAGCTTTGTGGGCTACAGTCCATGGAGTTGCAAAGAGTCAATTATATCTGAGCAGCTTTTTTTTCTTTTATCTTCTAATATATTTTACATATGATGAGACAGTGTTTGTACTTAGTGAATATATTCCTAGGCTCTACTGCTTAGGCTTCTCGGATTTTGGTGGGATATATAACTTATTCTTGCTAATGAAATCTGTGTGGAAGTAATGAGTATCCCTACCAGGGCAAGGCGGTTAAGAGCAAGCATTGCTTTCTTGTCTCCTAGATGGTCACAGACGATTAAGAGAAGGCATTAAAGAAAGAGCTTCCTAAGTCACAGTATAGAAGGATGTCGATAGAGCACCAGGATTATGGGCAAGAAGGAAGGCAATTTCTGTTTTATCTATAAGTTATGTACAGCCTCTGTTCTAATTTTTTAGTGCATGTGTTATTTTAGAACACTTTGAATATCATTGTAGGAACTTAAATGGATCAGTTGAACTTAAAGGGATCAGCATATCACTTGAAACTCAGTGGCGTAAGTGATGACTGTTAATGGAAGGAATGTTAACAAAATAAATGCTATGGATTGTACAGGTCTCAGCAGCAGTTTTGACAGTTTCCTTAGATGAATTAAATAAAGATCATATCCATTCAAGATCGTTAAGAATTGACTATAATTTGGGCTGGTCTATGTGACAGTTTATATATTAACTTGAATATTTGAGTCAATTCAAAGACATTTTTATTCTTTCAATATTATAGATATTTATAAGCAGGTATTTTACTTCGGCATCTATTCCTGACAAATGTAAGTATAAGCAGACTCCTAATTAATACAAGCCTTGTTTTCCTGGCAGTGGAAATTTGCATAGCTGTGACTTATGCTAACATCTGACCTGTATCTTGCAGCTTGATAGAAATGATGCTTAGAGGGGAGCAGAATTTGTCAAATATAGGAAATTCCTCTTCCAGTAACCCAAGTGATGACTCTACACATAGACATCAGCAGATGGTCAATACCGAAATCAGACTAATTATGTTCTTTGTAGACAAAGGTGGAGAAACTCTATATACTCAGAAAAAACAAGACCTGGAGCTGACTGCAGCTCAGATCATGAGCTTGTTAACCATCACCAAGAAAAAGAAATGCAAGAAGCCATAGTGTTTGCCTGATGAGGGTTTACAGATAACTGAGGAAAGATAAGAAGCAAAAGACAAGGGAGAAAGGGAAAGATATACCTAGCTGAGTGCAGAGTTCCAGAGAATAGCAAGGAGAGATAAGAAGGTTCATTCTTGAATGAACAATGCAAAGAAATAGAAGAAAACAATAGAATGGGAAAGATTGGCTCTCTCTTCAAGAAAATTGGTTATATCAAGGGAACATTCTATGTAAGGATGGACATGATAAAGGACAGAAATGGTAAGAACCTAACCGCAGCAGAAGAGATTAAGCAGAGATGACAAGAATACACAGAAGAACTGTACAAGAAAGGTCTTCATGACCTGGATAACCACAATGGTGTGATCACTCAGCTAGAGCCAGACATCCTAGAGTGTGAAGTCAAGTGGGCCTTGGGAAGCATCACTACAAACAAAGCTAGTGGAGGTGATGGAATTCCAGCTGAGCTGTTTCACATCCTGAAAGATAATGCTGTGAAAGTGCTGCACTCAATATGCCAGCAAATTTGGAAAACTCAGCAGTTGCCACAGAACTAGGAATGGTCAGTTTTCATTCTAATATCAAAAAAGGGCAATGCAAAAAAATGTTCAAACTGTTGTACAATTACGCTCATTTCACATGCTTGCAAGGTAATGTACAGAATCCTTCAATTTAGACTTCAACAGTACCTGAACCAAAAACTTCCAGATGTGGTAGTTGGATTTCCAAGAGGCAGAGGAAGCAGATATCAAATTGCCAACATTTGTTGGATCATGGATAAAGAAAAGAAGTTCCAGAAAAATATCTAATTCAGCCTCATTGACTATACTAAAGCCTTTGACTGTGTGGATCACAGCAAACTGTGGAAAATTCTTAAAGAAATGGGAATACTGGACCACCTTATGTGCCTCCTGAGAAACCTGTGTGTTGGTCAGGAAACAGAACTGGACATGGAACAACTGAATGGTTCAAAACTGGGAAAGGAGAATGTGAAGGCTATATATTGTCACCCTGCTTATTTAATTTCTATGCAGAGTATGTCATGCAAAATGCCAGGCTGGATGAATCACAAGCTGAAATCAAGATTGCCAGGAGAAATAGCAATAGCCTCTGATATGCAGATGATACCATCTGGCAGAAAGCAAAGAAGAACTAAAGAGCCTCGTGAGGAGGGTGAAAGAGAAGACTGAAAAAGCTGGCTCGAAATTCAACATGCAAGAAACGAAGATCATGGCATCTAGTCCCATCACTTCATGGCAAATAGGGTTTGGGGGCTTCAAAATCATTGCTGATGGTGACAGCAGGCATGAAATTCAAAGACTCTTGCTCCTTAGAAGGAAAGCTATGACAAACAAAGCAGAGACATCCCTTTGCTGACAAAGGTCCATCTAGTCAAAGCTGTTATGTTTCCAGTAAAAATATATGGATGAGAGAATTGGACCATACAGAAAGCTGAGTTCCAGAGAGTTGACACTTTGTAACTGTGGTACTGGAGAAGATTCTTGAGAGTACCTTGGACAGCAAGGAGATCAAACCAATCAATCCTAAAGGAAGTCAACCTTGACTATTCATTGGAAGGACTGATGCCTAAGCTCCAATGTGAAGAGCAGATTCATTGGAAAAGAACTTGACGCTAGGAAAGATTGAAGGCAAAAGGAGAAGGGGGTGCCGAGGGTGAGATGGTTAGATAGCATCACCCACTCAATGGACATGAGATTAAGCAAACTCCGAGAGGTAGTGGAGGACAACGTGATGGGAGAAGAGGATTCCTGGGAGAGACTGAAGACCTTTTAGGTATCTGAGGCACAGGTAAAGAACCAGTTATTATATTTGAGATTCAATAAACCAGTTGCTGTAGGTATTCAGGTAAGAAGAGAAGAGTCTAGGTGCTATTCCGTACAGCCATCTCTAGGCTGACTTGATGATAAACTTAGGGTCTGTGAGTTTATGGTACAAAATTTGTTCCTGTGTGTGATGTAAGATAGCTTACAGTTGAAAATTTAATACTCCAAATACTGAAAAATTAGCAATTCTGGCAAGGGAGAGAATAGATACTTTCACCATTGTTAACCAGTAAGTGTCCTCAAAATGTTTTTTTAATAAAATAAAGGAATGAATAAGTAGAAAGTTTTAATTTGGGCATTTAAAATATGATTAAAACAATCATGTTATTTAGGGTATATATATATATAATATATATTTGGTTATATCTTGGTAATAAGCTGATCATGAATTTTATTTTCACTGTTGCTACTTGCTCTTAAGTTTATGTAGGCCAGTTTTTGAATATGAATTGTATACCTAAAAACATCTTAGGATACAAAGTAAGTGTTTTATTGTATGTTAGTTGTAATTCAAAGCATGTACTAAGTAGTAACTTGAATTTTAAAAAATGTGAGAGTGAAAGTCGCTCAGTTGTGTATGACTCTTTGTGAACCCACAGACTATCCAGTCCATGAATTCTCCAGGCCAGGATACTGGAGCGGGTAGCCGTTCCCATCTCCAGGGGATCTTCCCAACCAGGGATCAAACCCAGATCTCCCGCATTGGAGGTGGATTCTTTACCAGCTGAGCCACAAGGGTAGGCACCCCTCCCCGACACACACACAAAAATTAAGATAGTGTTAATTTAAGTTACATAATAAATATCGCCTTGTGCCCAGACCTGCTAGCACTGAGTGTGCATTAAGTGACTCAAGTGTCAGTGTTTTCAAAGTCCACATGTTTAGTTTCTTAAAAATGCCGAGAATAAGAATTTTCATGTGAACCCCCATATACTTGTTTCCTATGTTAGGAAATTAAGATTTGCTTCTATTTGATCAAATAGGAAACATCAAGCTTCCCTGGTGGCTCAGATGGTGCTGCTTTTGTACTGGAATAGGCATTTGCTTCATGAAGGAGTTATTAGCCACAGCCTGTTTGGGATTAATGCCCAGCTGTATTGACTGTTAGCTGGAGTGGGTGATGCTCCAAGTTATAGTCACTTGCCTTTGCTCTGTTGTATCCAACTGTATTCTGGTGGTGAACTGAAAAGTTGTACTGCTTCTCAGCCTGTTCCCTAAAGATGTTGTGGCTGATATTATTTGTTATTATCAAGTTTGTCCATATTTTCTCCATATTGCCCTCTCTCAGTCCATAGGCACGTGTGAGAGTTGTGATGAACTGCTTAGAGAGGGTGTTTTTTTGATCTTATGTTAAGAGTCAAAGCGAGCATCTTCAGGACACATTCTAGTTCTTATCCCAGTCAGTGGCATGTTGGGGCAACTCTGTGTGGCAGGATAATCTTTTGAGCTTTTAACATATTTCTCTTCTTGTATTTTTTCCTTTTTCTTTAGTGCAGTCAAAAGATCGTTTGTTCAGAGAAAGCTTATGGAATGGCAGAAATATAAAAATAATAGCTTAAATCATTAAGTATCTCATGTATGTGAGAGACTTTCCTGAACGGTTTATAGATGGAACTCCTTTAATTCTCTCAGAATCTGTGGATTGCCTCTTTTTGTTTTGTAATGCACTTTATTTTTCAGAGCACTGTTGCGTCCATAACAGTATTAAATACAAGGTCTGGGGGTTTTCTGTATAGGTCCTTCCCCACAGATGCACAGTCTCTTCCCTCATCAACGTCCTCCGCCAGAGATACACATTTGTTACCGTCAGTTAGCCTACGTCGACACATCGTATCAACCAGAATTCACAGTTTACATTACGGTTCATCTCCGCATGGCACATTCTGCGAGGTTTGTCAAATGCATCATGACAGACGTCCACCACTGTACTTTCATACAATGGCCTAAACATCCTTTGTGCTCTGCCTGTTTACCCCTCTACCCCACAGCCCTCGTCAACCAGGGATCTTTTTACTGTCTCTGTGGAAAGCGCAAGTGTTGCCACTCAGTTGTGGAATTGGCTTCTCTCCCTTAGTCGTGTGCGTTTGAGGTGCTCTGTATCTTTTCGTGGTTTGACAGCTCATTTCTTTCTAGCACTGAACCATTGTCTAGATGGACCACAGTTCGTTTATCCACTCACTGCCGAGGAACAGCTTACTGCTGCGAAATTCTGACCATTATGAACAAATCCTGTAAACGTCTGTGTGCGCGTTATTTATGGAGACGTAAGTTTTCAGCTCCTTTGGGTAGATACCAGGGAGCAGGATTGCTGGATTGTGTGGTCAGAATATGGTGAGTTTTTTAAGAACCTGCCAAGCTGCCATAGTGGCCGAATCATGGTACTGCTTTGTATTCCCACCGGCAGTGAATGAGAGTTGGCGTTTCACAGCCTCACCAGCATTTGGTGGTGTCAGTGTTCTGGATGTTGGCCATTCTCATAGCTTGGTCTCTGTCTTCGTCTTAGGCTTTGCTTGTCTTTGTAAGTGAATTTAGTTGGAATGCAGCCATGCCCAGGTGTTTACACACTGTCTATGGCTGCTTTTGTGAGGGACTTTATGGCCTACAAATCTTAAAGTGTTAGCTGTGTGCATGACAAGTTGCTTCAGTCCTGTCCAACTCTTTGTGACCCCATGGACGGTAGCCCACCAGGCTCCTCTGTCCAGGGGGATTCTCCAGGCAAGAATATTGGACTGGATTGCCATGCCCTCCTCCAGGGAGAATGTTTGCAATCCGGCCCTTTATAAAATGTGTTTGCCGACCCCTATATGCAGAGTTGCTGTCACAGTATGTCACAATATCTCCTTTAGGTATGACTAGTTTACATCAAGCTGATAGTCAGAACATACTTTCCTGTTTCCTATGAGCCTGTTAAAACTCTTGCAGTATCTTGAGTTGTAGATTAAGCTAACTCTCGAATGTACTCCTGAGGTTTAACAGCACTTTTAAAAATCATGCTTTATTTTTATATCTAGGCACATACTATTGCTTAGATGTGATTTTTTCTAAATGAAGTTATTTCCTTAAGAACTTGAAGTTACTCTGGGTTTATTTTTAACACGTATTTTCTGGTGATTTGCTTTAGCATTCTCTATTGCCCTCTTCTTCCTTATTCTAAGAAGCACCTATTTTTTTTTCCCCACTGACCCCAGTTTCACTGACTCACCCTCCCATGTAGCAATTTAAAATAGCACCAAGGAAAGATGCTTCTCTCTGTCTTGAATCTGTCAAGCTGCTAACTAGTTTCTTCTCAGGTGTTTGCTGAAGATGAAGCAGATTTTCAACATATATGTTTCACGTACTATTTGGCTAGTTTTTCGTTGTCATTTTTAGCTACAAGAGGGTCCTGACCAAGAGTAGTAATAATTTTGCCCTTTGTGCTCTAAATAGTATTTTGTCAAATTGCTGTTTTCACTCACATTAGTAATATCATGTTTGTTTGGCATGGGCATCAGGGCCCACAGAATAATTTATGATATAAATGCAGCTCATAATAGTAGACTTGCTGTTGGTGCTTAGAAATTAATTCAGAAATCACTGTCTGTAAGGTAATGATTTACCATTGTTTTTGAACCATGTTGTGGAACCTCAGAGTATTAAATAAGAATTATGGCACAAGTCCAAATAGAAGCTGGTGAAGTTTCATATTGCAACAAAACAACCAATTTCCAAACTGTTTTGTATATAATAAACATTTTCATGTTTTCAGATCAAGTTGTGAGTGATACTATTTAATGTACTACAAGGCTTTGTATCACGCAAAGACCACGTATTAGTGTATAATCTGGATATTCTAATAGACAAATATGTCCTTTTCATGAATTTTTAAGAATTAATAAGGATAATTCACCAAGCTAGAAATAATTGGATGTATCTAAAATTGTAGTAAGATTTACAGATGAAAATTTTATAAATCAGTTCAAGAGTGGTGATTTTTAAAAGTTGAGTTGAAAAAAATTGGTATGCAATTGAAAATAGATGAGAGTAAGGAAATAGACTCATGGAATATATAATATATTTTTAATATGGTCTGTCTTATATACAGTGCATCTTTGAAAGCTGAGCTCGGAAACTTCCTCCCCAAGTAGCTACCAAAAAATTTCTATTGGAAGTCATGATGCTGATGCTGGTCATTAACACTTTATAGCACTTTCCACTTACCACTTTACAGTGATACTCCTTCTGTAACAAAGTTTGTTTAACTTTCACAATGTCACTATAAAGTGTCTTCATTTCCTGAACTCCTCTGTGATTGTCTATACCTCTATCAGTGATTCTTTATAGGGATATATGTCGGAGACAGTTGGGATTCTAATTCAGGAAGTAGGTCTGGGATTAGGCCCTATCTCCTTTTCTAATCTTCCTGATTCTAACATGTACCACCAGGACCAACTTGTATGAACCATTTTATATGCTGTTTTGCATACATTTGTGTTCAAGTTTGGTTTTCTGAGGTAAGCAGCAGCTATTAAATGAATTATAGAGCTAACCAAAACAAAACATCCATAAAATAGGAGTCTTAGAAATTAAAATTTGACATTAAAGTTTTACAAAAAATTTCCATTTGTTCAGGATTTAATTCAATTCAGTTAATTTAACAGTTTTTTAAAAGTACTATGTGTTTTTTTAATTTAATTTTTAATTGGAGAAAAATTGCTTTACAACGTTGTATTGGTTTCTGCCATACAGCAATGCAAATAAGCCATAATCATACATATATCCCCTCTCTTTTAAGCCTCCCACCCCTGTAGGTCATCTATAGATAAATGGATAAAGAACATGTGGTATGTATCTACAATGGAATAGTACTCAGCCATAAAAAGAATGAATTGAAGTCAATTCTAGTGAGATGGATGAACCTAGAGCCTGTTATACAGAGTGAGGGTAAATCAGAAAAAGAAAAACAAATATATATTAGCACAGACATACGGAAGGTAGAAAAATGGTATTGATGAACCTAATTGCAGAGAAGGAAGGGAGACGCAGATGTAGACAGACGTGGACAAGGTGGGAGAAGGAGAAAGTGGGATGAATATATACACCGTCATGTGTGAAACAGATGACTGGTGAAAGTCGCTGATTAACACAGCACTCTAGAAGTTCTTTGTGTTATGTGTTGTGAAGGCTTTCACACTGAGTGAAACATGGCCCTTGTCCTCAGAGAGCTGGTAACGTGGAAAGTGGGACAAAATGAAGCAGAATGCCATCATTAAAGGAAAATTTGAAGTTAAGTAAAAACTAACAATAATAATTGCGTGTGCTGAATCACTTCAGTTGTGTCCTACCCTTTGTGACCCTATGGACTGTTGCCCGCCAGGTTCCTCCATCCTTGGGATTCTCCAGGCAAGAACACTGGAGTGGACTGCCAGGCCCTCCTCCAGGGGATCTTCCCAACCCAGGGATTGAACCCATGTCTCTTATGACGCCTGCATTGGCTGGTGGGCTGTTTACCATAAGCGCCCCCGGGAAGCCTCAATAATACTTTATTATTATTATTATTGCCATAAAAATGCTATCAATGACCAAAGAATAAAGAACGCAGTATAACATACCTGATACCCAAATACCACTGTGTGATTTACAGTATTCTTTGGATACCTATGGAAGAAGTGTGAGCTTTCCTTCTCTTCCAGTGTGTTAAAGCCCAGAAGAGTCTGTTTTTGTGGGAGGGAACCAGACATACTAAAAATGGGAAATTGAAATGGTTTTCAAAGAAAGTAGATGTTGCAAATGAAGGGAAGGCCTGAAGTAGAGTTAAAAAACTAGAGAAATAAGATGGTAAAAAAGAGGAGAAAACTGGAGGTTAATCCTGGGTGTCAGAATTTTATGGCTTTGCTCAGATTAGTACTTCCAGGAAATATTCACAGGCAATATTCTAGGTGCATATAAAGAGGCTGTGACCGAGGGACAACTCAGAAATAACTAGAAAACATTGGGGGATGTTTTATATATATATATATATATATATATATTATATATATATATATATAAAATGAATAGAAAAAAAGCAATTCCTAAAGTCCAAACTATCCTTCAGTGTCAAAATTCTTTCTCTTTTTAGTGATTAATTCAGGAGGGGTAGGTACTATACATCTGTGCAGTGCATCATGGTGGATCACTAAGAACTACACAATGATGTTGTCTAATTTTGCCATCTAACAGAAGCTTTTTATACAGGTTTTTTTTTTTCCCCCTAGTGAAGAAATCTCAACTTTGCTAAAACCTTTGCTAAAACTGTCTGGCATTGTTCTTTCAGGCTCTCACTTTATGAGGCTCCATGCATTTTTGATCCTAACAGGAACTTGCTTTTGTTATTATCTTTCTCCTTTTACTCAATTATGCCCTGAGGTGGATTAGGCCAAGATAGTTCCACATTAGACTTGTGTATCTGGGGGCAAGTACAGTTTGTAAAGGGCTTCCCTGATGGCTCAGAGGTTAAAGCGTCTGCCTCCAATGCGGGAGACCTGGGTTTGATCCCTGGGTCGGGAAGATCCCCTGGAGAAGGAAATGGTAACCCACTGCAGTATTCTTGCCTGGAGAATCCCATGGACAGAGAAGCCTGGTAGGCTACAGTCCACGGGGTCACAAAGAGTCGGACACGACGAGCGACTTCACTTTCACAGTTTGTAAAGAAGGTGGAATTACGCCTTGATAAAGAATGTCTAGATAGGCAGTTTCTTTTCGAAAATGCTTATCTTTTGTGGTCTATATAACAGGCCCCAGGATGCATCTTTTCAGTTCATAATTAGTGAGTGTTTGTTACAGGCCGAGTTGTAGTTTCGACATTAACTGTATGGGGTAAAGAAGCTTCCAAGCCAAGCTGAACGTTTATTAAATAAGTGAGTCAGTACATGAATAAGATCACTGCTGAAAGGAAACAAGACTAGTGATGGCATGGAAAGTGACGTGGTTGTTCAGAGTGTGGTGGAGACTTAGGTGGATCGGACAGGCACAGCCTCTCTGAGGAGGGGACATTTAAAAACGGAATGACAAAGGACAGTGGCTTGTGAAGATCTGGTGGGGATATGAATGTTCCAAGCACCGAGAGCCAGCACAGCAGATCAGCAGCTGGGTACAGGAACAAGGCTATGCTCAGAAAGAAACTTGCTGGCCATTTCCCCATATTGACTCTGCAGAGAAGTCCGTGTAAACCGTCTTTAACAAAGATCCATGAGCCATTAAACCCGTCTCCTTGCTTGACAGTCCTACAGCTATCTCTCTAAACTTTGACCTTTAATTCTGAAAACCAAGACAATTTCTCAACTGTAAAAAGAAAAATGATTAATATTGTTCTTACATTTATGACCTTTTTATTTGCCAGAAGAAAAAAATTCAGTGTCAAGCAAGGGCACTGTTTAGAAAATCTTCTAAAGCTCTAGTCTACGTAATAACCCAAGGAAGTAATATAAGACCACTGCTAATTTGGTACTTTCTACTAGTCAGACTTGGCAGTTAGGTGAGGAGCAGAAATATCTTATCCCACACAGATTCTGGACATATACTTTTAGGTACAGAAGGCCAGATCTAGGTATTGTGGTTTATATAAATGAATTAAAGCATGAGTGTGGACCAGGAATTAAAATGGAAAATAGAAATATCTATTAATCAAGTCATCATTAATCACAAAGTCTTAATTTAAAAATTAAGGCAATTATCTATAAAACACCTTGTGAGATTTACATATTTAAAAAAATTTAAGTGTATATAATTGCACACACATAGCACACAGATAACATTTTTATTTAGTTCTTTCCACTTGGCAAAGCAGTATTACCCCTGTTTGACAGATGAGAAAACTGAAGTTCAAACCTCTTAAGTGACTTAAACATGTTGATAATGTAAAACTAGGATTTAAACACAGCTATTTCTAATTCCAAAGTCCATCCTTTTTTGCTATGACATACCGAATTTTCAAATTTTGATAAACCTGAAGACTTTCATTTATTTGTTTTGTTTGCTATTCTGCTAACTAAATGAAAAGTATAAATAAGTTACCGGAGGGAAAATTTTACTTAACCTCCTAAACAATAAGCAGTTTTCTAGACCTCTGGAAGTGTTTAGTCACATAGAACTGATACCCACAAAACAAACAAAAAAATTGTTATATAAAATTATGTTTTATGTTATTGAGGCAGACTTGATAAATAGTTATTGGTAATATTATGTTATTCTTGTATAATTATTATGGGATGTAAAGTTAATGTTTATGAGCACTCACAATATTTCAGAATGCAGTGTGCAAAATTCTTTGTAACCATGGTCTCCTTTAACCTGTCCCAGTTTATAGTCCAGGAACCCGAGGTACTATGAATTTAAGTAACCAAGGTGGATGAGAGAGCAGGGGTCACATGGTTCCTAAGTGCCAACCTGTCATGTTACTGTCATCTCTACAACCTTTGTAGTTTGAAAGTATTAGCATTTCTTTATAGATGGACAGAATAATTATGATCTTTCAGATGGCACTTCCTTTTACCTGGCTTTAAAGAGAAATTTATCCTGTTTATAATAAAATCTAGATTCTTCTTTTACATATGTAAACTTTATATATCCCTTTTACTCTTTTCCCAGGAAATTTTGGAAGATTTCAGGCCATTAGTGTCATTTATAGTTAACTGAAGTTTATTAGGTGGAAGCCTTAAAGATTAAATACCTTTCTTATTATTTATCATCAAACCTACTATTGTAGTGGAGCAAGGTATCAGCACCTGGGGAAAATAGAACCACTGGTTGTTTGACAGAGATAAATTCCTATAAAGGCCTTGAAGTTCAGTATGAACTTCATCCCTAGTACTGCTTTTGTTTGATTTATAAGTGGATCAGGCTTCCCATTCATGATGCAACAGAGTAAATCCTCTGGTGGGTATACTGGTAGCCACAGTTTTGAAAGTTTGTGATAATTCATCACTATGATTTAAACTTTCAAAATTATTTATTTCCGTTTCTACTGCTGGAAACGTTTTACTTTAATTAAAAACTTTTCAGTCCCCAGCAGGCATGATATGCATGGCATTGTTGATCTATATTTTCAGTTCATGGCTTTAAACTGTGTCCACAATTGCAACTTGCATTTTCAGCAACTAGATCTGTGGTTACCCAGAAAGCTAGCCACTAAATGTGGCTGCCTTGATAGAACCCAAACAGCATGTTGTAACAATGGTAAGCCAGCATATCCCTTTCAGATACAGGTAGCATGTTAAAAAAAATTTCCCTATCAAGTCCTATGAGCTAAGAAATCAATGTTTTTTTATGAGGAAAGATTTGGAAAAAGAAACGAAGCCACTGAGATCAATCCTGGTTTTATTTAAGTAAAGTGAATGCCCCTATATAGAGGGAATATTTTCAATCTTGTTGAAGAGGTGAATAAGAAACAGTGTTTCACCTTCAAGATGCATCTTGCCCATGTGATGGAAAATTACTGAAGAGAAGCAGTCACATTTCAGAGTCTCAAACTGTTAGAAAGTGAGAGCAGTTTCTCTCCATGGAATTGTTACTGTGAAAAAACAGGCTAGCTTGTAACACTGGGGTGCTTGATTTCAAGTCCAAGTTTATATTGGGCCTTCAACAAGGTGTGGAACTGTAATAGGATGTGGTGGTTTGACATAAGGTAGTTTATAAGTCTAACCTTTAAAAGCCTGTAGCATTCTCCTGAGAATTCTTTTTTTTTTTATTTTTCTCTGGCAAGAAACACATGGGGGTCATTGTTAGATAGTGAGTTGTTAAATAAAATAAATATGAAACAATTACTATTGTTTCAACAATTACTATATGGGAACATTTCCTTAGCATCTCTAATGTGGTATATCTTTGGCATGATTAAATTGTTGGTTATATATATATATATGTATATGTATATCATAGACACATTGATAATCCTGATAACTTTTGGGACACTGTGAACTGCATTTAATTATCCTAGAATACAGCTGTTCGCCTCATACTGTTTTCAGAAATGAGATAAGAATAAGACCAATTATAATAAGAAGACCCAAGGCTCCTGGGATTTGGTCCTCACTGGGTAAGATTTTAGGGAAATCCCAATTAATCTGATTTAACGCCTGTGAGAAAGTAATTTCTAGACAACTCTAATACAGATTTTTCATTGCTTTATGAAATTCTCAGTGTTCCAGTCTGTAGTTACTGCCTTGCTGACACGTGAATGAAGATCTATCATGATCACAGGATGTCCCAGGCACGTTTACTTGGTAGACCCCACTTCTTATTATATCCAATTCTAGTCCTAATGCACTTACTAGCATGCATTTCATTAAGTTGATTTTAACGTAAAATTTTAATATAATTTTATTTTAGAAGGATAAATTAATTTTTGCGGACATTCTTTGAATACATATATTTAAAATTTTTGAAGACAGTGGTATATAATTTGGTGGGGAGGCTTGGAAAGTTAACAGATCTTAGGTTTTGTGTTTGAAATGGCTAATGCAAAAAATGTCCCTGATTATGAAAAGTTGGTCTAAACCATTGTGGTTCTATACGGAGGTCTAAGATAGCCATTGAAAAGCTAGTTTCACAGTTCTTATGGCAACGTTGGTAAGTGTTTGCTCCCACGTTTCTAAGAAGTAATGTTGAAATGCTTGGGCTTCTTGAGACAAAATGCTGTTACCTTGAGGATAGTGTAACTGACAGAATCAGTGTCGTAAATCCCAGGTGAAACTGCTACTTGATATGGAACAAGTATTACCCAGAGGCTAGTTTTTCAGTGTAACAGATAAAATGATCCTTGGTTAATCTCACAGGTGCACACATGTATGTGTGTATGTATAACCTTTTTAACATAACCATAGTATATATCTTTATGGAAAGCTGATGGAAGCCCTCCCACCCCCCACCTATACTATAGACGCTGAAGATTTTTTTTTTTTTAAAGTTTGAACCTTGTGGATCAAAGATGAGGCAGGAGATATAAGATGGATTAAACTTAAAATGAAGATAAATTCCTGAAGGCAAACAAAGGCATGAGAAAATGCAGAGAGCTTTCAAGGTTAAATAGAGTGATAATCTCAAAAGCCAAATGAATTTAGAGTTCTATTCCACTTTATCGCAACCTTTCACAGATAAGACCCTAAAGAGACACCTGGGTAAATATGATGAGCTGCTGCAGTAGCTCACCACAGAAATACCGTATCTATCATCTAATTGCCTCTTTCTTACAATTTTTCTCTTATGGTAAAAAAAGACTCATTTTGAGATTATTTTAATGAATCATTGATATTTGGGTCATCCAATATAATGTGTATATTATTTTTCAGTTCACATCGTTGGCTCTTAATTGTAGGCACCATTTTTTTAAATTAGAGAAATAATATTTAAGTTTTCTGAAAGTGGTTAATGCCCTGATATAGAGTTCAGTGCCAAAGTAGCTGGATTTTGAGTTTAAAGTCTCTGTAGAACAGCTAGTTTGACTGTGGTGTTAGCTGAAGATTTTCCTCCTCTTTCATTAATCTTTTCCTGTATACTTGCTGAATGCCTTTAGATCACTCATGACCTGGTCACTGAGGAACTTGCCAGCTAGCAGTTGACCAGTATGTGTCCTTTGTTTTGTATTCTGGATGATCTGATGGGTCGTCAGGTCAATGCTCAACTGTATTAGAAATAATAGCTGTAAGTGAAATCATGGTGAGCCTTTAAAAGCCCATAAAATGGGTGAAAAGCCATTTGATCACATGTAATGTTCAGGAAATACCCTAGGAGAAGTTTGGTTGTGTGAAACATAACAAGTGCATATACTTTAACTAATCCTGGCCACTGACTTACATTTATATCAATGCTGAGTTTTCAACATTGTTGACTTTGATTTTTAAAGCTGGAATAATTGGGAAGAAGATAATTGCAGTAAAGGACATCTTCATTTGACTGCTAACATTTCTTTATGAGGTCACACAGCTCTACCGGTAGTTTCAAAAAGAAAGTATGTATTATGTTGGCATTATTTGACTATCTTCTAGTAGAAAATACATCATGGGGGAAATTTATATTTTAAGAATGTTATGGGTAAGAAAAATCTGTCCAAAGTTAGAGGTTGTAAAAATTAGAATGAGTAAGACAGTTATTCTAGAACTGAGAATATGAACTTTGTTTCCAAGTGGAACATATAGTTAACAAGGAGAATAAAGAAAAAGGGTTTGTGTTAAGGAAGACAGAGTTTTTAGGCGTCTCATTATTTATGACAAATGTCTAAACCTTTGAAAGCACAGCATTGGACTGAAAAAGTAAATCTAGAGACAGTATGAGCAGATAGATGTGGGACCAACTTTATTTTTTTGAAATTGGAACTGAGCTAGCAGTTTGCTAGGTAAACAGGCCTGCTTGCTGGCAGTGGAAATTCTCCACACAACCAGACTGATCCTGCTTTGAGAGCAGCACAGGTGAGTCTGAGTGGGTGGAGAGAGACAAGGAGAGCCCAGATAAGTCTGTAGATGACAACCGTGCTGCTGAATTCTGAACCAACTAGAAGTGGTAGGGTTTGGGCTTGTGAAATTCTGAATAATTGACAGAAGTGTTCTGAGCGTGCCACTTGGGCTGCTTGGAGGAACTTGAGATGATTTTAGAAGGTACATGGGTACGACATTTAAAAACTCCAAGCCACATTTTAGAAAGAGAAGCACTTTTTAAAAAACAACAACAACAACAACAACAATATTTTCCTAATTAGAATAGGGATAGAGGAAAAAAAAACAAAAAACAAAAAACAAAAAACCAAACCTCAGTGTGGTGCTAATGTCTCCTAACTAGTCACTGGCACTTGCTGTCTCCCTATTGAATAATCCAGAGGCTGGCCTGGGCAAACAGCTGCATCCAGCAAGATGTTTATGGCCATTTTAAATGACACATGGTATTGGCTTTTCACTTAAAATAAAGGTAGAAAGTTTTTAAAAGTGAATTTATTTAAGTAAAAATAATGATACTATTTAAATTAGAATACAAGTATATGAGTCTAGGTGTTATAGAGATAAGATACAAGTCAAGACAGCAGTATGCAAGTGAGGGTGGTTTAGCCAATACTGGTGTAGAGAGGTGTTTTCTTATTTATGAGAGATTTTGGAGATATTTTGCCAAACAGCAGTGCTAAAGCTTTCCTTTGTGCTTCCACCTTCTAAAGGTCAGAACTCTGTACACTGGGAGGGAGGCAGAACTCTGCTTGTTCAACACTAGGGGAAACAATCAAATGGTTGAAATGGAAAGTTGGATAGACCACTCTTGAAATAAAAAGGAAACACAATGCTATTTTCACGTCCATACACTCACACTTGGAATGAATTAGCTTGCAATAGTCATGTTTGTAGTCAGCAAATGGAAAAAAGAAACAATGGCTTTTCTATTGACTTTTTCTGAACATGTGAAGTTTATTTTATATGTTGGGTATTTAAAAATAAAACATATTTGGTAACAATTGAACAATATATAGCTAAAATTTAGCTACATTTTAAAAGAAAAAATGTAAGTATATCCTCTAATCTTTAGTATATCATAATATAAGCATTTGTCAAAAAATTCCATTGAGGACACAGTGATTTTTGAGTGGTCTGGGTTCATATCTAAGAGTCCAGAAATAGGATGTATTCATTTCTTTACTCTGACTCCTGCTTGAACTTTTCTTATAGGACCAGGGTCATCCAAGAAATTAACACTCAGCAAGTTATATGATATTTCAGCAAGTAGCTAACTCATAAATTTGGAGATTGCCACTTAAGTGGACAGTGAATGTAAATGGATTATTTTATGGAGACTTTGAGGCCTCTAATAACTTTCTGTAAAGATGGCTTGATATATGAAGGGAGCTTTTGCACAGCTGATTTATTTGCTGTATGCTTTTTACCCTCAGCACATGGGCATTAAAATAAATGCCTTGAGTGCTAACTAAATCTAGAAGTGGCTGTGTTAAGTATGTTTTGGAAAAAAGTTGAATTGGATGACAAGCTTATAAAAATATTAAAAGGAAATATTTTTATATCCATTGGGCTCTACTGGGAGCAGATTGGCTCAAAGTAGAGCTCAGCAGGTTATATTTTCATGTTCACCCCTGGCCCTGAAATTGCTGTCTCTTCTATGAAAGCTGAGTGCTGAGGAATTGATGCTTTTGAACTGTGTTATTGGAGGAGACTCTTGAGAGTCCCTTGGAGATCCAACCAGCCCATCCTAAAGCAAATCAGTCCTGAATATTCATTGGAAGGACTGATGCTGAAGCTGAAACTCCAATACTTTGGCCACCTGATGTGAAGAACTGACTCATTGGAAAAGACCTTGATGCTGGGAGAGATTGAAGGTGGGAGGAGAAGGAGATGACAGAGGATGAGGTGGTTGGATGGCATCACCAACTCGATGGACATGAGTTTGAGTAAACTCCAGGAGTTGGTGATGGACAGGGAGGCCTGGCGTGCTGTAGTCCATGGAGTCTCAAAGAGTTGGACTTGATTGAGCGACTGAACTAAACTGAACTATGCACTTTGCTTTTTTTTTTTTCCTCCCTAAATACCATTTGCCTTCCCAGGTGGCACAGTGGTAAAGAATCCTCTGCCTGCCAATGTAGGAGGTGCAAGAGATGCAGGTTTGATCCTTGGATTGGGAAGATCCCTTGGAGTATGAAATGGCAACCCACTCCAATATTCTTGCCTGGAGAATTCCATGGACAAAGGAGCCTGGGAAGCTACAGTCCATGAGGTTGCAAAGAGCCAGACATGACTGAGCTCACACACAAATACCCTTTACCTATTTTACTATGATGGATGATGGACGTGAGTCTGAGTGAACTCTGGGAGTTGCTGATGGACAAGGAGGCCTGGTGTGCTGCGATTCATGGGGTTGCAAAGAGTCGGACACGACTGAGTGACTGAACTGAACTGAACTGAAGTTTTGCAAGCTGCTTAGCCTGAATCCTTTTTACCACTTGCTATCAGAGTGTCTTTGGAAAAGATACTCAGTGTTTTTAATGCTTTGTTTCTCCACCTGTAAATTGGGATAATAATAGTACCTGTCTCTTAGAGTTGCTATGAACAATCCCTACAGCCAAATATAGGAAGGGAGTCAATACATTTTAGATTTTTAGTTTTGCTGATGATATCCAAGTTCTTGTTTGAGAGATGACTTTTACAGATTGTAGTAGTGGGAAGAAAACTGGACTGAAATCCAGGAATCTATATTTTCATCTTATTTCTATTGGTATTTATGTAACCTTAGCCTTCCCCACTCCAGTACTCTTGCCTGGAAGATCCCATGGATGGAGGAGCCTGGTAGGGTACAGTCCATGGGATCGCTAAGAGTTGGACACGACTGAGCGACTTCACTTTCCCTTTTCACTTTCATGCATTGGAGAAGGAAATGGCAACCCACTCCAGTGTTCTTGCCTGGAGAATCCCAGGGACGGGGGAGCCTGGTGGGCTGCCGTCTATGGGGTCGCACAGAGTCAGACACGACTGAAGTGACTTAGCAGCAGCAGCAGCACCCTTAGGAAGAATATTTCCTAAGTTTGTTTCCTCATTTATAAATATAAAGGTGTTTGGATATGATGTCTCTATAACTTTTCCATTAAAAATTTTTTATGACTTTTCTTCTGTTTGCTCCTAATTGAAGAACATTCTAAAAACACAAGTAGTGTATGAACATTTAGAAGGTATTGCATAAGGCGATGGCTCCCCACTCCAGTGCTCTTGGCCTGGAGAATCCCAAGGACGGAGGAGCCTTGTGGGGTGCTGCCCATGGGGTCGCTAAGAGTGGGACACAACTGAGCGACTTCACTCTCACTTTTCACTTTCATGCATTGGAGAAGGAAATGGCGACCCACTCCAGTGTTCTTGCCTGGAGAGTCCCAGGGACGGCGGAGCCTGGTGGATACGACTGAAGCGACTTAGCATAATCTATCTATGATAGATCATACTTGACTAAAAGTTGAAAAATGTTAAGGTCTTACTGACACTACTGTAATTAAATAATCATTTAATCTGTCAGTCTCATTTACATAAATGAAAGTAAGATGCATGCTTATTTTGTGGAACTTAACATTTTTATCTGTTGACCAGAAGCCAAAGCTGAACAGATGGTTTATTAGGTGAAGTTACTAAACCAGGTATTAGTACAACTGAATAAAAGGTCACACAAAGTTAATGGACATATCATTTTCCCAAAAGACAGGTAAGGTAACCCTTTGGTGACTTCTTTTGTTGCCCATGATGGCTACTCCATTTCTTCTAAGGGATTACTGCCCGCAGTAGTAGATATAATGGTCATCTGAGTTAAATTCACTCCAGTCCATTTTAGTTAGCTGATTCCTAGAATTTCGACGTTCACTCTTGCCATCTCCTGTTTGACCACTTCCAATTTGCCTTGATTCATGGACCTAACATTCCAGCTTCCTATGCAATATTGCTCTTTACAGCTTCTATCACCAATCACATCCAAAACTGGGTATTGTTTTTGCTTTGGCTCCATCCCTTCATTCTTTCTGTAGTTATTTCTCCATTGATCTCCAGTAGCATATTGGGCATCTACTGACCTGGGGAGTTCCTGTTTCATACTGTTCATGGGGTTCTCAAGGTAAGAATACTGAAGTGGTTTGCCAGTCCCTTCTCCATTGGACCACATTCTGATGAAAGTTAAAGAGGAGAGTGAAAAAGTTGGCTTAAAGCTCAACATTCAGAAAATGAAGATCATAGCATCTGGTCCCATCACTTCATGGGAAATAGATGGGAAACAGTGGAAACAGTGTCAGATTTTATATTTTGGGGCTCCAAAATCACTGCAGATGGTGATTGCAGCCATGAAATGAAAAGACTCTTACTCCTTGAAAGAAAAGTTATGACCAACCTAGATAGCATATTCAAAAGCAGAATACTACTTGTATTTTTACTTTTCCAACAAAGGTCCGTCTAATCAAGGCTATGGTTTCTCCAGTGGTCATGTATGGATGTGAGAGTTGGACTGTGAAGAAAGCTGAGTGCCAAAGAATTAATGCTTTTGAACTGTGGTGTTGGAGAAGACTCTTGAGGGTCCCTTGGACTGCAAGGAGATCCAACCAGTTCATCCTAAAGGAGATCAGTCCTGGGTGTTATTTGGAAGGAATGATGCTAAAGCTGAAACTCCAGTACTTTGGCCACCTTATGCAAAGAGTTGACTCATTGGAAAAGACTCTGATGCTGGGAGGGATTGGGGGCAGGAGGAGAAGGGGACGACAGAGAATGAGATGGCTGGATGGCATCATCGACTCGATGGATGTGAGTTTGAGTGAACTCCAGATGGACAGGGAGGGCTGGTGTGCTGCAATTCTTGGGGTCACAAAGAGTCGGACACGACTGAGTGAACTGAACTGACTGAACTGAACTTGGTGACTTCTTTGGATTCATTATGCTTCTGTTTGGATAACTGCTTAAGAATTGAGTTGTTCTTCTGAGGGTCTCTCTTTGATTTAGGTTTCAAGGAAAATTGACATTTAAATCTTTATGACTGGAAAGAGGATATGACCAATTTTACTGGGTCATCTTTGAAACCTTAGTTTAAAAGAGATTACCGTGGATTTTTTCTGGTTCTAAATCATATCCCATGACTGATTACATCTTTTACCCCAAATATCCAACCCTCTTCTTTGCCCTTTGTCATGTTTTGAAATGGTAACATGTGCTATTTCTCATTCCTTGAGTCCTATTCATCCTCTAATCCATTGCAATCTGATTTCTTCCTTGCTGCTCCAGTGAAATTTATCTGGCAAAGAATAACAACTTAAGAATCATCAAGTCCAACAGAAATTTTTTATCCTTTTTTTCTTCCACTGTTTTAGGAAATATTGTTTCATTTGCCTTCTCTAAGCTGGGATTTCTTTGGAAGGAATGATGCTAAAGCTGAAACTCCAGTACTTTGGCCACCTCATGCGAAGAGTTGACTCATTGGAAAAGACTCTGATGCTGGGAGGGATTGGGGGCAAGAGGAGAGGGGGACAAAAGAGGATGAGATGGCTGGATGGCATCACTGACTCAATGGACATGAATCTGAGTGAACTCCGGGAGTTGGTGATGGACAGGGAGGCCTGGCGTGCTGCGATTCATGGGGTCGCAAAGAGTCGGACATGACTGAGCAACTGAACTGAACTGAACTGAAGCTGTCTTTAAGCAAGTACACTTCCTTTGCACTGTGCCATCATTCTTTTCTACTCATTTTTTTTTAAGTTTTACTTTAATTAATAGATGCAACAGAGAAGAAAAAGAAAGTGATGTGAATGGGAACATTCCACAGGCCAAAATCTTCCAGCTTTGCTAGAATTAGCTCTGATATATCGGATGCTGGCTGTATATATTTCCCTCTGCATCTTTCCTAGGCCTTGCAGTCTTTTTCTTTAGAGGAAGATCTTCCTACCACTGAAGTCTGAGAGAAAAATGTCTGTAATCATGTACTAACGTCTGTTTTGCTCTGTGTTGTTTGGGGATGGTACTGTTTCACTACTTCATGTGGTGCAGAGAGTCAGTTTGACTCCTGAATGCAAGCTTTTTCCTTCATTCTTTCCTTATATTTCTGTTCCTTCCTTAGTTTTAAACTTCACTAGGTACTTACTATATATTTTTGTCACTGACTAATCCCTATATTCTCTAGGGTTTCCCCCTCAACTGTTTAGTATTCACATTGTTCTGCATATATGTTTACAAATATATTCATGTGTGAAAATGTAAAGAACATTGTAGAGAGACCTGTAGTTGGATAGTTTGATCTGGGGCAATCTTTGAATTCACTCATTCTCTGACCCTCAATTTTATAATTATTGAAATTCAACTTGAACAGGTCACTTGATTAATATGAAGTGGCTACACAGTGGAATATTTTATGTGAAAATGTTTGAAAACTTTAAAGTACTGTACAAATGGGCCATATTAAATTATTTTATTCATGAGTTTCTCAATAGCAAGGATTAGATCCAGTATCACAATAGTCTTTCCTCTTAGGACTGCCGCGTCATCATTCTTACCCTGTTTTCCTTTGTCACTGACTGCTCTTTCTTATTTGAGACTTTTCATTATATTTTGCCTTAATTTTATCCTTTCTCACATACTCAAACTCAGAAGATCCTGGGAGCTCTATTTTTAAAAGGTACCCAGAATCCTACAGTTTCTTATTACCATTCTAAACTACCATCATTCTTTCATGAATTAATGGTACAGCCACCTTAAAAAAAAAAAAATTTACAGGAAACCACAACATCTACTTTTGTCCCTTGCCCCATAGTAGATTCCATAGACAGATTCCATAGACAGATTCCATAGTAGATTCCATAGTAGATTCCATAGACAATAGCCAGAGTAAGTTTGTTAAAACATCAATCATTTTACTTTTCCAGTCTAAACTTCTGCTGGCTATCAATATTATTCAGAGTAAAGTTCCATATAACGAAGTCTGTATAATGGCCATTAAGATTCTTTTTGATCCAAGCCCTTGTTCTCCAGATAATCCGAAGTGAAAGTGTTGCTCTGCTGCTGCTGCTGCTGCTGCTGCTAAGTCGCTTCAGTCGTGTCCGACTCTGTGCGACCCCATAGATGGCAGCCCACCAGGCTCCCCCGTCCCTGGGATTCTCCAGGCAAGAACACTGGAGTGGGTTGCCATTGCCTTCTCCAATGCAGGAAAGTGAAAAGTGAAAGTGAAGTTGCTCAGTCGTGTCTGATGCTTGGCGGCCCCATGGACTGCAGCCCACCAGGCTCCTCTGTCCATGGGGTTTTCCAAGCATACTCTCAACTCATGGCCTTTGCAATTTCTTTTTCTTAATCATGGAAAGGACTTCTCTGGCAGCTTAGCGGTTAAGAACCCACCTGCCAATGCAGGAGACACAGGTTTGATCCCTGGGTCAAAAAGATCCTCTGGAGAAGAATGTGGCAAGCCATTCCAGTATTCTTGCCTGGGAAATCCCATGGACAGAGGAGCCTGGTGGGCTACAGTACATGGGGTTGCAAAAGAGTTGGACAGAACTTACCAACTAAACAACAACAAAAACAATAATCACGGACAGCTCTATCCCGAGATGTTCATATAACTCACCTTCTTACTTTACATATCTGCTCAAAAATCACTGGGAATAGAAGCACTTCCTGACCATGCTACAGAAAATAGCAATGCTCTCTCTTCTCCTTTATTTTCATCTTGCTGTTGGTAGCCAAATACTTAGTCTTGACTTTTCTGCTAAACTTTCCAATAAACATTTCTATTAAATCATCCCACAGACACCTTGAATGCACATGTCCAAAACTAAAACACATTTTATGCTCCAGAAATACTCAACTGGTTGTAAACTGAACAAAACCTTTGGCATCATGCTTCTATGAAGTCACTCATATTATTTTCATACCTGTAATATGCTTCTTCACCTGTTAATTCTGACTTGTGCTGCAAGAGCAGATTTCATTTCTCCTGTAGCCTTTATTAACAGGATTCCTACTCTTAGAGTGGTTAATTATTTTTCTTCTCTGTTTCTGTAAAACCTTGAGCTTATCTTTAACCACTGTACATAATGAATTATAGCAATGAAAGTGAAAGTGAAATTCACTCAGCTGTCTCTGCCTCTTTGTGACCCCATGGAGTATACAGTCCACAGAATTCTCCAGGCCAGAATACTGGAGTGGGTAGCCTTTCCCTTCTCCAGGGGCTCTTCCCAACCCAGGGATCAAACCCAGGTCTCCCGCATTGCAGGCAGATTCTTTACCAGCTGAGCCACAGGGAAGCCCAAGAATACTGGGGTGGGTAGCTTATCCCTTCTCCAGGGGATCTTCCAGGCCCAGGAATAGAACTGGGGTCTCCTAAATTGCAGGTGGATTCTTTACCAACTGAACTATCAAGGAATAATAGAATCTTAAAGAACCTATTAGCAAAAGGACTGCTGCTGCTGCTGCTGCTGCGTCGCTTCAGTCGTGTCCGACTCTGTGACCCCATAGACGGCAGCCTACGAGGCTCCCCCGTCCCTGGGATTCTCCAGGCAAGAACACTGGAGTGCATTGCCATTTCCTTCTCCACCAAAAGGGCAGAAGAGAGGAAAAATAGGAAAGACAAGAATTTGGGACCTCACTGGTCCTTTACCAAAGTTAATTTTTATACAACTCCAAAGAATTTAAGGCTTCAGCACTGGAAGTAGGGTGTATGGGTGGAATAAGATGGACTTGAAATTTCTGTCGTTAGCCACATGCACTTGAAGAGAGGAAAGGTAAGAGAATAACGGAGTCGACCTTTCCTAGCAATTTCAGAGTACAGAGCCAGGTGACTGGCCCAGCTTCAGCAGTCCGGGTTGGGGGCAACAGAGGGATAAATCATACAACAGTGGATTCTTAGACTTAGAGTCATCTTGCTAACAGAAGGGAAATGGAGGATAATGTCATGTTCTAGAGAAGCCCCCATGAATCAACAATATAAATAAAATCCTTAGTGTATTTTCAATGTATAGATAATTGGATAATAGATTTCCTTTGGTGCATGGCTGTTTCCTTATCCTTTTCTGCATAATGACAAATAAAAAGATGTTGAATTAAGACTTAGAGTAGGTGATTCATTGGTTGATGTTTCCACAGATAGTAATTACAGAGTCAGAGTAGAAATCTACTTCTGATTCTGAATATTTGCTTTTCCTTTAATTTCTTGTTTCTTTAGAAAAGAAATGAGTCCAAAAACATGTATTCAGATACTAGTAGTCACCCAGCTCTTCTAGGATTTTGCTTCTTGATCCTTGAAATGATGGTAATATTTATTCTAATTAACTCTTAGGGTTGTAATGAGGCTCCAGTGAAAACTATAAAGTGCTACAAGGAGGTACAGCTTGTAAGATCAGCATAAAAATAGGAGACTACCTTGTTAGTATTTATTAAGTCCGTTCAGTTCAGATCAGTCGCTCGGTCGTGTCTGACTCTTTGCGACCCCATGAATCACAGCACGCCAGGCCTCCCTGTCCATCACCTTCTCCCGGAGTTCACTCAGACTCAAGTCTATCGAGTCCGTGATGCCATCCAGCCATCTCATCCTCGGTCGTCCCCTTCTCCTCCTGCCCCCAATCCCTCCCAGCATCAGAGTCTTTTCCAGTGAGTCAACTCTTCACACGAGGTGGCCAAAGTACTGGAGTTTCAGCTTTAGCATCATTCCTTCCAAAAGAAATCCCAGGGCTGATCTCCTTCAGTATGGACTGCTTGGATCTCCTTGCAGTCCAAGGGACTCTCAAGAGTCTTCTCCAACACCACATTTCAAACACATCAATTCTTCGCCACTCAGCCTTCTTCACAGTCCAGCTCTCACATCCATACATGACCACAGGAAAAACCATAGCCTTGACTAGGCGGACCTTAGTCAGCAAAGTAATGTCTCTGCTTTTGAATATACTATCTAGGTTGGTCATAACTTTTCTTCCAAGGAGTAAGCGTCTTTTAATTTCATGGCTGCAGTCATCATCTGCAGTGATTTTGGAGCCCCCCAAAATAAAGTCTGACACTGTTTCTACTGTTTCCCCATCTATTTCCCATTTATTAAGTCAAGTTCATTAAAATTGTATATTTTAGTGTATTCAAAAGATAAGCAATATTTACTTTATCCAAGTTAATGTTATTTTGTTGTTATTTCATCCAGAACAACTAATATGATTGACAGCTTGATTATGACTAAGTTGGAGCCTTTCTCTGAGACAGTGTCCTCATGGTCCACACTCCAAAGCCAATCACAGACGAGTGCATATTCTCTTGTTTCCATTGATCTTACACTTCCTGAACAGAGTTAAAGAAGGAATCTTGTTGTGTTGCTTTCGTGTTTGCAGCAGGCTTGACTGTGTATATGACTGGAGGAATTAATAATATCTTTGTAGTGTCTTGTGCTCACTCATGTTTGACTCTGAGATCCCATGGACTGCAGCCCAGCAGGCTCCTCTGTCCATGGAATTTTGCAGGAAAGAATACTGGAGTGAGTTGCCATTTCCTCCTCCAGGAGATCTTATTGACTCAGAGATCAAACCTGAGTTTTCCGTGTCTCCTGGATTGGTGGGCAGATACTTTACCACTGAGACACTTTATAGTTGTTTCTCAGTCGCTCAGTTGTTCCCAACTCTTTGTGACCCCATGGACTGCAGCACTCCAGGCATCCCTGTCCATCACCATCTCCCAGAGCTTGCTCAAACTTGTGTCCATTGAGTCTGTGATGCCATCCAACCATCTCATCCCTGTGGTCCCCTTCTCCTCCTGCCTTCAATCTTTCCCAATGTCAGGGTCTTTTCCAATGAGTTGGCTCTTTGCATCGGGTGGCCAAAATGTTGGAGCTTCAGCCTCAGCATCAGTCCCTTCAATGAATATTCAAGACTGATTTCCTTTAGGATTGACTGGTTTGATCTCCTTGCAGTCCAAGGGACTCCCAAGAGTCTTCTCCAACACCACAGTTCAAAAGCATCAATTCTTTGACACTCAGCCTTCTTTATGGTCCAACTCTCATATCCATATATGACTACTGGAAAAACCATAGCTTTGACTCTACAGACCTTTGTCAGCAAAGTAATGTCTCTGCTTTTTAATATGCTGTCTAGGTTGGTCATAACCTTTCTACCAAGAAGCAAGTGTCTTTTAATTTCATGGCTGCAGTCACCATCTGCAGTGATTTTGAAGCCCAAGAAAATAAATTCTAATTGTTTCCATTGTTTCCCCATCTATTTGCTGTGAAGTGATGGGACCAGATGCATGATCTTAGTTTTCTGAATGTTGAACTTTAAGCCAACTTTTTCACTCTCCTCTTTCACTTTTTTCAAGAGGCCCTTTAGTTCTTCACTTTCTGCCATAAGGGTGGTGTCATCTGCATATCTGAGGTTATTGATATTTCTCCTGGCAATCTTGATTCCAGCTTGTGCTTTGTCCAGCCCAGCATTTCTCACAATGTACTCTGCATATAAGTTAAATAAGCAGGTGACAATATACAGTTTTGATGTACTCTTTTCCCAATTTTGACCAGTCTGTTGTTCCATGTCCCTTTGTACCTGTTGCTCTTGGGCCTGCATACAGGTTTCTCAGACACTTCTGAGACACTTGGGAGACCAGTAATATTTGTTAGAAGAAGCATATATATTTTTACAATAAATACTTTACAAAATTTTTTTTGAGGTAAATATTTTAAAGTTCTAACTAGTATATTCAATGAGTATTTCATACAGTCATTCATTCATTTCACAATTATATACTGAGTGCCTGTTATGCACCAATATCTAGGCACTAGGAAATATCAATGAACAAAATAGAGATTCCAGTTCCTGTTTCATCATAGGAAGATAGATTTTAAAAAGTAAATATAATAAATGAGTATTTTACATAGTAAGTTATGAGGTGAAAATTGCTTTGAAGAAAATAGTAGAGTGTAACATGGATCCAGAGGCTGAACATAATCATTCACCTAATTAATGAATACCTTTTAAGTGGAACAACAAAGAAGATAATATTCAATTTATACTGTACCAGCAGTTCTTAAAGAAATCCAAAATCTCACTTGAAGAAGTCAGCAAATGTGGTGGTCGTATGGGGAAATAAGGCTACCTAACTGGTTTTTAGTAGGCATGTGATTTATTCCAGCTTGCAAGTGACATAATCTGACTTTGTCTTTTAAATTATAAATAAAAATATTTTATCCATTTCTATGAATCCATCCTTCAAAAGGGAAAGTATCAGAATATAATGATGTTTGAGGATGTTTATTTTGTCATTGTGCTTTAAGCCAACTTTTTCACTCTCCTTTTCACTTTCATCAAGAGGCTTTTTAGCTCCTCTTCACTTTCTGCCATAAGGGTGGTGTCATCTGCATATCTGAGGTTATTGATATATCTCCCGGCAATCTTGATTCCAGCTTGTGTTTCTTCCAGTCCAGCATTTCTCATGATGTACTCTGCATAGAAGTTAAATAAGCACGATGACAATATACAGCCTTGATGTACTCCTCTCCCAATTTGAAACCAGTCTGTTGTTCCATGTCCAGTTCTAACTGTTGCTTCCTGGCCTGCATACAGATTTCTCAAGAGGCAGGTCAGGTGGTCTGGTATTCCCATCTGTTTCAGAATTTTCCACAGTTTACTGTGATCCACACAGTCAAAGGCTTTGGCATAGTCAAGAAAGCAGAAATAGATGTTTTTCTGGAACTCTCTTGCTTTCTCCATGATCCAGTGGATGTTGGCAATTTGATCTCTGGTTCCTCTGCCTTTTCGAAAACCAGCTTGAACATAAAGAAGTTCACAGTTCACGTATTGCTGAAGCCTGGCTTGGAGAATTTTGAGCATTACTGTACTAGCGTGTGAGATGAGTGCAATTGTGCGGTAGTTCGAGCATTCTTTGGCATTGCCTTGCTTTGGAATTGGAATGAAAACTGACCTTTTCCAGTCCTGTGACCACTGCTGAGGTTTCCAAATTTGCTGGCATATTGAGTGCAGCACTGGAAATAGATGGGGATACAGTGGAAACAGTGTCAGACTTTATTTTTTGGGCTCCAAAATCACTGCAGATGGTGACTGCAGCCATGAAATTAAAAGACGCTTACTCCTTGGAAGGAAAGTTATGGCCAACCTAGATAGCATATTCAAAAGCAGAGACATTACTTTGCCGACTAAGGTCCATCTAGTCAAGGCTATGGTTTTTCCAGTGGTCATGTATGGATGTGAGAGTTGGACTGTGAAGACAGCTGAGCGCCGAAGAATTGATGCTTTGAACTGTGATGTTGGAGAAGACTCTTGAGAGTCCCTTGGACTGCGAGGAGATCCAACCAGTCCATTCTGAAGAAAATCAGCCCTGGGATTTCTTTGGAAGGAATGATGCTGAAGCTGAAACTCTAGTACTTTGGCCACCTCATGCGAAGTGTTGACTCATTGGAAAAGACTCTGATGCTGGGAGCGATTGGGGGCAGGAGAAGGGGACGACTGAGGATGAGATGGCTGGATGGCATCACTGACTGGATGGACGCGAGTCTGAGTGAACTCCGGGAGAAGGTGATGGACAGGGAGGCCTGGCGTGCTGCGATTCATGGGGTTGCAAAGAGTCAGACACGACTGAGTGACTGAAATGAACTGAACTGAACTGATTTTGTCATTGTTGGTTCTTGTGAAAGAAGAGAAGCAAAGGAGGTGATTGGACAGGAGAAGCCTGACATCACAGCATAGCTGGAGCAGAAGATGAACTGAGTATTGCCAAACATCTATGGATAATCAAATCCATGAAGTTCCATGGATAGTACTAGAAAAAACAGAATTAAAGAACAAGTAGGACTTTAAGGAAGTACAGTATCCTTAAAGAAATAAAATGAGTTAATGCAACCATGAAGCAGTAACAGGCTGTTAGGGGAAAAAAGTTGATCATTCAGAGATCATCAAAATAAAAAGAAGCTCAATAAATGGGCTGAATAGTGGGATAAACATAGATGAAGTGTAATTAGATCTTAAGAAGACTGAACAAAAGATTTCATCTAGAATTCAGTACAAAGACAAAAAGATGAAAAGTGCAAAATCAGTGATTCTTGTGGGTTTAAAAATGGCCATATCCATTTGTAAGTTTTCCAAGAGGAGAAAAATTTCTGACAGTGCCCATATACCTGAATACTCTCAAACATGGATTATTATTTTTAAATTTATTTATTTGTTCTCTGCTTCTCTTCATTTGACTGTAACTTGTCTTCTTTTATAGCTACATCATTGGCAAAGACCCAGTAAATTGAGTTGGAAAGCATTAAAAGTTGCTTATCATTTTTTCTTAATTTATTTTTAATCGGAGGATAATTACAGTATTGTTTCTGCCATACAACAGTGTGAACCAGCCATGATTATTTATATATATATATATCCCCCCTCTCTTTGGCTTCCCTCTCACGCCCCTCATCTCACCCCCTCTAGGGGTCACAGAGCGCTAAGCTGAGCTCCCTGGGTTACCCAGCTCCTCCCCACTAGCTATCTGTTTTACACATGGTAGTGTGTATGAGTCAATGGAGAGGGTGAGACAAATTGACAGTGTTGTTATTGATTAGTTTTTCTTGAAAATTCAATAGTTTAAAAACTGTGAATGGTATTTAATTTGCGTTTATATGACTAGCGAGGTTGAACACTGCTTCCTATATAAGACAGATAAATGCATATATATATACCATTTTCCTATTACCTACTCAAGATCTTTGGCTTTTTTCTATTAAATGATTGCTTTGTTGTTGGTATATAAACATTCTTTGTATTTAAGGACTAATGATACTTTGCCAGTCATTTAATCTGTAAATACATTATCTTGATCTGCTATTAAAAATTAGTTATATTTTGTCCTTAAGATAAATTTTTTCCCATTTATTCAGAAGGTCAATATTTTCTTTTTGTTTTCTAGATCTTATGACTATCTTAAGAAGAGTTTTTTTTTTGGCTAATCCCCCAACCTAAGGTATATTTTATATAACTCCTATATTGTTTTCTTTTTAAGTTTTAGATCTTACATCAATTTGAAATTTGTTTAGTTACCATATAATCATATACATTAGATGGCCAGTTCTTTTCTCATATTAGATGTATTTAATATGAGTGTAAAAGTGTGCATTTTCTATTTCCTTTGATGTCTTTATTATTCTCCTAATACCAGACTACTGTAAACTACCAAACATTTATATTTATAACTGGTAGAAAGTGATCTTGTATTATTCTTTTTTCCAAACTTATCTTTACTATTCTTCTATATTTACTGTCTCTAAAAAAAGCTTTTGAATCTATTTCTCAGCCTTCTATATGAATTATGCTTTTTTTTTTTGTTTTAAAATAAAACACCTAGATATAAAACCACAAGAAAATCACATATGTGCCTTTGTGGATTAATATAATGTGAGTACTTTTCTAGCTACTACCTGAGTTAGGAAACAGAATTTTGCCTACCATCCGAGAATCCATCCATTTGCCTTATTCTAATCCTAATCACCTCACTGAACCTAGTCATTCATCTAATTAATGACAATTTATTAAGTACAGCTACAAACAGTAATATCTAATTCATACTGTACCAGCAGTACATAAAGAGATCCAAAATATAACTTGAAAAAGTTAGTAAAGATAAGTTTGGAAAAGAAGAATAATATAGGGTCACTTTTACTACCTTGATTTTTGTATTAATCACTCCTTTGAGCTTCTTTACCAATTTTGCATCCCTGTAGTCTAACACCTTGTTTACATATTTGCTGTGCCTTTTATATCTTTTGTTGTTGTTTAGTTGCTAAATCATATCTGAGACTTCTGTGACCCCATGGACTGTAGCCACCAGGCTCTCTGTCTATGGGGTTTTCTAGGCAAGAATACTGGAGTGGGTTACATTTCCTTCTCTAGGGGATCTTCCCAAGCCAGGAATTGAACCCACGTCTCCTGTATTGGCAAGCTGATGCTTTACCACAGAGCCACCAAGGAAGCCCTTTATATCTTTTAGCATAAAATTTCTCTCTATATCTGTTTCTTCTTTGGAATTCATTTAACTTTCAGGATTTCCCACTCTGGATTGGTAATTTCATACTTAGCGCTATGCTATTCCTCACATTCCTCTGCCCTCTGACTTCTTGCGTGTTGGCAGCTGGTTCCAAAGACCTGATGGGTTAGATCCCTTGGCAAACCTATTGGTTGTCTTGGTTTGTCATTAAGGAGACAGGTACTGTCTGGTTTTATCTCAGTCCCCTCATCCTAGCCAGAATCTCTCCCTCTCTCCCTCAAGAGTTACAGTGTAACTCTTGTATTATAATATTAGCAACCATTCATGCTAATTGGGAACTGGTGATATATGTAAGTTTAGTATTTTGTTTTCATTTATCAGATGGAATAGTTTTATGAAATGTTGGTGTTCCCCATCTTTTATGGTATTTACCCAATGGTAGAATTCATATAAGGAAGGCAGTATAGACGCTTATTTTTCTTAATTTACCAGTTTCCAGGAGAGTGAGTTGATTTTCAGTCATCTTCTAGAGACCCATTGGCTTTTTCTCTGTCTTTATAAAGGACTCATAGTTTTAAATGTATTTTGGTATATTTCAATCTGTTGGCAGTATTGTCTTATTGAAACTCAGTTGTCTCATTTTTGGCTAATGGAAACCTGTTCCATTTGACTTTTGAGTGTTTTGGCAGGACCCTACTAGTTCTTGATTGCTTACTTTGTATTTACTATCTAATTTGACAAGACTTTTTACATTTATCTTACATATTTCCTGTCTCAGTCCTAGAATCACACTTTTTCTAAGAAATCAAGCTGAATGGTTTAGTGGAAAATTGAATTTCAGGATTAAAGTCTGGATGGTAGGGATGTTTATTTATCTTGGACTGGTCATTGTTCCTAGGCATTTTAATAAAATTAATTATGTTGGCAGAGTGAAACATACAGAAATATATATGTTTAAATGTATACATATCCAAAGATAATGTATCTTGGGGATTTATACTGATATTTTCAAATCAATTTAAGTATGACAGGATTTTACTTAACCTTTCCTCAAGAACATAGGGGTTTGCAGAATTAAATTTATGCTATAATTTCTTGTTTTCTTTATTAAGAAATTATACATATAGTAGTCCTGAATGACAATACTAATACAATGACTATCAGTATGCTTCTGGGTCACATTTATGTGTGATTTTTGCCATCCTCATTCCTTGCTCATTTTCTGGTAGTTGAACTGCAAGGTCTGAGTATATAACAATTACATACTATATTTTCCTTTTAACTTAGTAATTCATTTCTTTTGGTTCTAAATGCAATTATAAACTTAATGCTCACTGTCAGTGCTTATGTTACTATTTCTCATTTTGGTTGTCAGTATTCTTTGCCTGGTAGATTCTTAAGGAAGTGCTCATGAGAACATTCCTGAATTCTTTAACGTTGATAATAGTTTGTCTTACACTGTTTATATTTGAAAGTCAGTTTTGCTGGATATGAAATCCTTGATTCACATATTCTGTCACTGAGATTCTCAAATATATTATTCCATTTTCTTCTGGCATAAAGCATTGCCATCAAAGCCTGATGATAATCTAATTTTATTTTTCATATAAAATGAACGTTCTCCTTTTTTTAAAAAAAAAGTGCACAAAGGGTTTTTCCCTCAAAGTTTGGTAATTTTACCAGCGTGTACTTTAGATAGTAGTTCTTAGTTTAAATTGTCAAGTACATGTGTGCTGTTTTATATGCAGTTTCAAATCTTTTGTTCCATTCTTTTGGTTTGTTTTTTATTTTAGAGACTCGTGTGATCTATATCTTGGATTGGCTTTTTAGGACAACATCTTCAGTATTTTCAGTTCAGTTCAGTTCAGTCGCTCAGTCGTGTCCGACTCTTTGCGACCCCATGAATCGCAGCACGCCGGGCCTCCCTGTCCATCACCATCTCCCGGAGTTCACTCAGACTTGTCTATTCAATATTTATCTGTCCTTTTTTCTAAATCATCTTTATCTTTTCTTTTTCAAAAATTTCTTAGATATAATTTCTATAGAAAAAAATTACCCATTTTAGTGTAAAGTCCTTTGGATTTTGAGAAATGCATAAATCTTGTAAATGTCACCACAGTCAAGATATGGAAATAGTTCTAGCACTCTCATCCCTTAAATTCCTCTATCTCCTTTGTAACTGAAAATTTACCCCACCCCAGTCCCTGGCAACCACTGATTTATTTTCTGTCTCTATAGTTTTGTATTTACAAAAATATCATATAAAAGAAATCGTACAGTATGTCTTTTGTGTCTGAGTTCTTTCATTAATGAAATACTTTTAAGATGCATACGTGATGTTGCATTTATCATAGTTTATTCTTTAACTGCCAATCACTGAGTAATGTTCCAGCATGTGGATGTACCAGGAGCATGGTCTGCATCTTCATTCTCAGGTTGAAGACATTTGTGTTGTTTCTGATTTTTAGTAATTGTGTATAAACCTGCTGTAATGTTTTGTGGGTGAGGTTTTTGTGTGGTCTAAGTTTTTATGTCACTTGAGCGAATAGGCAGAAGTGGAATTTCTGATTGATATGGTAGTGTATGTTGAGACAGGTATGTGTGACCAGAAAGAATGAAGCTAGTGTGAGGAGAGAGGAAGTACTTGTAACGACGTTAAGTCCTTGATCTCATTCCCCTGCCAAGATCCAGATGCTTGTTTGTTTTCCCATACCTTGGTTGTCCAGTTATTCTTTGGATTTCATAAAACAAACTAACGTCCTTTGGAAAATCTATTTTTTGTCCCTTTAGGCTGTTCTAAGTAGATTTCTGACATGTGCAACCGAAGTAAGATTTGTATTAGGGCAATATTTTATTGAGCCCTTAGAGGGAGCTAGCTACTGTGCTAAACTCTTAACATGCATTTTATAATTAATTCACTGGGGTTATCCAGCCTTGTACATTGGTTGCAATGAAAGTTTAACTCATTGTTTTGAAAAAGAGAGAGCAAATGAAAATAAATAACCTTATGTGAAACTAATGTGTTTACTAAAGTGTTATAAGCATTCTGTCAAGCATTGCCAATACATTTTTGCTTTTGGAGAAGTATACTTTTCATTACAAATGACTTTATTGTTTAGTGCGGGCATTTTAATGTTGACAAGTAAAGTACAAGTCTACTTTGCACAAAAGAACAAGCCTCCTTGTTATGAATTCACACATGCATATGCAGATTACTTCTTTGGTGTATATATTAATAAATAAAATATTCATGAACTGAAAGCCTTAAAATGACGGATTTGAAACCATGATGGCTAAAGCACTTTGTTATTTCCATTAGTTCTAACAATATTCAGCTTTCTGGTTTCCTTTGAAAGAGATTTAAAAAATACAAATGATGTAAAAGATCTGTAAATATGGGCCATGACCTTTACAGAATAAGATAATTTGGTATCCTTCTACTTGGGGATTAATGCTCTTTTTTTTCTTGGGTCATTTTGTAAGGACACAGATAGGTTCTATTAGGGGTTCAGATGCTACTTGCTGCTGGAGTTGAGAAAAGGGAGAGGTCAGTTGCTGAGCTGGAGGATCAGGGAAGGCTTGGTGGAGAAGGTGGTATTGGAATGGGGCCTTGTAAGTTATTTAAGTTATTTTTGTCCTGAGACCATTGTCACTAATAGGAATACCTTCATTAAATTAATATGCTTGTAAGGTACTAAACTTAAGACTCAGGTAAATGATTCACCCTCAAAAAAGTAATTACATTTCTTTTTCACATAGTTGAAATCAATAAATCCATGGTTGAAATCAATAAATCCACATGGCTGGATTCTTGACCAAGTATTATAACAGGAAAATTACACCCTCTTTGATTTTATCTCCTGCCATTGCACATAGAAAAAGCAACATCTAAAAGAAAATTATTCTATTATCTAAATCACTATGGAATATTATTATTATGTTTAGCCAAAAATTCTATGTTGTATGCTTATTTGTAGTTGATTGACCTGATTTCCAGCAAGAAAATTATTTTAAAATTTTCATTATCTCCTAGAGAAATAGTAGATCATTAGAAATGAACACTATTTATTTAGTAGAGATCAAAAGCATCAATGTGGTTACTCAGTAAAATATACTTTTAGATTTAAGAAGAACTCATATGGCTTTTTAGAATTATAAAAGCACACTTTGAAACAGGAAAAATCATCATGGCATTTAGAAGCAATAGAAAAAAATATTATATAACCTCTTTGTAATTGATTATAACAGGACCTCTGACATTTCTGTGTACTTGTTCAGGGGCTTGTTCATGGAGCCATGGCTAAGCAGGGAAGTGTTGCTGATTATTTATGAAATAGGCAAGAAATAATGGTTCATAGTTGGCATAAATTCTGAATTAATCTCTTGAGTACTTGCCTGCTATACAGCATTATCACCCTGATGTTCTGATACACACGGATCACTGTAGACCCTTGTGAGCAGAAGTTTTCCAGATGTTTACAAGATGTTGAAAGATTTGATTGCACATTCATTAACAGTATTTGTGTGTAAACACTGTTACCACTTGAGTAAATGTGGTATTATATGAATTTATGGTACCATGTTAAATATCACAGGCAAGCTTAATCCACTATGCAAATTCTATTTAGTAATGCAGTAGACCGCATGCTTTGACATGACTGTCTGTGCACTCACTGATTGAGTCCCTCAGTCTTCAGATGCATCAGTGGGGCATGTGGTGAGCCCAGACTTTGGGGCAGGTCAGCCTCTTCCACTTTACTGAGTACACAATATAAACTGTTGTGGTTTAGTCACCAAGTTGTGTCCAATTCTTTTGTGACTCCATGGACTGTAGCCCATCAGGCTCCTCTGTCCGGATTTCCCAGACTACAGGAGTGGGTTGCCATTTCCTTCTCCGGGGGATCTTCCTGACCTAGGGATCGAACCTACGTCTCCTGCATTAGCAGTTGGATTCTTTACACTGAGCCACCAGGGAAGCCGAACACAATACACATATCAATTTTGATACGTGCTATGCCAATAAAATGGCTTGGAAACCCTGAAACCAGCATTTTTGAGCAGAAGTTATGTGAAAGATACTGGCCTAACCACTAAAAGTATTCATTGTTTAGTCGTATCCAACTCTTTGCGACCCCATGGACTTCAGCCTGCCAGTCTCCTCTGCCCATGGAATTCTCCAGACAAGAATGAAAGCACTGAACAGCAGTTCTGCAGAAGATACTGGCCTAAGACATAAAAGTGATTTAAAAACAAACAAGATATTTTATGCTTTTAGGTGCTCAGTTGCTCAGTCGTGTCTGACTCTTTTGCAACCCCATGGACTGTAGCCCACCATGCTCCTCTGGCCGTGGACTTTTCCAGGCAAGAATACTGGAGCAGGGTTCCGTTTCCTACTCCAGGGGATCTTCCCGACCCAGGGAAAGAACCCGTGTCTCTTGTATCTCCTGCATTGGCAGGTAGATTCTTTACCACTAGCACCTCCTGGAGAGCCCTTTTATGGTTTAAAAAGTATTTAAAATCTAACATAAGAGGGATATGCAATGAATAAAGTGTTGCAAACTCACATTTGTTATTTCTGTTTAAATGAACTTAACGTGCATTCCAAGCCTTCATTTCCATTATAATGGAAAACATTCTTGCCAAATCAAGACGGTGTCCAGTTTAAATCATATCTTCTGAACCAATTCTGACAACTTCAAGGCTTCATTCCTACTCCCCTTTCTAGGATCCTCTAGGTTCTTGAGTGCTTCCATATCTTCCTGACACCGAGGGAAGAGAATATGATCTGAGGTGCCTATCTTTTGTGTTAACTGCTGTTTAATAACTTTTCCTCTGTTCTCTCCGTGTCAGCAAAGTGCAGTGACTATTCTGAAACGCTTACTCTGTACTCCAAGTCTCCCTCACTACCCCCAAACATTCCTTATCCTCTTAACCTTCAGGGCTGCCATATCTCAGTTTTTACCTTATCTTTGTGCTGTACTTGGGCAGGAGACTGTTCTTAGATTCTCTTTGTATTCCAAAGAATTCAAGAAAGGGTGATGGAGTGGACATGGGTTTCAGGATATTTCTATGTCTAGACATGCCCTGTTGTCCAAAGCAGCAGCTCCGTGTTAAGCATCACACTGCTAGGCTTTCTCTCTCCAAAATCCTGCCGAGAGGTGGAGCTTTTCGTGCCACGTATTCTCATGAAAGTTTGGTGGCCTCTGAAGTCTCTGTTTATCTGGGTTTCAAGCCTTCAGTGAGAAAAGGAGGCTCAGGGGCAACAAATTAACAGTTGCATGTTGCTGCTGTCCCCCAAGCTTCTCCAAGGTCTCTTTCCCATTCCGCATCTGTTGCTTTTGTTGTTCAGCTGCCAAGTCATGTCCAGCTCTTCGCAATCCCATGGAATGCAGCACGCCAGGTCTCCCTGTCCCTCCGCTATCTCCCAGCATTTGCCCAAGTTCATGTCCATTGCATTGGTGATGCCATCCAACCATCTCATCCTCTGTCGTCCCACCTCTCCCCGGCCCTCAATCGTTCCCGGCATCAGGGTCTTTTCCAATAGGCACATACAAAGATTCCTCCCAATACGTAAGCATGTTGCTCCTCCCACCCCAATGTAGTTTGTAATTTAAAATGGTATTTTTCAAAATTTTTTGATAGAAACTCTTTGTGAGTAACACATTTCCTTATCAACCCCAGATACCACACATTTACCTTACTCTTACGAATTGTAGAGTACTCTATTCCATTTCATTAGGGGGAAAAAACAAAAACAAACAAAAACTCAATGCTAGTCTAGCCTCAGGAGAATGATTTCATGACCTTCTTGTGGCCTTGACCAGCAGTTTGAAAAGCAGTGCTCTAAACCTCTGTTCTGAGTCATTCTTTGTTCCTTTTAAGCAAAGCCACGCCAGATTTTTAAATTCTAGTAGACATCATCCCTTTTCAAGTGGTTGGATCTTGCAAATGAAAAGAGCTTTGACCTTCAGACCAGTATCTATGCAATGTGCTTAGAAAATTCATTTGAATTATTGTTTTGGCCTGTATCCCATTCTCCACCTTTGGCCATAAATACCTCTGAGTATACGGGCAGAAAACAGCAAGAAAAATGAGAGCAAAAAATCTGCAGATTTTATCCTGATACGTATAAATCAGAGCAGAGAACCACAGAATTTAAAAACACCACAGAAAAGCAGAGACATTAATTTTCCCATCCAAGCGGTTCAATGAGGCATAATCATCTGGCTTGTCCCAGGCTACAGAACTTGTTGGAGCCAAAACACAAACCCCTGGCTCTTGACTGTCATGTCACCAGTTTTTCTCCTTAACACTATTCATTCTCTTCTTAAAGTCAGAGTATTGGTCAAATGAAAGCACCTATGAAGCACTAACATGAAATAGAAACTCATTCTCACCACGTACTTAATGATTGTTAGCTCTTTTTTCTCTTCCTTCATTAACCTGAGGTTGAAGTATTCATTCTGTCTGATGGTAGTTCCTGATTTTCTCCATTCTCTTTTCTTTTCTTTCATTCTTGGGAGAAGAAGAGTAAAGAATACTGCTTATACTTTTGTGGGGGCACTTTTAAACTGTGGTATTAGGGAACCTAAAACTCACGTGCCATAAGACATAGATTTGGTGGGATTAAACTGTTGGAGAAGACTCTTGAGAGTCCCTTGGACTGCAAGGATATCTAACCAATCCATTCTAAAGGAGATCAGCCCTGGGATTTCTTTGGAAGGAATGAGGCTAAAACTGAAACTCCAGTACTCTGGCCACCTCATGCGAAGAGTTGACTCATTGGAAAAGACTCTGATGCTGGGAGGGATTGAGGGCAGGAGGAGAAGGGGACAACAGAGGATGAGATGGCTGGATGGCATCACGGACTCGATGGACGTGAGTCTGAGTGAACTCCGGGAGTTGGTGATGGACAGGGAGGCCTGGCGTGCTGCAATTCATGGGGTCGCAAAGAGTCAGACACGACTGAGCAACTGAACTGAACTGAACTGAACTGAAGCTGATAGTCACTTTGCTTTTTGGCTTTAGTCAGCAATATCTTAATAGAACCATCCTCCATTTCAACTCATCTTAGGGGAAACATATTTCATACACTGACCTAAAGATATCCGGACAGTTCTGATGATGTACACCAGGGATCTGCAAAAAGTGGTATTCAAAAATATGTATCTAAAATATGTAGGCTACAACCCGTGGGGTCGCAAACAGGTGGACATGGCTGAGCGACTAACACACACACGTTCATTGGAAGGTCTGATGCTGAAGCTGAAGCTCCAATACTTTGGCCGCCTGGTGGGAAGAGCTGAATCATTGGAAAAGATCCGGTTGCTGGAAAGATTGAAGGCAAAAAGAGAAGTTTACAAAAGAGGATGAGATGGTTAGATAGCATCACTGACCCAGTGGACCTGAATTTGAGCAAACTCCGGGAATAGTGGAGGGCAGAGGAGCCTGGTGTGCTGCAGTCCGTGGGGTCCTAAAGAGTGAGACATGACTTAGCAACTGAACAACAATCATCAATAAGATGATTAAGTAAATTATAATAAATCCAGTTTAAAATAAAAATTAGTACACAAAATGTTGTAGAAAATAAATTGTTATCCAGTCTTGGAATATGATATTGATGATGTGTCCATGGTTATAGGGAAAGTTTGTGTTTTGAAAGATTTTATAAAAAGATTTAAGATTGTATCCTCAGTATGAGATTAACTAACAAAAATTATATAGAAAAAGATTAGAAGGAAATAAACCAAAATATAATACTGATTGTCTCTGGGAGATGGTTTACACTGATCCAGTTTTTTTCTTTCCTTCTGAGTCTTAATTTTTTCTTCAATTACTATATATTGTAACATACTCAGAAAAAATTAAAAAAAATTAAAAGTCAAGTATTTTACAAATATGTAATATTTTTTAAAAACACTGGAAGCAGGAAAAATCTCGGGTTTTAAGCTTTTAAGGTTTTTAGTTTGTATTTGGTTACAGTTTTTAAGGAAACTTCATGAGTTGGTATGTTAACACAGTTTCTTGGATGGCATATCCTAAGATGTAACCTCAATGACTTACAGCCACTGTCAGTAATGTGCAATATGAAAAAATAAGATGTTAAATGGAAAGGGCATCGATCTTTAAACAATAGGTGGAGTTATTATTTAGAATTGTGAGTGGGCCAGGGTGCTTCTTTATCTCCTGCTGCTGTTTATAACCTAGGACTGTTTTTAGATCCAGAATAGAGGAGTAACTTGGGAGGAAAAAAAAAAAAAAAACACCCAAGAAATGAATAGCTCCTCCAGCTCCTCTTTGAGAAAGTTACCTGCAATCAGTCTTGCTAGAGTGAGCAGCGGATACAAATGGGTCTGCTTTCTTGAATTCACTGCCTGTACCAACAGTCCGTGCTGCAGTAGTTGAAGCAATCTTCCTTTCAAGATATTGATTTCCTATGGAATTGTCATTTGAAATGATGGATTTACAGTTGGGTTGGGACCTGGAGGGGAGATGGTTGTGTTTGTGTGGCAGACATGAATCTTGACAGGCTTTGTCCTCTACACAAAGGACAAAAGGAAAGGAAAGAAATTATTAGAGATGGGGAAAAGATTAAAGAAAACACTTGAATCATCTTCCAGTTTCACGGGCCAGCTTCTAATACTTATGCAAGGTTATTTATTTATGAGTCCATCATTTCACAGTAGTTGAATTTTTTGATTGTTCCTAAAGCCAAAGTTTCGGACACGACTGGGCGACTGAACTGAACTGAACTGAACTGAAAGCCAAAGCAGTAACACTTACGGTTATGCACTTTGAAATAGAAATGCAGGTTTTTTTTTTTTCTTTAACCAGAGTATCCATTGGTAGTTATTTTCTTTTTCTCAGAGGAGATCTGAAGGCTGATCTTTAGGTCACTGTGATCACAGTCTTTTTCTCTATAGATCAGATTTCCTAGCTCCATTTAAGAAGGTCATGATTCTGGATTGTTCTCTTCTGTCCTAAGATGCTGGGTCTTCCTCCTTTCTTCCTGCTCTTCCTTCTGTCGTCCTCTTTTATATGATATGAATTTCATGTAATGTGGATCTTTTTCGTCTGTATGCAATATGTTATTAGTCTTTTTTGCCACACCTGGAGGCAAATTATTCCACTCTTTTTTCCTTTTTTTAAAAAATTTGTTTTTCCTTTATGCTCTTTTTTTTTTTTAAATTTCAGAAACAATGCAACTTCATTGGTTTGGGGCTCATTAATCAGACTGATTATTTGCTTGACATGAATTAATTTCTTATTTTTCTAGATAGGTTCAAAGGTATTAATGTATCCTTTTGTTTTCTCAGTTTTCACAGTAGAGTCCATGATGCAAAGTAGGTACATGAGATTGTATATGCTTGTGTAGTAAAATATGCAATATTAAAAACATTAAGTTGACATAGCAATTAATGAATACTTACTACCAAGGAATATAATATTCTTCATAAACAAATTTTATAACAACAAAAATTTGGCTTTATTGTCAGAATATATTTTTTAAGCCATTTTCTACATAAAATTTTCACTAGAAATCACTGATTTATCTACTTACAGCAAATATAGTGAACCAGACTAAATCACTTGTAGGTGATGAAGCATCACCCATATATACTATGTAATAGGCACTGTTACTAGTTTGGGGGCCGCTGAGTCATTATCTCCTCAAACTGAATGACCACTGAGATTCTTTGTTGTTTCACTATATATATATGTATATATATAGTGATTTTTGATATCCTATTATATATATATATATTTGTCTTTAATCAGCTGACTTTTCTTTGTCTTACACACATTTTTCCTCTTCTCTAATTTTCTACTTTTAATCTACTGTGAACTAGAAAAATGGGATCTATCCTAATAGAATTCTACCTGAAGCTGGAATAAGTAGTCACTGAATAATATTTAAAAATAGAGTTTGTACATAGCTTTTGACCTCTATTTTTGCTTCCTTGAGCTCTTTAATAAAATAGTTTATTCCCTGATTCTTAATAGGATTACAGAGATTTAATGTTGTTGGCCAGGTGTGATGTTGAACTATTTGACTATTTCTATGCAATGCTTGTGTTAATAGGAGGTCAAATATCAACCTATTGTGAAGATTGAATGTATCCTATATTCAAGCATTTGATACATAATAGTCACATTGTGTATGCGTGTGTGTGTGTGTGTGTGTGTGTGTGTGTGTGTGCGAGAGAGAGAGAGAGAGAGAGAGAGAGAGAGAGAGAGAGAGAGAGAGAGAGAGAGAAAGAGACAGAGAGAGAGAAACTTCCTAGGAAAGAAGTGGCCCAAACAGATGGCTTAAAACTTGTTTGGTACCCATTTCTAGCACATTTCACTAATCCGAATCACAGTTTTCAGCACTATTGTTAGCCAAACAGCCATCTCCCTTCATCTTTGTTTTGTTTAGGACACATTCCCTACCTTCTTCTATTTAGAGAATATGTTTAGCTTGGAAGAGGCACTAGGATGTGTGTGTGTGGATGAATGTAAAGTGAAATAAAGCATAAAACATCCAGTTGGAGCTATGACTCTTCTGATTCTAGTATTCAGTTAAATTTCTAGAACACTGAAAAAATTATTTCTCAGATGCTTGCTGATGATAACCTGTTATCATAGCAATATCTTATTATTGAGTGATTAAAACCACACTTTCAAACTAGAGTAACCCTTAGAATTGGGGCATAAATGCATGTTATGATTCAAGTGCCCACTTTAGACTTCAGTCAGTAAAACCTTAATTAATTAGAAATCAATACCTTAGGGACATAAATCAGATAGATTTCAACAGTACGATAATTTTTACTCTATAATAATAAAATAACCTAATGTTTAAAAAATATTGTTCAGTAATAAGTCAATATTAAAAAAAAGGGCTTTCTAGGAAACTCTCAGATAGCCAGGATTTATCATTCCATTTCTGATAGCGTATTGTTAGTTGAATTCTTATCGTAACAGTAATTTTAAGGTGAAAAAATCTTTCCCCTTTCAGGACAGTAGGCAATTGTGCATTCTTTAAATTCTTAAAAATCAAAGTCTGATTAGACATACTTACAAAAATGTGTTTGATATGCATTTTTATATAAATGGAAAGATTTTTATATCAGTCTTTTTATGAATGTGCATAATTAATGGAAAATCTGTATCATTTGAAAAATCACTTTGCATTGATTGGCACATTTGTTTTAACAAAGTAAGTAGATTCTGCTTGGTGTTCAGTGAAACAGGCTGTTTTGTTGCTGGATATTTATGATAAATACATGCCTTTTCACACTCATCTTTGTTTAGACAAACATGCGTTTTTGGCATTTCTCTATTTTATTTACCGGTCACTGCTGTTTATATTGGTAGGCAAGGCAGTTTCCTATTTAACTTTGGTATGAACACTATGCAAGTATAATTTTGAGCTTAGCCACCTGTTTACATATTTTGTCTTGTGTCCAACAAAATCTTTTCTAGAATAAATATTTCAAGAAAGTGAGACCTTTGGCTCTCCTAACTCTAAAGCCGACTTAAATTTGATTTTAAAAAACTGTTAGCCTGCATAAATTCTTAAGGATGCCTCTTGGTGTGCAGTATAATTGAGATGCTTGGGAGTATGAAGGGAGGAGCTGGACCATTATTGATAACATAAGCTCTTAGCTTAGGAATATCGAAAAGGTGCTAACCTGTATTTATGTTTGGTTATGAACTCAGAGACAGTGAAACACTTAAAGGCGCTGAATACATAATATATGAAGCAGCCACAGCTCTAATGTTCTACTGATGATATACGTTCATATAGATTTTATTTTTACGTGAACAGTATTCTTTCTTGTCAAATCTTGGAAGGGAACTGTGACATCTTCTTGTGCACAGTTTTGTCAAACTTCAAGAGTTTACTGAAAAATCTTATTGCAAGCTTCTCTGTGAGGGTGGTGTCCTCGGTTTCTAGAGATCAAAGTTTAGTCCTATTACCTCTGTTGTTTCCCAGCTTAACACTAGGAATTCATTTTGGACATTGATTTTTTTTCTCAGTGAACTATTAGATGCATGTCATTTCAATGAGTGATCTAAAACTAGATGACATATGCCCCCTCCCCCCATCAAATGCTATGTCTTGTATATAGCAGTAAAAGATGTATGAAAAGAATGATTTACTTTGAGAAGTGGAAATCTTTGAAGTGGTAGGCTTTGATATAAAATAAGGAGATATCTTTCTTTGAATTAGGGGTAATATAAAAGTTATAAAGGAAGTGGAATTCTAGTGAGCAAATATGATTAAGAATATATATTTGCCAATGAAAAACTTACATTTATTTCTGATACCTTTTTTGTTGTTGTTGGCCAAGGGAAAAACTATTAGATCAAGCTTTTGATGATGGAATAAAGAGTTTTGACCAAGGTTCTGTCTTCCTGTCATTGAAAAGAGTTCTCTGAGTTTCTAACAATATGAGCAATCAGAAATTTGGAAAAGAAAAGAAAAGACTAGTCTTGCAGGATGTCAGGAAAGGGCATGAGCAAGCATTAAACAAAAAGAATACACACAAAAAAGACCCCTAATGCGATGAATACCCAGCTTGTCACAAAAATGCTTAATGATGGAGTGAAGATAAATTTGTCAGTTTCTCATATGTTGAATATTCATCATATAGTCTATGCAGCTGTATCTTAGAATGCCACTCCTTTTTTTTTTTTTTTAACCATAAAACAGATTTTATTCTACTAGTTTATTCTTAGGACCTGCATTGTGCACCTTACATGCTTAAGTGAACTACTGTAAGACAGTTCTTTAAATGCTATTTTGTTATTCTTAATCCTTATCTTCTTACTGTGTGATCATATTTATGGTACATAGGTCATTTCTTTTTGGAAAAGGGAAAAGGTTATTTGCAAATGGGCATTTCCTTTTTTTGTACACAGGCATTCTGATTGATGTTTATTCAGCGTTAAATAAAAGTAGTGCTGTATTGAAAGCATATATGCAAATTCCTATGTGTCGTGGTATAAACTTTGCCCTTGGTTGTTTATTAGTAAGGAAAGTGATCTTAATTATTTCTGTAGTAGATTTCACTGGTTAATGCCAAATCTAACCATATCTTCTTAGACTGAATACACATGATTCAAATTTTACAAAGCCCTAACTTGGAAATAATATTTATCATGTGTTATTTGTAATTCTATATCTCAAACTACTTTAAGCAACGCTTTAAACTTTTAAAGTAATTCTTAAAATATACATAGTACCTGATTTAAAAAGTGAATTTAAGATGAAACCCACAAAGCTTAAGTTTCAGGGCCCTCACTTGCATAGATCTCTTTCAATGTCAGCATCTACTTTAGGGATGTGGAGAGGAAGCCCAGATCGTGCTGTCGGTGATGGTCCTGGGCTTGCGGGTGGTTCTGGCTCATCATCCTCTTCATGTCTACCCACTTGCCTGGTGAAAATCTGACTTTGGTAGATATCATTGTTCATCTGGATCCTGTTTTTGATTTCAAAGGAGAAAATCTGAACAAATGCTGTTCAGATTAGGGAAAAGGTATATGGAAGAGGTAATTAATAATGCAAAAGTGCTAAGCTGTTCTCCGGATTTTATGTTCTTGGCATTTGTCAGCTTTTAAAAACTTTGTAATTTGTGATGAACCCTTTCCTTATTCTAAATATGTACTTATTTTCACTTCTACCTTTGTATTCATAGTTTTATATTATTTTCTAAAAAAACAGATCTTCTGGATTTAGAAAACCTGGATTCACACTTTATCTGGTACCTAGTAGCTCTTTAGCACGTGTTTATTTTATTCTCCTCTAGACTCATCAAATTTCCATCGATTATATAAGCAACAATGACTTTAATAATGTTTGTCACACACAAATACATCATTTCTATCAGTTATGTTCACTTCCTTATTCTGACATTGCTAGTGGATTGAATGATGACCTCTAAAAAGGCAAGTCCACGTATCCTGAAATTGTTGTAGTTTCCGAATCTTATTTGGAAGATGAGTTTTTACAGCTATAAATAAATTGAGGATGTTGAGGTAAGGAGATCATCCTCAGTTTTCCGGGTAGGCCCTAAATCCAATGGCACCGAGAAGACAGACAGAAGAAGAAAGGCCCTTTGACACTGGAGGTGGGCTGTCGAGGGCAGACGACAGGGAGGGGTGATGGATACTCACGTTGAGTTCCCATAGCCCCAGAGTTGGAAGAGACAATGCATGCGATCCGTCCTCGTGCCTGGAGGAGCACGGTGGCCATGTGGGCACTTTGATTCGGCGCTTCTCGTACTCAGAGCTGTCAGAGAACAGATTTCTGGTGTTTTCAAGGTATCCAGTTTGTGGTCATTTGTCTTGGCAGCAAACAGAAAACTAACACACTCTCATTTTGTCACCACATTTTCCAACGTTTCAGCAATGCACATTCTATTGTAGCAAAAACAAATGACCAGAAATTGGGTAAAAGAGGGGGAAACAGGGATTGAGAGGGAGAAACTGAAGAAAAAATTTAAAGACAGGGCAAAATAAAAAATTTGTGAAGCTGTCTCTTGGTATTCAAGAATGGTTCTGTGACCTCTGGGATACAAAAGTCTGCAGATACTCAAGTTCTTCATATAAAAGTGATCTTTTTAGCTTGAGTTATCTAGAGATGATTTAAAGAATTATCTCTGGACAACTTACTATAATGCAAATACTATGTAAATAAACTGTTTCTTATGGACAAGCAGTTGTGGGGAATGTGGCAAATTCATCTTGCTGTTTGGAACGTTCTGAATTTTTTTCTGTAACATTTTGATCTGTAATTGGTTGAATCTGCAGGTGGTTGAATCCAAGGATGTAGAATCCAAGGATTTGGAGGGTGAACCGTATTCATGAAACAGATGGTTCAGGCACATGTGTTCTTCTTCTTCCTGTAACATTCTTTCTGATAAAGCCATTTTTTTCTCTGTCTGTTGGGGGGAAGGTTAAAGGATAGAGTTTATTAACCCTTTGGTTGTAGAATAGAAAACAGGCAAGGATCACAATTCAGTTCCAGGACCACAGTCACCTGAGAAGTTAGGAAGAGGTAGTTACAAATCTTTTGAACCTTTTCAGCTCCACAAGTAGGTAAGCTACGTTTTTGCCTTATGAATAATTACCTCAAATTCATAGTTTTCTTACATATAGGCTCAGAAGTATATCTTTACAACAAGAGATTGTGGATTTTCTTTTTTGTCCTGGGTGCAATCTATTAATATTACACTGCACCTGAGTAAATGAAGATCTCTTTTGTTCCTTAACAATGTATGTTTTAAAAGTATTCATGTAAACAAACCAACTAAGGTATGTTTTTGCTTCTTTAGTTGTGCAAATGTTTAAATACACATAAGATGAGTGAGTTTTTTCATTAAATAGGGACAGTTATCTACACTTAAGAATTAAAGTGATGTGACTGTTAGAAAAAAGGTATCAGTTATATAAATGACTCTTAGAAAATACACTGAACTGACATATATAGAAAGATTATTTCAGTTTCATCCCAGAAATAATTCATCCATTTATATTTAACAACAGCGTCCTATTTTGATGTTTTTGTGTATTGAATTCTCATATATCATCTTTAGAAGGTATAGTCATTTTTCTTACAAATTGATGAGAAAGTCATGAATTGCATCCATTGAAAATCAAACTCATTGTTCTTTGCCAGAATAGAGATTACGTTCAATGTTATGTTTTAAAAATCAGATTAAATGAAAAGGATGACTTTCTCTATCTTGTTTTGTGTTAGAGGACATTTTTTCTAAAAGAAATTTAATGTATTTCATCAATATTAGCCTAGATTCTGTTGATAGTCTCTGTCCTTTAGAAAGACAGGTGAGAGATAAGGGATTCTCTGCTTTTAGAGTCATCTGCCCTTATTCCTCATCCCAGTCTATCCTCTGAATTAATCTATTTATAAATAATACAAATGGCTTCCTATTTATATTATTTATAAATAATAAATAACTGTGAGTTGTAGAACTCATAAACAAGTCCTTTTTAGTTAAATGACTTTATCTCCTTCCTCTTTCTCTCTTCTCTGTCCTCTCTCATGTTATATTCAAATTATATTGAACTATTAAGCCATACTATTCCACATCTGTGTACGTTTTTACAAGTATGGAGAGGTTCTAAGTAAAATGCAAATGTAATGTAATTGGTCTGGAAAACTATTGGGGTGGGCACTTTTTCTGTGCATTGAGAGCAGTCTTAGAAGAACTCGTTCTGAGGGGAAAATAAGGATGAAGCTGTTGTAAAAAGTGAACCTTGGCCACAGAAGAACAAAGCCAGCCTCAAGTTCAGCATGTCCATCACTCATTCAGTTTTCCCGTTGCACACGTGTCTAAATCCCATGGAGACTGAGTGGGAGAGGGATGAAAACAAAAGAAGCCGTCGTAAAATGCAATTTCCCTAAAATCTGTGTAAAACATTAGGACTCCAGCATCATTGCTTTGTGAGTCTTTTCCTTAAATGGAACAAGACAGAACTCCTGCTGTGCTTTGCCATAGAATTCTCCAGAGCTTTGATTATATGCAGGTCCAGTGGCAGTCCCCAGGGAAGTGTGGTTCACTGTTCGATACTCCCTGCATCAATTAATGCCAGACAGTGTACTCTTTGAGTAGACTCACCGGAAGTATACGTTTTGGTGAGTCTGTGTAAGACACTTTGTGGATCTCAGAAATATCTAGTTGTGGTTGTGTTAGTGTTGGATATTGTAGGAACTGGACGTTCTGTATTAATAGGTGGAGAAAAGCTACTAGGAAATTGGGACTCTTGACTATTAAGTGTGACCTTGTATCAGTCAGGTCCAGTCAGAAGACAAAATCTACAGTAATATCTTGAGCAGGGAAAAGATAATGATTATTAATTTGATTCAAAAGGTAAAGAAAATTTGAAGGAATAACAGAGTTAGCAATTGCAGAAGATAGCTACCATCCCTGTGATTACAGAGTTGGTGACTCAGGAAGGAATTTAGGGGAAGATCCCCATAAGGCTGAGATGGTGACCTCAGATGGAAGAGCATGACTGTCCACAATACACTGTGTTCTCCTGGGGTGAAGGACTCGGGGGTCTCCTCACAGAAACCCGAGGCTGGTCTGGAGTGGTCAGCGCTTCAGAGAACGCTGTGGGGGTCGCTGTGCCCCCACATGATCTCAGCCTTCTCTTTGCCACATGGAAGCAGAAAACAAATGTGCGGAAGAATGTCAACCGCTGCTGCTTATTCCGGAGTTGCAGGCCTCTCAGTGGCCCGTTTTGACCAGCTGGCAAAAGCGAACCATTGTAAAGTGTGGATTCAGTACCTGAAGGAGGAAGCGGGGTTTCTAGCCGAGAGGCGATAGGTTGATGGTTGGCACACACGCGTTTGTCCACCCCACACACTCACCTCAAATCAGTCCCAGACTGTGCAGTTGTATAGGGTCAGCTTCCTTGTAATAGCTGAACCCATGTTTCACCTTCCAGCGTCCTCCCCAGGTACTTCAGTTTTTTCGAAGAGTTTACTATTGATATTTCCCCTGTTTTCTTTGTTGAACTGTTGCTTTGGTTATCGGCAGGTCCCTAGGTAATCATATCCTTCGTCTGTGCTTCTGTAGCTTTCTCTGGACCACTTCTCCTCCAAAACGGAGATATTTCCTTCGTAAAGCTTCTTTTTGAGAGAGGCCTGGCATATAAGGGCTAGGAGATTCATGTGCAAGATAAACTGATCATTTCAAATCACATCACTAGCCAAATCATTCTATAATAAATAGTAAAAAAGCATTTGTGCCTAAATTCAGGCTACTATATTATTAAAATGTTGCTTTTACCTTACTTATAAATTAGGGTCCACAAATCATCTGACTTAGAGGAAAGTGTCTTAAAAAATGAAAAGAGGTAAACGTTTGGAGACTTTGGATTCAGAGGTACATTTTTTAGGGAATACTACCAAATACTCTAAGGAAGGACTTACTTCATTATCATACTATTATATATGTCTTCATCCTTATTAAGTTGGACATTCCAGAATATAGTTTTGCTCAACTTTATACAACCAAAAAGCCTGTAAAACTGAAGAATGTTATCCTCAAACATAACATTAGGATACTGGTAACTTTGGAATCATAAAACTTCATTGGATTTTGTTTTTAACTTACTTTCTTTTTCTTTTAAAGCCCTCAGAGATCTCATATCCTCTCAAGATTCTAGTGTCTTTCCTGTCCAGACACCATCACTCTCATTGCTATAGATGGTAGGCTTCTGAAAGACACATGTGTGGAGGTCAGTAGAGGATCAGTTCCAGTCCAGTCTTCATTGAGAAAAAATTCTGGAGGGTTCTTATACGTGGGTGTGGTTTTGTCTTCAGTTCAGTTCAGTTTAGTCGCTCAGTCGTGTCTGACTCTCTGCGACCCCGTGAATTGGAGCACACCAGGCCTCCCTGTCCATCACCAACTCCTGGAGTTCACTCAGACTCACATCCATAGAGTCAGTGATGCCATCCAGCCATCTCATCCTGCAGTCACCATCTGCAGTGATTTTGGAGCCCAGAAAAATAAAGTCTGACACTGTTTCCACTGTTTCCCCATCTATTTCCCATGAAGTGATGGGACTAGATGCCATGATCTTCGTTTTCTGAATGTTGAGCTTTAAGCCAACATTTTTGCTCTCCACTTTCACTTTCATCAAGAGGCTTTTTAGTTCCTCTTCACTTTCTGCCATAAGGGTGGTGTCATCTGCATATCTGAGGTTATTGATATTTCTCCCGGCAATCTTGATTCCAGCTTGTGTTTCTTCCAGTCCAGCGTTTCTCATGATGTACTCTGCATAGAAGTTAAATAAGCAGGGTGGCAGTATACAGCCTTGACGTACTCCTTTTCCTATTTGGAACCAATTTGTTGTTCCATGTCCAGTTCTAACTGTTGCTTCCTGACCTGCATACAGATTTCTCAAGAGGCAGGTTAGGTGGTTTTGTCTTATTTCTAATTATTTCGATAGATGTCACTTCTTTCAAAATGACTTCCCTGCCGTCTCACCCGAGCTTTAAGCTTTGGCCATGAGGTCCTCTGGATACTTTGCATGCGCTTCTGTTCCGCAGTTGTAGACTGCCTCCCTATTAAGAGATTCTTGTGAACGCTGGTATTCAAAGTACCTACAACAGTGCCTGGAGCATGTTAGTACCTAATACATTGCTAAATGAACGAATGCATTGAACGTTGCTTCAAGGCCAAGACTGTGTTTCTTCAGACATTACCAAAATCAGGAAGTAGACATTTCCCCTTTTCAGTGCTCGTTACCTGCATCAACTCTTACTCACCTTTTAGATATTCCTACCTTGGTTTTGTCTTTGGAATAGGCAGCTCTATCCTGGAGCTATTTTCCCTCCTTCTTTCCATCTCCTTATCATTCTCAATTTTATTATTTGGTGCCCTAATCAATAGAATTGTGCTAAAGGAATGACTCATTTGATATACTCATTTCTGTTATTATATTAATGACTGGAAATGACCTAAAATATGTTCCACTACTATTTAAATGTTATCAGACTTTGAAATTTCACTAGAAATTAAGTCCTTAAAACTTAAAGATCTGACCCTATGGTGAGATTTTCGTCTCTGTGGCAGGCTTGAAGATCAGATTTTTGATGAGGGGATATTATTCAGATGTTCCCCAGATCACATCCCCTAATTTCCTATAGTTTCGTTCCTTCCAGAATTGCTTCCAAATAAGTAACTTTCTTTGGACTCTAAGGGCACTCCAACATCGCTGATGGTTCTCTGAGGAGAGGGCCAGATGGTCCATTTTTGTCTCCTAACTCACATCGTTACCCCCATCTATACATGAGAATCCTCACATTTATCATGGAATATCACTGAACAGGAAAAGATCTGTGTTAGTAGTTGCTGGGAAAACTAGTCCAAAGCAATCATCAAGAAAAAAATCTGTTCTTTATGTTCCTTTCTGTTTTGCATTATAATAACCCATCAAAAAAGCAAGCGAAAATGAGGAAAGAATCTTGGCATAATAATATTATAAGCTAAGATCATGCAGATCTGGTTTCATGCAGAATTCAGCTTTGTGCATTGAAAGAACTAGTAATCTGTCCAGCAGAACTCTGGGGGCCTGAAGCGGTTATTGCTGCCCGTTAACCAATAGTACTCTGAACTACCTTATTAATTAGTGTGCATGTGTGTTTCTAGAGTCCAAATTTTTATCTATTAAGCCTTGATTAGAATTAACAAATCAACATAATCTTTTAACACTAGACCTGAGTGGATGAATGAGAACTTAGGCAGTGTCAGACAGATCGGGGATGAGATTGACCACCCAGGGGTGTCAGTATCCCTGTGGGCAGGCCTCATCACTGGATCTCCCGCTGCTCCGTGTATCGCTCTGGTGAGGACCCAAGTGAGCTTCCCTCTCCTGTTCTGCTGGAGATCCCACTGCTCAGACCTCTTCCTCCTCGGTTGTATTGTTTCCTCCTCGGTTTCCTTGGTTTTAATCCAGACTCCAGCAACCAGTTTCTTGACAAGTTTTTGCGTAGTTGACTGTATTCTGTCTGTTTTAATGTCATATAAATGTTTCCCTTTTAGAAATTGCCTGAGTCAGTCTTATCATTCTACGACAGGTGAGACAGTTGGAAAAGTTAAATGACTTTCTGTTTACATAGTTTGTTAAGTCGAGAAAGACAGGTCAGGCCTCTCATCTGCCTCCTGATCCATTCATCCTTCCTTAACATCATGCATTTTCTGACTAAAACCTGGAGTAAATGTATCCCTTGGTATCTGAGAAGGCAAAAATGGCTAAAGTGCCCTTGAGAGTCCTTTGAGCTTATTTCCTGGCAAAGAAAAATGGAGCTAAGTCTGATTGCTTATTTTTAAGTATTTACTAAAAGGATTCTTGGTTGTTGGCATTGAAAAATATAAAACCATAATGGAGACTATACCACACAGCATGGCATATTATATATTTATTTGAAAAAGCAAACAATGAAGTTATTTACAAAGCACATAATAACTGTATTTGCTTAGATGCAATTTGGAAGTGATGTTAGGATTTGAGAGCATTTGACATTTTTCAGCAAATGTTAAACAGGAACCTGCAGAGTATCAGGCATGTGTTAAGTGCTTAGGATGCAGTGATAATAGTATGCACACAACTCCTGCCTTCCTTGAGCTTACTGTCTAGTTGGGGATATAAATAAATAAGGGGTAAGATATACCATGAAAATGCACATCTGAGGTGAAATACAGGGCATGTGGGTACTTAGCAAGGGCAGTTCATCTTCACATGTGCTGTCTGAGAAGCTTTGCCATTAGAAGAGACATTTCAGCTGAGAAGTCAAGAATGAAGAGAAGATAACCCGGTACAAATAGGACTTGGTTAAGGATGGATAAATATTGCAGGTAGAGGGAGCAGCAAGTGGAAAGAGTCCAAATTCACAAGAGTAAATAATTTTTCAGGGACTGAGAGCAGTTCCGAATTGTTGAAATATGCCTCCTACAAACTTTTCTATGACTATTTTAGTGATAAACATACATGTTATTTTTTCTCAAATACGTGCTTTTTCTGGGCTTGAATATTTATGAAACACTGTTTGTTCCTTTTAATTTTTGGAAGAAGAGGCAGGATTCTAATCTCCATACATACTAGTTGTTTATGATCTTCACCCCACGTGTGTTAATATGTGTGGGAGTAGTGTCCCTAGGAGGAGATACCGGTTTTCACATAAATCTATAAATCATGAAAAGTGGATGCCATCTTTTTCCTGAATTATGACTGTTGTCACTTGTAACTTTAAATGTAGGCATTATGCTCAAAAGCCTTGTGTGACTTGTCATGGATAATTGTTAATGTGTTTCCAACTTCTAACTAACTTAAACTTCATTTTATTTATCTTGTACCTTTATTTTATATATCATATACCTTTATTTTATATACTTATACCTTTATTTACCTATGTTAGATATCTTCTTGTATCTTTTTTTTTTTTTTTTTCGTGGTTGAGCACCTCAAAATCCTACTTAGAGCGTGGAAGTCTCTGAGAATTCTGCCACACTGGATGATTTAATTGACAACTGAGAGAGAGGAAAAAAAGACACTCAGGAAATGATTGTAACTAGCTTTTGCCTATTCAGAACAAACTAGTGGTAAGAAATTGTCCTGTTTACATTTGCCCGCACTGAAACCTCTTGCTCCCTTCTAGAACTGCTCATGCTTATATGCTAGGTCATTCAGTATTAAAGTGATTATGAAGATTCCTAATGTACAGATATGTTCTAATAATAGATCATAAATATTAGCCATTATAAGGACCGTTGGGCTTCCCCGATGGCTCAGTGGTAAAGAATTCTCCTGCAATGCTGGAGACGTGGGTTCAAACCCTGGGTTGGGAAGATACCCTGGAAGAGAGAATGCAGCCCACTCCGGTATTCTTGCCTGAAAAATTCCATGGGCAGAGGAGCCTGGAGAACTCCAGTCCGTGGGGTCGCAAAGAGTCGGATGTGGCTGAGCACCTGAGTAGCAGCAGTCTAATGATCATTACTAACAACATTGATAACTAACACTGTGTCGTGTTTCCGTGTATCAGGTACTGTGCTAAGTGCTCCATGTTCGCTGTTTCATTTAATCTGCATTTATTATGCAGCAGGCATTGACCTTTTCTCTCTTACAGTTAAAGAAATTGAGGCATGGAGAGGTTATGTACTTTGCCCAAAGTCACAGAAGAAATACGTGGGGAGAAGGGCTTTGAATCTAGGCTGTCTGACTTCAAAGCTCACTTGTGTACTAGATAGACTCTATTGCTGAAGACAGTGGCATCATAAAACAGTGAAAAGGGTAAACTAGCAGCATGCCCAAGAAACCAGCAGAGTATGACATTAAAAGAGACTTTTTTTTTTTTCCACATGATGAGCTATTTTCTTATGGATATTTTCAGGATATTTATTAGGTTCAAATTACTTGCAGTTCTTGTGGATGCTAATAAGCCACCCTATTTACCTTTATGCTGAACTTTACAAGTGATATTTGTACCTTTGTAACCTTGACATTTATTAGGGTTTGAAAAGTGCTGTTCATTCCTTGAGAAAAGAGAGTACATCTACTCTGGTTTGTTGAAAAAAAAATCAGTGTTACATATAAAGTTGTTTCACTGGTTTTTTATCGTATAGCAAGCACTTTTGCATTGCTTTGTTCCTAAAGCTTTTCTAGAGAGAGAGGGTGAATATCATTGCCTCCATCATATGGCTAAGGAAACCAATTCTCAGTGAATGATGGTTGAACCAGAATTAGTACATAGAACTCTATAATCTTCCCTGTATGCTGCTTCCCTATGTATAATTTAGAAGAATACATTGAAGAAATTTCATAAGGAATGATAATATAAGGAGATAAAAGCAGCTCCCTGCAGGGAAGCTGGAATCTGACACTGTCTCCTGATTGCTTAACATTGCCAAACATAACTTGGTTGATAACTGCACTGCAGACAATGAAATTCCTGATTATTGCAACTCGTGAATATAGCACATGGCTCTTTTGCTGGCCCCTACTTGTGCGTCTGTGTGAGAAGGCAGCTTCTTGGACCTCAGGCCTCACCTTTGTCTATACTGATGGCAATGTGGAGGGAGGGCAGATGTTAGTAGAGAGGGACTTTATAAACTCTCAGGAAAACCTGGGAAATGACTCCATTTTTCAATAGATAAAGCCCATTGACTGTCTTAGCAAGGATTGAAAAGTATTTGTTCTTTTAGTAAATAGGGCTAAAGTAATTTCAAAAACCCATTGTAATTAGGAGAAAAATCCATTCCATCAGCTTGTCAGCATACTCAAATTCTTGCTAAAATTTGTATTCAAATAATCTGTTGTCTTAGAAAATTGAGCTCTTAGCCAAGATTTTCCATATTTAATTAAAGAAATAAGTGACAAGATGAGTTGAAAAATGTAGGTTTTTATAAATAATGGACAAAAACCAGAATCAAAAATGTGTTGAAGGAGATCTTGGCAATAGCACCAAGTCATCAAAATCGTTAGCCTAAGACAAATATCAGAAGTGGGAAGTATGCATACAGATATGAGGGCAGGCAGGAACAAATAATGGAGAAGGCAATGGCACCCCACTCCAGTACTCTTGCCTGGAAAATCCATGGACGGAGGAGCCTGGTAGGCTGCAGTCCATGGGGTTGCTAGGAGTCGGACACGACTGAGCAACTTCACTTTCACTTTTCTCTTTCATGCATTGGAGAAGGAAATGGCAACCCACTCCAGTATTCTTGCCTGGAGAATCCCAGGGACGGCGGAGCCTGGTGGGCTGCCGTCTCTGGGGTTGCACAGAGTCGGACACGACTGAAGTGACTTAGCAGCAGCAGCAGCAGCAGCAGCAGCAGGAGCAAATGAAAAAGGCAAAAATATTAGCCAGTCAGGTATCAACTTGATAGTATCTTTTTTATTAAAGTAGTCTTTAACAGTAATTTTACAGTGATCACACATTAAGGGAAATTTGTGATCTTCAAATATTGTGATAAAAAAAGTTTCCTCAGTTGAAGAATTACTTTGTTGTCAGGCAAGTCCTTGTAGTCACACTCCTGGGGCCCATTGTCTTGGCCAAGACATCTAGCCTGATGCAGACCAGAAAGGTACCACAACCCTAATAACTTGAAGAATGTAAAATGACAGAGGCTGATGGGCTGATTTAAGATTCTTTCGAGAGAGACTGAGGTCCGCCCAGGCCTAAGATTTCATGCCTCTGCTGAGAGGTCCAGTTTCTGTGTTGTGGAGATGTGGGCCTTAATCACATCTGTTATAACTGGGTTTAGCCCAACGCTGGTTTATGTAGTTACCGTTAGAGATGTCTATCATGGGTCTGCTGCAGACCTGGTCTAGTACTTAACCTCAGTGGGTCTTTTTTCTGTACAGCACAATCAATACAGTTTATGTTCATTTCCAGTCCTCACAGGGATGCCTGTGAACAAGGAATATCGTAAATGTGAGGTTGTTTAAGAGTTTCTCAGAGCAAAGACACATTGTATACTGTAAATTATTGCTATTATTTAAGTAATTATTGTCAGTGGTACATTAGAGTAAACAGCACTGTCAGTCAAGACTTGAGTATTTTTTAGCTAAAAATCAACACAGTTCGGCTTAAATAATATAAGAGTTCTACTGGAATGGATAACAAGGTTCAAGTATAATAACTGCTTTTCTTGGAAAAGCACTGAACAATACATTTACTTAGGATCCATAGAAACATTTTCTTTGTGTTTGTTGATGTTGAAATTGGAAGGTGTCCTAGTACCAGATAGAATCAGTTCTGTTAGATGAAATTTCCTCAATTCAGCGGTGGCTGGCCGGCTTCAGTTTTTTATTCTGTTCCCTTCATATACCCTCTCTCCTAGGCTGCTTCAGATGCAACTGTCAAATAGTCATAGAAGCCATGCCTTGAATACTCTCAAGTCAGCGGCATACAAACGTGCAGTATTCAGCCCCCCCTCATATCTTGTTGGCGTTATTTTCTGTTCCATCACCCGCTGATAAGGCTGAGGAGTGAAGCTTGCTCTTTATGGTAGAAATATCTCAATCTGTGCAGATAGTTTTTTTCAGGACACAGTCAGTGTTTATCATGGTCAGTGTCTTTCAGTGGAGGGGGAGTGTCCTGCACCCTCGCTCACCCGTGTTTGCTGGAGCCTGGGGTTTAGGTAAGGGCCTGTCACTCCTGTGAGCACAGTGCTCCTTGTGAGGATTCAGGGCGCCTCTGTGACCGGCCATCACCTCCTGTCCATCTAACAAGGATGCCCGGTGACATTTGGAACAGTGGGTGTCCTATGCTGGCTCTCTGGTGTGACACTTGAGATGGGGTTTGGTACCTAGGGGACATTCTCTGTGCAGCCCCCTGACTTCAGATGTCTGTGGAAAACAGTGACACCTCTTTTTCCTCAAAACCCCTAATGGATGTCTCTGGGTGGGTCCCCTCAGTGACCCCCTCGCCTTGCCCAAGATTATTTCTTCAGGCTCCTCTAAGCCCTGACAAAGCCTCAGAGGCCCTGCCAAGGAGCCTGGGCTCAGGGGGAAGCTGAAAAGGGCAGTCTTTGCCTTATTCCCAAATGTTTGCAGGTCCTGGTGGTCAGCAAACACAGTCAGCTGAATAATGAGTTGCTTTGAGACGTCTGCTAACTCACACAGAGGCGAGAAGGGAGAGGAGAAAGTGCCAGCATTACAGACTCTCCCCTCCTGGTTTCTTCTCCAGGAATGCTTTTATTCCCCATCTAGGCTTTTTCTTCCTTCTTTGTTTTATTGGGGCAAGATTTTGGTTTCATTGGAAACTCCTAATGCTGGGTAATCAGCATAGAGACTCCTCTACTTCACATCTTCACACAGTTCTTGAATGGATCTGAATCTTTTAGGAATGAATTTTACAAGTTTTTTTGTTCGTTCTCTTTAGGCCAAATAATACATAAATATTTCATGGTAAATGAGGCAGCTGTGGTGTTCCAGTTCATCAAGTCACTAGGCTAATTTTAGGGATTATTCTTGGCTGTGTATCCACACTCTGCTTCCCCGACTTTTCCAGTGAATCTGATATCAATCTAATATCCTTTCAATAAATCTCTTTCAATTTTAATCATCTAGGGCTAGTTTCTTTTCTTGTAGGATCCAGTCTACAGCCTGTTTTCTTCTGTGGCTTCTGTCTTCTATGTTTGGGGTCTATAGAGTTTATCAGACAGCTGGATGGTATGACTTTGGGATATATTTTTCAAAGTACTGTCTACCATTTCCTTACAAATGGTGATTTTTTAGGATATTAAGGATATGGTTGCTGTCATGTACCTGGCAGTATGCAAGAGCGTAAGTGAATTGTTTTCCCATAAGTTAACAGGCTTGGGCTTTGGAGCTTATGAAAAGAAGCAAAATAAGCATTTCAAGAGATTGATTTGTGAAGTGCTACCCTTCAGTCACCGCCTGTCTAGCGACACCTGGTCAGTTAGAGCGAAGTTAAGTCACATAAAGCCTCTCTGCTCTCTGCTTCTGTTTCCTGACTGACCGATGTCTCCTTTGACTTGACCTTCACGTTCTTCTTTATTGCGTGCTCTCTCTTTGTCACCCTTTCTTCATCCCTCCCTCCCTCCCTGCCTCCATTTTTGGGAAAGCTTGTCCCAGCACACAGGGACAAACACTGGAATCAGTGGCTCTTCAAGGGCAGATGCCATGTCTCATTTGCATTGTTGTCTCCAAAACCAAGTCCAGTGCCCGGAACAGACTAAACAGTCAGTGACCATTTATTTGAAGAAACTATTGAGTACTGTAAATTCTGATATGGTTAATTTCCTTCAGATTTCACCATTGTTTAAGCCAAATTTTCAAGAGACGCTTATCTACATAGTTTATGTAACTCTTCATTAAGCTTTCCTGATTCATTTGGCTTCTTCCAAAACCCTATCTTTCCCGCATTCTCTCTCTCTCCCCTCCCCTTCCACATAAACCCACATGTAGCGTATGAGCACTAATACAGCAAGGTGGCCCAAGGCTCATGACTATTGTTTTAACAATAAAAGTTTCCTCTGAAAAACCCTTAGTATTAATGTCAGTATATTTTAAGCCCTCTCATATTTTCACTTTCTCTGGCCCCATTCCATTGTATTACTTTCAAACCACTAAGTCTTAGGAGAAGGTTTTTGATTGCTTAGTGACACATGATTTGTGATGGTTGTATTCAACATTTTAAAATATCATCTGGGGAGGAGAGAAGTTTAGATTGGACCAGGACATGCCTTTAACTTTGTGTGTTAGCGCCTGTCTCCCAGAGTTCTGAGGTACAGTCATTATCGTAGTCTGTAGTGTAAAGCTCTATTTGTGTTACTGGTCTCAGAATTCTGAATTTCATGCTGCGAAATATGGGGGTTCCGTTTTGTAACACTCCCTTTCTAGAACCTACTCTTTATTTTCAAAGAGAACAAGGATTATAGTGGAAGAAAAGAATGAGGATAATAATGGCTCCATTTTTACAAGCCCCCTGTCAGGTTTTTGTGATGTAACCTCTGTCAATTTAAGTAAAGGCAGGTGCAAAAGACCCAGGGGCTCCAGTCACACAAGTCTGCCCTACATGTCCCTACTGTTCTATCTAACCCTAACTCTCTCCTAGCCTTTTCAAAAGGAGAAAAGAAAAGGACATGAAATAGTTCCTGTCTGTTGTACTACAGACTGGATAGAATATATCAAAGAGGAAATTATATGTCTGCGACTTGGAAAACATTCATTATAACTGATCATAGAATGAATTGACATGGACTAGTGCACTGTGCTGGCCTTACAGTAGATTTAAATATATAGAACAAAGGCAAGGACAGGTAGTCTCATGACCTTATTTCCAGTCAGTCTCTCAAAATGTCTTTTTAAGATTTCTACTACATTTGGGGCTTAAAGAATACGAAGGTCCTTCTAGAAAAAGAAGCTAAGTTAAGTGTCACATTATACAAAATGATAGTTTCAAGACATTTACAGTTTAGTGAGGGAGAAGTTATCAAAGAAATACCATAAGTTATAATTCAATATGAAATTTAATAACAGCCACCTTATAGTGAATAATTACCCTGTGATTTAAGCTATTCTAATTTCTGTGTATCCTCTGTCTCCCCCTTCTCTTCCTGTTCTCAATCTTTCCCAGCATCAGGGTCTTTTCCAAAGAGTTGGCTCTTCGCATCAGGTGGCCAAAGTATCAGAGCTTCAGCTTCACCATCTGTCCTTCCAGTGAACATACGGGGTTGGTTTCCTTTAGGACTGATTGGATTCATCTCCCCGCTGTCCATCATAGTGTTGTTTGAATTTTAAACCACAAAGTAGTAATTGATCTTTAGGTTCAAAAGCAGGCAATCTTAAACAACGTGCTACATAATGAAACCTGAAATATTTTAAATTTGTATATGAGGCACTACAGTTTTGCTTTTGTTTATGAAAATCTGTAGTCCATGGGGTTGCAAAGAGTCGGACACAACTGAGCGACTGAACTGAACTGAATTTCTGTACTAATAGGACTTCATTTAATCTTTATAAAAATTCTATTATCTGCATTTTACAAAGAAGGAAACGGAGGCACAGAGAGGTTAGGTCATTTGACCAACTTATCCTGCAAGTTAATGGAGGAACAGAATTTAAACCCAGACAGCTAGGCATTGGAGTGTGTATGCTACACAGTCCTACTGTTTTAGATAGTAATAGGAGATGCCCTAAAGCTGTATGTATTATGAATGTCTATTTCAGAGGTGGCAGATGATGGCTTGGGCTAAATTTGTCCCTTAGATGTTTGGACCGTACTCTTTTGCCTGCATGTTGTTTAGAAAAGTTTCGGTGTATTTAAAAGAAGTGTTAATTAATTGCCAGTATTTAAAAACAGATTCAGAGTTTGTCTTCTCTTGAGAATCCGGAAAAGCTGTAGATCCTCTACCCACAGTGTTGAGAGGGAGCAGTGTCTGCAGCCGAGAAGCTCCAGCTCCCCCTGGAAGTGCGTCATTCTTCAATTTGCCATCGTCCCCACCACTCCCTTTTGTTCCCACGTGAATGTTGTATGCCAGCTGCCGTATATCCTCCTGCTTAGAGGTTTTTTCCCTTGTGGAAGAGTTAGGAGGAAGATTATTTCTCATATTCATGACTGTATTAGGTGTGAGGAAAATGAGAAACATACAGATACCAAGTATTTACACTATTCACTCACATTACCTGCCAAGTCTGTATACTTGAGATTATAAATTATGTAGACTATAACACAGGGCTCACTCTGACAAAAATTTAAAAAAAGGATTTTACTTGGGTCTTAATCAGGGTTTTTATAGGTAGATCAAAATATGTTAGGGAGGTAGGGAGGTTAAGTAGAAAAAAATTAAACTAATTTGTATAACAATAGATTCAGTAGCCAAACAAGCGTTACTCACTTTTTGACTCGAGTCATTTGTGATGGGTTTGGTGGCTTCTGAGGTTGAAATGAATGAGCTGCATAAACAAATCTGGGAATGTTTTAATGGAAGTACTAGTCAAGTCTTCTTTTACTCTTTCCCCATGTCTCTAAGACACTCAGTCACATGCACACACATATACCTAGATACACCCACACAATACAAATATGCACACATACATACATACACACATGTATATATACTATTTTCCTTTCAAATTGTTCAATGGCCTTAAAGGATGGGATCAGACATAATATTGATAAAACTGCCAAAATAAATCAATTAGTAGGCCATAATTGTATCAAAAGATTCAGATAACAGAAAAGGAGAGATATTTTCCTTCAGGCCAGCACTTCTGGAATCCACAGGGTCACAGAATCAATAGGACTAAGACGTGAACTGTGAATACCTTACTGATAGACCTGAGAGATGAGTATGTCCATGTGATTGTCAACTAGCCAAGGTCTGGCTTTCCAAATTTCCCGGGAAGGTCTTCTGTTATCTCCTCTAATTGTACTGCCTCCTTCAACCCTTGTTGCTGATGGAAAAAAGTAAAGTATTAGAAGATATGATTTTAAATAGGTTTTTAGCTAGCTTCTTTTCAAATAATAAAGAACCATTCTAAAGCTGTGCTTGAGTGCATTTGACTGAAACATCTTCGTGTACAGTGAGCCTCACTGAACATCACTTTGTTAGGGGAAGCACACTGACTGGAACCGCCCACCCTGGCCAGGCACCATGGTAACCATTTGCATGAGTTGTTTTACAACAGGAGGTCCTGGTAAGGAACACAGAACTAATTAGCCACCACCAACCAGCAGCCTTCAGGAAAAGTCAAAAGGAGACACCACATGTCCGACCACTTCCCAGAATCCTTCTCTCTGGTGTCCATCTTGGCTGAATGAGGCAGGCACCATCAGGAAGGACCCTGAGTCGGAACGATTGGCTAAAGCCAACCTGGAAACTAATCCCATCACCATAAAACCTGTGAGCCATGTGGCAGAACGGTTCTCCGGGCTTCCCTTCCCCTACTGCTCTCTGCTGGCCGCCCTTTCCCAATAAAATCTCTTGCTTTGCCAGTACATGTGTCTTCTTGGACAATTCATTTCCAAGCGTTAGACAAGAGTCCAATTTGAGGCCCTGGACGGGGTCCCCCTTCCTGCAACAACTTTGCTACACTTCACTGTGCTAGCGATAGTTCATTCCCGTTTGTCTTATGCCAAGAAAACAAGTATTTCCTAAATTCCAGAGGTACAATTTCCTTTCTTATATTTTCTGTCGTGAAAGAAAAGGTCATTTCCAAATAAAAAGAAAATCTTTAAAAACCTTTCCCCACACCTTCTCATCTCTGTTTTTATTTGCAGTTGCATTTTTAGCTGTGCTGGGTCTCCATGCTGCACACAGGCTTTCTCTGGCTGTGGGGAGCGGGGCTGCTCTTCGTTGCTGTGTGTGGGCTTCTCACTGTGGTGGCTTCTCTTGTTTTCGAACACGGGCTCTAGGGCGTTGCGACCCCTGGTCTCTAGAGCACAGGCCCAGTGGTTGTGGCAGCCGAGCTTAGTTGCTCTGCAGGCATCTTTCCAGATCAGGGATTGAGCCCATGACTCCTACATTGGCAGGCTGATTTTTTACCCCTGAGGCACCAGGAAAGCCCCTTATTCTAAAAAGATTAGATATCAGAGCAGAGTAATTTGTGGTAGCTGTGCAAATTCTTAAGGTGTAGCCTGGCTAACCCACTTCTTCCAATCCAGAAAATATTTCTTAATAAACTGCTAGAAACAAAATAGGAATTTCACAGGTGTTAGTTTACTGTTTTCTCTAAATGTAACTGCTGATTTCAGACTTGTCGATTTGGGCCCCATGGATGATGACATTACTGTCCTGCGGGGGCCAGATGGTAAATAAACATAAAAGGTTGAAAGTTTAAGCAAGGCAAATGCGAACCAAGTGCCTTCCAGGTTTTGGAACTGAAAGGTGTCACGGCATTTGCTGCAGTGGAAAAGGCCTAGACATTCTGAATTTGGGTCCTATGCATGTGGATATCCATCTGTAAGAGGCCGCTTCCTTTTATCCTCCTCCTTTACTTCATCTATCCCTTCTTTCTTTCTAAGGTGAACACTTACTCTGTGCCAGCTACTGTACCAGTTGCTGGCACACAGCTCCCTGTGTTAGCCTGCTAAGCTTGTCATAACAAAATACCGCAGAATGGGTTTTTTACAGGCAAACATTTATTTTCTCCTAGTTCTGGGGTTCACAGTGTTGGCTGGTTTGGTTTCTACTGAAGTCTTTCCCCCTGGTTGTCTTTTTCCTGTATCGTCACTTGGTCTCCCTCTGTGGACATTCATCCCTGGGGTCTTCCTCTTCCTACAGGGACATCATTCATAATTAATTAGGTCCCCAAACTTACCACTTCATTTAGCCTTTTTTTCTGAGCTAAATTGAAAAAAAAAGTCTTTTATATTGAGGCAGAGTTGTTTAACAATGTTTCTGACAGAACTTCCCAAACACGTACCACCCCTCCTGTAAAATAACTTGCCCCCATATACCATAATATCAAATGCATGCTGTGGAAATCCTTCATGTTCCATATTTGGTGCCATGTGTAAGGCTTGTTTTCATCAATTGTGATTCTCTTTTCTGAAAATGAATTTCCCTTTTTCATTTTACCTTTTATCCAGTGTGAAGTAATTTAAAAATCCATTAACACATATTGCCATGTTAATTAGATGATATTCTTCAAGGTCAAGAAACTATCAATTGATATTGAATAGTGACTATAAATAAACTCATCACAGTAATTAGATTTGTCAATTAAAATTGGGAACTGCAACTCTTTATGGCTGGATTAAAGGTGGATCACTTTGGGAAAATAATTTTGCTCAACATAATAGAGGAAGATTGGATGATGATCTCATATGCAAGTTTGACCCCATGGGTGAAATAAGTTTCTGATATTTTATCTATCAGTAGGTTCAGAAACTCCTAGAAGTATGGGTACTGCTGAATCTTCTCTAAAAATATTCTAAAAAATTAAAATGTGAAATATCTATCATAATATTTGTCAAGAAGGCACTCTAATAATAAGATCTAACATTTATTGAGAATTTGTCTATCTTTTGCCAGCCTGCGTACTAAAACTTTAATGCATTATCTCTTTTATTCCTCATAAAAACCGCATGAGGTATATAATTATCCTCTTTTTGCAGGTAAAACTTTTCCAGTCACTAATACTATTAATAAGTGCCAGAGCTGGGTTAAAATTTCAGTTCAGTTCAGTCGCTCAGTCATGTCCGACTCTTTGTGACCCCATGGACTGCAGCATGCCAGGCCTCCTTGTCCATCACCAGCTCCTGGAGTTTACTCAAACTCATATCCATTTAATCGGTGATGCCTTCCAACTGTCTCACTGGCTGTCATCCCCTTCTCCTCCCACCTTCAGTCTTTCCCAACATCTGGGTCTTTTCAAACGAGTCAGTTCTTTGCATCAGGTAACCAAAGTATTGGAGTTTCAGCTTTAGCATCTGTCCTTCCAATGAATATTCAGGACTGATTTCCTTTGGAATGGACTGGTTGTATCTCCTTGCTGTCCACGGGACTCTCAAGAGTCTTCTCCAATACTACAGTTCAAAAGCATCAATTCTTTGGCACTCAGCTTTCTTTATAGTCCAACTCACATCCATACATGACTACTGGAAAAACTATGACTTTGACTAGATGGACCTTTGTCAGCAAAGTAATGTCTCTTCTTTTTAATATGCTGTCTAAGTTGTGTAGGATTAAAATTTAGGTCCATCTGACTCCAAGCCCAACACTCTTGTCACCTCTCTGCATATTCATTACTTGATAAATATTTTAATTAGTTTCACTTTGTTTCTTGCTCCAATTGAGAAGGTTTCTGGTTAAAAAAAATGTAATTTTTTTTTGTTTCCAGTTTTAGTAAATTTGGAATGGTTATTCTGAAAATCAGATCACATAATTTATTGCATATTTCATTTTTTAATCAAATAGTTGTACAGTGTATAGAAGTTTGTGGTCAATGTTTGGATTCTTTTTTGTTGGTGACACAAGCTGTATTTTTTCACATGTTCTGTCTTCATAAGGAGTCTGAATTGCATAGCAACTTCAGCATCACTGTTTTGGGGATGTCAAATGCTCTGTGCCCAGTTTTGGATGCTGCCAATCTAACATATTCACTCAGCCAGTAATCCTTAAGTTCCAGGCATATGCTACAGTCTAGCCTAGATGCTGACAATAGAGCAGTGAATTAGAAGACAAAAATTACTGAAGTCGAAGAATTTATATTCTGAGATTAGAAAGGTAGAACCAGTAGGTGATCTCAGATCTGTCTGACCCAAGTGTGCACACTATTCCATCTTTTATCTGCTGAGTCACACTTTTATTTTAACATAAAATCAATATATTTGGTGTGTGTGTGTGTGTGTGTGTGTGTGTGTGTGTGTGTGGTGGTGGTGGTGGTGGTGAGGTAAAGGTTTGGGGGTGTGCAGAATGTGTGGATAATGACTAGAGAGTAACATACCAAGCTGTGTTCCTCTTAGTTTTTTAAACTGTCATCCTAACTGCTGACATCTGAGCATGTAATGCCTCATAGGGGATGGTTTATACTTTCTGTTTGTTGCAGAATATTGTCTGGAGTTTGTGGTATGCCAGATCCCCAAGGAGAGTGGCCACCAGAAACTTCCGTGATGAGTAAGGGATCATTATACAGAGTAGCCCTCAATGCTGAACATCAACTTGCATGCCAACTATTTATTATTTTGTTAAATATTGAGTATTCATTAGGTCTTTGGTTCTAGATAATGGAAATAAGTAGAGATTTGGGGGAATGAGACAATGGTAAATAGCAAATATTTGATATGGATAGATTACTACCTATAACTGTATCTGAAAATAAAGCTGAAGAGAGTTGAAATGTGTGCTTTGCTAAATGGCTTTTGATCTCATGGCAAGGACTGGGAACTTCTTCCCATGTCCTTCAAAATGGAGAACCGATATCTTGGAATATGTGGTTGTTTCTAAGTGGTACAGAGGCCAATATATAAACCTGTCCTCTCTATAGTATCAACTTTTTCTGACTAGCCAGAAGAAAGTGAAAGTGTTAGTCATTCAGTCGTGTCCGACTCCTTTTGACCCCTTGGACTGTAGCCCTCCAGGCTCCTCTGTCCATGGAATTCTCTAGGCCAGAATACCAGAGTGGGTTGCCATTCCCTTCTCCAGGGATCTTTCTCATTCAGGGATTCGACCCAAGTTTCCTGCATTGCAGGCAGATTTTGTTTTACCATCTGAGCCACCAGGGAAGCCCACCCAGAAGAAATAAATCCTAAATTAAAAAATACTAAATATAGATAATTTACAAAAAGCATGCCAATTGTATTTTCATTTTTAAAAGTTGGTAATTGTTTATTGAAATATACATAGAAAAAAGTGAACATAAGTATGGAGATAATAAATTTTCACTGAAAGCGACTAATAGCATACCAAGCAATAGAGCATTAACCCTCAAACCGCACTGTGCAATTTTCCAGTGTCTGCCTCCTTCCACGAGGAGTAAGCCTTCCTGACGTCCAACAGCACAGGTTAGTTCCACCTGTTTCTGAACTTCAGGGACATGGAACCATAGGGTAGCACAAACGTCTTGCTTTTATCACTCAGTGTTGAGTTTGGAAGAGTCAACACTGTTCTCTGTGAGTAGGCGTAGACTGTTCATTCTTCTTGTCTTGTGTTCATTATATGACTATACTACATTTTGTTTATACTTTTTCTTCTTTATGGGCATTTGGGCAATTTACAGATTTTGACTATTGCAAAGAGCTTTGATATGATATAAAACTTTTTCATGAACATATGTATGCATTTACTAAGAGCCAGGTTGCTGGGTCATAGTTTTATATATGTTTTGCTTTAAAAGATATAATTTTTCAAAGTGGTGTTGCAAATTATATTCACACTAGCAGTATATTAGAATTTTAGTTGCTTCATGTTCTTAACACAATTTTTCCATCTTTTTAATTTTAGTCATTCTAATGAGTATGCAGTGATATTTGATTATAGTTTTAATTGTATCTCTTCAATATGATATTTTCATAATTTTAAATATTTTCTTTTAATTTAGATACTCTCTTTGGTTAAATGTTCATTTTTTTTGTCCACCTTTTTACTGAGTTTTCTGCTTTTGTGTTTTTCTTATTGATTTGTAGAAGTTCATTGTATATTCTGGCTACTAGCCCTTTACCAAGTATCTATATTGCAAATATCTTCTCTTATACCTTGTGTTGAATACACATTGTTAGCTAATGCATAAGCATAAGACTTGGTTGCAGTTTGGCTTGCAAGAGGTCACTTTGGGTTGTGCCCCAAAGGATGAAAGTTTACTTATGTATTTGCTCCACTATTACTAAAGGTTGTAGGTACCATGTTCCCCAGCTCTGTCCTGGTCTCAAGTGCCCTATCATTGAAGTTAAAACCAGGAAAATTCAAGAAACAATGAATAAGGCAAGATCCTTGAAGTCTGCTAATGGACTTCATAGTCTCAGGAATATTATAGAATTTAGGATACAAAGTTACATTTAAGAGATATCAGAAAATTCGTGTTTGTAAGAGATGAGTGGCATGTGTAATTGAATTAAATGCCGTATTTTAGGAGACAAGTAGTTCTCAATCCAAGGAAGGAGAGGTTTTAGAAAACTGTCGCATGTTTGGTGGCACATGGTATGTTTACAATCCTGGAATGACAACATCACAATTGCTATTCCGCGTCCAGCCATGAAAGTCACGTGATGCCTTGGCCCAGGCCTTCTGTTTGTACCCAGCATAAGTGCTTTTCTCTGTTATTCTCCTTCCCTCTCTATTTAAATATATGTATCATTAGGGATGCTTTCTGCTGTAGATAGCAGTTGACATTCATGAGTCTTGCCAGTTTTATGAAATGAGAAATGGACAGGTGAGGAGTCCAGAGCTGTCACAGAAGCTCAGGGAGGTGGGCTCTCCTTCCCACTCCATTCTCTTTGGCGTCTAGGCCTTTTTCCCCATGCGCCTTGACTCAAGGTCTCGAGATGCCTGCTGAACCACTGGAAGAACACGTGTCTTTCAGGTGGGAAGAAGCAAGAGAGCAAAAGAGCTAGCAGGCTAGGTCCTGATCTGTTTGATTCACAGGCACATTCCCTAGAGACGTCCTCCACTTTGTTATGGCCTGAACCCTAATGTATGTCCACAGCTGGCTCCAGAGAAAGCTGGAAAAGAGGGCTTTGTTTGTTTGTTTGTTTTCTAGCTGCGACTGTAGGGAAGGCAAGAGCAAGGAGGCCTGTGAAAGGGACATGGTCCATGAAGCCCACAGAACCGTCATCTCCCTCCTTTTTCTCTTATGTGTTTTCTATATTTGTCATGATGAAAGTATTAGAGACTTGTTAAAGAGAGCAAAGAACGGGAAAATGCCCATCGTTTTAAGAACCTTAAGAGCTGGGTACGTATTCTGACACTACCTTGCTTGGCCCTCTCTGTCAGTTTGAGACAGAATTTTTAGGAAAGGAAGGGGGGAGGAGAAGGATGTAGGGGGAAAATGTCTTTTAGTTTATGGTGTGTCCTGATGTTACAAATTTTAGATTTTCTTTAAGTAAATTGGTCCGTCTTTTGGAGTGATTTCTTATCCTTTTACATTTAAGATGTGATACCCCATTGGGATATTTAGAAAATGTATTATTTTTTTCTAAGCTTTTTGGCATTTAATTATTGAATCAGTTAGACATTTTACCTTTTAATGTGAGGGCACGAGATCTAAGCTACGTTGTTTTTTTCCCTGTTATTTAAATTCCACTTTCCTCTTTTTCCCTTTTCTCATTTTCTCTTCTTGTAGCTTCCCTTTTCTTTGTTTCCTTCTGCTTGCTTTTGACTTTTTCAGTCAAATTCAGTCTATATTTCCCTCACATTCTGCCACTAGACGTCACAAAGCCTGCCAACTCTGCCCTGGGGCATCTTTTGCTTTCCACTCTGCCATCCCCTGAATGTTCTCTTCCACCCTTTGCGTAGTAGTCAGTTAGATTTTAGGAAATTGGGTTAAGTCATACACAGTAATGAGTGCCAAATAAATCAGAGGTAGTTTAGGCTCTTCCTAAGAAAGGCTAGGGAAAGAGAACCCTCTGATTGTCTTAAGATCTTCCAGCTCTAGCTCTCAGTGTGCCGATGAAGTCGGCAGAATTATTGTTATATTCTTCCCTGTAAGGGGACTGTCCTGCCCTAAACAAAGTATGACTTGCCACTATAACAGATTTCTGCCCCCGGGATACACTGGTCAGAATACATAGACCATATATTTTGCATGTTGGAGAAGGTGAGTCTAAAGATTCCAGAAGCATCCCTGGACAGCTCTCTCAATCCTGCTGGCTCTCTCTCACTCCTCTTCCCCAGATAAACAGAAGCATGCTTACTTTGTGTGTTAGAAAAAAGATCACAGATGTGAACTGCTTTATATTTATGTCTCAATATGATACTTAACTCATTTCAGTATAGCAGATTTTATGTTATGGTATAATTTACATTTTCTGAGGTATTTCCAGTCTTTAAAGTTCTGTGGCATAGTTATCAGACTGCAACTTAAGATAAGTAAGGATTAAGGGACTAAAGAGATAAAGATGAGGTTTAAAGAAAATTGGCTGGAAGGACTAAAGGACAGTGAGTAATTTTCCACTCTTTTGATTCCCCAGTGAATGCATTTGTGAAGATCTTTGTTTTAGAAAGCTGCTTATATCCTGAGTGAAGTCAGAGAAAACACTAAAATGATGAGATTATGATTAAGAAATGGTTGGGGCTGGGGGGAGAGCCTATATAACATATTTGTGAGCTAAGTGACTTTTGAAAACTGTCTTCAAGGTGAAAGTAATAAGCCAACCATTTGCCAGTGTCTCTGGAACATACTGTCAACCCTTGATTATGTAAGGGGGCAGTGGTGTGGATAATTAGCAGAGAGTCAATAGTTCCCCATGCTTTTCTATTAACGTGGGCAGGGGAGTGGTTGGTTCAGATTGTTTAGCAGATAGAGGAGAAAGGAAGTCTTTCTCCTCAAACCTTCAACACTTCTTTCTTCTCATTTTAAGCAATAACTTTGTTTCTTATCTCACAGCAGAAAAGTATTATTTCACAGAAGTAATCCAGAGAGAATTTCTCTATCTTCCTCTCTTCACATTATTCAACCCATCTGTCTGTCTATACACGCAAATCCTCCATTTCATCCTTCACTGTGGATGCGGTGTATTTCTTTCTGTGGAAGCTGTCCCTTTCTCCTCCCTGACCACACTCCTACCATTTGCTGTTAAGGTCCTGTCCTCTGGTCTAATCAAGGACATTGCTCTAGCAAATGTTTTTCTCTCTTCATGATTTTTTTTTTTGCTTTTTATCAAATAATTCCAATGAGCAAACACATGTTATTCTTTGCTTTCTTAGAAACAGATAACTGTAATAATAAAACTCCAAAAAATCCCTTCCCTCCATTTTTTTGCTCTTCTTTATAGCAAAACCCCTCGAAAGAGCTGCTCTCTACACTCTGTGTGTCCTTTGTTCCCGTTTGTCTCTGAGCTCACCTGATGACCTTGAAACAGCTCTCATGAAGGATATCTGACTTGTATGTGGCTGAATGGGTTTTCCATAAAGTCTTCCCTGACCAGCCTGTATAAAAGAGCCTCCTCCATCACTCTGGATACTCCTGGGTTCACCTTCCTTTTTTTTTTTTTCTCAGCCTTCATCAACGCTTGACACGCTGTATATTCACTGAGTCAGGATTTTTACTTTGTTGACTGCTGAGTCCTAGTACCTAGAACAGCATCTGTCTCATAATAGGCACTGAGTAACATTTACTGAATGACAACTGACCTTTTCCAGTCCTGTGGCCACTGCTGAGTTTTCCAAATTTGCTGGCATATTGAGTGCAGCACTTTCACAGCATCATCTTTCAGGATTTGAAACAGCTCAAGTGGAATTCCATCACCTCCACTAGCTTTGTTCGTAGTGATGCTTTCTAAGGCCCACTTGACTTCACATTCCAAGATGTCTGGTTCTAGATTAGTGATCACATCATCATGACTATCTGGGTCATGAAGATCTTTTTTGTACGGTTCTTCCGTGTATTCTTGCCACCTCTTCTTAATATCTTCTGCTTCTGTTAGGTCCATACCATTTCTGTCCTTTATCGAGCCCATCTTTGCATGAAATGTTCCCTTGGTATCTCTAAAATTTTCTTGAAGAGATCTCTAGTCTTTCCCAATCTATTGTTTTCCTCTATTTCTTTGCATTGATAGCTGAAGAAGGCTTTCTTATCTCTTCTTGCTATTTTTTGGAACTCTGCATTTAGATGCCTGTATCTTTCCTTTTCTCCTTTGCTTTTCGCCTCTCTTCTCTTCACAGCTATTTGTAAGACCTCCCCATACAGCCATTTTGTTTTGCATTTTTTTTCCATGGGGATGATCTTGATCCCTGTCTCCTGCACAATGTCACGAACTTCATTCCATAGTTCATCAGGCACTCTATCTATCAGATCTAGGCCCTTAAATCTACTTCTCACTTCCACTGTAGAGATCAAATTGCCAACATCTGCTGGATCATGGAAAAAGCAGGAGAGTTACAGAAAAACATCTATTTCTGCTTTATTGACTATGCCAAAGCCTTTGACTGTGTGGATCACAATAAACTGCGGAAAATTCTGAGAGAGATAGGAATACCAGACCACCTGACCTGCCTCTTGAGAAATCTGTATGCAGGTCAGGAAGCAACAGTTAGAATTGGACATGGAACAACAGACTGGTTCCAAATAGGAAAAGGAGTACGTCAAGGCTGTATATTGCCACCCTGCTTATTTCACTTCTATGCAGAGTACATCATGAGAAACGCTGGACTGGAAGAAGCACAAGCTGCAATCAAGATTGCCGGGAGAAATATCAATAACCTCAGATATGCAGATGACACCACCCTTATGGCAGAAAGTGAAGAGGAGCTAAAAAGCCCCTTGATGAAAGTGAAAGAGGAGAGCGAAAAAGTTGGCCTAAAGCTCAACATTCAGAAAATGAATATCATGGCATCCAGTGCCATCACTTCATGGGAAATAGATGGGGAAACAGTGGAAACAGTGTCAGACTTTATTTTTTTGGGCTCCAAAATCACTGCAGATGGTGACTGCAGCCATGAAATTAAAAGACGCTTACTCCTTGGAAGAAAAGTTATGACCAACCTAGATAGCATATTGAACAGCAGAGACATTACTTTGCCAACTAAGGTCCATCTAGTCAAGGCTATGGTTTTTCCTGTGGTCATATATGGATGTGAGAGTTGGACTGTGAAGACGGCTGAGCGCCGAAGAATTGATGCATTTGAACTGTGATGTTGGAGAAGACTCTTTGAGAGTCCCTTGGACTGCAAGGAGATCCAACCAGTCCATTTTGAAGGAGTTCAACTCTGGGATTTCTTTGGAAGGATGATGCTAACACTGAAACTCCAGTACTTTGGCTACCTGATGCGAAGAGTTGACTCATTGGAAAAGGCTCTGATGCTGGGAGGGATTGGGGGCAGGAGGAGAAGGGGACGACAGAGGATGAGATGGCTAGATGGCATCACAGACTCGATGGACGTGAGTCTGAGTGAACTCCTGGAGATGGTGATGAACAGGGAGGCCTGGCGTGCTGTGATTCATGGGGTCGCAAAGAGTCGGACACGACTGAGTGACTGAACTGAACTGAACTGAATATTTACTGAACGGGTAGATAGCTGGATGGTAAGGGAGACAAGTGTTTCTTATTTGTTTTTAAAGTTTTAAGGACTGAATTCAAGTTCTGTTTGGATGGCATCATGGGGAGGGACAAAAGGATGTATGTGTGGAAGGAGAATGGGGCCAGAACCTAGGTGTCGCCTGTTTGGCAATCCTTGGAAGGGGATTCTCCCTGTTTGGGGGAGGATGGAGTGGTGCATGTAGCATAAAGGTGGATGATGAGCTTTGTTAGGCCTCAGAGTAGCCAGGGAGGATATCCTCATGTAAAGCTGGACAACCCCAGAATTTTTCGCTCAGTCGTAAAGCAAACCTGAGATACGCTAGCTAGCAGGAACTGTTCCCAGTTCTGACTGGCCTCATGAATTCTTGAACAAAATCTGTCACAAACTGTAACTTCTTCAATATATATATATTTTAAGATGGAGACTAATAGCCTTTTCTTAAGAAGTGTTTTTGGCTTACAAAGAGAGACAGCATAAAAAATAACACATTATGTCTATGAAAATCAGCAGCTGCAGTGCTGTGAAAATAAGCCAATGAGATTTTTAAATTAAAAATGTTCTACTTTCAAACCTCCTATGTCTTACTATTAAAAAGTTCTCCAAGGCAACGAGCCTTCGCTATAAAAGCTTGAAATCTGTTTTAATCTTAGCTCTGTTGCAGAACTAATGGAACAGCAAAATGGGGCAAAATTTCTCGTTTCCTTTCTGTATGTTGAGGATTCTGGAGTGGAGAGTCAGCAAACACATTTCATCGTCTGTGCCAGCTGTGATCGATTGGCCAGGGCAGCCTAGAGGGCTGTGTGGATAAGCATTGGTGACCACACCTAGGTGCAGCAGAAACGAAACCCGAGATTGATTGGTGCTGTCTGCCTTGGGTTTAGGAAAGATGAACGGCAGCTTGCATGTGTTGTGTCTTTGCTATCTTGGACTTTATAGTCTCTAAGATATTTTTTAGTTCTACAATTCAATGATTGGGAATGCCTAGTATATTATATAGTGTCTTTGCAGTAAAAGCAATGATAAGATTTTATATGTAAGGTAGTAAAAATACGTTTCAGTGAATGCTTTTGGAAAATCTGATTATCTTTCATAACAATTTCTTCTTTCTTCACTCTGGGATTTATATATTACTCAAATTATTTTTACATTGTGTGCTACATGATAAGTGTGTACAAGCAGCATATAAAAGTAGTAGCTAAATTTTGCCATAGGAAACTCAAGTTAGCATCAGTTAATATAATTCATCTATATCAGGTTTTAGTTTAATTTAAAATAATCTGGCAGTTTTACCCACTGGTGTTGTTTCTTGATAAGCCCATAGGAGGTACTATTTTAGTGTCCAGTAAACAAAACATTTCAATTGCAACCTTTTAAAATTGCTACAGAAACTTCTAGAATTCAGTTATGCAGTCTTAGTTAAGATAAATATAAGGGTGAGAAGTAAGGGAGCAAGCATATCTAGAGATATTTAGAGGTAGTTCAGCTTTAAACATTGGAGAAGGAAATGGCAACCCACTCCAGTGTTCTTGCCTGGAGAATCCCAGGGATGGGGGAGCCTGGTGGGCTGCCGTCTATGGGGTCACACAGAGTTGGACACGACTGAAATGACTTAGCAGCAGCAGCAGTAGCTTTAAACATGGAACCATAATTATAATACAAATCTGACCCGCTTCAGTTTATATTTCTTAGAGCAGTTCTTCCTTGCCTACCACCTGCAACATGCCATATAAAATAAGTTGGAAAAGTTCAGTCCAGTATATGGATCTAATTTCATTTGTTTCTCAAGAAAAGTATCAAAATATGATACAATTATGTAACTAGATGAAAAGCACCATTATGTTTGGAATATTTTTAGTGCAAAAATCCAAGTGATCACAAGGAAGAAATGTCAGTTTATGGAAGTAAGCATGTGTTCGTCATATAACTGTTAAATGTGTCTTACTCTTCTTCAAACTTGGCAGTGAATTTGGCACTTAAGTTCTTAGAATTTTTGAATAGAAATAATTAAAATAGGACTTTGGATAAATGTACTTTGAAATACATTATTTCATATATATATATATATATATATATATATAATCCTGGAGTTATTTGTGGTATTTGAATCATCTGAACCAATTTTTTCTAATTTCTGATATTTGAAATAATCAAAGGGATTTTTTTCTTAAGAACTGAAAAAGACATTTAGATATCTAACTCAGCTCTCTCACTCTCCTTTCCTCGCTTTTCTTTTGCTTTATATTTTATGTGATTTCTGTGTTCATTCTGGTCATTTGGTTTTACTTTTTGTTATCTCATTTGTTTGGTCTTGGTCGTATTGCTTTAGAACAAATGCAGTGAAATAAGTCGGATCCCACTTTCTGAACGAAGCTTAGTGTCAGTCAGACACCTGGCTCAGTGAAATGCCTGCTGAACTAAGCCAACAGTGGTGTGCTTTCACACCCTGGCCATGCTGTCTGAGTTTCGTCTGGACTGGGTTGATGGTTTTGTACTCATACTCTCCGATTTTGCCCTTTTGGTAAGCTGATTTCGTTCACTGAGTCTATTTTGCCTTCTTCACTGTAAACTCTAACTAGTTGCCTCATGGTGTCTGTGTTGTGCAAGTAATTCAAGGGCTGGAGGTTGTGGGTTTGTTTGTTTGTTTCTTTTTTTTTTTTGCTGTTTTTACAAAGTAGTCATCTCCCGCTGGCAGGGTCCATATTGTGTTTGTTTTTCTTTGAGCAGTTGGACAGTGCTTGCTACCCAGTAGGCTCTCAATATTTGTTTTTAAATCTCTATTTTTTTTTTTTAATTTAAGATATAGGTTAAGAGGTTATACCATGAATTAGGACTTCACCTATGTGGTTCTGATATGAATTCCTCTGGAATCTTAGTTTAGTAACTTTGGATGTTCTCAGCTCTTTCAAAGTCTCCCCAAACCATTTTCGAAGACCTCGTTATGAGATCTCCTTCTGGGATCTGAGATATTTTTGGCAATTTCAGATATCCTATTCCTTTCCTTTCCATTTTTCTAGATTTATTGAAACTCCAAAGTTATTTTTTCACTGAATATCACTCATAAGCTTTTAGATGAAATTTTCTGAATAAAGGGTACAAAGGGAGATGTTGGTAGTTAAATTTTTCTTGTCATTTTGATGAACTGTGAAAGAGGAAAGCAGAATTTCCATATTTAAGAACATTGAAGGAAATGTAGAAGTGGGAATCTTGTAATACCATAGTGATTCAAAACTGAATATAGAGATGTTTCTTAATTTTACATATGAGGAAATGAAATTAAAGAAAGACTGACTTGTCCAAAAAGCACGCCTGTTGGTAACTGAAGGACCCTCGGACACCTATCGCAATTCTCTTCCAACTCAATTGTCCTAGGAGGTAGACCATAGATTGCTCAGATACCTGCACCTCTCCATCTCAGTCCTTGCTTTCTTTGGTCTAGAGCAAATCAAAAGTGACCAGGTCCCGCCAAACCTTTTCCTGACATCGTGGAAAGAGAAACAGTGAAAGATGTGCTGAGCTAGGGGTGAGAGACTGGGCAAAGGTGAGTGGTGAGTGATTAAACATGGAAGATTTCATGCATCATGCTTATCTATTATTTGCAGAGGTTTTTTATTTTTATTTTTTTTAAACCACCAAATTGCAAGGGCTTTTATAGCAAAGACTAACCATCTCATGACCATCAACACTCCCTTGAAATTGTTTTCTTCCTTTTTCTGTTATATAGGAATGCATTCCAATTTAGGGCACTTTAACTGTCAGAAATATCAGAAAGAGCTTTTGCACTTTATGCAATCTTCCTAAACCCCTCTCCTGTAGACACAGAGTAAGAGCAATTTTGAAGCAATCCTTGGTGTTCTTCCCATTGCCCTTTCACCCAGGATGAGGCTTTCAGCTAATTAGCTCTTCCTGACACCTCAATGAGAGTTTTACTGTGCTCTACCTAGTAAGGTGGATTGGGGGAGGTCACACAACTCTAGCCTTGCTGGGATTTATTTGTAAAAACCATATTTTGTTTGGCTGCTTGACACCTAACATTTTGGTTGCCTGAGTGCTCACAATGTAAAGGTTCCAATGAACTGAAACTTAGCATTTTAACTTTAGGTCAGCTTCTCTACTCTGTTTCTGCCTCTTTTCTTTAGATATTACAAGTCCCAAGTCATAGTGAAATCATTTTTATTTTGCTTTTTTAAAGTGTGAAGAAATACTGAATGTCAGGATAGGGTCACTGGGTTTCTTTCTATAGGCATATTACTTAAAGATTAAAAGGTAATGAAAGAACAAGAAACTCTTAATATTTTTAGCATACACTGTGCTTTGGAAAGGCCGCAAATCAGAGGGTCGTCCATGCTGTGGTAGACCTTCACAGAGGCGTGAAGCCAGTTAATCTGCAATTACCGGCATCAGTGCTTTATCTGAGGGGTCTTTTACAATGAAACTTTTAAACAGGATAATTGTAGACATCTGCTTCATGTTACCTTACCAGCGACATAGCCATTATTTGCTGAGATCTTCTTAGCTTTTACAGCTTCACACAAAAGGGCATATTGGCAATTCCGTTTTCTGTATAATAGGACTACTATGCAAAATACTGAGCTAGAATTCCGCATTGTTGTAGAAATGCTCAATGTCACCAGAGCGATTGACTTGTTCCACCTGGCTCTCAGACATTTGGAGAAGCAAAACATATGTACCTTAATTGCAAAATGTGGGCTTAATGAACATGCAGCCGTTATGTTATACCAAATGCAACAATCGACATGATGGCAAGCTACTTAAGAACATGTCACAATGTTTGGGTTTTAAGAGGTTTGCCTTTGGCAGTGTTTCAGAGAAGAATGTGTTTCTTACATTTGCAGTCCTGTGAGCCGATAATAAAGTGTTCAGCATATGAAGCTGGTATTTATTTTAAATTGCTATGTCAATATTTTTGTTTGAAAGCAGGTTTGATTCCCTGTGTGGACTTTGTTGAAGCCTTCTATCACTGCTTTTTATTTGAGTTTGATTTAGCTTCCTTTCCCCCTGATTTTGTGTTTTGCAGAATAGCTTGCATGAAAGCCTTCTGATTGGGCTGGGGGGAGAAAGTTGCTGTGTGAATTTCAAAGCCCAGACAATGTGAAAAAGGAGCAAACACTTGCTGAAGGCATCAGAGAAGTGACTGCAATCAAGCAGTGTTGGTTTTGTGACCTTGAAGCTTCCCAGAATAGCTACCACATTGGGAATAATGGAAGCCCTGGATTCAGATGCCTCAGGATGACCTCATCACCAACAGCCCCCTTCCTCCTATTGACATGTCTCCAGGCTCTATGCCAATGTTTAGACGTTAGCAGGAATCCAGAAAATCAGGCTTTTGTTTTCAAAAACACAAAATAAAGGCAGCCATTATGGAATATCGCATAACTGATTTAATCCTAATGTGATGTCAAAACAAATTTCCCCAGTAGTTGAGAGAATGCTTTATCTACCACAGATACAATGGCTTTGTTGGTGCCGGGTACTCTTCCAATAAATGGTTGGGCACTTCTCTTCATGAATTCTCGCAATTTTCCATCCCGGGCACATTTCTGTGGGTAATTAAAACGGTCTTTTTATAACGGCAGTATGAAACAGTATGCATCCTCTAAACACACTGAGCTGAAAAAATATTGTATTCATAAATTAAATTGGACATTTTGAAAGGTTAACGCAAAAAGCGACTTTGCTTTCGGAGATCAATAAGGAAAAAGGGATTTCAGGTAATTAAAATCTGTGAAGTGAACATTTCTCATTTGGAACCTATTAAAAAGAATATAAGCAGACAGAGGCGAGAGATAAATATGGAAAACAAGGGCTTCAGAAATTTTGTTACATGTTGGCAAGGGGAATGTAACTATATATTCTGAGGTCTGAAATAATATAACATTATTACAGATAATATAACATTATACAGTCTATAAATTATGTATATATATTACTTAATTTAAGCATTAAGTTGCAATTTAAAAGTATGCCTACACTGTATTTTGGACTCTGATTTAGTTATTGTTTAGGTTTTCTTACTCAAGAGTTTGAACTTGGTACAGGTGTATGGCATGGGTGCAGAATTTCAGGTCCATTCCTGACTTATGAATCACAACCTACAGCTTAAGGCATTCCCTATTTGTGATTCATTTGCATATCAAAGTTTGAGAGCAGGCCTTTTGGTGGTTGTCCCACTAAGGTGTGTTGCCCTTTAAAAATTCATGCTCATTGTGGTCTTGATTTACATTTCTCTGATAATGAGTGATGTTGAGCATCTTTTCATAGGTTTGTTAGCCATCCGTATGTCTTCTTTGGAGAAATGCCTGTTTAGTTCTTTGGCCCATTTTTTGATTGGGTCGTTTATTTTTCTGGAGTTGAGCTGCATAAGTTGCTTGTATATTTTTTGAGATTAGTTGTTTGTCAGTTGCTTCATTTGCTATTGTTTTCTCCCATTCAGAAGGCTGTCTTTTCACCTTATTTATAGTTTCCTTTGTTGTGCAGAAGCTTTTAATTTTAATTAGAAGTACCATTTCACACCAGTCAGAATGGCTGCGATCCAAAAGTCTACAAGCAATAAATGCTGGAGAGGGTGTGGAGAAAAGGGAACCCTCTTACACTGTTGGTGGGAATGAAAACTAGTACAGCCACTATGGAAAACAGTGTGGAGATTCCTTAAAAAATTGCAAATAGAGCTGCCTTATGACCAGCAATCCCACTGCTGGGCATACACACCAAGGAAACTAGAATTGAAAAGGACACATGTACCCCAATGTTCATCACAGCACTGTTTATAATAGCCAGGACATGGAAACAACCTAGATGTCCATCAGCAGATGAATGGATAAGAAAGCTGTGGTACATATACACAATGGAGTATTACTCAGCCATTAAAAAGAATACATTTGAATCAGTTCTAATGAGATGGATGAAACTGGAGCCAATTATACAGAGTGAAGTAAGCCAGAAAGAAAAACACCAATACAGTATACTGACACATATATACGGAATTTAGAAAGATGGTAATGATGACCCTGGATGCGAGACAGCAAAAGAGACGCAGATGTATAGAATGGACTTTTGGACTCTGAGGGAGAGGGAGAGGGTGGGTTGATTTGGGAGAATGGCATTGAAACATGTATACTATCATGTAAGAAACGAAGTGCCAGTCTATGTTCAATTCAGGATACAGGATGCTTGGGGCTGGTGCATGGGGATGATCCAGAGAGATGATATGGGGTGGGAGGTGGGAGGGGGATACAGGATTGGGAGCTTGTATACACCTGTGGTGGATTCATGTCAATGTATGGCAAAACCAATACAGTATTGTATAGTAAAATAAAGTAAAAATAAAATTTAAAAAATAAATAAAAAAAAATTCATGCTCATTTTTTTAGGCTCAAATTAATAGTGTTACCTGGGCTAAATATGAGGATAATAATAAACTCTGCCTGAGTTGTTTTAGAGCATGTGAGTGCTCACAGTGAGGCAACTAAGGGAATTAAATACTAGAGGTGCCAGACTCCAAGTATTACTTATGGGCATGTGTGTGGATGTGTTTCTGGAAGAGACTAGCATTTGAATCAGAGCATTGAGTAAAGCAGATTGCCCTCCCCAAGGTGGGCAGGCATCATCTAACCTGTTGAGGGCCCCAAGAGAACAGAAAAGCAGAGGAAGGGTGAGTTCACTTCCTGTCTTTCAGCTGAGACATCCACCCTTTCTTGCTCTTGGACATGAGAAGTCAGCTCCTGGTTCCTGGCCTTTTGGATTCAGATTGGGTTTTATACTGTTAGAACTGCCCGCCTCCCTTCCACCTCAGGAAGTGGAAGTGATTACCTGACTAAACTTTTGCCAGATACAGGATGCTAGACTATAAAATTATTTTGCTTTCTCTTCAGTCTTCATATAGCTTTGAGAACACTGAAGTAGCACATGTTCATTTTAGTTTTGATGTAGAATTGCAAAGATATGTTGTTTGCATGGGCTTCCCTGATAGCTCAGTTGGTAAAGAATCTGCATTGAATCTATAGATTGCTTTGGGTAGTATACTTATTTCCATATTTGATTCTTCCGATCCATGAACATGGTATATTTCTCCATCTATTAGTGTCCTCTTTGATTTCTTTCACTAGTGTTTTATAGTTTTCTATACATAGGTCTTTAGTTTCTTTAGGTAGATATATTCCTAAGTATTTTATTCTTTTCGTTGCAATGGTGAATGGAATTGTTTCCTTAATTTCTCTTTCTATTTTCTCATTATTAGTGTATAGAAATGCAAGGGATTTCTGTGTGTTGATTTTATATGCTGCAACTTTACTTGAGTATACTATCCAAAGCAATCTATAGATTCAATGCAATCCCTATCAAGCTACCAATGGTATTTTTCACAGAGCTAGAATAAATAATTTCACAATTTGTGTGGAAATACAAAAAACCTCGAATAGCCAAAGCAAGCTTGAGAAAGAAGAATAGAACCGGAGGAATCAACCTGCCTGACTTCAGGCTCTACTACAAAGCCACAGTCATCAAGACAGTATGGTCCTGGCACAAAGACAGAAATATAGACCAATGGAACAGAATAGAAAGCCCCAAAATAAATCCATGCACCTATGGCTCACCTTATCTTTGACAAAGGAGGTAAGAGCATACAATGGATTAAAGACAATCTCTTTAACAAGTGGTGCTGGGAAAACTGGTCAACCACTTGTAAAAGAATGAAACTAGAGCACTTTCTAACACCATACACAAAAATAAACTCAAAATGGATTAAAGATCTAAATGTAAGACCAGAAACTATAAAACTCCTAGAGGAGAACATAGGCAAAACACTCTCGGACATAAATCACAGCAGGATCCTCTATGACCCACCTCCCAGAATACTGGAAATAAAAACAAAAATAAACAAATGGGACCTAATTAAAATTAAAAGCTTCTGCACAACAAAGAAAACTATAAGCAAGGTGAAAAGACGGCCTTCAGAATGGGAGAAAATAATAGCAAATGAAGCAACTGACAAAGGACTAATCTCAAAAATATACAAGCAACTCCTGCAGCTCCATTCCAGAAAAATAAACGACCCAATCAAAAAATGGGCCAAAGAACTAACCAGACATTTCTCCAAAGAAGACATACAGATGGCTATTAAATACATGAGAAGATACTCAACATCACTCATTATCAGAGAAATGCAAATCAGAACCACAGTGAGGTACCATTTCACACCAGTCAGAATGGCTGCTATCCAGAAGTCTACAAGCAATAAATGCTGGAGAGGGTGTGGAGAAAAGGGAACCCTCTTACACTGTTGGTGGGAATGCAAACTAGTACAGCCACTATGGAGAACAGTGTGGAGATTCCTTAAAAAACTGGAAATAAAACTGCCTTATGACCCAGCAATCCCACCGCTGGGCATACACACCAAGGAAACCAGAATGGAAAGAGACACATGTACCCCAATGTTCATCGCAGCACTGTTTATAATAGCCAGGACATGGAAGCAACCTAGTTGTCCATCAGGAGATGAATGGATAAGAAAGCTGTGGTACATATACACAATGGAGTATTACTCAGCCATTTAAAAGAATACATTTGAATCAGTTCTAATGAGATGGATGAAACTGGAGCCGATTATACAGAGTGAAGTAAGCCAGAAAGAAAAACACCAATACAGTATACTAACACATATATATGGAATTTAGAAAGATGGTAACGATAACCCTGTATGTGAGACAGCAAAAGAGACACAGATGTATAGAACAGTCTTTTGGACTCAGAGGGAGAGGGAGAGGGTGGGTTGATTTGGGAGAATGGCATTGAAACGTGTATAATATCATATAAGAAACAAATCACCAGTCCAGGTTCGATGCATGATACAGGATGCTTGGGGCTAGTGCACTGGAATGACCCAGAGGGATGTTACGGGGAGGGAAGTGGGAGGGGGGTTCAGGATGGAGAACACGTGTATACCTGTGGTGGATTCATGCTGAGGTATGGCAAAACCAATACAATATTACAGGATGCTTGGGGCTGGTGCATGGGGAAGATCCAGAGAGATGATATGGGGCGGGAGGTGGGAGGGGGATTCAGGATTGGGAACTCATGTACACCCGTGGCGGATTCATGTCAGTGTATGGCAAAACCCATACAGTATTGTAAAGCAAAATAAAGTAAAAATAAAAATTAAAACAAAACAAAAACAACATTGTAAAGTAATTAACCTCCAATTAAAATAAATAAATTAAAAGAAAAGAATCTGCCTGCAATCCAGGAGACCCCGGTTTGATTCCTGGGTCGGGAAGATCCCCTGGAGAAGGGTTAGTCTAACCACTCCAGTATTGTTGGGCTTCCCTGGTGGCTCGGCTGGTAAAGAATCTGCCTGCAATGTGGGAGCCCTGGGTTTGATCCCTGATTTGGGAAGATCCCCCGGAAAAGGGAAAGGCTACCCACTCCAATATTCTGGCCTGGAGAATTCCCTGGAATGTATAGTCCATGAGATTGCAAAGAGTCGGACTTGACTGAGTGACTTTCACTTTCATTGTTTGTATGCTAGAAGACACTATTTTGTACAGGGGATTAAAATATATGGCTATCACTTTTGGATAACAAATACTTTGTGCGTGTGTATGTATATATGTGTGTAATTTTTTCCCCCAGTGACGAGCAAGGAAGGACCTCTGCTGTGTGCTATGCGTGTAAGGATGAACTATAAAATACATGGTTTAGAGCCTAATGCACATACTGTGATTCAGATAGGCCAGTGTAGAAAGTGCTACAGAGGTAGAAGTGACAAGAAGGGCATTAGGTGCTCAGAGGTGAGAGACGTCACATCTGGCTGAATAGTCAGGAAAAGCCTCAAAGAAGAGGTAGTATCTGAACAGGACCTAAATGGGATAGGGAAATGGTATTCCCAGCCCAGAACACAGCAAGGGCACAGATGCTAAAACAGATTTATGTATGACGTGCCCAGAAATATAATGGACATTCAGGCGAAGCTGAATATATGTGAAGGCAAATGGTGGGAGACAGAGGAATCTGATCACAGTGTGCTAAGCATGTGAACTGGCTTTCTGGAAGAAGCGTAATCGTTAGTGATGAAAATGGGAGAAAAGGAGCCTGCAGGGAGAAGTGCCGCAGGAAGAAAGGCAACTCTGTGCCTGAATGCCTGACCGCTGAAGGCTGGCCCTGGACAGGTCACGCTGAGCAGTGAAGAAATGCACGTAAAGTCTTTGTCAGTCTGAGCAAGGTTTCTCCTCAAACAGGGTATACAGATCGGAAATCAGTGGCCCCATGGAGTGATCGCGGCCACATAGTTCAGAGTCTAAAGAATACATTGGTCATTTGTTTGGCCCAAATGGATCTAATAAATTGAGAATCCAGAAAACCCATGATTGGGGGTTTTGATCAGTCAAGCTATGATTGATCACACTTTTAAGTTCAGGATCGATGAAACAAGTAAAGTGATTGGTTCTCATGATCTGGGAGAGGGCAGGTGAGGTAGGGGAACGTGGAGACAGGTCTCGTGTAGGGAGCACTGACTCAGGATTCAGACAGGGACAGCTATTCAGGTTCCGTCCTAATTCGCTGGGTGACTCTCGGCGTCTCTGCAACTGCATGGGATTCGGCATCCTCGGCTGTAAAATGAGGACAGTCTCTATTCCTGGCCGACGTGGATACACTTCACCAAGCTTTCTAGGTCTTTGAAGATCACAGTGAACAAACAAATTTCAGTTTGGGAGACTGTGCCAACCAATATGATGAGATGGGAAGCTTACATTGCTTTCTGAGTATCAAGACAGTAAATTTTGTTGAATCGACATTCCACAAGTTGATGCAAATGGAACCATTGCTGGACACTCAAGCAATAGTGGTAGAGTTGCAGTTTACTGCCTTTTTGACCCCCGGACTGCTGGAGGGGTCAGAGAAGGGTGGGGGTTAGAAGCTGTGACTGGGCACATTCAAAGGTGACTTTGTAGAACAGGGCATGATGCTGGTCCTTCAACAGAGATGTTCTACCGCTGGCTTGTGCCTATGTCTGTGAGTCTCCGATGCTTAAACTGCCAGTGTATCTTTTTGGTATTCATCACTGTGAATATTGTTTAAGACTTTGGCTTTCAAGTGTCACATAGTTTATGCACTACAGGGAATGTCTGCCAATCAAGTAGTATATCTCAGTGGGACGTATTTTTCAATTCTTGTGACCGTAATCACCTCTCATTACAATTTTCTGCAACATCTACTCTGGAAAGAATGCTACAAAAATAGAAAAACAAGGCTGTATTTTCAGAAAATTATTCACAATAATGCCAAATGAGTAAAATTCCTAAGTGTTTAAATGTCAAATAAAAGACAATGCTAACCTGACCTTCTTCAATTTTCATATGGAGCCTTATGAAGTTCGGGTAGAGTAAAGAGAAAGGTACCTTTTATTCCCCAAGGTTTTTAAAACCTGCCTTTAGTAGGCACTCTGTGTCTTCTCTTTGTAATCTCGGGTTTTATAGTCCCCTTTATCAATTGTGAGAGGTGTGGAATGCTAGTTTATATCTTTCAGAAGGGACACCTGGGTCAACAGGTTGAGAGAACTTTGAAAGTTATTCGTATCTTTGGCAGTCACTGCATTGTGTAAGGATCGCTGGAGCTAGTGTGTAAACTACCTTTGAATAAGAGGCAGAAAATGGAATTTATCAGGGGACAATGCCCTTTGTTTAGAAGGAGCAACAAAAGATGAATAAAAGGACACAGCCAGTCTTCTGTGCTTAGTGTCCCATTTTTCCAGATAAAAAAGGGGATAATATTCAATCTTGCTTGTGCGCCGAGGCCTTTGGTACTTTAAGGAGATGGAGGAAGAAGGGAAATGAAAAAGAATAGAGCAACCAATATGTTCTTGAACTGTGACTTCTAGCAGCCGCATGTAAAAAAACAACCATTACGTTTTTTTTTTTTGAGTGTACTGTGAGGCTTATCCATTATGTGTGCAAACACAATCTGATTAGTATTTGTTATAAGCTCGTCTTGTCTGCTTTTATTATAGACATCACCTTCAGATGTGGGGCCACTGCAGCTATTAAATCAGGAATATTTAGCTATTATTTGTAATAAATGTCAGCAGGGCTGAACTGAAGCCAGCAGGAAATGTTCAGGGCAGAAAACACACTGACATTCATTCATGCAAATTTGCACCAGTGGCAGAATTAATCACAAAGAGGGAGAGTAGGGCCTACAATGCATTTATATTACTGGTTTGGCCAGTTCTCCTTCTTCCTGAATATGAGAGTTATAATGAACAGAAAGCAATCTGCTGACAAATAGTCCCAGGTGAAGTACAGGCAGCAAGATTAACTTTCCAAAGCAGGCATGTCTGTGTTTATAGTAAACCACCTTTCCTTCCCTCCACTCTGCCCCAGCCATCTGAGGCAGCTTTGTGGCGTCCCTTTTCCTCTCTAAAAGACATGGAGATGTAGCATGCACATAGTTCTTACCTCTTAAAAAAAAAAAAAAATCACAGGGGCACTCCGAAGAACATTCCGTGAACTTTGCTGAGTGCTGGACCAGACTTACCCTATTGTAACCTGGGATGCTTACCTCACGCTGGGAAGCTATGGCGATAGGAACTTGGCTCTGATGACTAAGCAACTGTAGTTTATCAAAAAAGAGAACATTCAAATCCTCTGTAATCTGCCTCTGTGTAAAGTGAGGTGAAACGGCTCCTACAACCGAATAATCTCCTCAGAGAAGACTGTAATCATCATTATTAAACATAGCTGTTGCTTGAACCGAGCATCAAGGAGTATCATTTAATTCTCTGAGTGAGTAAAGTTATAAACTTCTGGTTATAAAGCAGAAAAGCATTAGAGCACCTATTTTTGTAGAAAAGGTGAGAAAATACAAGATGAAAGTATACTTAAAAAATTTTCTCATTTACTCATTGCGTGACATTATTATTCCTCAGGAAACAAAAGTTGCTGAAAGGAGCTGACAGAAAATATAGGTGACTTCAAGGATACTAATTCTTCTTATGGCGTTTTAGCCCTATCATTCAAATAAAACATGAAGAACATGAGATAAAAATATGCTCGATAAAGGTAACACAGAAAGCTTTTACAAGTTGCATACCAGTGTTCATCAAATTTAAGCTAAAGTCTTCTAAAATATTTCATTCATGGAACTCAAAGTAATGCTTCTCTAAAACAGTGTCCGTCTACCCCCATCCCCTCTGCGATCATTTGTACACGTTTATAGAATGTGTATTATAAACTGAAACACTTCTCTTCGTAATTCTAATTCTTGATGGGATTATGTTTCTTGCATTATTTTTCTTTGTGTAGGTTTTTAGGAGCGAGCTTGCAGAAGTCAAATGGAAAAGGACATTTCCGTTAATGAAGTGAGTGTGGTGCTAAATATAGCAACTGAACAGACGACGTATGCTGTAATTAGGGAATCAGTCGTGGCATCAAGGGAGGTGTTGGACATGGTTCCGCCTGGGGGATGTCTGCGGTAACAATGGAGAAAACTAGAGAAGCTGACGCAGCGCTGTGACTTCTAACTTTTCAAAGCTGAACTACTCTTTTGAACACTGTCCTTACGGTCTAATTATTGATTCTGTGTCTCATTCTACAGAGGATTTGCCGCAGTTATAGGAACATATTAAAAAATAAGGGGATGAAAGAAGTATAAATTAGGGGCAACAGTAAATATTTCTTTATAGGGAAGGTCAGGATTAGGCAGGTCGATAATTACACTGCAGATACACAGACTGTTTGGCCTTACAAAGGTACTAAAGCTGAGTCAAATTCTGGCTCTGGGTCTCCTAGTGACCAAAAAGAAAGAGCAATATGATTCTTATGTGATTAGAATTGTTGGAAAGAAGAAATTGTATGAGTAATTTGAGGCAGACAGATTCTATGGTGGCCCACGTGATTCCTGCCTTCCAGTATTCCTGTCCTAGCTCAGACTCTTCCCCTTGAGTGTGATCAGGATCTGTGACGTCTGACTAAGAAGAGTCTGGCAAAGGTGACAGGGCATGCATGATTATGAGTGAGTGATTACCTCATAGAAAGTCATACCACCCATCTTGCTCAGTTCAGTTCAGTTCAGTTGCTCAGTCGTGTCCAACTCTTTGTGACCCCCTGAATCGCAGCACGCCAGGCCTCCCTGTCCATCACCAACTCCCAGAGTTCACCCAAACTCATGTCCATTGAGTCGGTGATGCCATCCAGCCATCTCATCCTCTGTCCTCCCCTTCTCCTCCTGCCCCCAATCCCTCCCAGCATCAGAGTCTTTTCCAATGAGTCAGCTCTTTGCATCAGGTGGTCAAAGTATTGGAGCTTCAGCTTCAGCATCAGTCCCTCCAATGAACACCCAGGACTGATCTCCTTTAGGATGGACTGGCTGGATCTCCTTGCAGTCCAAGGGACTCTCAAGAGTCTTCTCCAACACTACAGTTCAAAAGCATCAATTCTTTGGCTCTCAGCTTTCTTCACAGCCCATCTTGCTAGGACTCTCAAATTCTCTCATTTGCTGACTTTGAAGAAGCAAGATGCCATATTGTGAGCCGCCATGAGGAGAAAGCCATTGGAGGAGGAGAAGAGCTCCCAGCAAACTGCCTGTAAGAAACTCAGCCCCTGAGTCTAGCCTCACAAGGAATTGAATGCTGCCAACAAGGGCATGAGTGGGTCATTTTCCACTGAGCCTCAGGACCACAGCCATGGCTGACACCATACTGAAGTGCTATGGGACCCTGGGACAGAAGAGTTGCCCAACTTGGTCCTGGACTTCTGACCCATGGAAATTGTGAGATAATAAACGTGTCTTGTTAAAAGCACTGCATTTGTAGTAATATTGTTGTGCAGCAATAGATAACCAATGGGTAGAGAGAAAAAGAAATTTTCTCCAGTTTCTCTGCTGTTTGGATCCTAAAACTGTTCTTTATTACTCATTTATCTTTGGAACTCCCAATTTTTTTTCTCCCAAATCAAATTGCCTGTGTTTCCTCCTCCACTTGCAAATTTGCTTCCTTTGGCCTAAAGGACAGTTATTTCTTATCCCTGTGTCCGCTTCCTTTTCCCTCTTAAAATGGTTTTCTTCTCTATACCCAGGATAAGTGAGCATTTAATCTCTGGAAAGTGAAAGTGAAGTCGCTCAGTCGTGTCCGACTCTTTGCGACCGCATGGACTGTAGCCTACAAGGCTCCTCCCTCCATGGGATTCTCCAGGCAAGAGTACTGGAGTGGGTTGCCATTTCCTTCTCCAGGGATCTTCCCGACCCAGGGATCGAACCCTGGTCTCCTGCATTCCAGGCAGACACTTTAACCTCTGAGCCACCAGGGAAGTCCAATCTCTGGAGAGACTACATATTTTTCTACATATTTACTACATGTTTTTTTCTTTCTAAAAGATTTTGATGCTTCTTTAAAAAATAAACATAGCACAATTCACCAAGTATAAGTATCACAAAAATTTTTATAAGGGAGCTAAAATAGAAAACTCAGACCACACTCATGTGTCAGGCTCTGTTCTAAGTGCTTACCTGTTAAGTTTTTACACTAGTAAAAACTTTTTCATTAAAAAAAATGGAAGCAGAGAGGTTAAATAACTTTCTCAAAGTCACACATTGAAGTGCAAACTGGAATCCAATTCCAAGTATCCTGGTTTCAGAATCCATACTGCTAACTACTATGCTTTCCTGCCTCTTTACCACTATTAGTAGCAGAAGACAGCTATTAGAGTGGATGCAATCGTATATAAAGTCTATTTCCCGGTGGTACTTGCAGTGGATGAAATATGCTACTTATTTTAATGGTGTTAAGAATGCATTTATGAAGTGGCCATGTATCAGCCTCCATATAGTAAAAAGGGATTCACAAAATTGTTTTTGAAGCCATTTTCACCCTTCCAGCTGGGCAAGTAGCTTGCATCACGTCCTTATCAGAAGGCCCATATTAGCTCCAGTCTTGATTAACCTGAATTTTATTTAAAAGGTAGCATTTACATCTTTTCCCAGTTTGATTGTTCTCCTCAAAACCACAAATTTAAGCAATGCAACCAACTGGTATACCTGTCTTTCAGGATGAATCACCTTTGACCTCCTTTAGCTATTCCTCCATCTCCACATTCCTTTTTTGTTCGTTGACGTTTTGTACAGTGTGATGATTAATTTCATGTGTCATCTTGGCTGGGCTGTGGTGCCCAGATATGTGATCAAACATTATTCTGGATATTTCTGTAACAGTTTTTAACATGAGTTTAACATGAGTTTTTAACTGTTCCTGAAAAAAAACAAAAAAATATTTACCTCACTCCATCAAGAGAAAATTCTGCCAGCAGACACCTTTGACTTGAACTTTAGCATCAGCTCTTCCAGGGTCTCTGGACTGCCATTCTACTCTGCAGATTTTGGAATTGCGAGCCTCCATAATCATGTGATCCCGTTCCTTAAAATAAATCTCCATTTTAGTGGTACTGTTTCTCTGGAGAACCCAAGGGCTTCAGGGGAGGTTGGTCTTCCTTTTAGTCGAGAGATGAAAATGAGAGGTTAGAGGCATTCTACTGAGAACATTTTGAGAAATATTTCCTCAGTGGTAAAAGGAGATATAAGAGAGGCGTTTCGTTCTTTTTTCACCCTGGACTTCACTGGCCTACGTGACACCAGGGTCAGTGCTGGTGAGCTTGGAAGGAGAGAAGAAGAGCCACAGAAACCAAAGCTGTGTACTCAGGACTGCAGAGCAGGAAACCAAGACGTTCTAGGTGCTTGAGATACTGCTGAGCTGCTCAGTTAGCCAGTGTAAGAACCCTGAGTTTAAAACTTCTTTACATCCAAGATGCTATTAATAAATGTCTATACTGCTTAATCCTAATTGGGTATTAATGGATGTTGTTAACCACGGCATACGTCTCTAGGGATTTGAACAAAGTGACCTGATGTATAATTATTAGATATTGATTGCAAATCAGGTTACAACCTCTAGAATACAAGGTCCACACAGTTAATATATTGAAGAATAAGGAGTAATGGGGACTCTAGGGTACTTAAAGAGGGTAGAATCTGCTTTATGGGGTGGCTACTCAGCTTCTATGAATTGTTAACATTTGAAAATGCAACCCAAGTATGGTCAGTTTTTTTGAATTTGAAAAATCTGTATTTTTCTTTGAAATCTCCCATTTTTTAAATGTTTGTAATGAATTCAGTTAATAAGAATGAAAACAGTAGTGGGTCAGACAATCAAGGTTGAAGGCCTGAGAGTCCACTTGTGAGGCTGTAGTTTGTAATTTCAGACATGAAATATGGTGAATTTATGCCAAATATAATTTCTTGTTTCATTTTATGTTATTTTAAGTATCGATGATCTCTTTTCCCTTGTACTGCATAGGTAGGAAGACCAGTGATATCTTAAGGCTGTTTCTGGATAGTGGTAATAATACCACATTACCCGAGTACAGAATGCTTATCTTCCCATTTGCTTTAAAGCATTATGAAACAGTTATGATATAAAGTTTATAAGACAGAGGAGTGTAGAACTTGTGTTTTTTTTTTTTTAGCATCACTTAAAATGATATCTACTCAGGATACCATTTCCTCTATCGAAATTTTCTAGGATTTTTTATTTTCATTTTGTTTTGAAACATGCTTACTGAATTAGCAACACAGTCCCTCTAGATTTTAAATTCTAATCAGAGGGATACTCGCGAATTTCTAGGCAGACTCTACCACCATTTATCAGACACTGGGAAGATTATTTAAGCTTTTAAAAGCTCTTTTTTTCCCCCCAATCAGTGAAATATGAGAATTAAGAATGGAGATCAGTAACATTCTTTTCATGATATAATGATTCTTGGTTTATAGCAACAACACACAAACTACATTTTGGGAAGAGCTGATGATACTGTACTGTCTTTATATTATTCTCTAGCTCAAGAATATTATCTTTTAAATAGCTTGTAATGGGGTCAATCTGTGTGAATCCACCTAAACTCAGACTTTTCAGAGTTCCAATTTGAATAATATTTCAAGGATAATGAGTTCCATGTGTTATGTAATAATGCAGTACTGCTTTTACGTTTTTGCAAATATGGATTTTTAAAAGGAACAACAAACATAAAAATATTTACATAACATGTCCTCATGGGTGAGACTATGACATCCAGTCATAATTTCTCTGCATAATTAAAAAACCTCATTATGGCTGTAAAGGTATAATGAAATGGAGGTAGTGGTATTGCTGTTATACACTGAAGTAATGGAAAAAATAGCAGCAACAACATCACATCAGCATGATGGTATTTATCAAAAGATGACTTATGCTTTCTCAAGGTAATAGGTTCCCCAAGCACACTCCAAACACATTCTGATTTTTCTTTTTGATTTACTTGTTTCTCTTTTCAGCCTTTTAGCTAATTATGCCAAATGTTATATACCAATCTTCTATGTGAACAGAACAAATATATGTTACACAGAAGTTTCTTATTGAATGTACAAAATTCAATGACTGACAAATATGACCTAACTTTTTAGGAAAGGAGAGTGAAATGGAAATGCTTCCAACACCGAGCCTCAGTGTTCATAATGAGTTGAAATGTAATCTGGTTTTCATCAGACATAGCATTCTCACCTGCTTGAGAAGATTTTTTGTTACCTGGAAACTTTGATGTCTTCCGCTGTATGTTCTACCTGTTTAATGGCCATGCTTGTAAAGTAAATTTTTAAAGACACCCTGCCCAAATCGGTCTATTGTGAGATTGGATATTTAAAAAACATTTATCCTTTTCTGGAGTTACTTTTTCTATATAAAGGAGTAGGAGATTTTTAGAGTTCCTAGAAGCAGTGGGGATGGAAGTTTTGTGTTTATTAAATCTAAGTTTGAAGCTCCCACACTTAATTCCTCAGCTGGCATTTCTAAACTAGAGCATTTATGTTTGTTAAAAATTGATTTTTACCGTGGCCAAAGTGTTGATTTATTTTTGTTTGTATTCAGCCATTCTTATGAAAAGAAATGAATTTGAAGTGTTTTTGAGAAATTCATATAGTACATTCCCTTTATTTTTTTGGCAGCTGTGATTTCTCTGGTTGTTTGAATATGACTTAGTGATCCCATGTGACTATGATCTGAAAAGGTCCTTAAATCTTCTGAAGTTGAGGTAGGAAATATATCAGGCCTTATTAAGAAGTCAGCTGTGTGCTATATTGATTTGTGTAAATTGCTTCTCAAATTATGGACAGCGTGACACACACAAACGTCACTGAGATCGGATTATATTTGGATGAAATTAATACGTTTTGATAGTAGTTATTGTCACAGCTGTTTTCTTATACTGTGCCACAAGTAACTGTCCTTTGGTAAATTATTGAAAATGCTAACTTTTATCTTCATTCTTATTGAAGGTATGTGTTGAGTGAATTGTGCTTATTGTTAGTTACAGATGTCTATCTTTGGTGTGTAACAAACTAGGAATCTCTCCTGGGTCAGCCTTTCCTGTCCGCAGCCATTGCTAAAGAATCTGACTTGTGCAGATAATGGATTCCTGCCCTCTTGACTTGGCTGATTGGGAAATAGAGGAATAATTAATGATTAATAAGGGGAGCAAAAACTGAAAGATGTCATGGGATGAGTGATGATCACAAGCCAGAGGTCTGAGGAGGCAGAATTATGAGCAAACAGAAGTTACGAAGAAGAGAAAGATTAGTCTCTAGTTGTATGAATGGAGATAGGTAGCCTAGCTGAGCTAAAGCTGGAACACTGGTGTAAAGATTCTACCACCTTGCAGGGTTTTTATCATTCGGGCTTCAGACTGTCCTGGCTTTCTGTAGCCATGGTCATGTATCCTCACAGCACACTTCCTGCTATAAAGTTTGTCTCTATTTCTTTTTTAAAAATGATTAAATTTATTTGTTTTTAATTGAAGAATAATTGCTGTACAATATTGTGTTGGTTTCTACCAAATGTCAACATGAATCAGCCATACGTATACTGCTTCCCTGTTACTTTCTCATATATCCCACCCTCTCCTTGACATACAATGATAACTATTTTTTTCCCTAACAGCAGAACCAGTTCCTTAAGTGAGCTAGTTTTTAGCTCCCTATTATTTTCAAGCAAGTGAAATCCTGTACACTTGCGGCAATGGTAGAGGGCTAAAGTGTCTGGCACTTTTCCCTTGATTCTCCCAACTCCCCATTGTCACCAGCTGAGACAGTTCTTTAGAATCTAGTATCCTCTTCCTATAGTTTAAACTTTCCTGATCTGAAATGAAGATACAAGGAAACCCATAAACAGGTGGTGAAAGGAACAGGGGGACTTAGACACACAGAGGCATTTATTTCTCCTGAGTTTGAATCATTATTTCATTATGATTTATATCATGATTATTTGGCCATGAGACCTCTTCTTCTCAAAGTACTTTCATTCCTCCCATGATCTCACAACAGCTGTACTTAACAGTAAACTTGACGTATCCAGCCTAAACCACTTCCTTGAACCCTGTCTTCTGATCATGCCCTCTGTGTGGCTAGTAGGCATCTCAGAAAGTAGTGGGAAAACGAAGTCCTTACACAAATCAGTTGTGCAGTTACCCTGAGTGCAAGAGAAAGCAAGTCTAGCAGCCAGTAGTGTTGGATCTGGTAATCTACAGCAAAGCATCGTCGACATCACATTAAGTTAATACTGAGTTTAATTTTTTGCTTTTATAGCTTTGATCATATTTGATTCATGTGTTTTATATTCAGGTAAGGAGTTTATATTTGGATTTATGTTTAAATATTTAACCTACCAGAAACATAATTGAAATTACTACTGGTAATGTATGATGGTTTTCTGTTCCTCTAAAATAAAAATTTGTCCACGAGAACCATTGACTGACACCATTATTACATGTTGTTAACCCTGTTTTATGTGAGCCAGTAGGTGGCTCAGAGGGTAAAGCATCCGCCTGCAATTCAGGAGACCCAGGTTTGATCCCTGGATTGGGAAGATCCCCCTGGAAAAGGAAATAGCAACCCAGTCCAGTATTCTTGCCCGGAGAATCCCATGGACAGAGGATCCTGGTGGGCTACAGTCCGTAGGCTTGTAAAGAGTCAGACATGACTAAGTGGCTAACACCTTAACTTCACTTTCAACTCTGTTTATGTTGTTCAGAGTGGTCTTTTATTTGTTAGCACCCTAATAGCAAAACTTTTTTTTTTTAATCGGACACTTTTAGAAAGGGAGCTGTATGTTTTTGCTACATAAAGCAGGATAAATTGATGAGGCTTTTTTGATGTGTAAAGAAAAGTGCTCTTTAAAACTGAATACAAATATATTTCTTACATTCATTTCATTTTTTACTGTCACCATGTTTTAGAAGATGACTGTGATGATGATAGTTTGTTGGCTGTCATTTAGTAATACGGTTAGAAAGTTTAAAGGTTAATTTTTGCCACAGCTTCAAAATATACTGATTTGCTGAAAGTATTTGGTTTAACTTATAGCTGGCAATGGCACCCCACGCCAGTACTCTTGCCTGGAAAATCCCGTGGATGGAGGAGCCTGGTAGGCTGCAGTCTATGGGGTCGCTAAGAGTCGGACATGACTGAGCGACTTCACTTTCGTTTTTCAGTTTCATGCATTGGAGAAGGAAATGGCAACCCACTCCAGTGTTCTTGCCTGGAGAATCCCAGGGACAGGGGAGCCTGGTGGGCTGCCGTCTCTGGGGTCGCACAGAGTTGGACATGACTGAAGCGACTTAGCAGCAGCAGCAGCAAAGCTGGATACTCTTTCAGGACTGCATGCTTTTGTTGATACTAAAAGACACATTAGTTTACCTTTCTTTCTACTTCTCCCTCATTAATAATTGTGTTATGGCAAAAGGATAGAGATTATGTGTAACTGGAGGAAGCTAAAATTGAAGTAGAGAGGAACCAAGGAAATTATAACATAAAACAGAATTTCATTGATAGTGGCAATAAAAAAAATAAAACTTCCTCTTGCCACTAATATAGCTAGCGATGTTAGTTAAATAATCTCCAGAATTAAACTCAGAAATGATTCAGCTGTTGCATTTTATGTAATTGTAGAGAGGTTGTTTATAGACAAATATTTCTTAAGCAGCAACTGTGTTTAAGAGACTGTGAGTAGTGCTTTATACATAAATTTTACCCTCACAAGAGCCATCAAGGTCTGTGTTTTTACCTTTGTTGTACATACTGTGAAACAGAGAAGCCAAGTTGTTAGGTAATGTAACCTGCGTCAGGCAACGTGTAGTGAACTTAGGTATTTCAAAAGCCAAATTTGTCTTCCTTCCAAATTCATACTATTGCCATTACATCTCTTTAACAAAAATGAGAAACATGGCCATGGAATACCAGCAAAATGAAAGACCTGCATTCTTGGAAAATAGTTGTGAAGGTAATTCCTATTAATACTCTATTAATATTTGGATCCCTGTCCACATTATCGAACCGGGTAAGATAATTAAAGAGAACAATAACACTTATATATTTATGATTTCTAGAGTATCAAAAATGATGCAAATAGTTATTTTTTAGTTGCACTCTTTAGTGTATATACTATAAGAAAAGTTACGTCAACTGAAGTATCTGCCTGTCATCTTGAGGTGGTTCTCTTTCAGAATCCTTAATTGTGTATTTAATGTTCTTAAAATATGCAGACCAAATGCACTAGGTATTTGTTATTTCTAACATTACTGATATTATTATTTCTACTAGTTTCTAAAATTAGAGACTTTTTGGACCAGTAAATAGGACTGTTGGACTCCTTACTATTTCTTGAATGCTAAAGTATTTGATCCCGTTAGGTCATGGTTATGAATGTCAAACAATTCCAGTATTCAATATAACTGTGCAACTATCAAGAAAAAGATAATGGTGTGTGTCTAATAAATGATTAAGAATTAGAAAACACCATAGCTCCCCCTGATGGTCTTTTACCACAGGCTTTCTAGAGTGTAAATTTAGTACACATTTCTAACAACTAATCCATATTCTTGGCGGGGGGAAGGGGGGAAAGTGCTTTTATATCTTAAATTAAAAAAAAAAATTTCCTTCTGAAATTTTTATTTTGTACTTACCTATAAATTTTTTGGTAAGCTTGTAATTTAAACTCCCTCCAGTTCTCTTTAGAAAGCATATATATTCTCTTTCCACTGAATAAAATTGAATTATCTTGCATTAAAAAAAAATAAAGGATAATTTAGTTGTTGAATCTATGAGGCCAAAGAAAATTATAATTGGAAAAAAAATTGTTGAGTGTATTGGTGAGATTTATCATTGTCTAAGACCTGGCGTGCTGTGATTCATGGGGTTGCAAAGAGTTGGACACGACTGAGCGACTGAACTGAGCTGAACCATGTAGAAATACTACCTTTCAAAGAGTTACCTGAAAGGAACTGTCTTGGTAAATTTTCTTCAGAATGTTACTTGCTAAATGCTTGAAAAATGGGAAAAGGAAAATCAGCAAATGTGCATGTGTTTATAAGTTGATCTTGACAACTAAGAGGAAATAGTGGCTTTTGACTTAGTTATTCATGTCACACAGCAGTGGGTGGGTTGTTATTGTACAACACCAAAGTATCTGGGGTAAGATTTGCTGTAATAACATAAACCAACAGGTTTAAATCTCAGAAATGACCTTTTAAAGGGCAGACATTCAATTTTGACAAAAGTGATCAGCGGCAGGCTTGAGGGTAAAATATAAAAATTTAAAATCCTACAATTAGGCAGCTTATTTAAAAACACACGGTGAGAAACACAGATGGTTCATATTAACAAAAGCAAATAGAAGACTAAAAACAGGACTATAAAATCAGCAATGGTAAGATTTTAACAGATCGGCTCTGAAAAATGTACCTCTTTATCAATCAGCATGTATTGGGAATTGGAGGTAAAATCCTAAAGGAAATCAGTCATTGAGTATTCATTGGAAGGAAGGACTGATGCTGAAGCTGAAGCTTCCAATACTTTGGCCATCTGATGCGAAGAGCTGACTCATTGGAAAAGACCCCAATGCCGGGAAAGACTGAAGGCGGGAGGAGAAGGGGACGACAGAGGATCAGATGGTTGGATGGCATCACTGACTCAAAGGACATGAGTTTTAGTAAACTCCGGGAGATAGTGAAGGAAAGGGAAGGCTGTGTGCTTCATTCCATGGGATCATAAAGAGTCAGATGCCACTTAGGGACTGAACAACAACAACAGCATGAAATGTTTGGAAATAGACTTTTAAAAATCTCACCCATGAGTAGATACAAATGCATATGTAAGTTGCTATGCTGCTGTATGTTCTGAGAGAGAGCTATTCTTCTTTCAGACTCTTCTGCCAAGTTATATAAAATTAAAGTGTGGAAAAGTGGTATTTGTTTCCAAGAATAATTACTGCATTTCCATGATTGAATTTAATGTCAGATAATATTTATGACCATCTATAGTTTGTGCATGATACTTCATAAAATGCTATGGGAGTGGAAGATGGTGGTTTGGATGGGGAGATGTTTATAAGAAATAATGATTTTTTTTTTTTCTTATGAGTATAGTAGTTGGCTGACTCATTTGAAAAGACCCTGATGCTGGGCAAGATTGAAGGCTGGAGGAGAAGGGGACGACAGAGGATGAGATGGTTGGATGGCATCACCGACTCAATGGACATGGGTTTAAGTAGACTCTGGGAGTTGGTGATGGACAGGGAGGTCTGGCTTGCTGTGGTCCATGGGGACGCAAAGAGTAGGACACGACTAAGCGACTGAACTGAACTGAACTGATAGTAGTTTGAGGTAATAGATATTACTAGGGGTGAGGGGAAGGAAATGACAGTGAATATTTGTGTTCCATAAACTATTCATTCTTCATTCCTTTTTCATTCCTTTTTCTACCATTTCTCTTGTGTTTGTTTCTCCTTTCCTTTTTAATCCTCTTCTTCTTCTTCTTTTTAAAAAATATTTCCCAGATACTTAGGCACCGAGCTCCAAGTGGTTTGAGTGGAGGAAGTATATGGTTGAATTGCTTATGGGGCAGTATTTTAGTGTTTCTTTGCCACAGGTCTCAATTCTTTGTCCTGGTGTATCCATCCACCTTTGTGCGTGTGTGTGGAAAGGAGAATTTGATGCTTTTGCTAATCGTTGCTAATCGAAGCATTTAGAACCCTTGACTTTTTCTCATTGGAGGGCCTGAGCAAGGGAAAAGAAGCAGCCTCCTCAAATTCCAGCTAATTGTAAATTTTGGTTTTATGAATGCCCTAGCCATTTGACTGTTGTCCTTCATGGATACCTTCTGTGATAGCATGCAAGGCTGTCAATAGGAAGCTAATCTATTTGATCTCTTAAATAAAGTGCGTGGTTTCAAGGACACCTGCTTATATGGAACACTATTCTGTATCAAATTGCTTTTATTAGCTTATTTTATAGATTGAAAAACTGACTAGCATGGAAGGTTTAGTGACTTTCCAGCACAGCCCAGCAAGTCACTAAGATAACGCGGACTTCTATAACTGAATGTGAAGCCTCACAATCAGGCAATTGTGTATATGGATTTTTTTTTTTTTTTTTTTTTTTGCCGAGGCCTCTTATGGGCTCCATTTTATTTTCTGTGGTTGCTTGTTTCTTTCAGCTGGCCTCACTTCAAAAGCACCAGCTCTCAGAAGCAGCAAGCCACTAGTGGCACTGTTGGCGGCATCTGGCTCATCGTTGACCTGGAGACCCCGGCTCTCGATAGCAGCCCATCCGCACAGACATGCCTGCGATTGACCCACAAAATGCACTCACTCTGCGAGGGGCAGTTTTTATCCGATTGAATGACTTGATGGGCCAGGAGTAGCTAATGTGTACACACAAATCTACACCCTCTTTTTCTTTTTGGAAACTGTGAACTCCACTTGTCAGGATAAAGAGTATATATATATATATATTTTTCATTTGCAAGCGTTCTCTTCCTGTCTCTGACGTCTACACATTTCCCCTCTGCTACATTAGCCCTGAATGAACTGTAAATGGGATAATGTAGAACTTGGGAAGGGCAGGACGTTCAATGGGGACCCGGCAGGCATAGGAGGGGTGTCCTTTTCACCGCTGACCATCTAATGGCTTGTTCAGTTTGCCAGATGGCTGCTGCGGTCCTCAGTTCTAGCACTTGAGGCAGGACCATCCCGGCTGCCAGCACCTCTGTCGCACCTAAGGTTGCATTCAGTGCCAGCTTGATAGGGGAGTGTCGGCAAAATTTTTCTAACCTCGGGTACGAAGGCAAAGCAGAACAGTTTGTGATAAATGGATCAGAACCTTTTCCTGTCTCCCTTTGGAAGGAATGTTTTTTTTTTTCCCCCCTCTTTTTCTCAGACAAATGAGGGTGAAATAATGCAGGTTTGTTGTGGGGAAAGAGTTGAATCAAAGAATTTCCTTCTGTTTCAATCAATCCTAAGTGCTCTGACATCTGTTTTCCACTGGGAGGGCGGAACTGGGGTTGTCATAGAATAATTAGAGCCTGGTGCCCTGAGCGTTGTGTGCGCCATAACCAGATACCACAGGTAGTTAAGCCTGTTTTCGTGTCTCTGTGGCAGGGATCCCCCTTCCTGGCGGTCACGGAGACGTGTCTACAGATGTTTTTTGCAGATGTCTCCCAGCAGGGACTCCTTTTACTGACTGCTTGCTCTGATCGCTTGCTTCCTTTCTTCATTCTGTATCTGTCAGTTTCCTTCCAGTGAACTTTTTGCTGCTTTTCTCTCTCTCTCTCACACCTGCCCCCTGGTTCCCTTGACTCTAACTTAACTTTGTCCCTTCTTCCTTGCACCTGCAATCTGGCAAGAAGGCCACCTGTTCTCTTCCAAATCTCTTGTCAAAACTCAACTTTTGGGAAACGTTTTCAGTATATTACCATAATAGGTGCATTTCATAAAGGTTAACAGTTGAACATCAAAAGAAGAAAAAAATGTACAAGTAAGTAATAAAAATAGTGCCTTATCTCTAATTTGTCATCCATTAAATGAGAACTATACATTTAATGCATTCATTTATTTCATAAACTTTTAGTGACTAAAATGGCCCAGAAATCTAGATTTAGGAAGAAATTTTTCTGACCTGAAATGAAGCAGTATATGAAAAAGTAAAAGTATATGAAAAAAAATAAATAACATTACTAAAAATTAAAAGTTAGCCCATCACTATTGAGCTGTATTTTTTCCTACTAATATGATTACCATGAGGCACTACTATTATACTAGGGAGAATAAGAAAGTCTAATAAAAACTGTTGGACCAAATAAGATATCTTGTCAATAGTCAGTTTTTTAAAGTTTTCTGCAAAGATAATATATACAATATTTTAAATTTGTTTAAATACCCTGGAAAAGTATTTTTCCTGTGCTTTATGTACTTCTGTTTATCCTCTAGACTTTTCTACAGAAATTCTTGCTTTCCCATTCTTTATTCTCATACTATAGCTCGATTCCATTCCTTGCACCTCTGTACCCTCAAATTGCACTGGCATGGAGTTTTAAACACGTCTTTAAAATTGTAATTTATGTTAGGTTTTTATAGTCGAAGATAATCTGCATAAACAGCAAAGCTTTAGTGTATATGCTTTTAATTCTTTTAGCAGATGACATAGAATTAAGACGGATAAAGAATGCTTGGGAATCATTTACCTTGAGTTGTTCGGATATCCTATCTCTACATCTCTCTAACTGGTGTCAGGACCTAAAAAGTTAGGGAAAATACACACCTTGCTAAAGACAAGAGACACACACACTGTGCTGGAACACAAAAGTTTTGCGCAGATGTGGAGAAAGTGTTCCAGCTAACTAGCTCTCATAGTCGAGAAACAGATCATTTAAAAACAGCAACCGAAAAAGACGATCCAAAGGTATGTCCTTCTTAGAGATAATTTAAAGTAGAAGCAGAGAGAGATAAATGGGAGGAATACAGAGAGGCATTAAGCTTTTCTTTGAGTTAATTCTTATTTTTGTTAGGAGATGCCTTCGTAATTACAATAAATTGATTGACTCCTATTGCTTTAATTTCAATCCTGGATGAAATTCATGACCATGAACGAAAATCAGAATTATTTAGAAAACATTCCATGTATGGCAGAGTTCTTTTGGTATTTGTATTTTTGTGTTGGAATATGTTTGGAGAGTGCTTGGATTTGCAAACTCTGTGGATATCTAACCATTTCCCGTGCCACAGTATCTGACAATATGTTGCAGACAACATCTGTGAATTAGTGACTATCCCCCTATTTGCGGTTTTGATGCTTGAGGATAGAAGAGAAGCTAAAATGACTTATAACAATTTTATGTACCTATGATTTTTCTTGGGTGGAGGGCAAATGCTTAACTACATAATTGGGTGACTTCATTTAGGGAAGAGAAATTAGCACACTTTATAAAACAAAAGACTATTCCACGGGCAAACAAACCTTTAATGAAAATTCATTGAAACTTTTTAGAAAGTACTTTTAAAAAGTATTTTTTTAAAAAAGGTACTTTAAACGTCCTTGGGTGGAAATGTGCTCATTTTCAGGCAGAGGCTCCTCTCTGGCATCATTATATGAACACTCAAGGGCCGTCGGAGCCACTCTGAGGGGAACAGACTTGAGCTGAATAAAGTGAACACGTATCTCTACTTTAGGGAAAATTTTGTTTAAAATCAGATATTTTTATGCTTTATTAGCATAAAACAAAATTTCAAAGTCTGTGTCTCCTGTGAGTTTCTTTACATGGTTTTCCCCCACACTGCACTTTGATTTTTTCACTGTAAGTAGTAACTGTATGTTTGCATAAATTAGTTGTTTTCTGTATTTCTTCTGCAAACCCAGATTTAGATATGACACAGTAAAGGAATGAATATTGATTAGTATACATTAGCTGCTCAGATGGAGAATCATTGTGTGTGTGTGTGTTTTGTGTGTGTGGTGTGTGTGTGTGCACACGTGTGCGTGCCCGTGACTGCTGTATTTTCCTAAACGTATTTACAGAGATAGCGTATTTACACCACCCTTATGGCAGAAAGTGAAGAAGAACTAAAGAGCCTTTTGATGAAAGTGAAAGAAGGGAGTGAAAAGTTGGCTTAAAGCTCAACATTCAGAAAACTAAGATCATGGCGTCTGGTCCCATCACTTCATGGGAAATAGATGAGGAAACAGTGGAAACAGTGGCTGACTTTATTTTTTCTGGGCTCCAAAATCACTGCAGATGGTGATTGCAGCCATGAAATTAAAAGACACTTGCTCCTTGGAAGGAAAGTTATGGCCAACCTAGATAGCATATTCAAAAGCAGAGACACTACTTTGCCAACAAAGGTCCGTCTAGTCAAGGCTATGGGTTTTCCAGTAGTCATGTATGGATGAGAGAGTTGGACTATAAACAAAGCTGAGTGCCGATGAATTGATGCATTTGAACTGTGGTGTTGGAGAAGACTCTTGAGAGTCTCTTGGACTGCAAGGAGATCCAACCAGTCCATTCTAAAGGAAATCAGTCCTGGGTGTGCATTGGAAGGACTGATGCTGAAGCTGAAACTCCAATACTTTGGCCACCTGATGCGAAGAGCTGACTCATTTGGCAAGACCCTGATGCTGGGAAAGATTGAGGGCAGGAGGAGAAGGGGGTGACAGAGGATGGGATGGTTGCATGGCATCACCAACTCGATGGACATGGATTTGGGTGGACTTCGGGAGTTGGTGATGGACAGGGAGGCCTGGCATGCTGCAGTTCATGGGGTTGCAAAGAGTTGGGCAGGACTGAGCTACTGAACTGAACTGAACTGAACTGAACTGATTTACAGAGAAAACAGTCCCAAATGTGTGTAATGATTTGCATAAAAGAAAGAGAGAGAAGGACTCCAGGTATAAAGAAGTGTTCACTTGCAGTAAATAGTCAGAGATTATAGTCACAGATTACTTTATGATTGCATTAAGTTTGAACATTAATTCAATATCGATTCAGTAATGATTGAACAAGATAGTACAAAATGGAAGAATTAAACCAAGTGGGCTGCAACCCATTTCTCTTCTGATAAATAACTACCAGAGGACCAGACTGGCTGATTCTCTCGCGGTGAGAGAAAGCCGGGGACCAACTTCAGTATTATCATAGACATGCTGAGAACCCTCCTGCCGACATGACTAGCAGGAGAGTGCTTATCTATGCAATGCTAGGAAGCTTGATGTCCTTGTTTTCGGATTACTGAAGGCACACAAATGCAGAGTCTGTGGATTTACAGGGCATCCTCTCTGAGTCCTCAACTTACCCTGAGTCAGAAAGCTCCTGGGATTTAGAAAGAAAGGGCTGTCAGAACTGCCTGGGGTATCCCACAGTTCTCCCTGCTTCGCCTTTGCCTCCTGACTCTGGGTGAGATCTCTGATTCGTTCAAGGGTGACTTGACAATCTAGACTTTTGTGTCAGTTCAAAAACAGCTTTCATCTGTTAAATAGCTAAATTGGACAGCACATAGCCGTTTTATAGACATCCATTATCTCCTTGGACTGCCACAAGGGCCGGTTCATTGCCCTCATTTTACAGAGGAGATAACTGAAGCTCAGAGCGGTTACTAATTTGTCTTAAATTACACAGTAAGTAAGTGGCAGGGACTGGCACCGTGCTAGGTCCCTCGAGGGCAAATGAAAATATGAAACCTAGGCTCTGTTTTCTGCAGTAATCCCCTACTCTCTCTACAGATGGTGCTCCTGGTCCCTGCCGATGACACTTCAGACTTTTCATGAAAAAGAAACACGAGTATAACATTACAGCAGTAGTAGCAAAAAGGCTATTTAAATCTGTGTGTTAAAAAAGTCTTGTTGAGAAGAAGGCTTAAGTGGAGAAGAGACTGAGAATACTGTGTAATTTCAGGGAATTTGAGAAAATTTGAACTTTGAGTAGTTAAAGACTAACTACAGAGTGGCCAACCTCACTTATATTCTGAGACGTATAAGAGGTTAGAAGTGTTTAAATGGAGGTTTGAAATCATTTTTTGCCATCTACTTGGTAGAGGTGTAAGTCTCAGTTTACAAAATCAAGTGTGCTGGAAATGTAACTGCATTTTATTACTTATTTTAACCTACTCCAAGCCTCCCTTTTTTTTTTTTTTTACTGGATAATAGAAAATCTAAGTCAATGAAGTTTTCATCTCTCCCTGGCGTGAGTCTGAGTGCTAGGGGACTTTGAAGAGTCCAGGCGATGTGTTAAGATTGGAGCCTTTTGGTGCTCAATATCTGCCGATCTGTACCTCATCTCTTTGGGTCATTGATCTTTGCATTTTTTCCCAAGATCATTACTATGCCTGTGCCATCTTGCTTTTGGCTAAGAGGTCTCTTTGGGGTCGGCTGAGTTCCGATCTGAGTCTCCATTTTTTCCCTTCCTGAATCATTCTGGTCAACAGCAGAAACTACAAAATGATCTGAGGTCAAAGCTGGTGGGTTCAGGCATCCTTTGCTCTTGTGCCGTGTCTCGTAAGCAGGGAAATTCTGAGGTCTTTCCACCTCTCTGAGCTCTTCTGGGAAGCGAGGTAGTTCTCTATAACCTAGACTTCCTCACAGTTGTTTGGAATTGGTTTATCCCCTTCTGTCTATCTGGTCCAAATTAAAGGGCATAGTTAGTGTACAGGTAACTCTCTTAGGGACACATCAATGTCTCAGCTATCTTTGCTTCTCCTCTTAGTGGAGATAGAAAGCTTTACTTTCATCTTTTATATTCTTTATATCCTTGAAGCTGCCTGCACCTTAGATTTTTGACACTTCAAAGCGTATTCTATGTACTTCTGCTCTCCCAAACTTTGCATGTATGCCAAATGTTTAGCTGCCGAAATGGGAAAAGTTTTAAGAAGTAACATAAAGTAGAAGAAATATCACAATTAGTATTCTTTTACCACCTCTCATGTAAGATGAGAAATAAGAGCAGATGAAAGAAGGAAGTGAAGTCAAGAAGCAGAGCCAAGACTGGTAGGTAGAGAGTCCAACTTTCTTTTCTTCCACAGTGACGTCCCATTCAGACTCCAAGGACAAGAGAGTAGCAATAATGGCTAAGTTTTATTTAAGGCTTCCTCCATTGGGAACTCCTCTAACAAGTATTAATGGGTTCTCAACTTAGTAGTAATAATGGCTAAGTTTTATTTAAGGCTTCCTCTGTTGGGAACTCCTCTAACAAGTATTTGTGATCTGTCCACTGAATACTCACAACAGCTCTAGGAGATATGTATATATTCTTCATTTTATACGTAATGGAACTCATCTATAAATGAAGCGCAATGAGGACTACTGAGATACACAAAGAGGGACAGCACCTTCCTCCTGTGATACAACACTAAGCTGATTGTGTAGACGATATTATTGTTCTAGTCATAGGTTATTTCATAACAAGCTTAGCAGCTAAACTCAGGAAAACATCCTACGGAGTTTCTATTGGTCAGAGATTTGGGAGCATCTTAACTAGGGATTCTGACTCAAGGTTTTTCAGTGAATTGCAGTTATGGAGTAGGCTTGGTCTGCAGTCACCTGACGGCTCGACTGGGACTGGTGAATTTGCGTCCCGGGTGGGTTAGTCACATGGCTGGCCGGGGTGTTCAGGCTCCTGGCAGGGGACCTCAGTCCTTTGCCTTCTGGACCTTTCCCCAGAGCTGCCTGAGTTGTTTCCTCCTTGCATGTTAGTCAGCTTCCAGAGAGAGTGATTGGAAAGGGAGAGAGAGCAGGAGAGAGAGAGAGAGAGACCTTATACGCCCTAGGCTTGAAAGTCACACTCTGTTACTTCTGCCATGTTTACCTGTTAATATGTTAGTTTCATTTCTCTTGTTAGAAGGCAGTCACTAAGTCCAGCTCATATTCTAGAGCAAAGCGATTAGTCTCTACTGATTCTTTTTTTTTTAAACTGAAGTATGATTGATTCACAATATTGTGTCAGTTGCAGATATCCAGCAAAGTGATTTGGAGATATATATTATATTTTCAGATTATTTTCTATTTTAGGTTATTGCAAAATACTGAATATAAATCTTCACCTTTTAAAATGAGGCATGTTGATGTGGAGGCATGTTTTAAAATCACCACAAGGGTATTCCACCTTCATGAATGTTATAATTTAGTCCAGTTTGACTTTTAAATTGCTCTTTACACTTACATGTGATAAAATAATCTCCTCATAAAGAAACACATCCAAGCGGAATTGAATCTGCCTACACCTTGTGCCAGAACTGTGTGTATAAAACAATCATAGATTTGATGTTTGCCTCACTGTACTTGGGAAGATAATTTTTAATTTATAAAAGTGACACATTTCTATGAATTGTGCTTTTGTTTGTGTCTCTTCATGATGTTTTCAATTTTCCCCTCATTTTATTGAAGCTAGTCTCAGTGACACATTCCCTGTATTTAAATCCCAGCCTTGCCAGTTATTAGTTTTGTGATCTTGGACATATTGATAGTCTAAGTCTCAATTTCTTCCTCTGTAAAATGGAGCTAATAATAGATAGAGCACATGTAATATGGTTGTGATGATTATGTGATATAATTTCATGTAAATTATTTATTGTATTGCTTATAAAGAAAGCTGAGTGCCAAAAAAACTGATGCTCTGGAACTGTGGTGTTGGAGAAGACTCTTGAGAGTCTCTTGGACTGCAAGGAGATCCAACCAGTCCATCCTAAAGGAAATCAGTCCTGAATATTCATTGGAAAGACTGATGTTGAAGGTGAAACTCCAGTACTTTGGCCACCTGATGCGAAGAACTGACTCACTGGAAAAGACCCAGATGCTGGGAAAGATTGAAGGTGGGAGGAGAAGGGGATGACCGAGGGTGATGTGGTTGGATGGCATCACCAACTCAATGGATGAGACTCTGGGTGAACTCTGGGAGTTGGTGATGGACAGGGAGACCTGGCGTTCTGCGGTTCATGGGGTCACAAAGAGTCGGACACGACGGAGTGACTGAACTGAACTGAACTTGATATATAATTGATCAGTATAGTTTATTGTATTTTTTTTTAGTTGAAGCCTAGTTGATTTACAATACTGTGTTAGTTTCAGGTGTACAGCAGAGAGAGATTCAGTCATACGTGTGAGTGTGTATTGCTTTTCAGATTCTTTTACATTATTGGTTATTACAAGATATTGAATATAGTTTCTTGTGTGATTCAGTAGGTCCTTGTGGTTTTTAGTTATTTTACGTATAGTAGTATATATCTGTTAATCCCAAACTCTTAATTTATCCCCTCCCCATCCCATTGTTTTTCTAATCATCTCATAACACAACTGGCATAATGTCTGCCGAAAGATACACTGATACTGCCTTTTAAAAAAATATTGAAATGACAGATAATATGATACCACCAACCTTTTTATTATGGGTGTTACAATAATTAAAAAGTGCCCCCTTTTTACGAATGAAGTTTTAGATCAATCGGTTATCAGACACCTGACTTTCAAGCACCTGGTTTTCAGATAATTTATCCAGATTCTCATAGAGTCAGGCCAAATGATTTAACTGACTTCACCATGCCCCTTTAAGGTCACTTGGTTAATGACAGCAAAACACTCTCAACTGTGGCAGAGTCACAGGTCAGACTTCCCAGGTCACCCCAGCTTTATTGAGGGTTTGCCTCTTGTTCTCTCTTCTCAGCCTCTTCTCCATTAAGTGGGTCTCAGATGACTGTGTTATCAATCACTGGCTGCAACTGTTCTCTGTGCTGAGTAACATGCTCAGAAAATCATATATTTTCCTTCATGATGCCGTTCTGTAGTTGTTTTCATTGTACATGATTAGCAGAGCAATATGCAAGTTTCTATGCTGAGAAATGGAATGTACCAACACACGGAACTGAGTCTCTTTTATAAATTCAGGAATTTTTCAAAGTGATTAGTTCTCAGACTTTTTAAAACGATGATTCTTGAATTGACTCTCAGGAGAAGTAAATAATTTAATTATCTGAATTCACTTGTGTGGGCTAGTCTTTCCTAGGACGAACATCACTGTCTGATGATAGCATTGGAATATTCTGTTGTATGGGATATAATAAATCAACCAGCTGTCTTTGAAGGCGGGGTATGATGGATGTGACAGTCTACAGAAGATTCTGTCAGGTAATTTGGCTTCAGTTTACCTCTACCAGCCCAGTTCAGTGCATAAAACTACATGCCTCTTTAGTATATAAATGGGTATTACAGTCCATGATGGGCTGTGCCGCTTCTTCCATACCAGCTATATTTCCAGGGTAAGACGTGAGAGGGAAGAAGACTTTGAAAATGTTTTCCTTGGGCTGTGGTATAGAGATTCTTAATTCTGAATGTGAGTCAGAATCACCTACTGGGTGTCAAAAAATCCAGATGCCAAGACTCCATCCTAGACTTAGTAAGTTATTGATAGAAAGCCTAAAAGTAGGGAACAGGGATATATAAATTTAAAAATCTCCATGGTTCATTTTTATGTACTTTTGAATTTAACAGTAACCACATATGCTGAAGTTTTATTGGGAAAAATATACCAGCAGTCACTTTGCAATTTTCTTTTACTGAAAGCAAAAACTAGGAATTAATGTAGTATCCAGCCACAAACTCTGACATGGGTGGGAATTTTTGCAGAGATTCAAAGCCAAATTGAGAGAAATAAGGAACCTCTCTATTCCCATCGCTTGGGTCAGCGTAATTGCTTTGAGAAGCTCAGCTCTTCCAGGAAATCTAGTAAATCAGTTCTGAGCTGTATTTACTTTTAATTGTGACAAACTGATTAACATTCCAATTTTTTTTTGTCCTCATGTTTGATTTTATAGACAAGTCATGTTTGATTCAAAATAAGGTTATAAATGATTGCATTTTTGTGATAATTTAAACATTCTGTTTATAATCTACTGGATTTTATAATGCATGTGTTATTTGGTACCCTCAAGATTTAAAGTCTCAGAATGAATTCTCTGTTACAGTTGTCTTACTTTCAATTGTAATTCCTGAGGATAGTTGCCATGCTTTGCTCACAACTCTGAATCTAGTTCTGTTTATTTAGCTCACTATTTTGTCTCTACGTCCAGTGTAGCAGTGTCTGGCACATGTTTGGATGTTAATATCTATCGAGTGATGAAATCTTCCAAATCTACTCAGCTTTACGGTTATTCTGCTGCTTCTTTGTTGCTGTCCGGTCACGCAGTCGTGTCTGACTCTTTGCGACCCCATAGACTACAGCACGGTAGGCTTCCCTTTTCCTCACGGTCTCCCGGAATTTGCTGAAACTCATGCTTATTGAGTTGGTGATGATGCTGTCTGATGATCCCATCCTCTGTCAGCCCCTTCTCCTCCCGCCTTCAACCTTTCCCAGCAGCAGAGTCTTTTCCAGTGAGTTGGCTCTTCGCAGCAGGTGGCCAAAGTATTGGAGTTTCAGCTTCAGCATCAGTCCTTCCAATGAATATTCAGGGTTGATTTCCCGAATATTCTGATGGACTGATTTGATCTCCCTGCAGTCCAAGGGTCTCTCCAATGCCACAGTGTGAAAGCATCTGTTCTTCAGCGCTCAGCTTTCTTTATGGTCCAACTCTCACATCCATGCATGACCACTGGAAAAGCCATAGCTTTGACTAAACGGACCTTTGTCAGCAAAGTGATATCTTTTTAATAAGCAGTCTAGGTTTGTAATGGTATCCCTTTCAGTTAGCAAGCATCTTTTAATTTCATGGCTGCAGTCCCCATCTGCAGTGATTTTGGAGCCCAGGAAAATAAAACCTGTCGCTGTTTCCACATTTTCTTCATCTATCTGCCATGAAGTGATGGGACTGGATGCCATGCTCTTCCTATTTTGGATGTTGAGTTTTAAGCCAGCTTTTTCACTCCTCTTCACCCTTGTTAAGAGGCTCTTAGTTCCTAGTTCTTCTGGCCTGATAGAAATGCATGACATGCTTTATTATAGTAGGGTTTTTTTTTTTTTTTTTTGGTCATCCCTGCTATGACTATCTGGTACTTTTGGGAGCATGAGGAAACATACCCACTGAGAACTGAGTCCCTTGCTCTGTTCGCTTTGCTGTTTCACATGACAACACCTCTCAGAGATGTAGTTTTAAGCATTGAGCTTGATATGTTAATTGTTGTATATTTATGAACTGCACAAATTCCTTAAAATCATCACCATCCTGCTCCTTAAAATACAATGAGTCATTTTGCCCTTACCTTTTCTGGTGCCAGAATGCATTTATGTTTCTCTGGAAAAACATTTTGCCTTTTGTGAAAGATGGTTTGGGAGAATTAGATGTGTACAAGGTGAAGGAAGGTGACAATAAAAATTACTTTTGGAGCACTTGTCTTTAACAACTAGTTTTTCAATAGAAAATGAGACACTTTATATTCCTTAATGGTAGAATATGTGTAGTTTTTTAATAATTTTCAAATGATTTGCATATATTGTCATGTTTAATATCTTTAATGTTTAATATGTTTAATATCATTTAATCTTAAAATAACCAGGGATAAACTTAAAACCTTACATTCAAAAGATGAAACAATGGAGAAAGCATTGTGACTTCATTACAGCCATTCATAGTTTTAATGATATCTATTATTTAATAAAAATTATAGTGCATCAGGAGCTCTACTGATTGCCTTATATATTTTCTCATTTACTTTCACAAACCCCCAAAAGTAGGTATTATGAATGGGGAAAGTGAGGCTTGGAGCAATTACCTTAGTAATTGATTGAAAACCATATCGCTCAGTTGTGTCCGATTCTTTGTTAACCCATGGGACAGTGGCCCACCAGGCTCCTCTGTCCATGGAATTCTCCAGGAAAGAATACTAGACTGGGTTGCCATTCCCTTCTCCAGGGGATCTTCCTGACCCAGGGATTGAACCCGATCCCCTGCATTGCAGGCAGATTCTTTACCAGCTGAACCACCGGGAAGCCCAAATGGCACAGTAAGTGTGTGAAATTAGCCTCAAATCTGTCGGAGCCGAAAGCTCTTGTTCTTAACTACAGTAACATGCTTTGAAGTGTGAATGAAACTTCCCTAGTAATGAATTAATTTCCTCCATTATATTTAATATCATACTTTCCTTTTATCACAGCTACTATAGATCCCAGATCAGTGAAGACACTGTAGGTGTACTGGCCACATTTATGAACCTCAGATTTGTTTTAAACTAAATAAAGCTGTTTAAAATGTATACAATAATGCATAATGAATTTTATTAATGATGCTAAAATAATTATTATTTGATTTGATTTTGCAGGTTTACTGCTCTCTAGTTTGCAAAACCAGTTTGACTGTTGTTTGCAGTGAGATTTATTGTTTTATAAACTATAATACTCAGAGGACAAATATTCAAGTATCCCATGCATACCATTATTCACAGATGTACTCTAAAGAAATCCTTTCAGATTATGGTGATTTAAGTAGTGCATTAGAAAATTCACAGAAAAGCATAGCCATGGAAAGGCCAAATAGGCTGGTTTTGAGCCATCTTTTTTTTTTTTTTTTAACAGATCCTCACAGGCACCACTTACCCATTGTATGGCTGAATTTGCAGTGCTTCTGTAAATGTGCTGTTTCTCTTTGTCCAATTTACTGGCCAGATGACTGTGTCATAAAACCAGCATCACCACCTCCACTCCTGGTACTAATTAGCACCCTGTTTGGCAGCTTCAGTCCAGTGGTGAGGACTTGAGTGGCTATAAATACTGTAATACTTTTTCACCTGTGAAAGCAGCTCTTCCAAAGACAAAGAAGAAAGCACGGCAGGTGAGAAGGCTGCATTATTGCCACCTGAGCTGTTCCTTTCTCTGGACAATTTCAAGCTTTAGCATCTGTTCTGAACGCTGCATTTATTAAACTAAATAACAAAATACATTCATCTGTATATAATAGTCCTCCCAGGGGAAAAAGATGGGATTTCCCTCTTTTTTTTTTTTATTTTTAAAAAGTGAAACCCAGTTGACAGAGGCTCATGTCTGTTTAATATCAAGAAAAGCTGCCTGGGAAATAGGAAAGGGAATGTATTAGGAAAGATTTTTCCCCTCTTTGACCGTGGTCAGAGGATATGCTGAGGATATGCTTATGCGTATTCTCCTACAATTTTTAATTACTGGGTTTAATTGTTGGCAGGTGGATAAGAGTTCTGTTACATGTTATGTTTAATTGTTTATCCTTTGCTCTTTGTTGGAAATTGAATGCATTAGTTTGAAAATGATACTCAAGAGGTCTGTTGTGGTAATGTGTTCTTTTTCCTGCTAGAGGACAAAATAAATTCAGGTTATAAAGTTCTACTTCTTGCAAGGTCAAAACTTTCCTCACAAATAGAAATCACGTGACTACCAAGGCATATGTAGGTCCCACACTTAACATTCTTAATGAAAGTAAAAAATGGGATGAAAATACAGCCATTTTTACATGGATAGAAAAGTCTTTTTATGAAACCAGTATATAGAAAGCATCAGTAAATATTCCAGCTTTCCTCTCTCTGTTATCTCAGCTACAGCTTAGACCTTCATCTTACCTTCCCCTCTTCCCCCCAGCCTCCTAAGGACTTCATCTAGAATAAAGTCTATTAATTAGCACTTCCTTGCTCTAAAACCTCAATTATCTGTAGACTCTAACCTCTAGGAGGCTGTGGAGCTCAAAGCAGGTGCTTGACTTTTAGAAAAGGACTGAAAAAGTGAAAAAGGCTAAAGGGTTTCGGAGAAGTGAAAACAGGCTGGTTATAGATCGTAACCAGTAAAATCATTGTGGAAGATGTGATTCTAGATTATAAATAATCGTGAAGTGTTGGAGGTAGTGGAAGGTAACACCTAAAATAGGACCAGAAGGCTAGGGGGCAAGAGTGGGGAATAGCACTCACAGAAGATGAGAAATAATTTTGTGAGCCCTGGAAGAAAATATGTTCTGAGGAGGTCAGTGAAACATTCAGAAAATGAGGGTAAGAGTGTTCAGTCAGTGCTTACTGGTCTTGTACCAACTTGAATGCCCAGGGTGAATATCACACGATCCATAGCTACATTATTTTTCATATGACTCATATGATTATACATTTATGATCCATTCATGACGACTGGCTCACCTGTCCAGTGTCTGTCTAAGTGATAAATGAGAGCTTAACCCTTTGTGAAATTGCACCTGTGGTGTGAAATGCAACAAAACTACGGAGTGGTTTGAATTACTACTTTGACAAAAAATGCCTTTCGTATAGCTGAGCTAAGCAGGAAGTGCTGTTATTTCATTTGCAAAGAACTTCTAACTCTGGGTTTTATGAACCCAACGGAAACGTTTATTTTGCCTGCAAAATACTTACTTGTTATTAGTGATTTGGATTGCTAACCTATTGTAAAGCGTCTTCTGTTTGTTTTTTTATAAGAAAAAAACTTAGATCATCTAACTAGATTTTCTCTGTCCAGCCAACACTGATCATTAATTCACATTCTCACATAGTTCATCTTATTCAGTTTGAAATGACTCAGACTGATTCCTTTGGTGTCCGCCTCCATTATTTTTAAGGAACATCTGTATATTGTGCTTCATTTTAAGACATTATTTATTGACTTTTCATGAGTAAAGGTGAGGATTTAGTTTATTTTACCTATCACACATGCTTGTTATCATTCCTCCATGTTCCCCAAATATTATGGTATAAATTTAGGCATTTTCTCTCATTTTTTTTCCTTTTTTTGATTTATTATTCCTAGAATATTAATATAAACATTCTCACACTGGACAATAGAGGAAAAAATCTCAGAACATTTACAAATGCAGCTGCCCCTCTATATAACTCTGGTTGTTTAATATTCACCTAACCTTACATTTTTACTCTAAGGTAAGGTAAGGTAAGGTGAAGTCGCTCAGTCATGTCTGACTCTTTGCGACCCTGTGGACTGTAAACTACTAGGCTTCTCCGTCCATGGGATTCTCCAGGCAAGAATACTGGAGTGGATTGCCATTTCCTTCTCCAGGGGATCTTCCTGACCCAGGGATCAAACCCGGGTCTCCCACATTGGAGGCAGACGCTTTAACCTCTGAGCCACCAGGGAAGATACTGATATATATATATTTTACATGTTTTAATCTACTCTATTTTTGGAGTAGCATTAAAAGGAAAGGTGAGTTGGTTTCAAGATAGCTCAGACAAAGCTAAGAAATCTAGTACAATTCTTCTAGCATAAAGAAACAAGTTGCAAAAATGATAACTGCCAGCAACTCAAGAGGAAAAAAATAGTTTAGATCTTCAACATAACACCCATAGTATGCAGAAATCAGTAATAACATATTATTTTTGAGATGAAATTTTACTTAATGGATGTCAACAAGAATTTAATCCCTATATTTCACTGAAAATTTTTTCATCTATTTGAATACATAAGTATGTTTTTTTCTTAGTTTGTGGCTTCAAAACGATATTGCAGGCATTAGAACAGCTGCCAATGTTTTAAATTATGAGGTACACTAAGTAGAATTGCACTGAGTATTTAAAAAGAAAGAAAAAAGAAATATGCATACACCTCTAAAGTATTAAACTGTTCATAAAAAATCATTCTTCTTGTTATCCCCAAATATATGTAAAATTTCATAAATGCTGCATAAAGTTACTGTTAATTTGGTTACCTTGGAGGGAAACTTGAGAATAGTTACAACAAGGCATTTTCTATCTTGTTTGCAAGATGCTTCTCTATCATGCCTGCTCTTATTAAATAGCTAGTTTTCGTCTGTGATGTGTATGTGGATTAGTGATACTTGAAAGATTAGAGCTTGTTCAAAGACATAAAAGAAGAAAACTTTCAGGAATTGATGTTGACATAGCCTGAAAACTCCTGATACTGATATTTTTCAAGAACTTATTTCATCATTTTAGGATTCTGAGCCAGTATATCTACACAGAAAAGCAATCGCTCTCGAAGTTTGGTTCTCCATGGCTTTAGCCTCTATCTCCTTGGTTCTGCTGCTACTGCTAAGTCACTTCAGTCGTGTCCGACTCTGTGCGACCCCATAGACGGCAGCCCACCAGGCTCCCCCGTCCCTAGGATTCTCCAGGCAAGAATACTGGAGTGGGTTGCCATTTCCTTCTCCAAGGCATGCATGCCTGCTAAGTCGCTTCCATTGTGTCTGACTCTGTGTGACCCTATGGACAG